>NC_090444.1:381462458-382080105 GCF_031143425.1 Pleurodeles waltl | reverse complement strand
ATCTCACTCTTGCATCGTCCCCTTGGCAGGAACCAGCGGCAGTGAGTATAAGCATGGAGCCGATCTAGGAGCAGCAGAGAAGTAGAGGACATAAGCAAGGAATGCATGGCACAGGCAGGGACTGATATCAAGAAAGGCAGAGTAAGTGTTGGGGAGAAGGAGACGCGCACACTTATGGTTACAGAGCGCCTCTTGATCTGCGGTTCCCATACCTCCACGGTCTGATTTTGTCCTGTTTTGTCTAATCACAGTCCTCAGAATAATTGCTTAAACCGGTAGTACCTTCCAGGCAGGCCTAAGGCGCTTTCTGGTCACAGCTAGAATGAGGAAGAGTTAAACAGATAGAGGCGCAGACGAAGACAGAGTCAGACTAGCCCAAGGGGCAATCTGGCAGTGTCAGAAAGGTTTATCTGACAGGTCAGTTTATGGGCTGATTTTTGGCTTTTTACTGGCCTGTTTTATGGCTTGGTGGACGATGGTTACTGTTGATTGCCCTAATATTACCTCAAGCATTGCCTTCAACAAGCACAAATGCATATGCATCTCCCATACCATGCAAAATTACTATGCATTGTGTCTTTACTGCTTCAAAGCTGCTCTGATTTGCAAGTGAAGGCCACTTTCTACCTACCAAATTCATTAGGGTTGAGCCTGCGTATCGCTTGAAAGACGCTGTTGTAGTTAGAAAAGGGCTCGGAGCCCCACCCATGTCACGTCAGTATCTTTCATTGGTTCCTGGGCTTGCTTTTTAAAATCTGCTTGCTTTCATTAGTGGAAGGCATGCATACGTCATGCCTTTTCCGGTGGTTAGCCCTCCTTGAGCGCAGCGACCAAGTACTGAAAACATACGAGGCTTGCTGTTTTCCGTCCGGTTTGTGGACTACTTTTTCTCTTTTTCACAGTGCGATCTCGCTTGTTTAGCAGCGCAATTGCTTTAGTTTTTTTTCTCCATTTAATGAGGCAAGAGAAGTCCGGTTGGGAGTTTACAACTGCTAATAGCTCTAACTCGGAGAAATGCGAGACCCATTGCATTGCAAATGCTTGTTTTTATTTTGGTGCCCGGGCCTATTTTCTGTCAGGGATGGGGAAATTCAGTACCTCTGCTGTAATGAACAATGCAACACTTGTCAAATGCTCATCAAGTAAATGTCTTTCCTATTCTTTAATTTCAGATTTTATTTTTAAATTACAAATATTTGCCTTTTTACCTACTGCCGTCTTTTTGAGGTGCATGGGTCCATAGTAGCAGCCACCTAGTTAGTCGGAGGTGGCCAGGTGTGTAGGCTCAGGCTTTCCCCCAAAGCGGACCTTCCACACGATGCACTTGGATCTTTGAGCTGCAGAACTCATCTCTACGAGTCAATGAGTAAACAGAGGAGACCAGAAAATGGCCCAAGCTCCAATGAGAACCACAGCTTCTTACTACTGTGCAACTAACTGGCACCCTGGTGCACTCCACAACATATGGCTTTGCTGAGCACATGCAGAGAACTGGTCAACATCATTTTGCATCTGCTCTGTTTGTCTCCTGGGCATGCTTTTGAAGAAAGGAAATGGAATCATACAAAACTAGAATTTATTCATTTGTGATTTTTATAAAGTGCATGATTACCTAAAAGGCATCCTGGTGTTACTGGATTTACCGAGACAGTACACAAAACAACCCCTGATGCAAAATGGAGAGAAAAAAGAGTCGGAGCCAATAAAAGTCAACTTTTGAAAGCTTTCCTGAAGGCCAAAAGTAGGTTATGACTCGAAGATGGACTGGAGAGAGCTCCAGTGAATGGCCAGCAGTACAGCAAAAGCACCACCACCTGCACGTGAACAAGAAATCAGAGGAATAAGAAGATAAGCTGAAGAGAATCGCAGTGAGCGAGCAAGTGAAAAGTGAATACATTTGTGTTACGTGTAGACTGGGCCAGTGTGATGGTAAGCCTTATACACCAGGCATAAGGATTAAAACAAAGATCTTTTTGGCAACTGGTAACCAGTGAAGGGATTGGGGTCTGAAAGAAGTAGATGAAAGTTGAAAATAAAATGGGCAGCTGTATTCTGAATCCGCTGATGACGCTGTAAGAGGTATAAAAGAAATCAGAGAAAGATGGAATTGCAATAGTCAGGACGGCTAAGTATGAAAGAGTGGACAAGCAATTGGCAGGAATCAGACTGTAGGAGCAAAATAATTTTCCAAAGGTGGAAAAAGCAGGAAAATTAGAGTTTAACTTGATTGGAAAAAAGAAAGTCCCAATCAAGATCGATTTCTTGATTCCAATCAGGGAAAACCAGGTAAGTATAGGGGACCTTATTGAGAGGGCCAAAAGTCAACAGATAAGAAGTGAAGTTTTGGTTACCAGAGACCATCAGAATGTCCGTTCTCTCTCTGTGCACAATTTAAGGGTGTTATTACCTATCCAAACGAAAGCATTCAGCAGGCATTTCTGAAAATTGCCTCTTGTATCCTGGGATTGATTGTCAAGGGGCATCAGAATCCACTCCATCTTCAGATCAGATGACTCGGAACCCTGCAGAACCAAGGGGCTGGGCCACTAAAGAACATAAAGATTAAAAAGAGAAGTTGCTTGCTGCAAAGCATCATTCGATTTGTGTAGTGCTTTAAAATGACTGTATATTATTAACAGTCTATGGTGATGTTGCTGTTAGACTGAGTGATACGTAAATTCATTGCTGGGTATATGAAGTTGCTAGCTAGGCGTGACACTGCCGCATGGCGGTCAAAATCTGAGGATGTGGTCCCATCCATGTGATCACTCACTTCACCTGTAGACTTTTAGAAATGGGGTCTCTAGTTGGCAGATGTATTCATCTTTGTCCAAATAGAGACCACAATCCTAGTCAGAGTAAGTCACACACAATCCAAATGATCCTGTGCCCACTCTCTGGTAGCTTGGCAGTGAGCAGTCAGGCATGCCTTAGAAGGCAATGTGTAAGGTATTTGAGCAATAAATCGTACAGTAACACAGTGAAAACACCACAAAAATACACAACACAGGTTTAGAAAAATATATTATAGTTATCTGGTTAAATTAAGGTTGAAATGATAAAGATTCAATAAGCACAAGTTGAGTTATCACTCTTGCAAGATTAAAAAGAGTCTTAAATCTTAGAAATCAACAGTTGTCTCTTGTTTGCACAAAGTACCTGGTTTGCGTCAAAATGACCACACACGGAGACTGCAGAGGAGGAGATGTGTGAAAAAATAGGGTGTATGTCGGATCTTCCGACACGGCACAGACAATGAGTTGTTTCTTTCCATGCTGCAAAAGGCTTTGCGTTGATTTCCGGCACCCAGTTTTAGTTCCTCACTGCGATGAAGGGATCTTTTGTCACCCAGGGACTATGCAGGGAAAATCCCGGGCGTGCGGGAAGAAGTCACAGGCATTTTGTCAATCCGGTAGCCGAGGCGTAGAATTTTCTAATGCACTGCAGGCGCTGCGTCGGTTCTTCACTCAGAAAGTCGGGCTGTGTCATTCCGGTTCGGCTGTGCATCGATCCGGTAGGGCCGTGCATCTAATTTCCGGTTGCAACACAGGCACTGCATCGACCTTCGCTCAGGAAGCGAATTCTCATTCTCATTCTCATTTTATCATCACAGGGCAGACTGTGCATCGTTTTTGGCAGGCTGTGTGTCAATTATCGGCCCACATGGAGTTTCCTTGAAGAGATGAAGTCTCTTTGGACCTGAGACTTCAGAAACAGGAGGCAAGCTCAATCCAGGCCCTTTGAGAGCACTTCTCAGCAAAGTCAGAGGGCAGCAGGGCAGCAGAGCAACAGCAGGGCAGCAGTCCTTCACAGCAAAGCAGTCCAGATGAGTCATTTGGGTACCCAGGCAGTTCCTCTTGATAGGTCGCAGGTTCAGGTCCGGAAGTGTCAGATTTGGTGTGGTCAGAAACCCAGTTTATGTACCCAAAAATGCCTTTGAATTGGGGGATACTTCAAAGAGTAGTTTTGAAGTGCACAAGGTCCCCTTTCAGTACAGTTCTGTCTTCAAGGGTCCCAGTAGGGGGTTTGGCAGTCCATTGTGTGAGGGCAGGCCACTAGCCTTTGAAATGTAAGTATCAGGCCCTCCACCCTTCCAGCCCAGGAAGACCCATTCATTATGCAGATGAGTGTAGGTGTGACTGAGTATCCTGTGTCTGTGGTTGTCTGGGTGAAATGCACAAGGGAGCTGTCAACCAGCCCAGCCAGGAGACAGGCTGTAAGGCACAGATGGATTTTAAGTGCAGAGAAATGCTCAGTTTCTAAAAGTGGCATTTCTAAAATATTAATATCAAATCCAACTTCACCAATAAGAAGGATTTTGTATTACCATTCTGGCCATACTAAATATAACCTGGTTACCCCTTTCTGATCAGAATCTACCACTCAAATAGTATATGAGGGTAGCCCCAATGCTGTCTTATGAAAGGAGCAGGCCTCACAGTAGTGAAGACCAACTTAGGAGTTTTCCACTACAAGGACATATGAACCACACATGTATATGTCGTGACTTTTAACTAGATAGCACCCTGCCCTATGGGTTAACAAGACCTACCTGAAGGGTGACTTATATTTAGAAAAAGGGGAGTTTAGGGCTTGACAAGTATTTTTAAATGCCAAGTCGAAGTGGCAGTGAAATAGCACACACAGGCCTTGCAATGGCAGGCCTGAGACATGGTTAAGGTGCTACTTATGTGGGTGGCACAAACAGTGCTGCAAGCCCGCTAGTAGCATTCAATCTACAGGCCTTGGGCACATGTAGTATCCTTTAGTAGGGACTTACAAGTAGATCAAATGTACCAATTGGTTATTAACCAATGTTACCATGTTTAAGGGAGACTGCACGTGCACTTTAACACCGGTTAGCAGTGGTAAAGTGCACAGAGTCCTAAAACCAGCGAAAACAGTGTCAGAAAAGTGGAGGAAGGCAGGAATAAAGTTGGGGGATGACCACCCTAAGGCTGTCAGGTCTAACAGAGACTATCAATTTTTTTCCATTTTAACCAAAAATTGATTTGAAACACTAAATAACCATCAATTCAGCGAGCCCATGGTTTTTTAAGCACCATTGTTCGAAAGGAGGCAGCGAGAGGTAGCTTGTTGTAAACTCACGGAGCACCTAAATGTCTGTACGGCTTAGTGTGGAAAAGGGATCTTAAAATTTCCAACTGAAACTAATGTTGATTTTTTTTCTTTATCTTAATCGCTTCTTATTTTAGTGTTTTGTCTCTGCTTTGCCACTTATTGTACCAAAAAAATCAAACATTTGAACACCTACAATTTTTTGATTCCATCTTGGCCACCGTCTATGGGACCTTCAGAAGCAACTCCCATATAGCAACCACCTTCTCTCCCGCACCAACCGGTCCCTCTGTCAGGCCACTCCACCCTACGTATGCAATGAGAAGGGCTACCTGGAGGCTCCACAGGGTGGAGAGTAGCTCACTGGGAGCACGCAGTGGAGGCAGAGGCCACACGTCAGGGTGGAAGAATAGGGGCTTCTGGGATGTTGAATACCTAAAGAGCGCAACTGAACCTGCACTTTTACTTATTCCTAAACTTTATTTATCCTTTACAGAACATACACCAGTCATACGATCAGCACTAGGAAGAACATGTTTTGCTTTTTTGCTGTTGGCGCCACACCCTTCGTCCAAGCTCGTACCCTCACATATTGATACATTCTAATGTGCCCATCCAATGTCATCCTCTTATCTGCAGCTGGACTTATCATAAGCGTTTGCATTGTATTTCAGGAAGTGTCGTGCTGTGTTGCGCTAACTGTACTGATTGCCGACAATCACGTACTTTTTGGTGATAAAGTTTGAGTAAATTGCATACTCAATCAGAACAAAAACATTAATCCGTTTTAAGGGTATTTATTAATAAGTAAGTATAATGATGGCTCAATGACCACGTTTATTCAGAGGTCAAACTAGTAATTAAAAAGAAAATATAGTTCCTTTCTCGTGTCCCTTTGTGTGTTTCCTTGTTGGTCTGTCATCAATTGTTGTGACCGGGAGACCCTCGTCAAGCTGACAGCTTGTTGCAACCGTGGGCCAGGATGGCTGGGCGAAATGACTGGAGGCCTGGGTGCTTGCTTCTGTCGAGTATCAAACAGACGCATGCAAAGCAACCTTACATTTGTGAACAATTTGTCCTTTCCAGAATTTTCTTGGTCCAGGTCCTGTTTCCTAAAGACAACCTTGCAGGAGTTGCACACCATTCTCGTAGTTTCTCGCAGGCTGGCAGGACTCGCAGCCTCCCTCGTGATATAAGGTAGATTTTGCATAAGCAGCCACATTTTAGCTTTGAGTTCTCCGAGAACAGCAATCATACGTGCAGCCAGTGTTTAAGTAACTGCCAAGATGCTTTTCATTCCTTTAGCAGTCCTGGAACACATTATCTCAGGGTCAGCTAAGAGTTCATGGTATCAGGCGCTGCCGCGCTCTGCTTCCCCAGTCTCATTCAGGGACTGTGAAATTAACTCCTTAAACACTATTGTCATTCATGATGTAAACCTTGTGTATTCCAGCGTGATGTCTTATGGGAAGCTATCATAGCGCTACTATGTACCACTGTCCCCTTTCCTGGGCCCTATCCCTACTTTTAGGTGTTATTCTGACATCACTACACTACAGGAGGTATGCTATGAAGGGAGCCGAGATATGTTTCAGGCACGATATTGGACTCACCTTGTGTATTTTATCGCAATGTTTTACAAGAAAGTATCATGGTCCTACTACTTAGCACTATCTCTTCTCCTGGGTGCCGTTCCTTCTTCGAGGTGCTATACTAACATCAGTATACCACAGGAGGTCTGGTACAAGTGAAATAAAGGTATGTTTCAGGCATGATCTTCGATTGACTGCTTTTACATATTGTTCATCAAGCCCTTGCCACTTCCTTGGCTCTAATAATCAGTCCTTGGATCTTTCACTCCCTTTCTACTCCAACAAAACACAACTCTACATTGTGTTATCAGAAGAGCCATTGAAACCATCTTCATGGCCTTCTGGATCCCCAGTCTGCCTCCTGGGGCTACTGCCATTGAGTCACTTGGAAGTCTCATTCCAGCTGTTGTTTCGGTACTGCTACTCTCTTCTCTCTGGAAAGGTTGAAAGGTCATACATCGGCACTAAGGGCCAGATGTAGGAAAGGATTTGCGATTCGCAAACGGCAAAAACTGCCGTTTGCGAGTCGCAAATCGCATTTTCCTATGCAGAAATGCATTCCGCGAGTCGGGACCGACTCACCAAATGCATTTCAGAATCGCAAATAGGAAGGGGTGTTCCCTTCCTATTTGCGATTCCTAGTGGTATGCAATACCATTTGCGACCGCATATGCGGTCGCAAATGGTGTCGCAGTTACCATCCACTTCAAGTGGATGGTAACCCACTCGCAAATTGGAAGGGGTCCCCATGGGACCCCTTCCTCTTTGTGAATGGACCCCAAATTATTTTTTCAGGGCAGGTAGTGGTCCAAGGGACCACTACCTACCCTGAAAAAATACCGAAACTAAAGGTTTCGGATTTTTTTTAAGTGCAGCTCGTTTTCCTTTAAGGAAAACGGGCTACACTTAAAAAAAAAAAACTGCTTTATTTAAAAGCAGTCACGAACATGGAGGTCTGCTGACTACAGCAGGCCTCCATGTTTGCGAGTGCCCATAGTCGGTATGGGGCCGCAATTTGCGACCCACCTCATTAATATTAATGAGGTGGGTCATTGCGACCCCATACTGACTCGCAGACGGTGTCTGAGACACCGTTCTGCATAACATTTTGCGAGTTGCAAATAGCGAGTCGCTATGACTCGCTATTTGCAAGTCGCAAAATGTTTCTTTGCTACATCTGGCCCTAAATGCATAAAATCAACCCCATCTGGACTGCATCTAATGCATTGGCTGGAAGACTCCAGTTACACACGTTGCAGTGCTGGGGTGTGCTATAGTTGGCATACTTGAAGCACAGTAGCTTGTGTATACCCTGAAGAAATCAACCATAAACTTCATGTCTGATTTATGAATTAAAGCCTGTAGCTAACCCTGTTCAAAGATCACAATGATCTGGGAATATTTGTACACAGAAGGAATGGGAGTGTGCCATAGGCAACCCGGTCTCCCCTCCAATTTTTTTCTATGCCTAGCCTACTGTGCTCCAGCTGTTTAACTCTTTTCTGGATATTGGGACTTTACCAACTAAACTGCCTCCACTTCCATCAGGTACGTCAGCACGTTCTCCACCTGAACACGTGTGTGAACTTCCCTCTTCTAAAACACAATCGGTTATATAGCATGCATGACCAGAGCCCTAATGTAAGCAAGGAAAATAGTTCCCCTGCCCCTGGTTTGGTAGAAAAAACAGCTGTATTTGGAGCACAGTGGTCCTCTCAAGCCCCTGGGCTTCAGTGCCACTGTACCTGCTGCATTATTAATAACCACATTCCTGCACATAGTGCCCATGAGCTCCTAAATAATGTATCTGAAGGTCAGGGCCCAGAAGATCTCCTTTATTGTAGGGTCTGACCAAGGTATCCCAGACTAACTTGGGTTGACCTGTAGCTGCTATTAGTCTGGTACATATGCCACATAAGCGGTAAAAGTTGCCTTCCGATAGCATAAATGAAATCACCACAATTTTTAGTAATAATTTTCTACCAGTTATAAAAATCAGCAGTTTATTCCATGTTGTGGCTAGGACTTCTTATTGTCTCAGCACAGTCTCTGTATTATATTTCAAAAGACTTCTGATAGCTTGACATTGATAGCTACGTAGTGTATAGTGTTGGTTTTCCATATGACTCTGTCAAGGGCATGATTTCTGATTTACTCCAGCTAATTTTAAGGCCACACATATCCAAATAGGGTTGATCACCTGCTCTACCACAGGTCGAAGGTACTCCTCTGGGTTCCTGTTTTTTTTATATATATATATATATATATATATATATATATATATATATATATATATATATATATATATATGTTCGATGGCATGTGTAGCTGCAGATGCACATGCTGTGCACTGTTCTTGCCATCTAGTGTTGGGCTTGGAGTGTTACAAGTTGTTTTTCTTCTAAGAAGTCTTTTCGAGTCACAGGACTGAGTGATTCCTCCCTTTCAGCTCCATTGCGCATGGGCATCGACTCCATCTTAGATTGTTTTCTTTCCGCCATCGGGTTTGGACGTGTTCCGTGCTCCGTAATTCGAATCGGGAAAATTTAGAAAAACATTGAAATCCGTCAATATTGTTGTGTTCGGGATCGGTTTAATATACATACATCAGCACCGACGACACAACCGCTTCAGCGGCACTTCGGGGCTTCCACACTCAACCGAGGCCTGGTCGGCCCGACCACACCCGTCGTCGAAGACTCATGGACCGGTCCCCCTTCCGTTTCTGTCCGACGTGTCACGCCAAGTATCCTTATACAGACCAGCATCAGGTCTGTAATCTGTGTTTGTCGCCAGAACACAGAGATACCTGTGAGGCCTGCAAGGCTTTTCGATCCAAGAAGACCTTAAGAGATCGACAAGCAAGGCGTTTGCAGATGGCATCGAAGTCGACACAACACCTCAACGTTGAGGAGGAAGAGATGACTATTTCGATACAGGGTTCGGAATCAGATGACTCCGACGGAGACCGGCCACCGACGGCAGCACAAAAAGTGAGTACACCTGCCCCGACCCAACCCCACAGTCAGGTGAAGAAACAGAAGGCCTCGGGGACGCCACTGCCAGAAGGCCATGGCTCGACCCACAAGAAAAGCTATGACCAAATAACATCTTTGGCACCGAAAAAGGCCAAGATCATGCCGAAGTCTTCCAACTCAGGTCGAGAAACCGGCATCGAAAAGAGTCGACATCGGTTGGTCGGATTGAACAAGCCTCGAAAGAGCCTCTCGGAGCTGAGACCGACTGTATCCATGGGTGTTTCGGTACCGAAAAAAACGGCTTCAGAGCCAAAAAAGACTTCCTATACGGAAGAACATGGGCTCTCTCAATAACTGAAGGAGAGGCACAGGTTTGAGCAGGAGCTGGATTTGGAAGAGCTTGACCAAACTCAACGAAGGCTACAAATCCAAAAGGACACATGGAAAATTCAGACCATCCCTCCGCTCAAGTTTAAAAGAAAATTGGCTTTTCATGAGACTGAAACTGAGCAACCAAAAGCCAAGGTGGTTAGAGAAAGGTCACCACTCCCACATTTCTCACCACAAACATCGCCACCTCACTCGCCACAACGGACAAGGTCACCAGTTGGCACACCAATGGCACAGTCACCCACACATACTGGGCTGACGCAGGACGATGCAGACCCCTGGGACCTATACAACCCACCAGTTTCAGACAACAGTCCTGAGTGTTATCGTTCAAAGCCTTCTCCTCCAGAGGATAGCACATCTTACACGTAATTACTGGCTAGGGCAGCGACATTCCATAATGTCACTATGCACTCAGAACCAGTGGAGGATGACTTTCTTTTTAACACACTGGCATCCACGCATGCTTCATATCAAAGCCTGCCAATGTTACCAGGCATGCTTAAGCATGCACAACAGGTCTTTCAGGAACCGGTCAAAGTAAGGGCCATTACACCGAGGGTAGAGAAAAAATATAAACCTCCCCGTCAGACCCTGTGTTTATTACACAGCAGCTCCCTCTGGACTCTGTTGTAGTAGGAGCCGCAAGAAAGCGGGCAAATTCTCAGTTGTCAGGGGATGTGCCACCCCCTGATAAAGAAAGTCATAAATTTGACGCAGTAGAAAAAAGAGTGGCGTCGCAAGCGGCCAACCAGTGGCTTATCGCCAACTCACAGGCCCTCCTCGCCCGTTACGACAGAGCACATTGGGACGAAATGCAAGATATTATCCAACATTTACCAAAGGAACATCAAAAACGGGCTAAACAGGTGGTGGAGGAGGGACAGGCCATCTCCAACAACCAAATCCGTTCTGCACTGGACTCTGCTGATACCGCAGCACGGACTGTCAGTACTGCAGCTACCATCAGGAGGCATGCATGGCTACGAAGTTCTGGCTTTAAGCCAGAAATACAGCAGGCGGTATTAAATATGCCATTCAACCAACAACAACTATTTGAGCCGGAGGTGGACACTGCGATACAGAAAATGAAGAAGGACACAGACACAGCCAAAGCCATGGGCACGCTCTACTCTTCCCAGTATAGGGGAACATTTAGGAAGCCACAGTTTAGGGGAGGGTTTAGTCAGCAACCCTCAGAGCCATCCACCTCCCAAACAAAACCCACTTACCAGTCTCAGTACCAGAGAGGGGGGTTTTGTGGTTCATACAGAGGACAGTACCCAAGAGCAAGGGGAAAATTTCAGCCTGCCAACCAGACCCCTAGTAACAAGCAGTGACTTCAATGTCACACTCCCCCAACACACATCACCAGTGGGGGAAGATTAACAAAATACTCAAAAATTGGTCAGACATTACTACGGACACATGGGTTCTATCAATTATCCAACATGGTTACTGCATAGAGTTCACACAATTCCCTCCAGATGTTCCCCCAAGGATGCACAAACTGTCAGCACAGAATCTAGACCTACTACAAATAGAGGTGCAAGCACTACTAACAAAACAAGCCTTACAACTAGTACCCCATCATCAAAAAGGAACAGGGGTTTACTCCCTATATTTCCTTATTCCCAAAAAAGACAAAACATTAAGACCAATTCTAGATCTCAGGACGTTAAATCTCTTCATCAAATCAGATCATTTCCACATGGTCACACTACAAGACGTAGTTCCCTTACTAAAACAGGGAGAACACATGGCAACACTGGATCTAAAGGATGCGTATTTCCACATACCCATTCATCCATCTCACAGGAAGTACCTCAGATTTGTAATACAGGGCAACCATTACCAATTCAAAGTATTGCCCTTTGGGATAACAACAGCACCCAGAGTATTCATAAAATGCCTATCTGTAGTAGCAGCTCATATAAGGAGACAGCACATGCACGTATTCCCGTATCTAGACGATTGGCTAATAAAAGCCAACACTCAAAACCGGTGTCAAAGTCACACGCAATATGTAATAGATACTCTACACAAACTAGGGTTTTCTACAAATTACCAAAAATCTCACTTGCAACCATCCCAAATACAATACTTGGGAGCCAAACTCAACACGCAAAAAGTAATTGCCACACCAAGACCACAAAGAGTTCAATTGTTTCAAAATATAAGGTCAAGCATACAACCAAACCAACAATGCACGGTCAGGTTTGTAATGAAACTACTAGGCATGATGTCCTCATGCATCGCTATTGTCCCAAAAGCACGGCTACACATGCAGCCCTTACAACAGTGCCTAGCAAAACAATGGACGCAGGCACAGGATCAACTTCAAGATCTAGTGTTGATAGACCGCCAAACACACTCTTTGCTTCAATGGTGGAACCCTGTAAATTTAAACAAAGGGTGGCCATTTCAAGACCCAGTGCCTCACGCCATTATCACAACAGACGCTTCCATGATTGGGTGGGGAGCACACCTCAACAATCACAGTATACAAGGTCAGTGGGACAATCAACAAAAACAACTTCACATAAATCTCTTAGAACTACTAGCAGTCTTTCTAGCACTAAACTCTTTTCAACCCCTTCTAGTTCACAAACACATTCTTGTCAAAACAGACAATAGGACAACAATGTACTATTTAAACAAATAGGGGGGGACACACTCGTCACAACTGTGTCTCCTAGCACAAAACATTTGGCATTGGGCAATTCACAACAACATTCGCCTGATAGCACAATATATACCAGACATTCACAATCAGTTAGCCGACAATCTCAGTCAAGATCACCAGCAAACTCACAAGTAGGAAATACATCCCCAGATTCTAGAAGATTACTTCTATCGCTGGGGGACACCAGACATAGATCTGTTTGTAACAAAACAAAACGCAAAATGCCAAAACTTCACATCCAGGTACCCACACCCTCAGTTCAAGGGCAATGCTCTATGGATCAGTTGGTCAGGGATATTTTCTTACGCTTTTCCCCCTCTCCCACTCATTCCTCTCCTAGTCAACAAACTGAGTCAAAACAAACTCAAACTAATACTCATAGCACCAACGTGGGCTCGCCAACTGGGGTACACCACACTGTTGGACTTCTCAGTAGTACCTCACATCAAACTCCCAAACAGACCAATCCAGCATCGTTCAACCTAGCAATCTGGCTCCTGAAGTCTTAGAATTTTGCTATCTAAACCTTTCAAATGAGTGTATGGAAGTCATTAAACAGGCAAGAAATCCGACAACAAGGCATTGTTATGCTAATAAATGGAAAATGTTTGTTTTCTACTGCCAAGCAAACCAAATCACACCGCTAGAGGCCTCCATACAAAACATTGTGAGTTACTTACTACACCTAAAAAAAGCAATTCTTGCTTTTTCTTCCATCAAAATTAATCTTACCGCAATCTCTGCTTGCCTGCAGATTAAACATACAAAGCCACTTAGAATCCCAGTTATTAAAGCCTTTATGGAAGGACTAAAAAGGATCATACCTCCAAGAATCCCACCAGTACCCTTGTGGAATCTTAATATTGTACTTATACGACTCATGGGCCCACCTTTTGAACCCATGCATGCTTGCCAAATCCAATTCTTAACTTGGAAGGTAGCTTTTCTAACAGCCATCACTTCACTACGAAGAGTTAGCAAAATACAAGCGTTTACTATAGAAGAACCTTTTATACAAATACACAAACATAAAGTGGTTCTCCGCACAAATCCAAAATTTTTACCAAAAGTCATTTCACCGTTTCATCTAAACCAAAACAGTAGAGCTCCCAGTCTTCTTCCCTCAACAAGACTCGGTAGCAGAAAGAGCACTGCATACATTAGACATTAAAAGAGCGCTAATGTACTACATAGACAGGACAAAATCATTTTGTAAAACTAAGCAATTGTTCGCTGCTTTCCAAAAACCCCATGCTGGTAACCCTATATCCAAACAGGGCATAGCCAGATGGATAGTCAAATGCATTCAGACCTGTTACCTCAAAGCGAAAAGGGACTTACCCATTACACCAAGGGCACACTCCACTAGAAAGAAAGAAGCAACAACGGCCTCTTTAGGTAATATACCAATGACAGAGATTTGTAAAGAAGCCACTTGGTCTACACCTCATACCTTTACTAAACATTACTGTGTAGATGTGTTAGCAACACATCAAGCCACAGTAGGACAGGCTGCATTAAGAACATTATTTCAAACAACTTCAACTCCTACAGGCTGACCACCACTTTTGGGAGGATTACTGCTTTGTAGTCTATGCACAGCATGTGTATCTGCAGCTACAAATTCCATCAAACGGAAAATGTCACTTACCCAGTGTACATCTGTTCGTGGCATGTTGCGCTGCAGATTCACATGCGCCCTCCCACCTCCCTGGGAACCTGTAGCCATTTAAGTTGCATTTAAATTGTATATATGTAAATAAATATTCCTTTACCACAAATTATGTACATACATATCTATTCCATTGCATGGACATCTTTAGTATCCTCATTCTACCACTCCAACCTCACCCTATGCCGGGAAAACAATCTAAGATGGAGTCGATGCCCATGCGCAATGGAGCCTAAAGGGAGGAGTCACTCGGTCCCGTGACACGAAAAGACTTCTTTGAAGAAAAACAACTTGTAACACTCCGAGCCCACCAACACTAGATGGTAGGAACAGTGCACACCATGTGAATCTGCAGCGCAACATGCCACGAACAGATGTACACTGGGTAAGTGACATTTTATATATATATAATAATCGGATGCCATTTGTGTACGAACAGAGCAACACCAACTTGCCCAAAAATAGATTCCATTATCCGCATTTATTTGCTCAGCAGACAGGCCACAGGATTAGAACAAACAAAAGAGGAGATAGGGGACAACCCTGTCTAGTCCTCTTTGGTTCAGACATAGCACCATTTGTCAGTACTACTGCTATATACATATATATAGAGCTGTGTTAATATAGTCAGGACAAGAGCATCAACCTCTGTTCTCAGGTTTTCTGTCAGGAAACCCAACTTAATGTAAACTCTGCATCAGGAGTTGCCAAGAACTCCCCCACATAAGAGCGAACTTGAGGTAAAGTGGCAAGCACTATTCAGAAGTTATTTGACATGGATATGTCCAGTATAAATCTCACTTGATCTAGTAGCACCAATTGCGTCATTATGGGCAGCCGTATTTAGCAATTACTTTTGCCAGACTTTTGCATTCAACACTGATGAGTAAGAGGATTCTATTTGACTGGCAGGATTCTATAGGACTCTCACACATCAACATACTTTCTGGGTTTCAATAGCTAAATCATTAAAGCCTCCTTAATGTCTTAGTGTCTCTCTGGTATTTTCTTATATATGTTTTTTTATGACAAATGCCTCATGCCTCTCTCACACCAAATTACTTTCCTGTAATATTTCTATGTTCTCCATGTGCCTCTCTAGATTAGCCTCCACTTTCCTGGCCTTAGCAGAGTGGTTAAGCCCCCACATTCCAGATTAGAATATTTAAATTCTTACCTGGTTCCATTTCCAGAATTGTGCTTCTGGTCTGTAGCCGG
Source organism: Pleurodeles waltl (assembly GCF_031143425.1). Taxonomy (NCBI): domain Eukaryota; kingdom Metazoa; phylum Chordata; class Amphibia; order Caudata; family Salamandridae; genus Pleurodeles; species Pleurodeles waltl. Next base: position 382,064,490 of record NC_090444.1, on the reverse strand, counting down.
TGTTAGCTCTGCTGAAGCAGCTACTGGCCCCTAACATCTGCACTTAGTCCTGTTGAGTTTGATGCTTGACGTCCTTTTAAATCACTTCACCATAATCCACCCCTTCCATCCTCACTGATAACCCCACAACCATCAGTGTCAATGATCTTTCTCTCTTCCACGTCCCCACAAATACCCTAAACTGTCTCATAAACTGTGAGTGGCCTCACAACAGGTATCATGCCTTGGTGCCACAAAAACTGCACCATGTATCTAGACGCCTTTCTGGATTTCTTTATCTCAGGCATTTTATTACAATTTCTACTGTGTACGCTCTTGTTGCTGCTGCTAAGCGAAACAGTCACAAAACATACACCAATAATAGCAAGGGGTGTTGACGAACATCTTGCAGTTGCTCCAGTAAGTGTTTCATATGGTCTGTCATTTCATTTTATCAAACCAGGATCCATTACTAATGTTTTTGCTTCTGGTATTGTCTATTAACTTTTCCGAACAGCAGGGGCAAAATACAATATTGGTCATATATTTTCTTGTTCCATTACTACTGCTTGTCCATGTCCTGAGCGTGCATGCACATCGCCCTTGTTGTTCTTTACGCAGAGCCACAATATTTCGGTCAACATTTTCCACTGTTTCTTCCACTGGGCTATAACAACGGGATCTCTCCCCGAAGTGCGCATGTAGCTTCGAAGGGTATGTCACTGCTTACTTGAATTTCATCTCAGATTGTACCTTTGTTCACCTCAGTAAATGACTTGGGAGACCCCTGGACAGAAGCAGTTAAGTCCAGAAAACTCAGCTTTGAGCTTTCGTATTGCAGGGCTCCCTTTTCATAAGCTATGTTCCAATATCTTGTCTCTGTCCCAGGAAATCAAAAGCAGAGCAAAGACTGCTCTTAGGGACTGGCCCAGAGATAATGACTGGTGTGCTTGTTCCAAAACAAACTGGCTCGAAAAATAATGTTCTCCAAAAGCAACCGTTGGAGGCGGCCCACAAAACCCTTCACATTCTCTGTTCTTTTTCATCAAAATCCACTATAAGGTTATTGAGCCAGATGTACTATTATTAGGAATACTGATTTCTTAATTGCTATTATCTCAGAATGTCAATAAGGAAATTGGTATTCCTAAAATATGAAACTTCTTTGAGTTTCATTAGTGATTCCTAGTGGGTCGCAAATAGACTTACCTCTTGCTTATTAATGAGATAGGTCTCAATATGTGACCTATTAGGAAATGCAGACCACCTTGTCTGTGATTGTTTTTTACTAAAGCAATAATTTTTGTTAAATGCAGCCCGTTTTATCTAAAGGAAAAGGGGAGGCATTCAAAAATAAAAAAATAAACTTTGCAGTTTCATTTTTTGGGACCACTGCCACTGACTGCTCTTAAAACATATTATTATTTACATTCTCAAAAGGGGAAAGGGTCCCCGCCCCCTTTTCAAATAGGTCACCGCCAGTTTGAAACGGTTGGTAAAATATTACTGTTTTGCGACTGGAATTCTGCGGCAAAACAGTAATACAAACCATACCGATTCAGTATTTGGAAGGGACTCCCTAAACTCACTCCTTCCAAATACCAAATGGCAAAAGCAAAATTAGATTTAGTATCAAGTTACTGAATCACATTTTACGTTTTGTACATTGGAAAAAGTATTTTTCCAATCGCTAGCAGCCCAAAGGGCCATTTGCGACCAGAAAAATGCTTTGTACATTTGGCCCATTGTTCATTCGAGATTTTTCTGACACTTCATTGTTAGAAATTGGGTTTATAGTTGGCAGCGGTATGCACCCATTTCAAGTAGGGACCACAATCCTAGTCAGAGTAAGTCAAAATACACAACATAAATTAACCTGTGCTCTGGTAGCTTGGCACAGAGCAGGCATTCTTAACTTAGAAGGCAATAAGTAAAGTGTAATCACATGGGGTACACCACAAAAAGACTCCATACAAATGTAGAAAAATAAAGCTTATTTATGTGCATAAATCAAGATAAGAACGACAGAGACCTAACCCATCAATTATTAATTATTCACTTTGTTGAATTAAGTAAAGCAAGATTGATAAACGATTATGGGATAGAAGAGGTGGTGCAGATGACTCCTCAGCATGAATGTGCAGAGAACACAAAGCCGGTTGTTGATCCAAGTGGGTGGCCAGGGTTAGCAAAGCTGCTTGGGGTTGTTGGTTAAAGTGAGTGGCCAAGTTTACCAAAGTCACTTGGGCTTGTTGATGCAAGCGGGCGGGAGGATCCAGAAAAGCCGCTTGGGGTAGTTGAAGAGAGTGGGTGGCGAAGTTCAGCAAGGCCGCTCAGGATGATTGAAGAAAGAGGGCAGCGAAGTTTAGCATAGCTGCTCAGGGTGATTGACGAAAGCTGACGACGAAGTCCAGCAAAGCTGCACAGGGAGATTGAAGTCAGCAGGCTGTGAAGTCTAGCAAAGTCACTTAGGGTGGTTGAAGAATGCAAGCCACAAAGTCCACCAAAGCCACTCGGGGTGATTCTAAAAAGTGGGTGGCGAAGTCCATTAAAGCCACTTGAGGTGATTGTAGAAGGAGGGTGGCGAAGTCCAGCAAAGCCGCCTGGAGTGATTGAAGGAAACAAGTGACAAATTAAAGCAAGAGCCACTCGGAGTTACTCTGGGATTGATGGTTGTATGAGTCCTGGGCTAGCGGGCAGAGATTAGCAGGCAGCAGGGCAGCGTGGCAGGGCAGCAGTTCCTGGGAACAGTCAATCCTGGCAGTGTGAATTATGGCACACAGTATTCTTTAATCCAGCAGAGTGTCCTTGTGTCCAGAAGTGTACTGATTTGAGTGGGTCAGGGACCCAGTTCTTATACTAAAAAGATCCTTTGATGTGGGAGATGACTACAAAGAATGTCTGTGAAGTGCACAGGTCTGTTGGGAAAAATATATATTCACATGTATGTACCTATAGATATGATACTTCAGTTCCAACTCTCTTCTCCCTTATCTGAATCCCAGTAAGACTTCCCTACTGACCTCTCTGATGCCTATGCCAGTTGTACAAACAAGCCTCTCCAAGCCACGTTGTTAAGTTTAGCTCAGTCTCACACTTTAAGTTCAGCCAGAAACCCAGCCCCCATTTCTTTAGGGACCACCTGTTGTCTGTTCACGTGCTCATGCTCACACTGCATTCTGTATATTTTTACACTATGGACTTCTAGTTTTGTATGTGCAGCATTTCTTTTGTATGTGCGTGCCCATGTTTGGACTGTGTCCCCTTTTGGGGTTGTGCAGTGACAGCACTTATTAACATATATAAATGCCTGACTTATATGCTTCAGGGCAGAAGATGCCAGCTTGTAAGACGTTACACTGGGATGTGCGTCTGCCTTCTGCCTTGGCCTGCCAATAAACCTTGGTACCTCATGAAAGCATTTCATCTGTTCCGGAGCCTTGCCTGGTGTTTGTGTTTTCTTTTCGTCACTCTGAGGAGGGTTGAAAAATATTTTCCTAACAAGGTCCCCCCTTCAGCTCAGCTCTGACTCCAGACTATCAGTGGGAGGTAATTAGCCCCTTTGTGTGGACTGTGGTCACTGTCCTTTGAAGTGTAAGTGTGAGCCCTTCCCACCTTCTGCCCCAGGAAGACCCATCAGTATGCAGATGAATGCAGATGTGGCTGAGAATCCTGCATTGTGGGTGCCTGGAGGGAATGCACAAGAGTAACTGTCAACAAAAAAACAGATGCACAGTTCCACAGTGAAGGTGAATAATCTCTACCCAGTCAGAGAAGAATCAATAGGTCCCTGTGAGTGTTCAAGATTGGGAAGAAGAGCCCTCACCCACCATTCGGTGACATGCTCCATCATCGGGCTTTGCTCCTCGTCAGGCCAGCACTGCAATGCCTGAAGGCCCCTCAAGGGGGCTCTTTGCTGGAGATCTTTTAGAAACCTTTGCAGGTGGTGAATGCAATAATGGGGGATTGGTGGAATTAAACTGTTAAAATTGACTAGCGGAACCATATAATTAATCTTTATTGAGAATGTGAACCTCTGACAAGGTTAAAAAACAAAGAAGGTGAGGGGAAAGTAAGAGTAATGTCTATGTTTCCCCACTCAAATATGGTGTCTTGTGTCAAGAACCCTATCGTCAACGGGTTTGGTTTGTAGAGGGCAGAGTTGGAAGTCCCTACACTGCCTGACATAGAAAGGTCAACGTGTTTCTCGCTATGCTATTTATAAAGATCTAAGTGTGAGTCATCAGGACCTAGAAACAAATCATACCTAATCCTCACTTTCACAGTAAACTATATGGTATATGTGGAACAGGAACCTAAGGAGAGAATGAAGAGGTTACTAATCATACAATTGTATGACAGCACACAGTGCAAATCAATGCATGCCAGTGAAAATCAAACACAATAGTGGAACCACCAAGTGGTGGTCTCAAATACTGTGGAATGTGTGGATGTTCATAAATCACTTCTGATTATCACAAATTGTAATGAAATATTTCTTACCCTCCTCAAATTAAAGGATGGGCGCCAAAGGGATTACAACGGGCATTCGTGATCTAGCAAATGTATTAATCTGTATGCATTGAGTTGAAGGAGAGAGATATCGTCATTGGATGTCTATATAGCTTAAAACACCTAAGATGAATATTATAATAAACGGCAAATGAATGTCTAGCATGTCATCAGTGTTTATTCAGCAAACTGTTAAGAAATTAATTATCAAAAGGATAATGGATGATGCTATTTGATAATGTCCCTAAAATGTGTCAGCTCCCACGAAGTAATGTGCTAGGATAAAGTATGTTTTATCAACACTATCACTGTTGCCATTATCAAACCAATAGTAATGAGATGGGTACAAGTATGGTTTGTCCAGATTTATCACTGTAACTGTCACCTAGCCCACATCAGACACATATTGGAGGTAGCCTGTGGGCACACAGGGCAGTGAGTGCAAAGAAATGCACACTTTCTAAAAGTGCCATTTCCACAATAGTAATAATAAATCTGACCTTACCAGTAAAGAGGATTTATCATTACCATTCCAATGGTACTAAGGTACGATCAGCTCTTGGCGTGATTTCCCCTGACATTTTGCTTCTGACCGCCTGTTTTTGATTGTGTGCTGAATTTCATTTTTGCTGGCTTTAGGACTCTGGGCACTTTACCACTGTTAAAGGAGCAGTGCTAAAGTGCAAATGCTCCCTGTGTAAAGTGTATTTGTGATTGGTTTCTCCATGATTGGCATATCTGATTTACTAGTACTTCCCTAGTACAGTGCAACAGGTGTACCTAGGGCCTGTAAAGCAAATGCTACTAGTGGGCCTGCAGCTCTGATTGTGCCACCCACATGTGCAGCTCTGTAAACAAGTTTCAGGCCTGCCATTGTAGTGTCTGTGTGTGCAGTTTTATACTGCCATGTTGGCAGTGAGTGGGTGCACTTGCCAGGCCTGAACCTTCCCTTTCACTGCACGTAAGTCACCCCTAAAGTAGGTCCAAGGCACCCCCCTGGGCTGGGCACATTGTACTTAATAGATATGACATGTACTGGTGTGTTTTACATGTCCTGATAGTGAAATACTGCTAAATGTGTTTTTCACTATTGCAAGGACTATCTCTCCCATAGGGTAACATGGGAATTACCTTGAAATATCTTTTAAGTGTAGTTTTCTGTTGGCAATAGATAGAGCTATGGAGTTTGGGGTCTCTGAACTCACAACTTAAAAATATGTCTTTTGATGAAGTTGATTCTTGAATGGTGAGTTTGAAAATGCCACTTTTAAAAAGTGGGCATTTTCTTGATTAACCATTCTGTGCCTCTGCCTACCTTTTGAATACACGTCTGGTCAGGATGACAGTTGGGTTGTTTGTGCATTCACTCTAGACAGTCACACAGAGGGAGCTGAGGTGTGCCCTGCATAGCCTGATAGCCCATCACCAGGCAACCTGAGCTCAGGAAGACTGGGGTCTTCCTGAGCTAAAGTTGTAGGAGGAGCAGACACTTGCACCTGAATAGGGTTGTGTCTGTCCACACACAAAGCAGTCTCCAACCCCCTGAAGTGTGTCTGGGGCCAGGGTAGGAAAAGGCAGGGTCTTGTGCACTACAAAGACCTCTCTTTGAAGTTTGCCTACTTCAAAGACAGAAATGGGTATAAGTACTGGACCTTTGGCACCACATAGTTAGAATCCTTCTGGACTGAGGAAATTGTACCAGGAAGGAGAGCTGCATGTTAATGGAAAGACAGCCACCCTGCCTGTTGCTTTGTTGTGCTGGCCTACTGCTTGCTGCTTCTGTCCTGGGAGTGAAAGGACTGGACTGAACTTGGCTTTCTACATCCTGCTTTCAAAGGTTTTCCAAGGGTTTGTACTGACCTTGCCTCCTGTTAAGAACTCTCAGGGACATCGAAGGCTTCATCGATCAGTGCCTGGACTCTTCTGCTGAGATTCCTGACTTGCCAAGTTGTACCAAATCCAGCTACTGTGCCCTTGGGAGTGAGTTCTGGTGCAACAAGGAACAAACTAGTACATTGTCTTCCAGAATGACTTCGGAACCGATGCCGCTATCCGACCCCGCACCGCAACCTGCACTGGAGCCGTAGTCCCCACTGAGCGTAACGATTGCGACCTACAATGCAGGCCCGATGCTGCCGCAGCACCACTGAAACCCCGCCACAGCGTGAGTCCAGAGTGCCATGTCACCGTCATCCATGGAACTCGACTGTGACGCAGCACCTGTGGCCCCATGGTGTGAGGGCAACACCGTTAAGTAGACGCCTTGGGTCTTGAGCTGCCAGATTCATCAACCCATCCTTGTGGTAAGGAGCCGATGCCTCAGCCTAGTTTTAGCTGTTGTGTTTCTAGGAGCTATGCTACATTAAATCATTGAAATATTTTATCTTTGCTTATGTATGTTGGATTTTTGTCATTTTCTTCCTTTTTTACTCAGATAAATATTGGCTATTTTTTGGAAAGTGGTGTGGGGTAATTTTGTGGTGTTTTCACTGTGTTACTGTGTGTATGTACAAATACTTTACACAGTGCCTCTGAGATAAGCCTAACTGCCTGAGCCAAGCTACCAAGGTGGTGAGCAGATGTTATCATAGTTGCACGACTCCCTTGCCCTGACCAGAGTGAGGGTCAGTACTTGGACAGAGTGTAAGCCACTTCCAACTAGAGACCCCATTTTGAACATTGGTGGTCAGCGGTTATGATAGAACTTGTATTTGTAATTTGCATACAGTGATTGGCGTACAATGCTTTCATATCGCAGACCATTACACCCCAACATACTGGTTTGATTTTTTTCTGTGTGCAACTTTTCAGTTTTATTTGCAATCATGTCTCAGCCTGATGAGCCATCAGTTGGAGCTGCAGATTTGGTGTTTGAGCAGGAGAGGGTAGAGACCTATTCGGTACCTAAACTGAAAAAGTTCTGCAAGGAGATCAAATATCCTATTAAATGCCTATCTAGGAAGGAGGAGCTACAAAAGGCCCTGGCGGTGTGCCTGGCAGCAGAGGAGGCTGGTGAGCACAGGGAGGAGGAGAATGCTATTATTATGGATAAAGAGGAGCAGAGCCCGCATGAGGATTTTGTGAATAAGAATCTACCTGGGAGGAAGGCACCTTCCGGGGCAAGCAGCAGTGTTTCTTCAAGAGCTTTGTCCCCAGAGGAACTAGAGGACAGGTGGGAGGCTAGGGACCTCAAATTGGAACTAGCCAGGTTCAAAAGAGGGGCAGAGAAAAAAAAACTGCCATGGAGGAGAAGAAAATGATTTTAGCTCACAAGCTGAGTTTGAAGGAGTTGGACTTAAAAAGTAGGGCCAGCACAGATGGTGGCAGCAGTTCTACAGTGCCCTTTGAAGGGAAGGTACATATACCCAAGGATGTGATGAAGGATTTTGTTGTGGGGGTGGCATAGAGCAGTGGTTCAGGGGTTATGAAGTGGCATTGAGAATGAACAGGGTCCCTGAGAGAGGTTGGGGGGGCAGGCCTGTTGACGTACTTCTCAGTAGAGGGTAAGGACACCTTGCTGGCTTCAGAGCAAGGAGATCAGACGAGGTACCCCACCATGAAAGAAGCCCTTATCAGGAGCTATTGTCTCACCCCAGAAATTTACAGGGTAAAGTTTAGGGAGGGTACTAAACTTGGTTCTCAAACTTGGGTAGAGTATGTTGATTACTTTTGCAGAGCACTAGATGGTAGGTTGAAGGGCAGCGAGGTAACATACTATCAGGGTCTGTACAACGTGATTGCATGGGAGCACTTGTTTAGTCGTTATTTTCAAGTGCTGTGCCAGCATTTGATTGACAGCAAGTTTACTGATCCCAGGAAGCTTGCCAAGGAGGTAGAGCGCTGGCTCAGCACCAGGGTCTAAAAGAAGTTGTATGTAGGAGATTCAGCCAAGGGTGGTTTAGGGTCCCCAACAGAAAAAGGAGGGAGGGGACAAATATAAAAGTAAGGAGTTCTCTAAAGGGCCCCAAACAAGTTCCAATGGTAAGGATTCCCAACCCACTGTTGAAATGCAGAGTTGGTTCCCTTCAGGAAAGCCTGCAGGCAAGGGACCCCTAAAGTGTTTCACCTGGAATCAGGAAGGGCATTTCATAGGGAGTCCCAAGTGTCCAAAGCAGGCACAACCCCCCCATCAGTGGGCAGTCACTAGACGTGGCAAGTGTAGAACTTGAAGAGGAGTTGGCCCCAGTTACTGGTGGGGAGCCAGCTGAGTTAACCCTTGTCTCCCTGGGTGAGAATTAGGTTGTCCAGAGAACCCTCATGCCTGACAACGCTAAGAAGTGGAGGCAGTGGGTGCCCATAAATGGAAGGTAGGTGGAGGCTCTGAGAGACACAGGAGCCAGCATGACAACTATCTGCTACCATTTGGTGTCTGAGGAGCAGATAATCCCTAATGTGGTCCTCCAGGTTTTAGCAGTAGACAACAGTGAACGCTAATGTTTGGTAGCTAAGGCTCCCTTTGAATGGGGGGTCTCAGGTTCCTTGAGGGTAGCTGTGATTCCATCCATGTTTTTTGACTGTCTGCTAGGGAATGACCTGGAGCATACCGCCTGGAAGGAGGTGGAGCTCAGGTTGCACTTGGAAATGTTAGGTTTCCCAGAGTTGGAGTGCATGACCACATGGTCCATGGCCACCAGAGAGAGTGATCAGAAGGACCTGGAGCCTGAAACTGTGGCCCAGGTGCCTGCCAGAAGAAGGAGGGGCAAGAGGCATGGAAAACCCACTCCTGAGATTCCCACAGTCTGGGAGGAGGCTGAACCTGAGGGGGTCACCCCTGAGCCTGCAGGGGAAAAAGTGGCCAAACTGAGAGACATACCTGAACTGACCCATTGGCAGCAAGAAGGTGTCACCACCAGAGAAGAGTTCTGCCCAGCACAGAAAGAGTGCCCCATTCTTGAGGGTCTTCGGAAACAGGCACAGCCTACAACGCAGGCCTGACACTGCTGCAGTACCTCTGAAGTCTCACCACAGCATGAGTCTAGAGTGCCATGTCACGGGCATCCGTGGCACCCGACTCCTCCACAGCACCTTTGGCCTTGTGGTGTGATTGTGACACCGCGAAGTTGACGTCTTGCGTCTTGATCTGCTCGATTCATTGACCCCGCCTTGATGTAAGGAACCCACACCTCACCACCAATGCTGCATCATCTCCTTTGCAACTGTAAGGAACCGATGCTTCACCTTCCCTGCCTGGCAGTAAGGAATAGACACCTCCCCTCCCCGGTGTCAGTAAGGAACCAATGCCGCACCGGCTACAACGATGCCTCACCTCCCCGACTCCGTGCAACGTCTTTGTCTCCTCATCGTTTTCCGAGGTACTGTAACCGGGGTCTATACGACTCCGTGGCAGGCTGTGCTCCCTCACAGGTGGTGCCGGACTGTTGGAAGTGGCTCAGTCAATCCGTTTTGATAGCCCCAGTCGGGGCTATTGTGTTTCTAAGTACTATACTACATTTAACCTTTAAAAATTCGTATCTTTACTTGTGTATGTTGAATTTTTGTTGTTTTGGTCTTGTTTTACTTTATTAGATATTGGTTATTTTTCTAAACTGTTGTGGAGTACTTTTATGGTTTTTCACTGTGGTACTGTGTGTATGTACTAATAGTTTACACATTGCCTCTGAGATAAGCCTAACTGCCTGATCCAAGCTACCAAGGGGGTGAGCAGGGGTTATTTTAGCTGTGTGACTCCCTTACCCTGACTAGAGTGCGGGTTCGTACTTGGACAGGGTGCAAGCAACTGCCAACTAGAGACCCCATTTCTGACACTACTCCTCTCAGATCAGGAATTGAAGCTTGAGAGTGTTTTAAGGAATTCCCAAGGCTGGCCTGTGAGAGAGGCAGGCCTCACAGTAATGAAAAAGCACTTTAGGAGTTCTTCACTACCAGGACATGCAAAACGTAAAAGTACATGTCCTGCTTTTTGCTTACATGGCACCCTTCCCTATGGGCTACCTAGGGCCTCCCTTAGGGGTGACTTTTATGTAAGGAAACTGGAGTTCTGGGCTTGGCAAGAGGTTTTAGATGCCAAGCTGGGGTGTCAGTGAAACTGCACACACAGGCTCTGCAGTGGCAGGCCTGAGATATGTTTACAGAGCTACTTAAGTGGGTGGCAGAGTCAGTGCTGCAGACCCACTAGTAGCATTTAATTTATAGGCCCTGGGTATATGCTATACTACTTTACAAGGGACATACATGTAAATTAAATATGCCAGTTGTGGATACAACAATGTTACAATTTTTAGGGAAGAAGCACATGCACTTTAGCATTGTTTAACAGTCATATGGCCATCAAAAGTTGGCAGTTCGGGCTGGAACGTTCCCATGAGGAACAGGGTCAAGACTGATTTGCATATGGCTGGGTCCAAACTGGGCTGGCATGGTGAGCAAAAGAACGATGGATTAAACCCAGATCTGTGACTGGGGGTGAATGTTTGCCTTGTTCAGTACTCCGTCCACCATCCTTTTGTGTTGCTAAAGTTGCCCTAAGAGGGAAGGGAATGCCTAGACGTGGGTCCCTTGCTCACTGTGCCACTGGATTTAAGTTAGCCTGGCTGGTTAAAGATGATAGTCTGAAACCAGTCCCAGGATGCTTATTGCTGTTCCAGAAAGGACCTGGCCTGGCAGTTTGGGCTGGACTGTTCCCATGAGGTACAGGGTCAAGACTGATTTGCATATGGCAGGGTCCAAAGTGGTGTGGCATGGTGAGCAAAGGAATAATGGATTAAACCCAGATCTGTGACTGGGGGTGAGTGATTGCCTTGTTCAGTACTCCATCCATCATCCTTTTGTGTTGCTAAAGTTGCCCTAAGCGGAAGGGTATGCCCAACGTGGGTCCCTTGCTCACTGTGCCACTGGATTCAAGCTAGCCTGGCTGATGAAGGGTGATATCCTGAAGCCGGTCCAAGGATGCTTGTTTCCAGTCCAGGGAGGACCTGGCCTGACAGTTCAGGCTGGACTGTGCCTATAAGGAACAGGGTCAAGACTGGGGTGGCATGGTGAGTGAAAAAATGATGGATTAAACCCAGATCTGTGACTGGGGGTGAGTGTTTGCATTGTTCAGCACTCTGACCATCATACTTTTGTGTTGCTATACAAAAAGATACAGCAACAAAACAAGAGGTGAAAGCAAAAAAAGTCTGGTGTAAGACTACCCTAAGCATGCCAGGTCTAACAGTCATCAACTTTACGTTGGGTGTACAGCATTCGTGATTGTAATTTGCTCACTGAGATAGTGTTCAAATATCCTGACTCCTCAAGGTCAGGGATTCACTGTTCAACTTGCCAATGTGGTCTCCCTATTCATATACTTTTGCATGCATGTGCTTCCCTTTACATATCAGGGCAACCAACTTTGTATGTTCCCTGATGGGCGGCTGCAGACATGATACCCGTCTTCGTACATATTCAGTACCTCCTACCTCCCCATGAAGGAGACTTTGCCTGCTGCTTATCAATCTTGCCCCTTTTACAAATTACATTTCACTTTTGAACTGCAGAGTAAGCTTGTTAAATTTGGTAGGGTAATCTCACTAACTGTTGCAGATTATTAAACGTTCACCTCCGCAGATGTCAGTCAGGGTCTCACATATTATGGTCAGTTGTAGATCTGAACTCGACTGGCCTTTTATGTACCCTGCTACCGATGCTCCAGAAGAGGTCAATAAGTGCTGATAGAGTGTTGGAAAATCTTAAGGGTGCATAGGCAGTTATTTATTTTAGCAGTTATTCATTCTCTGTTTTTGATTTACAGGGATAACCCCACCCAGATTATTTTTCACAGGCTCCGTTCCTGAAATCAAGGTGGATTCACTCCTGCAATGGCAACTACTGCTCTTATTTCCTCTCTGTGTGATTGGAACCAAGCTGTACCCAGCTGCATAGCCCATAACTAGGGTGAAACTAGTCCTGGGTTGCTTGTGTTCTGGTGCAGGGAGGACCTGGCTTGGCAGTTCAGGTTGGACTGTTCCAATTAGAGCAGGGTTAAGACTGATTTGCATATAGCTGGGTCCAAACTAAGGTGGCATGGTGTCCAAAATAACTATGAATTGGGATGATGCTTGAGTGATTACCAGTGGCTGAGATTAATTCAAGCATATAATACATCACTGTTGTGTTCTTATTGTGCTGCCCTAAGCATGACGGGTATGCCCAGACTTGAGTCCTGTGCAGACTGTGCCACTGAAACCAAGCTTTACTTGGTGAGTGAGCCCAAAACTAGGGTAAAACTTATCCTAGGTTGCTTGTATGCTGGTTTAGGTAAGATTTGCCTTTGTTTGGGCTGCACTGTTCTGACTGGAGCAGGGTCAAAACTGATTTGCATATAGCCGGTCCAAACGGAGATGCAAAATAACAATGGTTTGGCATACAGCTCGAGTGATTACCAGTGGCTAAGATTAATTCAAGTGTGGCATCTGTCACTATTTTGTATACTGCTTTCCTATAAAGCAGAAGTGTCAGCACTATATAGTTTAACCACAGAAAGAGCTTTCCCTAGACTGTAACACAACTCCATTCCTGAAATACCTCTTGTTTGCTCCTCTCTCACCTGCATTCTGTCCCTTGGTTTTATTCACTTGGCTTTCAGCTTTTGGTGGCCCTCAAGGGGCCTCCCTATCACTTCTCCCGATGCAGCCTTTTCTTCTATACCAGGGCCAAGAACTACCTCTGCCTAATCTCCGAGGCGGAGATGGGTCACCAGTTCTTTTTCAATTAAATGATCTCTGGGTCATTGATATAATCTGGAGCCTCAGCCAACAACCAGGGCAGTCTTTGAGTGTCACCCCAGCCTAGTTTCTGATGTCCAGGCTACAGTATGACTCGCTCATCTTGCCTAAGGACGTATCTCTCTCTGCCATTTCTGCCCTCCTCTCAGCTAGCACAGATATTTGGCTTAATTTACCCAGCTGATGCTTCGTCAGTACCTAAAATTGACCTGCCAGGATGTTATTATTTTATCCAGATCTTGCCATTACAGAGCAATTGACCCATGAGGCACACTTAAAAGTGTCCACCTTGGCACTATAGTACTCTAGTTCCGCTCATTTGCATTTAATAAGCCAACAGCCACTGCTCTAGCCTCTGACTGGATCATGACTGCATGGTCTGTGCCACGCTACTGACTATACTTGCATTATGAACAACAACCCCAAACACCGTCCCCCCACCGCTTCCCAGGTGTTTTGTTCCATGCTCTCACATATACTCAATGATAGCAATCTCTGTTCCTCTCATAAAGCTCGGTTGTGGCCTTACCCAGACCATGTAGTGTACTTCATCATAGGTTTCCTTGGAATTCTCAGGTCACTTGCCAGAGCCTCGCCTGTATGCCAGTGATCAGTGTATGGCCCGGAGCTCAGAAGGAGGGACTCATGAGGCTCTAGGACAGCCTTCTAAAGTCTCACCTGTGACTGATGCATACTTCTAACCTCAAAGGGAGGGACACGTGAGTCTCTGCGGTGGCCCTCTATGACAGTTCTATGATTACATAGCTAGCCTTGGCGAACAGGAGCTATAGTTGCTCTTGGATTTGCCATCTGAGTGCAGCTCCAAATAGAGACATCCCAGCTTCTACTCTGGGAAGACAGGGGAGACCAGAAGAGGCACGGCATATTAAGGTTCAGTAGTAATAAGGCTTTCAGGTACATTATACATAAATTGAGACTGTATGATTTGCCAGATTTAAGTGATAATGGCTTGTGGAAACACAGACTGGCAGTAATAGTAGCCTTGAAAAACTTGTTTCTTGGAGTCTTCCACTCAGCTTTCCAAAGATCAATCAGCCTTGAGATCCCTGCTCTCATCTAACTGCTGCCTTACACACAGTAAGGTTTTTATCTTTGTGTGTACATGCTGTTCACTGTGTGGAGTAGATTCCATTCTGTGTCCTATAAGTGGTGCTATTCATGTGCATGCAAATGCTAGCCCTACTCCTTGCGAGTGTGCATTCTTCTCTGTGAGAAGATGTAATTGGAGATGCATCGTTTTCCTACGAGACGCTGCTCATTTCAGTGGCTAGGGACTTGCAAACAAGAGGGATGTTTGTCCTTTGGGTGCCCACTGAACCCCATTAAAGTGTTATTATCTGTGCGTGCAAGACACGATGTGGTGCTGTGCGCGCACCTACGATGTGGTGCTATAGATATAACATTACAGAAGAAGCCCAGCTACAAAGAACTACCATCCCTCCTATGATTCACATTGACTAGACAACATAAGTGCTTCCACGTATCCTGTAGGTCTTAGCATGCCCCGCTCCGTAGCGGAACAGGAAGAAACACAGTGATGAAGCATGCCACCAAGGGGTAACCCTGGTGGGCAAGGGTTTTTCTAACAGGAAAATCCTTTTTCCTATCCATTCTGTGGTAGTTCTTTTTAGCTGGGCCTCTGTTGTAATGTTATATAGGCTATAAGGAAGACAGACCCAGCCCCATAACCTCCTTCTCCCTCTTTGTTTTTGTGCTATTGATATAGCCTGTGAGCAAGTGTGCAGAGAAGGGGATAGCCCAGAAGATCCCCATTCTAGTGGGCTGTCTTTGATGCTCTGTCAGATGTTGCATTGCCCTACAATTCTGCACTCATTTCCTGCCCCTTGCCATTCTTTCAGATACCCTTTATTCTTAACGCTACTGGCCATTTAATTTCCTCATTCAAGATGGATATGCATCATGACTTTGACATAGTGGCCATTGTACCTAAGGGGATTCATTTCAGCTTGTATTGTTATTAGCCGACCATCTTACTTGGAGGGATACCTCTTGGAATGTAACGTGGTTCTGATAAGTGTGACGTGTTGTTTCGAAAAAAAAGTGCATGCCAAAGTTTTTCACCTGCAAACATCATCAATGTTTCTTCAAAAGTCATTAACTACCTCTGTGTATCTCTCCATTACCCCTTCTGAGTACCAGGACAACTGCAGGCTAGTGGTGTTGCAGTATCTGTGTGTTTGTGAGGGACTACTTCTTGTCCTTATCAATGTAAATTGTACCAATTATAATGTAGACATCAACAAAATATTGTGGGCTGTCCCAAAACATGATGGGCATCCCATCAAGACAATGTCTGAAGTGTGGTCACTCAAATAAGCCAATAGCTAAAGAGAAGGAGACATGAACCCTCTTTCGGGATGTTGTATGTTTTATGGTATGTTGGATAGTATAAATTTGTTGAATTGTGCGGTGTATGAATTGGTGACGCAAGGTCTTGCTTCACAGGCAATGTTGTATATAGCCAAACCAAACGGGGGTATAAAACCCACTGCTAAGACAGTAGGATTCATCTTAAGTTTGAGACAGTTGGAGAGGAATCCACAGCCCAATCAGTTGCCCATTTTCCCCTTGTATCAGAAAAAAGATTTATCCCCAGTGACCTTCAGCTGAGTAAATTTCCCAAATATCCTAAAATGTTCAGTGATCTAGATAGCTGTGGATAATGAACACATCAGAGGTAATTTGCATAAATGGACCCCTTGCCCTCTTGTAAACCCTTACAACCAAATCCATGAACCAGGACATCCCTCTGGATCAATTCTTCCAGATGTTCAATAGCAAGGATGAACAGAAGGGGATGGAGGTACTGAGTTTCATTAACACTCACTCTGCCTCTCTCGGCTCGATGTAGAAAATGTTAATAGCCTGATGAAATTTGGGATGCTAATTTTTGCAGGACTAAACAGAAATGTTCCCCGTCCACTGTGTCGAAGGCATTCTCAAAATCGAAGAGTTCAGCACAAGGACACAACAATTGCCCGGCAGAGAGGAGGATGTTAAGCACTTTCCTGATATTGCGCCTGGTCTCCCTACCAGTTGTAAACCCATTTTCTTCTGTATGGTCAGGTGATCTAAATGTTCTCTCTTTTTAACAGTGGTTAGTTTGGTATCTAATATCTCCACCCTATATTTCCATCTTCATGATCACTGTTTCTTTTCCTTGTTGTGATCCACTCCATGCCACCTTTCTGCAAACTTTCATACTTCTTCAATTTTAAATCCGTCATCCTACGCCCACTCTCTCTATCCTCTCTTCCTTCCTTTCCCTTTCTGCCATTGCCCATAGTTATTGTTCCTTGAGCATGTCCTCTGCGAGTAATGTTAGAAATTATGACCTGCAGTTGAGCTATTCATCTCAAGTGGCAGAATACTTTTAAAGCTAATGCATCATCAGGCATTGAAAAGTGAAGCTTTTTTGTGGTTTGAACTTTTTCTTTTCATTTTCTCCAGAATCTCCTAAACGCAGTCGATCAACGTCAAATCGAGGCACGCATTATTTTTGAGAGACCATGCCCCCCCCTACCCCCAACATCCCAATGACGAAACATTCGTTGTTTTAGTTACGATGGTTGGTAACTTATTCCAGATTGGGAAGAACAGAAAAGCATTGCTGTCTGCAGTTTGGTTTATTAAATCCAGATGACGCGCATAGCTTTTCCCGTGGCAGGAAGTTTCATACTTAAATTATAATTGGACTAGACCCCAGTTTTTGAATATGAAACAGAATCCAATATGCTCTTTTTTCTTGAGGCAAATTGCATTCAGTCGTGTTTGTGAACACTTTGGTAAATAGCACTCTGACAATTTCAGTCGTTCCATTCTCCAAAAACCCTCCACAAGTCCTTACACTTTATAATGTTTTCTTTAATCTTTTGAAGTCATAATTTCATGTCGCTGGGTTTGTATCGGTCAACTAGCACATATTCCTTATTTCCAGGAAATACAAATTTACAGGCTTCTAAATCTGAGTTTCTTTTAAACAACAGATTGCTGAATTTACTTGATAGTGCATTTGTTTTCTCCCGGTGATCGTCAATTGAAATCATTAAGTGAAATACCCTGGAAAAGTTCCCATTGTGCTGGAGAAAACTTTAAGTTTACCTGGACTGTCCATATTAGACTTCTTGAAACATCTCGGTGAAGTAGTTAAAATATTTCTAGACCTGGTCGTCTGAAGTGGACCATTTAAAAAGAAAAGGCAAAGTCAGAAACATGTTTCCAGCTATAAAGAGCATTCTGGGGAGGTTGCTTTTATCGTCTTAGTGAGGAAGGGAAACGCGTGAACATTACGCACTTTACAACCCTCGTAAGGAAGTTGCAGCTGTCCCTGAACGTCTAAAATGTCAGTTTGCTACTGAAGATTTTTCTGCACAATTTTCTACTATGGGCCTTTGTAGGAAGTTGGCTCTGTATACACTATCTCAAAGTAAGAGATAGTGTGCACAGAGTCCAATGGTTCCCCTTAGAGGTAAGATAGTGGCAAAATTAGATAATTCTAATGCTCTATTTTGTGGTAGTGTGGTCGAGCAGTAGGCTTATCAGAGGGTAGTGTTAAGCACTTGTTGTACACACACAGGCAATAAATGAGAACACACACTCAAAGACCTAACTTCAGGTCAATAGTTTTTATATAGAAAAATATATTTTCTTAATTTATTTTTAGAACCACAAGTTCAAGATTTGAAGTAAATACATAAAATGCAAAGTACTCCACACAGGTAAGTTAGGAACTTTGAATTAGAGCAATTATATGCAGTTTTTGTTAAAATGGCAATAAGCTATTTTGAAAGTGGACACTGCAAAAATCAACAGTTCCTGGGGGAAGTAAGTAATGGTTAGTTTGCCAGGTAAGTAAAGCACTTACAAGTCTCAGTTCCTGGGCATAGGCAGCCCACTGTTGGGGGTTCAAGGCAACCCCAAAGTTACCACACCAGCAGCTCAGGGCCGGTCAGGTGCAGAGGTCAAAGAGGTGCCCAAAACACATAAGCGCCTATGAAGAACGTTTTGCCTACAGGTAAGTACCTGCATCTTCGGAGCGCAGACCAGGGGTTTTTTGTAGAGCATGGTGGGGACAGAAGTAGGCACACAAAACACACCCTCAGCAGACACAGGGGCGGCCGGGTGCAGTGTGCAAAGCAGGCGTCGGGTTTTGTAATGGATTCAATGGAGAGAGCCAGGGATCACTCTAGCGGTGCAGGCAGGGCACAGGGGGGCTTCTCGGACCAGCCACCAACTGGGCTAGGCAGAAGGTCACCTGGGGGTCACTCCTGCACTGAGGTATGGTTCCTTCTGGTCCTGGGGGCTGCGGGTGCAGTGCTTGGTCCAGGCATCGGGTTCCTTGTTACAGGCGGTCTCGTCAGGGGGAGCCTCTGGATTCTCTTGGCATGCATCGCTGTGGGGGCCCAGAGGGGTCATCTCGGGCTACTCACAAGGTCGCAGTCACTTGGGAGTCCTCCCTGTGGTGTTGGTTCTCTGGAGCTTGAGCCGGGGGCATCGGGTGCAGAGGGTGAAGTCTCACGCCTCCGGCAGGAAGAGTGAGGTCTTTGAAAGTTGCAAGAAAGTTTCAAAGTTGTTGCTGTTTTTGAACAGAGCCGCTGTTCACGGGAGTTTCTTGGTCCTTTGGTTCAGGGCAGTCCTTTGAGGCTTCAGAGGTCACTGGTCCCTGTCAGATGCGTCGTTGATGCAGTTTTCTTCGAGTCAGGAGACAGGCCGATAGGGCTGGGGCCAAAGCAGTTGTCATCTCCGTCGTCTCTGCAGGGCTTTCAGGTCAGCAGTCCTTCTTCTTGTTTCAGGTTGCAGGAATCTTCTTTCCTGGGTTCTGGGCCGCCCCTAAATACTGAATTTAGGGGAATGTTTAGGTCAGGAGGGCAGTGTCCTGGAGGGTGGCTACACCCTCTTTGTGCCTCCTCCCTGAGGGGAGGGGGCACATCCCTAATCCTATTGTAGGACTCCTCCAAAACCAAGATGGAGGATTTCTAAAGGCAGGGGCCACCTCAGCTCAGGGCACCTTAGGGGGTGTCCTGACTGGTGGGTGACTCTTCCTTGTTTTTCTCATTATCTCCTCTGGACTTGCCGCCAAAAGTGGGGGCTGTGTCCAGCGGGGAGGGCATCTCCACTAGCTGGGATGCCCTGGGTTGCTGTAACAAAAGGCATGAGCCTTTGAGGCTCACCACCAGGTGTTACAGTTCCTGCAGGGGGAGGTGAGAAGCAGCTCCACCCAGTGCAGGCTTTGTTTCTGTCCTCAGAGAGCACAAAGGCTCTCACCCCGGGGGGCAGAAACTCGTCTCAGTGGCAGGCTGGCACAGACCAGTCAGTCCTTCACTGAAGGATTGGGTAAAATACAGAGGGCATCTTCTAAGATGCCCTCTGTGTGCATTTTGTAATAAATCCAACACTGGCATCAGTGTGGGTTTATGATTCTGAGAAGTTTGATACCAAACTTCCCAGTATTCAGTGTAGCCATTATGGAACTGTGGAGTTCTTTTTTGACAAACTCCCAGACCATATACTGAATATGGCCACACTGTACTTACAATGTCTAGGAATGGACTTAGACACTGTAGGGGCATATTGCTCATGCAGCTATGCCCTCACCTGTGGTATAGTGCACCCTGCCGTAGGGCTGTAAGGCCTGCTAGAGGGGTGACTTACCTATGCCACAGGCAGTATTTTGTGTGCATGGCATCCTGAGGGCCTTTTTCTCCCCACTAACACACACACTCTCCTATGGCAGTGTGCGTGTGTTAGGTGAGGGGTCCCTTAGGGTGGCACAACACATGCTGCAGCCCTTAGGGACCTTCCCTGGTCACACGGCCCTTGGTACCACTGGTACCTTTTACAAGGAACTTATCTGTGTGCCAGTGGTGTGCCAAATGTGGAAACAATGGTACATTTTTAGTGAAAGAACACTGGTGCTGAGGCCTGGTTAGCAGGGTCCCAGCACACTTCTCAGTCAAGTCAGCATCAATATCAGGTAAAAAGTGGGGGGTAACTGGAACAGGGAGCCATTTTCCTACACAAGCTCCCCCCAGCCCACAGGCTAGGAGACTCAGACAAAGCTGGTAGAGTCTTCCTAGTCTGTCAGGCGAGGAAGAGTAGGGAAAACAGGCTGGTTTGTTGCAGGGCCTACTCTGCCTTACATCCTCCTGTTCAGGTCATTCCCTCTGGGGAATTGACCTACTTCCACAGTGATAGGACCTAGTCTGAAGTGCCTCTTGCCTGAGTTTTTAATGTCTTCACCCATTCTCTCTATTTTGGGGTTAGAAGTATCCACCTCTGCTAATCTTATCTTAGCCAGGGTCACCCCTAGCGTACCCAAAGAGGTTACCCAGAGCTGGAGTAACCCCACCTTGACCAACAGGGTCAGGGGGCCTAACTTGCTATTTGGCATGGGGTCAGACCACCATGCCAAGGACAGTGCAGCTATAAAGGCTAACACCCAGCAGATGCCACTGACAGCTGTCAGTGCCCAGAACCCCACCTTTAGCTCTTCACCTACAAGGGAAAGGGCTTCGTTACAGGCTTCGTTGGTTTTAGGGTGCCTGTCTGCTGTGTTAGAGTGAGGGGGTACTACATCTTGTAGTAAACACCCTTCTTCCACTCTTTCTTCTGTTAACCGAGGAGCCATCCACTCAGGTTTAACAGTTGCCTGACTAGCCAGGACTTCTTGTGGGTCAGGTTGGACTTTACCAGTGCCAATTTTGGAGTTCTCCCCTACTGGAGCAGAATCTCCTTGGCTTACTGGAACCTTGGCTAAAGGTTGTCCACCTTTCTTACACTGTTTTCTTTTCTTTTTCTTCTGGGGCCTACTTGCAGAAACTGCAGGGGCAGCACTTCCAGAATCCTTGGGAGAGGACTGGCACTGGGCCAGTTCCTCTCGTTGGCTCTGACTAACCTCTGGGTAGTCATTTCCAAGGAGACAATCAAGGGGGAGGTCTGTACTGACTACCACCCTTCTCCAGCTGAAAGTCCCACCCACTTCTATGGGCACAAAAGCCACAGGCCTATCAGTGACCCTGTCTGGGCTAACTCTTACTCTGGCAGTCTAACCTGGGATGTACTGGTTTGGGAACACCGGCCTGTCATGCACAATAGTGTGTCTGGCACAAGTGTCTCTCAAGGCAGTGGCTGGGATTCCATTCACCAATAGGTGGTTGAAGTGTCTACTTCCCTCTGGAATCTCCAACTTACCTGTTGGGCCCTTTTTCAAGTTGAAGGCTATGAAGACCTCCTCATCTGAGGAGTCATCCCTAAGTGAGTTCTGGTGCAACAAGGAACAAACTAGTTCATTGACTTCCAGAATGACTTCGGAGCCGATCCCACTATCCGACCCCGCACCGCTACCTGCACTGGAGCCGTAGTCCCCACTGAGTGCAACGATTGCACAATGATTGCGACCTACAACGCAGGCCCCATGCTGCTGCAGCACCTCTGAAACTCCGCCACAGCGTGAGTCCAGAGTGCCATGTCACCGTCATCCATGGAACTCGACTGCGACGCAGCACCTGTGGCCCCATGGTGTGAGCGCAACACCGTGAAGTAGACCCCTTGGGTCTTGATCTGCCAGATTCATCAACCCCGCCTTGTGGTAAGGAGCTGATGCCTCAGCCCAGTTTGAGCTGTTGTGTTTCTAGGAGCTATACTACATTTAATCTTTGAAAATGTTTATCTTTGCTTATTACTCAGATAAATATTGGCTATTTTCTGTAACCTGGTGTGGGGTACTTTTGTGGTGTTTTCACTGTGTTACTGTGTGTATGTACAAATACTTTACACAGTGCCTCTGAGATAAGCCTAACTGCCTGAGCCAAGCTACCAAGGTGGTGAGCAGGGGTTATCATAGTTGCATGACTCCCTTACACTGACTAGAGTGAGGGTCCGTACGTGGACAGAGTGCAAGACACTTCCAACTAGAGACCCCATTTTAAACATTGGTGGTCAGCGGTGAGGAGCGGAGTTGTATTTGTAATTTGCGTACAGTGATTGGCGTACAATACTTTCATATCGCAGACCATTACACCCCAAAATACTGGTTTGATTTTTCTCTCTTTGCAACTTTTCAGTTTTATTGACAATCATGTCTCAGCCTGATGAGCCATCAGTTGAAGCTGCAGATTTGAAACTGAAAAAGTTATGCAAGGAGCTCAAATGTCCTATTAAATGCCTGTCTAGGAAGGATGAGCTACAAAAGGCCCTGACGGCGTGCCTGGCAGCAGAGGAGGCTGGTGAGAACAAGGAGGAGGCGAATGCTATTATGAATAGAGAGGAGCAGAGCCTGCATGAGAATTTTGTGAATAAGAATCTACCTGGGAGGAAGGCACCTTCCGGGGCAAGCAGCAGTGTTTCTTCGAGAGGTTTGTCCCCAGAGGAACTGGAGGACAGGTGGGAGGCTAAGGAGCTCCAGCTGGAACTAGCCAGGTTCAAAAGAGAGGCAGAGAAAAAAAACTGCCATGGAGGAGAAAAAAATGATTTTAGCTCACGAGCTGAGCTTGAAGGAGCTGGACTTGAAAAGTAGGGCCCGTGCAGATGGTGGAAGCAGTTCTACAGTGCCCTTTGAAGGAAAGGTACATATACCCAAGGATGTGATGAAGGATTTTGTTGTGTGGGGTGACATAGAGCAGTGGTTTAGGTGTTATGAAGTGGCATTGAGAATGAACAGGGTCCCTGAGAGAGATTGGTGGGGGGCAGGCCTGTTGACGTACATCTCAGTAGAGGGAAGGGACACCTTTGCTGGGGTAGATCAGACGAGGTACCCCACTATGAAAGAAGCCCTAATCAGGAGCTATTGTCTCACCCCAGAAAGTTACAAGGTAAAGTTTAGGGAGAGTACTAAACTTGGTTCTCAAACTTGGGTAGAGTATGTTGATTACTTTTGCAGAGCACTAGATGGTTGGTTGAAGGGCAGCGAGGTTACATACTATCAGGGTCTGTACAACGTGATTGCATGGGAGCACTTGTCTTGTCGTTATTTTCCAGAGCTGTGCCAGCACCTGATTGACAGCAAGTTTACTGATCCCAGGAAGCTTGCCAAGGAGGCAGACCA
The DNA here is from genome assembly GCF_031143425.1 of Pleurodeles waltl. Taxonomy (NCBI): domain Eukaryota; kingdom Metazoa; phylum Chordata; class Amphibia; order Caudata; family Salamandridae; genus Pleurodeles; species Pleurodeles waltl. The sequence goes on along the minus strand of NC_090444.1, from coordinate 382,041,192 downwards.
CTGGCTCAGCACCAAGGTCCAAAATAAGTTGTATGTAGGAGACTCAGCCAAGGGTGGGTAGGGTCCCCCACAGAAGAAGGAGGGAGGGGACAAATATAAAAGTAAGGAGTTCTCCAAAGGGCCCCAAACAAGTTCAATGGTAAGGATTCCCAACCCCCTGTTGAAAAGAAGAGTTGGTTCCCTTCAGGAAAGCCTTCAGGGAAGGGACCCCTAAAGTGTTTCACCTGGAATCAGGAAGGGCATTTCAGGTGGAGTCCCAAGTGTCCAAAGCAGGCACAACCCCCTCATCAGTGGGCAGTGACTAGACGTGGTGAGTGTAGAACTTAGGGAGGAATTGGCCCTAGTTAGTGGTGGGGAGCCAGCTGAGTTAATTCTTGTCTCCCTGGGTGAGGATTAGGTTGTCCAGAGAACCCTCATGCCTGACAACGCTAAGAAGTGGAGGCAGTGGGTGACCAAAATGGAATGTAGGTGGAGGCTCTGAGAGACACAGGAGCCAGCATGACAACTATCTGCCGTCATTTGATGTCTGAGGAGCAGGTAATCCCTAATGTGGTCCATCAGGTTGTAGCAGTAGACAACAGTGAATGCTAATGTTTGGTAGCTAAAGCTCCCTTTGAATGGGGGGTGTCAGGTTCCTTGAGGGTAGCTGTGAGTCCATCCATGCTCTTTGACTGTCTGCTAGGGAAGGACCTAGAGCATACTGCCTGGAAGGAGGTGGAGCTCAAGTCGCACTTGGAAATGTTAGGTTTGCCAGAGTGGGAGTTCATGGCCACATGGTCCATGGCCACCAGAGATGGTGATCAGAAGGACCTGGAGCCTGAAACTGTGGCCCAGGTGCCTGCCAGGAGAAGGAGGGGCAAGGGGCATGGGAAACCCACCCCTGAGATTCCCACAGTCTGGGAGAAGGCTGAACCTGAGGGGGTCACCCCGGAGCCTGAGGGGAAAAAGTGGTCAAACTGAGGGACATACCTGAACTGACCCATTGGCAGCAAGTAGGAGCCCCACCATAGAGGAGTTCTGCGCAGCACAGGAAGAGTGCCCCATTTTGAGGGTCTTTGGAAACAGACACAGCCTACATGCAGGCCCGACACTGCTGCAGTACCTTTGAAGTCTCGCCACAGCATGAGTCTAGAGTGCCATGTCACGGGCATCCGTGGCACCCGACTCTGCCGCAGCACCTTTGGCCTTGTGGTGTGATTGCGACACCGCAAAATTGACGCCTTGCGTCTTGATCTGCTTGATTCATTGACCCCGCCTTCAGGAACCCACTCCTCGCCACCAATGCTGCATCATCTCCTCTGCAACTGTAAGGAACCAATGCTTCACCTTCCCTGCCTAACAGTAAGGAATAGTCGCCTCCCCTCCCCGGTGTCAGTAAGGAACCAATGCCGCACCAGCTACAGCGAATCCTCACCTCCCCGACTCCGTGCAACGTCTTTGTTTCCTCATCGTTTTCCGAGGTACTGTGACCGGGGTCTGTACAACTCTGGGGCAGGCTGTGCTCCCTCACAGATGGTGCCGGACTGTTGGAAGTGACTCAGTCAAGCCATTTTGAGAGCCCCAGTTGGAGTACTTGTGTTTCTAAGTACTATACTACATTTAACCTTTGAAAATTCGTATCTTTACTTGTGTATGTTGATTTTTTGTCATTTTGGTCTTGTTGTACTCTACTAGATACTGGTTATTTTTCTAAACTGGTGTGGAGTACTTTTATGGGTTTTCACTGTGTTACTGTGTGTATGTACTAAGAGTTTACACATTTTCTCTGGGATAAGCCTAACTGCCTGATTCAAGCTACCAAGTGGGTGAGCAGGGGTTATCTTAGCTGTGTGACTCCCTTACCCTGACTAGAGTGAGGGTTCGTACTTGGACAGAGTGCAAGCCACTACCAACTAGAGACCCCATTTCTAACCTTACTCCTCTCAGATCAGGAATTGCAGCTTGAGAGTGTTTTAAGGAATTGCCAAGGCTGGTCAATGAGAGAGGCAGGCTTCACAGTGATGAAAAAACACTTTAGGAGTTCTTCATTACAAGGACATGCAAAAAGGAAAAGTACGTGTCCTGCTTTTTGCTTACATGGCACCCTTCCTATGGGCTACCTAGGGCCTCCCTTAGGGGTGACTTTAATGTAAGAAAAGGGGGTTTCTGGGCTTGGCGAGAGGTTTTAGATGTCAAGTTGGGGTGGCAGTGAGACTGCACACACAGGCTCTGAAGTGGCAGGCATGAGAAGTGTTTACAGAGCTACTTAAGTGGGTGGCAGAGTCAGTGCTGCAGACCCACTAGTTAATTTATAGACCCTAGGTATATGCTATACTACTTTACACTTTAGCATTGGTTAACAGTGGTAAAGTGCTCAGAGTCATAAGGCCAACAAAAAGTTGGCAGTTCGGGCTGGACTGTTCCAATGAGGAGCAGGGTGAAGACTGATTTGCATCTGCCTGGGTCCAAACTAGGGTGGCATGGTGAGCAAAAGAACGATGGTTTAAACCCAGATCTGTGACTGGGGGTGAGTGTTTGCCTTGTTCAGCACTCTGTCCATCATCGTTTTGTGTTGCTAAAGTTGCCCTAAGTGGGAAGGGTATGCCCAGACGTGGGTCCCTTCCTCACTGTGCCACTGGATTCAAGCTAGCCTGGCTGATGAAGGGTGATATCCTGGAACTGGTCCCAGGATGCTTGTTTTTCAGTCCAGAGAGGACCTGGCCTGGCAGTTTGGGCTGGAGTGTTCCCATGAGAAACAGGGTCAAGACTGATTTGCATATAGCTGGGTCCAAACTGGGGTGGCATGGTGAGCAAAAGAATGATGGGTTAAACCCAGATCTGTGAGTGGGGGTGAGTGTTTGCCTTGTTCTGCACTCTGTTCATCATCCTTTTGTGTTGCTATACAAAAGATACAGCAACAAAACAAGAGGTGAAGGCAAAAAAAGTCTGGTGTAATACCACCCTAAGCGTGCCAGGTCTAACAGTCATCTACTTTACGCCAGGTGTACAGCATTTGTGATTGTAATTTGCTCACTGAGATAGTGTTCAAACATCCTGACTCCTCAAGGTCAGAGATTCACTGTTCAACTTGCCAATGTGGTTTCCCTGTTCATATACGTTTGCATGCATGTGCTTCCCTTTACATATCTGGGAGTCCAACTTTGTATGCTCCCTGATGGGTGGCTGCAGGCATGATACCCATCTTCATACATCTTCAGTACCTCCTTCCTCCCCATGAAGGAGACTTTGCCTGCTGCTTATCAATCTTGCCTATTTTACAAATTACATTACACTGTTGAACTGCAGAGTAAGCTGGTTAAATTTGGTAGGGTAATCTCACTAACTGTTGCAGATTATTAAACGTTCACCTCCGCAGATGTCAGTCAGGGTCTCACATATTATGGTAAGTTGTAGATCTGAACTCGACTGGCCTTTTATGTACCCTGCTACGGATGCTCCAGAAGAGGTCAGTAAGTGCTGATAGAGTGTTGGAAAATCTTAAGAGTGCATAGGCAGTTATTTATTTTAGCAGTTCTTCATTCTCTGTTGTTGATTTACGGGGATAACCCCACCCAAGTTATTCTTTACAGGCTCTGTTCCTGAAATGAAGGTGGATACACTCCTGCAATGGCAACTACTGCTCTTCTTTCCTCTCTGTGTGACTGGAACCAAGCTGTACCCAGCAGCATAGCCCATAACTAGGGTGAAACCAGTCCTGGGTTGCTTATGTTCTGGTCCAGGGAAGACCTGGCTTGGCAGTTCAGGTTGGACTGTTCCAATTGGAGCAGGGTTAAGACTGATTTGCATATAGGTGGTGCCAAACTAAGGTGGCATGGTGCCCGAAATAACGATGAATTGGAATGATGCCTGAATGATTACCAGTGTCTGAGATTAATTCAAGCATATATTCCATCATTGTTTTGTATTCTTATTGTGCTGCTCTAAGTGCACGGGTATGCCCAGACGTGGGTCCTGTGCACACTGCACCACTGAAACCAAGTTTCACCTGGCTGATGAGCCCAAAACTAAGGTGAAACTTTTCCTAGGTTGCTTGTGTTCTGGTTTAGGGAAGACCTTCCTTTGTTGTTTGGGCTGGACTGTTCTGACTGGAGCAGGGTTAAAACTGATTTGAATATAGCTGGTTCCAAACGGAGATGCAAAATACCATGGTTTGGCGTGCAGCTTGAGTGATTACCAGTGGCTTAGATTAATTCAAGCGTGGCATCCGTCACTGTTTTGTAAACTGCTTTCCTATAAAGCAGAAGTGTCAGCACTCTACAGTTTAATCACAGAAAGAGCTTCCTCTGGACTGTAACACAACTCCATTCCTGAAATACCTCTTGTTTGCTCCACTCTCACCTGCCTTCTGTCCCTTGGTTTTATCCACTTGGCTTTCAGCTTTTTGATGGCCCTCAAGGGGCCTCCCTATCACTTCTCCCGAAGCAGCCTTTTCTTCTATACCAGGTCCAAATTATACCTCTGCCCAATCTCCGATGCGGAGCTGGGTCACCAGTTCTTTTTCAATTTAATGATCTCCGGGTCATTAATATAATCTGGAGCCTCCAGCCTCAGCCAACAACCTGGGCAGATTTTGAATGTCGGCCCAGCCTAGTTTCTGATATCCAGACTCCAGTATGACTCGCTCATCTTGCCTAAAGCCGCATCTCTCTCTGCCATTTCTGCACTACTCTCAGCTAGCACAGATATTCGACTTAATTTACCCAGCTGATGCTTCGTCAGTACCTTTAAATTGTTGTGCTAGGATGTTATTATTTTATCCAGATCTTGCCATTACAGAGCAATTGACCCATGATGCACACTTAAAAGTGTCCACCTTGGCACTATAGCACTCTAGTTCTGCTGATTTGCATTCAATAAGCCAACAGCCACTTCTCTAGCCTCTGACTGGATCATGACAGCATGGTCTGTGCCACGCTACTGACTATACTTGCATTATGAACAACAACCCCAAACACCGCCCCCCCCCCCCCACCGCTTCCCAGGTGTTTTGTTCCATGCTATCACATGTACTCAATGATAGCAATCTCTGTTCCTTTCATAAAGCTCGGTTGTGGCCTTACCCAGACCATGTAGTGTAATTCATCATAGGTTTCTTTGGAATTCTCAGGTCACTTGCCAGAGCCTCGCCTGTATGCCAGTGATCAGTGTATGGCCCGGAGCTCGAAGGGAGGGACTCATGAGGCTCTAGGACAGCCTTCTAAAGTCTCACCTGTGACTGATGCATACTTTTAACCTCAAAGGGAGGGACACGTGAGTCTCCTCGGTGGCCCTCTATGGCAGTTCTATGATTACATAGCTAGCCTTGACGAACAGGAGCTATAGTTGCTGTAAATTTGCCGCCTGAGTGCAGCTCCAGATAGAGACATCCCAGCTTCTACTCTGGGAATACAGGGGAGACCAGAAGAGTCAAGGCATATCAAGGTTCGGTAGTAATAAGGCTTTCAAGTACATTATACATAAATTGAGACCTTATGATTTGCCAGATTTAAGTGATAATGGCTTGTGAAAAGACAGACTGGGAGTAATAGTAGTCTTGAAAGACTTGTTTCTTGCAGTCTTCCACTCAGCTTTCCAAAGATCAGTCAGCCTTGAGATGCCTGCTCTCATCTAACTGCTGCCTTACACACGGGAAGGTTTTTCTCTTTGTGTGTACATGCTGTTCGCTGTGTGGAGTAGATTCCATTCTGTGTCCTATAAGTGGTGGTATTCATGTGCATGCAAATGCTATCCCTACTCCTTTCATGGGTGCACTCTGTTCTGTGAGAAGATGTAATTGGAGGTGCATTTGTTTTCCTACGAGACGCTGCTCATTTCAGTTGATAGGGACTTGCAAACAAGAGGGATGTTTGTCCCTTGGGTGCCCAATGACCACCATTAAAACGTTATTGTCTGTGCGCGCAAGATACGATGTTGTGCTGTGCGCACACCTATGATGTGGTGCTATTGATATAATATTACAGGAGAGGCCCAGCTAAAAAGAACTACCATAGGATGGATAAGAAAAAGGATTTTCCTGTTAGAAAAACCCTTGCCCACCAGGGTTACCCCTTGGTGGCATGCTTCATCATTGGATTTCTTCCTGTTCAGCTACGGTGTCTTTTAGGGCTAAGGATGGTGTTGCAAAGCCATCTGGATTTTATTTTCAGAAGCTGTTAAAACACTTATGCATTATCATTCATGACTGATGTTATTTCTTGCTGTTAATTCTTTCTTTAATAGCTTGTGAAGTCAGTAGTGTGAAGAGCTGGGTATTTGAGACCCAAGGGCCTGCTCTTCCACAAATTATTTTACTGGCTGGGAATAAGTGATGATTTTCCTTTCCAGATGTTCTGTTGAGCTGCAAACACAACCACTGCCTGTCACTGACAAAAACAGCTCTTGGTGCACCTTTCTGGACAACACTTCTTAGTTCACTGTCTGACTGCTGTGACTGAAAGAAGCAGGTTAAGTAATATTTCCAGAAATGAAGGCAGGCGTTACTCTGTAATCTGTATTTTGTCTGGGTCTGGTTTTACTGAATAATTAACAATATTTCAGTGGCTGGGATTGGCTTCTCAGCTTTATCGACCTCTTTATAGCATCCATTTTAGGACATCCGTATTCCTCACTCCTCATCCCTACTTCTCATCCCCGCTTCTCATCCATCATCCCTACTTCTCATCTATCATCTATCATACATCATCCCTACATCCGTATTCCTCACTCCCCATTCCTACTTCTCATCCTTGCTTCTTATCCATCATCCCTACTTCTCATCCATCATACATCACCCCTACTTCTCATCCATAATCCCTGCTTCTCTTCCATTGTTTCTTTTGCCTAAATCTTCCAAAAAAGCCTTTGCTGGGACTGAGAAGTGGACTTCACCAGGTTTCCTGTGGGCTCCATACCTGTGTAAAAAGACCAGGTTTAAGTGTGAGAACCACTAGCCTCCTCCTTTCCACCTTTAGCTGTGAGCCTAATGTTAAACACGGGAGCCCGCCTCAAACCAGGATACAAGCAACAGCTGAGAGGGACCTGTGCTATCCCTTTGTTCCTCACACTCAGTACAACTTCTGTAGTGTCTGTTTTGGGGAAATTACCAAATGCTTCCTTTTATTTTCTACTCCTGCTAAAACGACTAAAATACTTATGTGTAGAAGAGACTTGAATATCCTGTTGGATGCAAGTCCCTTAGACCTTTCCATAACCACTCTGATCAAGTAGTTGCTGTTCATTGTTTTAAAAACCCAACATTTAGAAGCTACATTTCTCCCACTTGCACCATTATTAATTAGATTGTGTGATATACGGCATGTAACTATTATATAAATTTACATAGAGTCCCACTATGGTCTAGATGGCAAATCACCTCAATTTTCTAACTGCAATTGACCAAGAATAAAAGAATGAGAGGGACCTACTGTTGTCATTCCAAATCTCGTCCTAACAACAATCTAGCAGGATTTTACTTCCAACTCTTCTACACCTCTGGAGAGATATTTTATGAAAGGATGCTTGCCACTTATCTGCAACATCCAATATTGTGGACTACAAAACAGTAGTGGAACAACTGGACAAAAGAACCGGGTAATAATTATGGATCTTCAATTGTGACATTCATTTATAAACAAGCATTTGCAATCCAATAGGTCTCACATTTGCTTGAGTCAGAGCTATTGGCGTTGTAAATTGATAACTGGACTTTTCTTGCCACATATATTGGTCAACCCTGCCTCATAATTTGGTCGTATGAAATCCTAACTGTGAGTATGACAGCAAACGTACCATAAGGCCACTTATGTACTATGTGTAAATCTCGTGCTGTTTACATGGCGCCAATTGTACTGCTCTGGAATTGCGCTGCAACGTGCACCGTGCTAGAATTTGTAGCATGTTAGAGGTCATTGGGCAGGGATTGCTGCATTAACCAAAGTACAGGATGTGAAAGGGCAGCACTGTTAAAAGTAACATCTATTTCCAAGTATGAGGACGTTAGCCAGAGATTAAATTGTGGCAAGAAATAAAAGCAACTTCCTTGAGAACAGAGATAAGCGTGAACTTAAAATTTGACTACAGAAAAGCGCTGTCAGTTCCATGAAGCCTGCCCACTTCCTGCTGACTTGAGCCACAGATTCCTTACGTCTCCCAGTTGATAAATATATAACATAACATCACTCTTCCTTTCAATTCAGGTGCAGACAGCATGTCACATCTGCAAGAACTGTAATTTAGCATTTTCTCTGAAGAGATGATATATGCCTTTGCCTTTAAAGGATCTCCTGAACACTGCACTTTGCACTAACAATATTCTCAATTAATTGGCATTACTGAAAAATACTGCATACAATTATTTTTATACTCTTTATATAATTAAAATCAGACCTTCGTTGAACAGGTAATTTAATTTCAGGCGGAACAGGAAAAGTCTGTTGTTTTTTGCTGCCATTAGACCAGAAATCCCATCACACATAACTGCATCATCGATTAAGCATCAGTTTAGAAACACACACTTTGCACATCTTACTAGCAACAAAAAATCTCCTTTGTTGAGTTGTTTTTTCTCACGGCAGGAGAGATCATCTCAGCACAAGTCACAATTTAGCTGCAGACTGCGCCAGAAATAGAGCTGTGCAGAATGAAAGAGAGACGCAGCCGCCATATGTAAACATAAACCGTGGCATGCCACGCTGTAACAATGAAAGGAAATGGAATGCCTCGTGTGCTCCACGGAAAACTGGTAGAACAGAGAGAAGGTGTGGCACAACGACTGGAGCTGCAGACTTTGGAACTGAGGAACTAGGTTTTAGTCACAGCATCGGCTCAGCATCACTTAGGCCCTCATTATGAGTTTGGCGGTCACTAAATCACCACGCTGGCGGTGGTGGTTACACCACCACCAGGCCGGCGGTGGCGGTTACATTACCACCAGGCCGGCGGTACACACCACCATATTACGACCACGGAGGTGATCCAACCTCAACAGAGCAAAGTCACTGCCAATACCACCAGTGCAGTCGGACCGCCGCCGCCGGCGGTAGCCATTTCCAGGCCGGCGGGGACCAATACACCACCCACCATATTACGAGTCAGCAGACCACCAGGCTTTCTGAGGTGGTGCCACCAACACGAAAAGCCTGGCGGAAACTGGTAGTATAAAAGGAGACACTCACTTCCAGGTACAAAGATGCGTCCCTGGCCGCCATGGAACCCAAGCTGGAAGCCTTTACACTGCTGTATCTCGCCTTACTCCATCAGGACCAGCAACAAAAACTGTAAGTACCCCCACCTAGCACACACTGGAGGGAAGGGCAGTATTACATACCCACACACAACACACACACTCAGCGTGGGCAACAACGTCCACACACACACGCACACACCTGTATCAACGCACACATCTACAGACACACATGCACACACTAAGTACACAAACGCATACGCAAACTAGACACACCACGGCACACACACACAACCGCCACTGTCAAGCACAGCCATACACAACACCCCACAATGACAACAATATCACATCACACAAATGCATAGTCAGAAAGGCACATCGAACAACTCCAACCGACAATACATACTGGCAGCAATATGTAGCAACAACACACAATCATAGAAATAGTACAGACATCCAAATAAGGCCTCAGGTGACACGCCATGTCCAAACAACATACAAAGGACAACACAGATGCATTACTATACACACAGACGCACACACCACTACCAAACAATGCCACACACAACCCCAACAACACATCACAACAAGCACATGGCACAAGCATTCAACCAAGCGCATGCAGCAACATAGATACATCCCATACACAGACAACACACACATCAAAGTATATAGCTATAACACAACCATGTTGAAGGAAATCCAGGACAATTTCTTAAACTTGACATCCACAGTGTTGTGGACGGATGTATTAAAAACTATGAGAGATATATAAAACTATTTACAGGTGATGCCTACTGGCCAGTCCAAGTGCCTGATGTGCCCCAGGCACATTGGAAAAAGTCATATGCCCCAACTTGACTCCTGACTGCAAATTGGCCTCCACATGGCAGGGGCATCAATGGAATAATAATAACATCAAATTAATATACGAACTAAACCAATTTCAAATAATTAAAAAATTATATTCTTTACAACTATATTATTGAAAAATATATTACCTACAACAATAGTCTTGTTAATCATATTACTTACCAGAAATAAAACTATATTTTTGACAATAATTCTGCATCATGATATTTGTGAATCACAACATTTTGTCTGAACATCAGATGAAGACACCACTTTGAAATTATATTTCTACGTACATATAGGCCATGATGAACAGACATTCAGACAGGGAATTTCACACACTTGTTTTTGCAAGAGAGAAATCATGCTATTCCCCTTTTCATTTTTGAGGGCATGTATGAGTATTTTATGTCCCCTTTTGTGCTGATACGCCTGTACAAATTTTGCCAATATCGCTGCAGGTAAAGATTCCATTCCTCCTAAAGTGAGAATGAACGTGTGTTAATCTTCAATTTCTTTATGGTCTGGCTTGAGTGAGAAGTAGTTATTCTTTGCTGGTTCTGCTAGGGGAACATGTGCACAAATATGCAACATCTTTAGAGGACGTATTGATTGTCAAGCTCCCTGGGGGGAAATCACATTGCAGGTTGTAACAATTAACTAGTGTGAGTGAGAATATCAGAAACAAAAATATAGTGGTAGAAAATATTGTGTCAAGAATATCGAGGACAAAAATATTGTGAAGGTAAGTACAGTTTTACTATATATAACTCCACAAATATGCTGTGCTTCATTCGAGCCGATGGTTTCACGTGCTTGGCACTGGCACTTAATTGTCAGCACTGGCGCTTACGACAGTCTGCCACATGATGGTTATGTTTACCTATTTTAGGTATGAGTATAACACCAGCTGTTTATTAATTCAAAATACATTAACATTGACTAGTACCTGCCACCCAAGCCCTTCTTACAGCTTTGGGGGCTTATAATAGTATGAATTGTCAGACTTGCAAGAGTGTGATGGTTAATAGTTGTGTTGGTACGGTTATTGGCAGTGCTGTTTGGGGCAAGGGATGGTGGATACATTCATATCCTATAACTGAATCTTTTAGTTACAAGGGAACAATGTCTCTTCTACACCCTGTTACAAACACCATTGAACATAACACCATTTTCTAAATCTTTCTTTCTAAGTGTACATATGAAACCTTAATGCAGAAAGTTTACTAATGATGTCCATTACTTCTGAAAATCTATAGTTACCAGATTTAGCACATTCAAATAATCTACTATTTCGGAGCCCAAACTCCCTCCAAAATGCTTCCTAGAAGTGCATATAATACTGCCTTCACTAGAATTTTTCCCCCTCGTCATGTAACCGGACAACAGCTCATTCACAGAAGCCCATATTCTACAGAACTGTTGCAAACCCTGCCTTTCTATTGTTTGACAGTTTGTACACTCCAGTAAAATTTCTTCTATGTTTGACAATATATGAGGCATTCATTGCCATCTGTTGTACTCTATGCTTGATGAAATATAACTTAAAACTATACAGAACAATAGTTTTGCACATTGCAAAGACATAGGGCCTAATTACAACTTTGGTATTTCGACTGCTGGACCACCAATATGACAGTGAGGAGGCTGTTGCCATGCTAGCAGCCTCCCCACCACTGTATTATGAGTTCCCCGCCTGGCTGGTGGAGAGAGAGAGCCAAGGCCAATGCCGCCGCACTGTGTGTGCCGGCAACACACTCGGAATGTGCACTGTCTGCCATGGCACCATCCCTGCCATTCTGCAAGCATTTCCATGGTGGGATCGCCACCATGGAAAGGCCGGCAGAAAGGTAAGTCATAATCAGCACAGCTGTGCCAAAATCAGCACTGCCATGGCTGACCACCACTTGCACTGCTGCCAACCTGTCAGGATCCTTGATCCTGGTGGTGGCAGGCGGTGTGCTGGGGGTCTGCCCTCCAGCATCGTAATGTGGCAGTCGGACCACCAAGGTTGCGGCTGTCTGACAGCCACTGCAGGTATGGTGGTCCATGGACCACCGTACTCGTAATCGGGCCCATAGTGGCCAGAAAAGGAGAGACCAAGGCTTAGTAAATACACAGAATATATTTTGCAGACATATTGAGACAAGTAATTTACAAATGTGAGTTTTCAAGCCTCGATTATGCTGCTTACAAGCTATGTAAAGTATGGATAATCCTTAAAGGACAGGATGTACCTTAAACATTTAAACACAGAGTACAAATCTACAAAAGATTTCCTTAACAAATGGGCTGTGCAGGTCACATCTATTTAAAATGGGCATTAAACATGTGACAGATTTGACTCTGGCCGTGCCTATCAACGGCGGTGACATGCATGAAGCATATTTAGACATGCATCAAAAGCTTCCATAAAATTGCTGTTGCAAGATCAGAAAGTTACAAGTTTGATAAACATTTTTATTACCGTTTAACATGAGGGACGCTAAAACACAAGGGCTTGTCTTTGACTGGTGAACAACTCAGCTGATTCATCTGTCAGGAGTCTAGTATGTTGCGTCTTTTGAATGGCTTTTGTTTCCCAGGACGCTGGTCTTCAAAAGAAATCAGACATGAACTCATATTAGAAAAATTATAAAGATTGCAATACCAATGACAATATGCTGTTTATAGAAATTCTTATACCTGTGTCACTTTTTGTTTTGGTAAGGGTTAAATGTAGTGTAGTGTAAAGAAAGATTTGTAAATGTAAAGACAGACACTTTGTCACTGGTGATGTTTTGTACTTAAAATAAGTGAACAAAACATGTCATTATCTTCCTGTGACTCAATGTTCCAAATCCCAAACTGCCCTGGAAGTCTTCATGAGGGCTCATTTGAAGCCTGAATCCCAGTCATGGCTTCAAGAGGCCGGATGCATCCTCTCGAAGGTACCCCTTTGTCACTCGGTGTGCATGTATTACAAGAATGGGTAGTGCTCTGGCTGGCCCAGGGTGAGGACCCCGGGGACCTCATTTCCATGGACTGTATCTCAAAGTGCCTGGAATGGGTACACAGAGGACCGGGGAGGCCTCCTCTGTTTGCCTAGGATAGGAAACTCTAACTCAGCCCCATGGCAGAGCCCCAGCAGGCCCAAAAGTGGAAGCCCCAAGCCCTGGGCTCCGTTCTCTGTCCTTTCATGTTGCAAAGTGCTTGGGATAAGGTCCCACAGACCCAGGAATGTATCTCCTCCTTGGCTGGGTTCAGGCACTCTGACTAGGCTCTGGGTCAAAGCCACGGTAGGCCCTGGGGTAGAATACCCTGGCCCTGGGCTCTGTTCATTGGCCCATCGTGTCTCAAAGTGCCTCAGATGGGCGCCCGAGGCCTTGTGTGGCCATCCCTACTTGTTCAGGTTCAGAAGCTCTGAGTAGGCCCTTGGACAGAGTCTTTGCAGGCCCAGGGAGTGGAAGTCCCAGAACCTGGACTCCCTTCTCTCACCCACATGTCACACAGTGCCCAAGGTGAGGCCCCACAGACCCAGGGAGGCTTCCTCTGCTTGTCAGGGCTCAGAAGCTCTGACCAGGTCCCGGGTTGGAGCCCTGGTGAGCCCTGGGGTGGAGTCACTACCCTGGGCTTCATTTTTTGGTCTGGCTTGGCTCAAAGTGCTCCGGTTGGGGGCCCGCAGGACTAGTGTTGTCCCCCTTTTTACCTCCTTTTTTCACCCTGCGGCTATGGTTACACAAGATGATAAGTGTTGCTGCTACACACAGATTGTGATAGGTCACTCGTAAAAATAAACATTCCATTTAGAGTACTGTCGGGGCAAAGACCCATCCCACTAGTTTCTCTACAAATGCCTGAGACCACAACCCTCCTTGGGCCATAGTGGAGAGAAACAGACGGCTCGGTTTTTCCCTCTGAGACTGAGATCCTGACTCCCTCTTCCCATTCTTTTCCCCCATTGCTGCTTGCTGTCCCATTTCCGAGGAGGTCATAGGTCTGCTCTGAAGAGCCTCAAGCCGTAGGTGTTGCTTCTTCAATGATCCTTCTTTGATATTTTCATATTTGTTCTGATCCAACACCACCTCTATTTCAACCTCCTCTCTTTTCGGGCCTTTGCTCTTCTCTGGTCCACCTACATGAAGGTGGATGGATATATTTATCTGCCTAAAGCCCTGAATCTTAAATGCTCTGGATTGCCTGTCTTCATGCCTCTTCTACTGCTAACTCCTGAGAAGAAAAGGAATGTATGATGGACCTAAACTAGATTGTGATAGGTAAGGGGGCCAAGATGGGACTACACTAACACTATAGCCTTCCTGGGAAATTTGTCATATAACTATTTAAGGGATTGGTGATACTGTTGCTAGGCAGACATACAAGACAGATAGCAGTTATGATGAGCTGCATCTCATAAATGTTGAGTTTTTTATACCCTACACTATCCTGTAAATGTGGATTCTGTTTGTTTTATTAGAATGCCTAACCATTATTTCCCACAAAGCTGGATGGCATTTAGGGTCGACTGAGAAAATGTTCTGATTTCATAAATTGCAAATATTAAATATGCCCAATAGAGCTTCTAGAGTTGTTCAGAGGATCGGGTTAAGTGAATGTCATGTTGGAGCTCTACAATCTGTGATGTCACAAGGGAAATTGTATGATCCCTGCATGAGAAGATATTCTCAAATCATTCAATCAGACTATTGTGGAAGCAGCAATAATACTTAGTTCTCCCAAAGTGTTCATGAATTAATTGACTTTGTGGAGTGGCCAGGACGCACTACATGCACCTATCCCATAGATATTTACAGGATGTGTGTTCAGTCCTCAGTAATATTGTGGTTAAAAACTGGTTCGTGTGGAAGGCATGAGCAGTCTTCCTGTGCCCACCTCACTAGAAGTATTGGATTGAGGGGATTTCTACAGAGCCAAGTAGCTTGTGACTCTGCCTTCAAACTAAACATGATTTGACCCATGTTCCTCTAAATAATTCATACTACACAAACTGTAACTCTGAAAAAATCCACAGGCTGCACTGGGTGTGGCCTCAGCCACTTAGTGACCACAGGTGAGTGCAGACAATCACAAAAGGCAAAGTCAGAGTAATGGCAGACCTAAAATGGTAGTGTCAAGGTAATAGGCCTTATCTGATAAATGGAGGGAACAGACAATGAAGCATGGTCTCGAAGGGCTAGGCAAAGTGCACTAGGACGATAGATGGGACGGCTCCCATATTTGCTAAAGAGTGCATGACGAAGGAAAACAAATCATCTCTCAAGTGTGAGGCTTAGACTAGATGGGGGCGCCTTCACCTGCCACTTTAAAAGCTCGTAGATTATGTTGATGCCATCTAGTCGCACACCTCAGACTTTATATCTGAGCCTTGGAGTTTCCTTGGATGGATTTCTGGATGCAGAATTTAAAATATGTTACAATGTATTTATCATTCAAAAATGTGTCTTTTTAGTGAAACAAAACACATCAGAAATGCTTCCAGGACTATTTGCTTTGGAGGAGAGTGTTTTATCTGCTTGAAATTAGAAGTCAACTGTTTTATGAGTTAATGTGTTCTGCTTGTGTGCCTCTATTTCAGGTCAGCATTATCGAACCTGGAAACTATTCGCAGGTGACTAACATTCAGCTGCAAAAACCTGCAGAGGCAATCTGGAATGGGCTCAGTGAGGAAATGAAGGAGATATACAGCAAGGAATACGTGAAAGAGCTCACAGACTTCGTGAACGCGAAGCTTAGAGAAGGAAGCGACAAGGCACATGAAGTTATAGACGCTATTGTAGAAGCTTTAACATCTGCCACCCCAAGGGCCCGGTACATGGTTGCGACTGTAAAGGAGAAGATATTGGTTTTCATTTTCAATATTTGCCCAACCTCTTGGCTAGATGCACTCTTGTCCTTGCAATTTAAATAATTAAGGAATATGTTTATATGTATACATGTTAATCACAATGTTATATTTCCAAGGGCTTGATTTTATCAGAGGTATCAGGAGTGACATAATGTATTGGTTTTATACGGTGAAACCTAACTAGAAAGCAACGGAGCGCTTTCCTACTTGGGGAAATGGGAGACAACCTACAAGATGTTGTACATCAAGTGAGGATTACTCAAATACAATTCATACATAAGGTTTTACATTTTTAGCCCCTTGGAGATTGTGTGAATTGCCTAAAATCACATGATGTTGTCCAAGTGCAAGGCAAGGATTTAAACGAGGTTCTGCAGGTTCCAAAGTCGGCAGCTCATGCCGCTAGACCACACCCCCTTTCCACCTCTCCTCCCAGTGGCGTAACAAAGGCCCTCGCAGCACAGCACCTGGGCCTGACAGTTTCCTGAATAAGGCTGGGCTCTTCCATGTACTTTGCAGGGGGGTCTTTCGTTACACCATTGTCTTCTCCCCACATAATGCACCCAGCACCTATTGAAATCACAGGATTGATTCCTGTCCCACCTTTCACCCCTTCATAACCATGTTTGATGTTTTAGCAGAATGTAAACATGGCTCTGAGATAAGGTGGCCAACTTTTCATTATCACGCTGTACCATGTTTTACACATGTGGACACACATTGCACAAGCTGAGACACTGGTATCCAAATGAGCAAAATAGTCTTAGGCTTACGCCCATGGTAATTAAAATCTGCTGTGCATACTCTTCAAAAAACACCTATTGCCAAATGACCTCGTGCAGTGGGTACATTTTAGCTTTCAAATTGCAATACTTGACATCGAGTATCAGCTACACAACTTCACACATGTGTGCTGGAAATAAACGTTGTATTCTAAATCTGGGCAAAGTCCACAACAATTTGAAATTCCCCTGGGAAGGTTAGCCCCTTAGCCTTGCCTTCGGACTCAGTGCCAGCCCAAAAGTTGTCTAGTGGACTTCTTGGAAAGGTAGAACCAGGAAACATAGGGCTTATTCACAGAGAGCCGGTGCAGTTGTGGTGGAGTCTCCGCACTTGTGATGGACTCTCCTCAATGGCAATTCTCATTGCAGAGATTCCCCTCCATGTGCGGAGCCTCTTTCTGAATAGGCCCTTAGTTTTTAAACAAAGCCTCTCATTTGGCAATGTGTCCTCTTTGATAATCACTTTGTGAAGATTTCTTCTGCTTCCCTTTCAGCAAGATGGGCAGAATATAGAATTAATCAGTGTTAAAGCTGCCATTAAACAATTGACGAGATATTACCTTGGGGAGGAGAGAGGTACCCCGTGTCATAGAATATTCTCCAAAATGAAACATGGTGGTACATGTATAGCCTCGGCATCAACTAGCAGTGTGGTGCAGTCTCGGGTCTACCCTTAAACAAATTGTTGAATCCTTGGCAAATCATACTCTCCCTGTGCTTCTGTCCACTGATCTGACAAAATGTCAGCACTTTGAATCCTGGCTAATGGAAATGTAACTATGGGGATCATGTTCCCTGGACAGGTTCCCTGCATGGTTTAAAGTCACACATCCAGGGCTGTTTAACAGCAGGTGGCAGAATTTGCATCTCAACAGCTGAATTGAAGAAGCATTGTGCAGAACCAACCTGTGTTGCAGATCCTCTCTCCCAACCACCGACAAGCACCACCTTTGTAGCTCTCAAAGGGCTGAAAGAGTGAGGGTTGCTAGTCTTTTGCAAAGGCCCCAAATGGGGGGTGGGGTCCAAAATGCAGAGCAGTGGGCATCTCACAGTGACTGTGCAGGCAGCTGAAGAGTAGCCATGCTTGCAGGAGTCCACCCTACTCTGAGAGATCTACATGTTTTCTGTTCCTGGTCCTACCTACTTGATACCATCTAGCAAGGTCAAAACAAGGGCTACCAAAGCGCAAGTCAGGAGTAGCAGCTTCTACCGCCTTGCTATACCTAACTGGAGTAATATCTTCAGACAACAATGCCATGTTCCACTGAATATACTGTAGGCTAGGGAACGTTCACAGGGGCACGCAATCATCTAATTTAAAATTGAATGGCCAGTACGATATAGTGGTTCACACATCATATCGTTGGTTGTGTTGTTTCCAGGAAAACTTGTTTCTGTAAAACAAAATGCACCACGGCAGGTGACTGTGCTAAGTTTCGAACAAACTTTTTGGGTGAAATTTTTCCTAACAAAGCAAGGCAATGTCAGAAAAGTGTGTTGCATATAAAACAAACATTGGCAAAGTCAATAGGTTGGCCATTTCAGCTGTTTCAAGATTACTTTTTTACTGCACGTACCAGCAGCAAAATTGAAAGAAAAAAGCTTGCATCCGCTTATCTGTATCAGTCATTAGCTTTTAAAAAAACATTGCAAATATTTTAATAGAGTAGTACTGGTGTTTCCCACCTTGCAGGTGTACTTAGAAATAACACGTATAGCAACACTTTTTGTTTTAATACATAACACAACAAAATATGATTGTGTTCAGTGTAAAGATACTGTTTTCACTGACTTAAAAGGAAGCGATAATTTAAACACACAAGGATGAATAAAACGCTTTTATAAAAAATAATGGAAGGAAAAAAGAATTGATGAAAGCTCTTCTTTTTATACAGAGATGATAATGTGATCAGGTGAAATGACATTTCTTCCGGTACAAGAAAGTCAGTGGCTGTAGTGGATTGACCCATTGCCCCATTCTCTATGCTTTGGTGGGCAATAACAATGGGAATGGCACCTGAATAGACTGAGGGATGAAGAGACGGGCATAGAGCCTCTTTGTGTAGGTACATGTGCATTTTTTATTTTTTTTAAGCGCATGAGACTGACGAGGCACCTTAAGCTGTCAGTAGGCCAAACCTAAATGTGGAGTTTGTTTCATGTACCTAAATCTTTGTCTTTTGGTTCCCATAGCAAGTATAATACTCTTGATTTAAATGCTTTTTGTCTGCTGTGAATACGTAGTCTATCATCTTGACAGTCATTTTCACGGCCGGTCTGTGCTCATGACTGAGCAGCATTGTTTAAGATGTACTGCTGATTTACACATTCGCTTGGGCTTATCCAAAGGTGTCATGCAGTATGAACTGTTTTTATGTGAAAACTGAGCCTTTTCATTAGGTCGCCAAGAAAATTAAGATACGAACCCTTGCGAGCATAATTATTTCATCTACTTAGTTAACGAAAGATTCTCAATTTTCTTGTCATAAAATTACATAGTTTGACTTTTACTAACTGTAATTATGGCGTGCTCCTTTCATTAGATGTGTGTCAGTGTTTGGCTGTGATAGAGAGTTCGGCAAGAGTGCTGCAACACTAGGTGGCACCAAATGTCATGAAAGTTCACACAAATGTCCTTTTTTTAGGTGACAGCTTGTGCTCCATAGGCAAAATGCTATTTTGCCTAGTTCACCGAAAATCCTAGCACCATTCCTGTAAAGGACTACATAAATTGTACATCACATTCGGTTGAACTGGACAAGTGTGTGGAATTTTTGTTTCCATTCATTTTTGTCTACCACTTGTCTACCACTTTTCATTTGGCAAGTTAGAAATAGACAAATGCCTTTTGATCCTAAGGAAATGTGCAATTGTCTGAAACATAGGCCTGAGTGTAAAGTATGGGATGGATCACGGGCTTACCCTCCAAAACCAGGGAATACTCATAGGGTTAAGCAATTAAAAATATTTGGGGAAAATGTACTTTACTTTCATGTTCCCATAGACAATAACATCCAATATCTTTTCTCCACCCATACTCTAATGTTTTGCACTTGTATAGCTCCTTTAAGTTACAGGGCAGCGACTGTGACTCCGTAAACTGCCAATTTGAATATGCTTGGAGAACTATGGACCAGATGTATCAAGCTTTTTTGTATTCGCAAACAGTGCGAATGTCCGTTTGCGACTGCAAAAATGCCTTTCAGTATTTATGAAACGCATTCGCAACGTAAATGTAAGGAACCGCTAAAATAGCGATTCCTTAAATTTGCGAGCCCGTCTAGAGAATTGCAAATTGCAATTCTCTAAATAAGAAATCGCAAATAAGGAATTCTTATTTGCGATTTCTAAACCACATGTATCAAGCAATTCCTTAATGCGAATTTGGCATTAAGGAATTGCAATTACTACCAAGTAAAACTTGGTGGTAACCATGTGCAAATTTTAAAAATGACATGTAACTCGCACATGCCCCTTTGGCATGTGTGCGCCTTACATATCCCAAAAAACCTTTTGGGGTGCAGCAGAGGGGGCCTTAGGCCCCCAGCACCCTATAGGCCCATAGGTGCGAATGGAGGTTGTATCGCAATTTGCGATTCGGTAATAGCTTTTGCGATTTTTAAGAAATCGATATTACCGAATCGCAAATACGATACATAGCATTATGCAAATCAGAAATAGCGATTTCTTAAAATTCACTATTACCGATTCGCAAAAGGCTTTTTTGATACATCTGGCCCTATGTGACATGATCCAAAATCTGGTTCTAACATGCGGAAGGAGTATAGGATATGCTGTCTGCTCAGCTGCATTAAAACTTAGGTTGGGGGAGGGGGCACGGAAAACTCAAGCCAGACTCGAAGCAGCTGCCTGGACGTGGCTCAGCTCGAGGTCCTCTTGGACGTCAAGCCCAAAACGAGCCGAGCTTTCATGTGGCTTCTACCTGCATCCCACGTTTTAACCCAATTCTCCAAGGATGAAAGAAAAACATGAATCTTTCATTTAAAGTAGGAGAGAGAACAAGATATCTAACAAGTGACGGAATGGCAGAATGTGAAATGAGAAAACCTGTAATTAATCCTGGCTTCTCCACTTACCTGTGTGATTCTAGGAACATTTTTTATTTCTCTGTACTTCCTTTATCCTTAGAGCTTTTGAGAGGTCTTTGAAATACGTGGTCAGGGTGCGTGTTATACAACCACCTCTCCAGGGTCCTATTTACATAGAATGCAGTGTTGCTCCACTTAAAAACCTAGCACACTGACTTGCTTTTTTAATTCACTAATAGCATTATTGTCATGGGGCACTAGGGCATGAATATTTTTAAGCCCATGTTTAAAAACTATCACTTTTAATAAATGCCTCTCAATACAGTGATGTACTAAGTTGGAACGCATCAGCATGTGGTGGAAATAAATTTTTTTGAGATTTTGAAGTGTCTTCTTTATCATATTTTTGTATAGTATTTGTTGCACAGTCTACGTGCCAAATATTTTCAGGACTCAGTGCTTGCATGGGCTCCTAGAGCTTTGTCAGACCCTGGACTCGGATCTGGCTATGCTCCCTGTTAACTCGTTTGCTCGACTGACTCACGGCCCAAGGGGCATGTCATGTTTTCATAATGAGAGCTATCAGCATCTTAATGGGTGTGACTTAAATCCCAGACAGGGCCTTGCAGCAACCCATTATTTAAATATAGAATCGCATTCAAATTCTCCATTGACCTGCACATTGGCCCCAGTGGGTAATGATCGAAATACCCATTTCCAAAGCCTTGCCTGTGAAGAATGTCATTTCATCTGACCTGTCAGGATAAAGTCAAACAAGTTCGTTTAGCTAAGGATCCCTCTTAATCTCCTATTGGACTCAGGTGTCACAAATGGCACTAGTCCATACTTGTCTTTTTTGTATAACCAAACATATAGTCACCGTGCTTTTCATGTTTAGATTTAATTTCGTTATTTGTTTATGTAGAATCGTAGTAAATTTAGTGGCATAGGAGAAGTATGAATAGTTACACAATGGCATTTGTTACACAGCAAAGGCCCAAAGCAAACTCTTTGTGCCATTTAAAAAATATTACTTCTTCCGGAATCTGGTGATAGTGAAACCCAGGTTAGTTACAATTTTAGGGCATACTTATAACCTAAAACTCTTAGGATCTTGGTGCCATGTGGTAACATTGTTCTGCTGTAACTCCTTTACTACAATTAGCAATATTTCTCAGCCGCAAATTTAAATTAACAAGTTTGGAAGGGGGAAAAACTACTGCTGAATTTTTATCACCTCTGAATTCCTCACTTTTTTTACCAGTTACAACCTATTTCCGCCTGGAAACTCCTAAAGGCAACACCTAGAGAAATTTGTGGTGTGAAAAAAACAGAGCACAGTAATTTCCCTGAACTCAGTACCCAATATTGAGTATTGAAACATTTTGCTCCCAGATTTACTCCCTCACCTGTAAAAAGGGTCCAAGATGTAACCCTTCCAGTGAGTTCTTTTATAATAATATGACAAAATGATGCAATATCTAAGGTTTGCAGGTTCACCAGAACGTAGGATATAATGCACTTGTAATTTGACAGTTGCGGCGGCGTAACCCATCCGCTGAACTCTACATCAGGCTCTTCCTGCATTACAGAACATCTGTAACCACCAAAAAATAACTTTAAGAAGTACTAGGAGAGTGATAGTGGCTTTGCTCACATGATGATCTCCTTCTCTACAAGTAGTTAATTGAAAAAGAGCTGTTTCAGTCCACCTAATAAGCAGTTTCTTTGCTCATAACTGGCAGGGACATTGTTAATGTAGACCCCAGATAAAATACAGCTTTTTGTATGTTGTAACCCTGTGACCAATACAAAAGGAAAGGGTCTCATATTGTTAGCTCTCTGTCAAATATTATATGAAGGTTTTTTACATTGTGCTGCTTGGCAAAAACGATGTGAAATGGCTTTACATAACATCATAGGCAGGAGCCTTACATTGTGAACCCACTGAGAAATAAAATAGGAGGTGGTTATATATTTTGAAATATCTAACAAATTGAAGCAGAATAGGTTTTACATTTTCAACTCAATGACGAATGCAATTGGAAGGGGTTTAGAACCAATGTAAATGCTTGTGTCTCTAAAACAACGAGTTTGTTTTTATGTCAGTGAATACTTTGGGTATACATATGTTGTTTGGTGAGTCTTTCTAGGTAGAGACACATAATGATGTACGGTTATAGCTAACAGGCTTACTTTATTATTACATAGTGAACAACTTGACAAAGCCTTCAGACTTAATCATTTTCCTTGTGAATCATTTATGTTTTCCAGGAGGCAACTGCATGACAATTTCTGTATTTCTTATGATTAAAGCATTCTAATACAAACATTGCCACACAGTATCAAAGATCATGGGAGCATACTACTTTTACAAAATTATATTTACCCCATGCAATCTTTTTGGGGAGGATACAAAATATGCCCCCTAGTTAACCAGCAAGCCTCTAAAGGATAAGTTTCAATTTCTAAATTCATTTGAAATTTGTAATTTGTCATTGGAGTGTAGAATTTAGATGCATTAAAGTGTCTTTCATTTTTGAAGAAAACGCTCTGTTTGGACATTGATTTATTTTATAGTATTTTTGTGTGTTGCTCATTTCTGAGTTTAAAGTTCACAACCCTACCCTAAGTCAGCTGTGGATTGCTCTGCCTGAATACCCTGAGAGCCAGGTTTTATACTATGTGCACTCTGACATATGCTAGTGGAAAAAGTGTTATATTGAGAGCTCTGTGACAACTATCATGTGAAGAACTTTCCTTTATTATCTCTTTAACGAACATCAGAGGGAGATGTTAAACATTGTACATAACTAGCAGACCTTCCGGCACTGAGCTTTAGTACGTTGTGTTAGAGGTGTCCTGTTTCCATTGTGTACATTTGTTATTTTTTAGTATTTAGTTGTATGTGAATTAAAGATTTTTTAAAACTTTTTTTTATTTTTAACAGTAAAAATACTGAACGTTGTTGTATTAAGAATTATTTTGCAATTTATGGAGGTCTTTATTATTATCTAACCCCTTCAGTTGCTCTAACTCATTTGTTTGACTTTACTTTTTTAAATTATGTTGTTGATATTCAATTCATGATACAACAAAATGACTTTTCTCTTAAACGTAAGGAATGCATTGGTAGAGTTGTAAGGTTGTTGACCAATTAACTTTAGAAATTGAATGCAAATTCAGCAGAGATGTTGGTTTCCCTCAAGTTATCCTTGCAGCTGGACCTCTGCTTGGTAGTCTAAACAGGAAATATCGGTCCTACTGAGAACATCTTGCTACAAATATGTCTTTATTTACAATAAATATAATTTTGTGCACTCTTATTGTGGGTATGTCTGTTCCAAACGTTTTCAAAACATTTAGAACTTTCAAAGTGTAGCACATTTAGAAAATGAAGCAGAGGTCCAGCTGCAAGGATGACTTGAGGGAAACGAACATGGGCACTTGACCCACACCCTCCACCTGCTAGTATGACCAAGAATGTTGATGTTACTATCAAATTTGATTTTCAGTCCTCATGTCAACAAGACTGCTGGTATTTTACTCCTTTTTGAAGATCTAGTGAAATTCTTTCTTGCCTCGTAGTTGAAGGGAGACGACTGGGGATCCAAAAACTACATCATCTTCTTTGTATTGCAGTATAGTTACTTTAATTTTCTAAATGTGGTACACTTTGAAAGTTCTAAATGAGTTGAAAAGCGAAAATGCTTTACATTTGGAGAGGACATCCCCACAATAAGAGTGCACAAAATTATATTTATTGTAAATAAAGACATATTTGTAGCAAGATGTTCTCAGTAGGACCGGTATTTCCTGATTAGACACAAAGCAGTTGGACATATGTACTTAATGGTTTACATCATTCCAGCTGTGAGCAGCTAAAAGCAACAAACACATTTTGCATTTTGATTTTTGTTTATTCAGTGTGTCAAAAAGTATAATCTATGTTTCACACACTGTTTTATAAAAATGCAAATGCAAAGTGATCTTGCTGACTCTAGCTTCTCACAATTGGAATGGTGTAAATCAGTGCATACACAATTTCAGTTTTTTTTAATGTTTATATCTTTTTTGCACCACTGCATGAAGGAGAGAAAAAGAAAGGAGGAAACACCTAGCATAACAGCTCCCGGCTCCCTTGTGCTTACTAAAAACAACAGTACTAACAATATATGTTAAATAACTTCCTTTACAGTAATAATTATGATACAACTGTCAGCCTTACCCTGCCTACATCGACTCCTTCCAGCCCTGCTGCATCTACATCCCAAGCAACCATTCGTCCCCAAGGGTGTGTTCCAAGGACAATTACAACCATCATGTGCCCCCCAGTAAAGGTATCAAAGTCGCCACTAGAAAACCCTGGCATGACCTGACACCAGTGGGGGTGGACAAACAGTGCCAAGGGCAAAGGGATGTGGGGGTAGGGTGGGGGAAGGAATGGTGTGGGCCAGCGGATTGAGGCTCCTAGGGATACAACTGGCCAGGACACCATCTCCCAAGACCTGAGACCCTACCAACAGTCCCAAGGCATGATGGGCTAGGGACTTGCCATGATGGGGGATATAAAGCAGCTGAAGAGGGACAACCACCAGCAAGTCATGCAAAGGTGAGAGGCTCAAAATGCCAACATGGCCTCATTAACAGGTCTGCTGAGAGACATTAATGCCATCCTGAGAAGGTTATATCCACAACAGCAGACCACTTCAATTGGCCATTTAATATCAACACCATCTACATTTGTGGTAGCCAGTGGAATTGAGGCTCTGCAAGGGGAAGGAGATGCCTCAGACACTCCAGCCTCTGTAGCTGAAGAACCCCCCTGCAAACGGAGACATCCACCAAAACATCCATGAGGAGCAAATGCCAAGACTTCAACCACTGCCTGAAGTGATCCTCTACTCATTGGTTCACCTTGTGTGTCACAGATAAACCCTTTTGACTGTTTTACAACCACTCTCATGTACATGTACTGTAGAATCTGGGTTAGATTTATGTACAATGATACAAATGGACACACTCCTATTCCCATTTATTGCACCTTCCTGCACATGCATTGACAACATGTCAAAGATCATACAGTGCAGTACAGCCTCACAATTTAATGCTTTAGAATAGGTGTGAATAACAAGCAACCCACAGACTAATGAAGTTAGGGACATGTCAGTCTTTGTCTATCCAAGGAGGCAAACAGATTGGTTCAATGTGTCATCAGCTAAAGCCTTATCACATACCCATACCATATGTCCCAAATGACCATACCCCATAATACAGACAGAGGTCAGTACAACTGTCCCCAGTCATGGAACCCTCCACTTACCATGGTCAGGTATCTGTTGGCATGCTACTCACTTATGTCAGTCTTGACACACATGCACAGTGGCCTGCAATGAGGAACCACAGTGACAGATGCATACTAGTTAAATAGCATCATTATCAAACCAATTAGAAGGTTGAGATTATGGATTGCACAGGATGACGTGTGTCAAAGACACAAAATCACACGCATAACACCATTGGACCCAGATATCATGGCACACAGGTCTATTGTATGGAATAGAACACTACCATCACACCGTCCTGACAGTCTGGGCAAGGAACTCAGACACTACCAATATGATGCCATATAGTACCTTAATCCATCCATGTTCACTTCACATGTCAGACCTGCAAATCACACCTGCCTGTGACACAAATCAGAATTGACCACATGAGGATGACCTTGTGAAAAAACCTGCAAAGTAAAAATGTAATACAAAAGGTATAGGCAGGTAATAGTAATGAAGACCTATAAAGACATGCCCTAAATACAATAGTAACACTAATTGTGCAGTGTAACAAACATGAACAAAGGAGATCATCACGATAGTCACAGCTCGATGTACAATTTTGCATGCACAGGTGAGATATGTCCTGCTATGCAACTGATAAGCTCTCTGATGGTCATACAAAGACCCTTCTCAAACATCTCTAGTCCCCCCAAAAACCCACTGAGACAAGTATTTTTACAGACCAACAGATACCTACAGTTGAAGTACTGATTTATGAGATTTAACGGATGTCTCCACCTTCATCCTCATCACAGTCATCCTCACTTGGCATTTTTATATTCTCACCCGCTCGAACTGCTAGCTCCCCCTTATCTGGTATATATGACATCTCAGGGCAAGGTTGTGGAGCATGCAGCAGGCAACAATGATTTGACACACTTTGGTGGGTGAGTAGAGGAGGGCTCCACCATACTTATCAATGCAATGAAGTCTAGCCCTTAAGATCCCAAAAGTCTGATTCACAACACACCTTGTCCTTCCATGGGACTCATTGAAGCGAACTTCCCCAGTCATGGTTGGGTACCTCACTGGTGTCAACAACCAGGGATGGTTTGGTTAGCCAGAATTCCCTGTAGGGAATCGTTACATGTCTGCAAACATTAATCTTGTCCATCCCTACATTTGGCAGCAGACATAAGATACTGACACACATCACATATATGACTTACTGTGTTATTAGCAGTAGTGGGAAATTGCTGTTCCGCATGATGAAGTCATCATGAACTGAACCTGAGTACTTTACACATACCGGAAATGCAGTGGGCCGCCAAACAGACTACTTGGACATTTATGCAGTTGAAATTCTTTCTGTTCTGATACACCTGTTCACTGCCATTGGGGGGAACCAGTGCTACGTGGGTACCATCAATGGCTCCCACCAGATGTGGGATGTGTGCCAAAGCATAAAAATGAGCCTTCACATGGGCCGAATCTTCACGCTGTGGAAATCGGATGTAGCTGTCAGGTGTTTCAACAGTGTTGGGAGGACATCCTTCAAGACCAAACTGAACATAGGCTGTGACATCCCTGCAGACAGGGCCACAGTATTTTGAAAGGATCCTGTGGCCAAGAAGTGCAGTACTGACATGGCTTGTACAATGGGTGGAATGCTATTGGGATAACGAATGGCAGGCCTCAGATCCGGGTCAAACTAGCAACAGAGATCAATGACTGTATGCCTATCCAGGCAGTAGATCTTGATGATATGTCAATCCTACATGGTCTGCAAGTCTGCTAGTGAATAGTACACTGGAGGTTGTTTCTCATTCCAGGGTTACTAGATGAAGGAATATAAGAAAGTATGTCTCTCAGTCATTGTGTCCATTGTAAGTGTGAAAATACATATGTCACACATAGTGCTTGGACAAGCCATATCCAAAAGTTTAAACATGATACACAGGACATACCTAGGGAAATAATGGCTTCTTGCTGAAATATCAACCCCTTACCTCAATAATGCCTTGGAAATGTATACACATGTCACTGAAAGTCTCCGTGATAATGACATGCTTACCATGTTTCACATATAAGAGGCACAAATACCATATATCCAATTGCCATCAGGGTGTAGACTATGCCACTAATGTTACATATCATCAACATGTCTATGAATGTCTATGAATTTGGATTGTTATACATGGTTGCTCAAAGCCAGCACTAAAAACGTTGGCGTTGATAAGTTTCTGACCTCATGACGCATCCTTATATAAACTTTTCTGACCATCTAAGGACATTAAAATGGCAGCTGCCTAACCTACTGTACTGGACATTAGGAAATGACCTACGTCTGCCGGCGGAAGTCGTCATGGTGGTAGGCGAATACTACCACGGTGGACATTGTCATTGGAACACATTTCTGCCTTTGGCAGTCTTGAGCCAATAGCAATGTCCACCTGCGGTGACAGTCTCTTACATGTTGGACGTGTCCAACATTTCATACTACATCTCTTACTTAACTCCTGACACAGCTCCAAACCGATCTATGAGCCCATCAGCTTGAGGGATGGGGTGTGTGCCAATCTTGGTGACGGCATTGGGCCCACTGTAGTCCACATGGAACCTGTGTTCAGGTGTGACATCTGGAGGGGCAGCCTTGGGGACCAACACCACTGGGCTGGACCAAGTTCTGTTTTAGGGCTCACTAACCCCTAGTGCCAGCACCTTGGACACCTCCTCCTTGATGCTAGCTCTTATCTTACAGACAGTCTGTAAATGTTGATAATTACATGTGTGCTTCCCCCAGTATCAATATCATGGGTACACCATGTATGGAGTCCTGAGGTAAGGGTGAACAAAGAGGCAAACTGCCCCAGCAGCTGGCAGCAGTTTCTCTGTTGGTCAGTGCAGGTTGAAAGACTGACACCCTCCACTGACTCATCCTTCTCCTTGGAAGATAGGAGGTCGCATAGAGGTTCATTCCCCTCTTCTGCCCCATCATCTGTTATCAGGAGCATGGTAATCTCAGATCTCTCAAAGTGGGGTTAGAGGCGATTAACATGCAGGACCCTCAAGGGTGCTTAGGAGTCTTGAGGTCCACCAGGTACCTGGACCTCATTGTTGCACTCCTTTACTTCATAGGGCCCAGACCAGCGATCTTGCAGCGCTCGAGGCTCCACAAGCTCCATCACCAACACCTTTTGGCCAGGCTGAAACTCAACCAGAGTCGAATTCTGGTCCTACCAGTGCTTAACGCCCTCCTGTTAAGCAGCCAGGTTTTCCTGGGTGGGTTTCCGGAAGCGGGCTGTTTGGTTGAAAAGAGCCAGCATGTAGCTGACTACATCCTGGGGGTCTCTGCGGGAAGCTTGTTCCTAGCCTCCCATCACTGAACTGAGATGTCTTCTCACAGGGTGCCCATACAGAAGTTCAAAGGGGCTGAAGCCAGCCCTCTTCTGCGGCACCTCCCTGTATGCAAACAAAAGACATGGCAGGAGGTTCTCCTACTTACATCTCATGAGTTCGGTTAGATCCACAATCATGCCTTTGAGGGTTCAGTTGAAGCTTTCAACCAACCCATTGGTTTGGGCTTGGTAAGGAGTGGAGAACTTGTTGGTTACCCTCACTCCTTCCACATGGCCTTCATGTAAATTGGTTCAAATAGATCCATAATCATGTCTTCGAGATGTCAGTTGAAGCTTTCAACCAACGCATTGGTTTAGGATTGATAAGGAGTGGAGAACTTGTTGGTTACCCTCACTCCTTCCACATAGCCTTCATGTAATTGGACATGAAGTTGGTACCCCGGTCAGATGCCACCTCATTGGTGAAACCCACATGGGTAAAGATCCCCATCAGTTCTCTGGCACCCGCAGGTGTAGTCACAGTCCTTAGAAAGATAGCTTCCGGGTACAGAGTGGCATGGTCCACCAGGACCAGAACAAAACTGTTGCCTAAGGTTGTCTTGTGATACAGAGGCCCAATGATGTCGATGCCCACCCACTCAAAGGTAGCACCAATGATAGAAAAAGGTTGTGGGGGGCCTTGCACTTCCCCCTTGTCTTGCCACTCGCCGGTAAGGTAGGACATGACCTACAGAGCATCTGAGATCTTCCTCATTTGAGGCCAGTAGAAGTGGGTTACAGGCCTGTCAGAGGTCTTGCACCAAATGACCTGCCAGCGGCATATCATGAGCCAGACCCAGTAGGAAGGCCCTGTGGCACTGGGGGACCACCAACATTTGTTGCACCAGGCTCTGGAGCCTTAGGCTCACTATACAAAAGACCATTCTTACAGTAAATCAGGTGTTTGTCAAAAGTGTCACCAGCTGCATGGGTCTCAGCCTACTGGTGCAGACCCACAAAAGTAGGGCATTCACTCTGTACCTTGCAGAACTCCTCCCTGGGGAAACCCCCTTCCTGCTGCAAGTTTAATAGCTCAAGCAGGTTCCCCAGTTCAGCCTCATCCTCCCCTATAGGGAGTGGGGCATCACCCTCAGGTTCAGCCTCGAGCCAGGCCGTAGGAGTTTCAGAAATGGTTTCCCTTGCCCCTTGTTCTTCTTCTTTTTGGCAGGTACCTGGGCTATTCTTCCAGGCTTCAAGACCTTTTGACCACCACCTCAGGCTCCATGGACTGTGCTGTCAAGCACACCCACTCGAGCAACCCCAGCATTTACAAGTGTGACCTGAGCTCCACCTCTTTCCAGGCGGTATGCTCCAGGTCATTACCAAGCAGACAATCCACAGGAATGGACAAGTTCAGAGCAACTCTCAAGGAACCTGAGACCCCCTCCCATTTAACGGTTGTCAGCAGCAACAACTTGGTAGAACACATTAGGTACTACCTGCTTTGAAGACACCAGATGACACCTCTGATGGTCATGCTGGCTTCTGTGTCTCACAAAACCTCCACCCTCTGCCCATTGATAATGACCCACTGACTGGACTTTCTAGTATTGTCAGGCATGTGGGTTCTGAGCACCATTTCTCTGCACCATCTCTATGTAATCCAGGGACACTAGAGTAACCTCTATGCTGTCCCCCAACTATCTGGGGCAATCTCCTACCCAAGCGCTACACTAGCCAACCCCAGTGACTACCCATCGGTGAGGAGCTCTGCCTGCTTGAGACATTTGGTATCTCCCTTGAAGTGTCCTTTCTGCTGACAATCAAAACACTTCAGTGGTGCTTTCCCTGCAGACCTACTGTCAGGGAACCATTTCTTCTTCTTCTCAGTAGGGTATGGGGGTCTTGACCCTAAGAACTAATTTGGGGTCCTTTAGAGAACTGCTTTTTTTGTCCCCCTTCCTTCTACTGGCGAGGAACCAGCACACCCTTGTGGTGATCCCCCCAGATACCTTCTTGCGGACCCTGATGCTGACCCAGTGGTCCACCTCCTTAGCAAGCTCCCTTGAGTGAGAGACCTTACTGCCAACAAGGTGTTGGTGCAGATCTGGAAAGCAGAGACTGAACAGGTGTTCTTTTGCAACCACATTATACAGCCTCTGGTAATCCTTTACCTCACTGCCCTTCACTCAATCACCCAGTGCCTTGCAAAGAGAAACCACACAATCCACCCAGGTCTGTTGGGGTAGCTTCTGACTGTCCCTGAACTTCCATCAGTACTTCTCTGGAGTCAGATCAAACTTTCTGATTAGGGCCTCCTTGATGAGGGGATCCCTCATGGTGTCACCCCCTCTAGACCCAGCAGAGTGTCCCTCCTGTCAATAGGGATATGCCTCCACAGAGTAGCTCCCCAATCTTCCTTAGGGACTTTGTACATATGTAAAGCAATTTTATAGGCCTCAAACCATCCCACCACAAAGTCATACACCAAATCCTACCGTCAGAGCACTGAAGAAATGCTGCCACCATCTTGGCTGGACTCAGCGCTCCTGGCCTTTAGGTTTTAGGTCCAGCTCTTTCAGGCTCAGCTCCTGAGCCAAGGTCACTTTTCTTTCTTCCCTGGACAATCTTTTTAACAGTTATAGTTAGGTTCAGATTTTACAGGCACAAAACAATAGAAATTCAACAGTTATAGTTATTTCAAAACACTATGGCTCTCATTACAACATTGGTGGCAAAGGCCGCTTACTGCCATGCAGAAGACCGCCAACACACCGCCGCGGCCGCGGAATTCCGCTACAGCTATTATGACCCACATTTCGGAATCCGCCAAAATTCAGACACCCACACAAGTCCGCCACACCAAAGGTCAGTGATAAACTGGCGAAAACAAAACCTCCACCATCACGCCAACAGAAAAACGCCCACATTATCATGACACATGAATCCACATGGCGGTCTTTCAACCGCGGTATTCCACTGGCAGTACACACCGCCGCGCTCAAAATACACACACTCTTACAAAACACAGCCACATTGGACAATTCGAAATACACACACCTGATACACATACACACACCACTCCCACACACCCATTACAAGATAAAACACACACCCACATCACCCACAAACCCCTACAACAACAGTTGAGAAAGAAGCACAGAGATAGACAGCACCAGCAAGAACAACAGCATCCACAGGCACACAACACCATCACCCACAGAACTTCCACTCACCTCACACAACACACCACTACATATCAGCACACTTATCACCACACACTCCACCCCACACATCACCTACACCACCCCATGGCACGGCAAAGATACCCCAGGTTCTCGGAGGAGGAGGTCAGGGTCATGGTGGAGGAAATCGTCCGGGTAGAGCCACAGCTATTCGAATCTCAGGTGCAGCACACCTCAATTGCAAGGAAGATGGAGCTATGGCGAAGAATATTGGACAGGGTCAACGCAGTGGGACAGCACCCAAGAAATCAGGAGGACATCAGGAAGAGGTGGAAAGACCTACGGGGGAAGGTGCATACCGTGGTCTCAAGACACCACCAGGCGGTTCAGCGGACTGGCGGCGGACCCTTGCCTCCTCCCCCACAACTAACATGGGAGGAGCAGGTCTTGGCGATTCTGCATCCTGAGGGCCTTGCAGGAGTAGGTGGAGGAATGGACTCTGGTAAGACAAATCTTAATTATTACATCCCCCGCCCTACCTGCATGCCAGCACATACCCCCACCCTCACCCCCAGCACCCCAACTCCTCACATATGTCCCAACATCACAAACCACCCATCCCAACACCAAGCCCAGCATGCAACAACAAAGCATGAACACCCATCACTAAAGCATGCCCACTGCATATACCCATACAACTCCCTAAACCATCATCACACAAGGTCCCACACAGGAATGCAAGCACTGGGGTACAGGGTCACCCACCCATTGCACACCATGACACACACAGATGTAATAACCATCCTTTTATACCCCTGCACGACCCCTACCCAACGTCACCGTACAGGAGGGTCCACACATGTCCACACCACCAACAGAAGAGGCCCACAGTGATGACAGCACCTATGTCCAACTGGATCTAGAGGACCAGCCCGGCCCATCGGGGACCTCGGGACAGTCGGTTCCCCTCACCCAGTCACAGGCCACCACAGACCTTCCCCCCTCTGGAAACACCAGCACAGCACCCACCCAGCGGGACCATACCTCCGTCCCCAGGACACGTCAATCAGCTGTGTGTCCACCACTACAGGGAACCCAGGATAACCCACCACCCCAACAACAACAGGGACCTGGGGGCAGTGGGCACACGGTCCAGGGGACGGAGGCCCAGGAACACAGGGGAACTGGGAGGGCTGCTGTGCGACAGGGGGCGGACAGGCCCATGGAACCTACTCTCCATGAGGCCCTCTCCTCCATCATGGGAGCCTACCACCACTCCCAGGAGACGATGGCAACGGTACAGGCCAAGTTTCAGGAGACCCAGCGCCTGCAGGAGGAACAGTATATGGGCTTCAGGGAGGAACTCAGAACCATCAGCTCCACCCTGGGCACCATCGTTGGGGTGCTGAAGGAAGTACTCAACACAAGGAGGGACACTGTGGCACTACAAGGGGCCCCTGACACTAGCATGGACGATGAACTGCCCACCACCTCTGCCGGCGCTAGTGGACAGGATGCCCCGCCACAGGACCACCACACCAGTACCCCACCCCTTGCAGAGGGAGAACCACCCCGCAAACGGTCCCTGAGATCCAGGACAAAGACAGAGCACGATGCCAAGACCACCGCCAAGAAATGAGACCACCCTGATTGTCATCCTACTGTCCCACTTTGTCACCCTGTCCATACTTAAACTGCCCCAGCTCCACTTCCTATGCCCATATGTGTAATGCACCTGTGAGACTAATAGACTAGACTCTGCCATGGACATTCCTCCGCCATCACCCCTCACCACTTCACTACCCCCTCCAATATTGAGCCCTTAAATAAACACACTTAAAGCACAAAACAATCTGGAGTCTGTCTGTTATTTTGAAATAGTGTATTAGCAATTACAGTGACAAAATGCTCTTTCAATTGTAATGTCAACATACCTATGTCACACAGCTCTAGTCCATGAGGAATCTAAGCAGATGTCACACAGTGGGACCCACATCTGTGAAACCGTAAGGGAAAGTGACATCTCAGTGACCATACACTGGGTGAAAACGACACACAGTATAGAGGTAGTAGTGTTAAAGTAGATGTAGTCCCTGTTGTTCATGTCTTCTTCCTCTGCTTCCTCGTCTTCACTGTCAACAGGCTCCACAGCTGCCACAACACCGCCATCTGGACCATCCTCCTGCAGAAAAGGCACCTGTCGTCGCAAAGCCAAGTTGTGAAGCATACAGCAGGCCACTATGATCTGGCACACCTTCTTTGGTGAGTAGAATAGGGATCCACCTGTCATATGGAGGCACCGGAACCTGGCCTTCAGGAGGCCAAAGGTCCGCTCGATCACCCTCCTAGTTCACCCATGGGCCTCATTGTAGTGTTTCTCTGCCCTTGTCCTGGGATTCCTCACTGGGGTCAGTAGCCATGACAGGTTGGGGTAACCATTGTCACCTGCAAATGGTGAGGGACAACTGTTAGACACGCACTAACCTGGAGGGATATTCCCAGACCCAGACAACCATTCCCACTGACTTGCTTCCAGGTGCTCACCTAATAGCCACACACTGTGCCTCTGGAGTTGACCAATCACATAAGGGATGCTGCTATTCCGCAGGATGTAGGCGTCATGCACTGAGCCAGGGAACATGGCATTCACATGGGAGATGTACTGGTCTGCCAAACATACCATCTGTACATTCATGGAATGATAACTCTTCTGGTTTCTGTACACCTGTTCACTCCTGTGGGGGGGGGAACCAAAGCCACATGGGTCCCATCAATGGCACCTATGATGTTGGGGATGTGTCCCAGGGCATAGATATCACCTTTCACTGTTGGCAAATCCTCCACCTGAGGAAAAACGATGTAGCTCCGCATGTGTTTCAGAAGGGCATACAACAATATGTTGGAAAACATAGGCTGGGACATCCCTGATGCTATGGCCACTGTTGTTTGAAAAGGTCCACTTGCAAGGAAATGGAGCACTGACAGCACCTGCACTTGAGGGGGGATTCCTGTGGGATGGCGGATTGCTGACATCAGGTCTGGCTCCAACTGGGTACACAGTTCCTGGATTGTGGCACGGTCAAGCCTGTATGTGAAAATCACATGTCGCTCCTCCATTGTTGACAGGTCCACCAACGGTCGGTACACCGGAGGATGCCGCCATCTCCTCACATGTCCCAGCGGACGGTGCCTATGAAGGACAGCAGCGAGCACAGAGTCAAACAACTCAGAGGTACGTACCCACAGTTTACACAGAAAACCATTCATACACCAAAGATGGCCTGTATGTGTGTGTAGAGTCTAGGCCTAGGTATGTGTGACGCAGTTGAAATGAAGCCATATGGGCCCCTGAAATGGCGGCTGCCTGACCTGTAAAGTGGGACAATGGGATGTGAGGTAACTGCGCTGGCGTTGTACACCGTCGCGGTAGGCGGTCATAGACCGCGGCGCAATGCTGCATTGGTTAACATTGGACCCTATGGGTCCCAGGAGCCAATGAAGATGTACGCTGGCGGTGACGGTATGCACCGCCGTGGACCTGACCGCCATTTTCCATCTGTTCAGTCACTTGATACCTGATCTTCGACAGGAGAGGACCTACACTGCAAGTGCTGCTGTGACCTCGGTCTGGAAGAGACAATGGCTCGAGTGTCTGCGGAAAGGGCCCCTGCCTTCACATCGGAGGAGTTGGAGAAGCTCGTGGATGGGGTCCTCCCCCAGTACATGCTACTCTGCGGTCCTCCAGACAAAAAGGTAAGTACACAGGGAGCATGTTGTATGGGCTCTGCCTGTGTGGAGAGGGCTGAATGTTAGAAGGAAGGGGGGCGAGTGCTGCGTGCATGAAAGACGGTGAATGCATGTGCCACATGGCAAGGGTAGGGATGGGGGCCAATCACTTTGACGGTGCAGTTGGTAATAACTTCTCTTTTTCGCCTGTACATTTCCTGTAGGTCAACGCCCACCAGAAAAAAGATATTTGGCGTGCCATCGCCAAGGACGTCCGGACCCTGGGGGTCTACCACAGACAGAGCACCCACTGCCGGAAAAGATGCGAGGACATTCGCCGCTGGAGCAAGAAGACGGCGGAGGCTCAGCTGGGGATGGCCTCCCAATGTGGGAGGGGTGCCCGTCGCACCATGACCCCCCTGATGTTCAGGATCCTGGAGGTGGCCTACCCAGAGTTGGATGGGCGCTTGAGGGCATCACAGCAGCCACAAGGGGGCGAGAACACTCTCATTCTGCTGACTTTGCACGCAGTGGAGGTGTCTGGGTGGGGGAGGTGGGCTGTGGGTTTCCCTAGGCCAGGGCGAGTTCCGTAGGAAAGGCCCCTCCGTAAGGAAGGCCATGTGGCACCCCACACCACCTCTGTAGAGTGCCAAGTACACCTAGTCATGCCCCTGTGTCATCTATGTGTGCAGATGTCGTCCATAGCCTTGTAGGCCATTTCCCAGGAATTGAACAGTGGAGCCCAAGAGCGTGGCGTAGTGCAGGGGGCTTCTGCGTCTGTCGTGTCCACCAACGGTAGCGGTAATGCATGTACTCAACATGTCTTTCTTCTGTCGTCCCCCCCCCCTTTTTGTGGTCTCCCTGTTCTTGTGTGCATTAGCATCATCAGGCAGAGGAGCAGTGGCACTGGAGCACGAGGGAGCTGTATCCCACATGGCCCTGGAGGGCGAGACTACGGACTCAGAGTTCACCAGTGGGATGGAGGGCGAGGGGAGCTCCACGGCGGGGACAGGAGCTGACACCAGCGACACGGACTCGTCCTCTGATGGGAGCTCCCCCCTACCACCACCGCGCTCCCAGCAGCCCCTCAGCCTTTGCCCCGTGCCCCCTCACCTAGGAGGGTGGGCATCACCTTCGCCCCAGGCACCTCAGGCCCTCCCCCAGTCACCCCTGCTGCCCTCAGTGAGGAGGCCATTGACCTCCTTAGGTCTCTCACTGTTGAGCAGTCTACCATTTTGAATGCCATCCAGGGTGTAGAGAGGCAGTTGCAACAAACAAATGCATTCCTGGAGGGCATTCATTCTGGTCAGGCGGCCCTTCAGCGAGCTTTTCAGACTCTGGCCTCAGCACTGATGGCAGCTATTGTCCCCGTCTCTAGCCTCCCCCCTCCAACTTCCTCCACCCAGACCCAATCCCCTGTACCTCAGCCTATCCCAAGCACACCTACAGACCAGCATGCACACACGTCAACACACAAGGGAAGCTCTGGCAAACATAAGCACCACATATCCCACAGGCACTAACGCAAGCATCACACACATGCAGACACACCAACATCCACTGCCTCCACTGTGTCCCCCTCCTCGTCTCCCTCCTCCCTCCCAGTCTCGTCTACACTCACACCTGCATGAAGTACCTCTACAGCCACTACGTCCCTCTCCAGCACACCCACCACCACACCCCTCTCACGTGCAGTCACCACCCCACTACAATTCACTCGTCCCCTGTGTCCTCTCCCAGTGTGTCTGTGACGCCCCCACCCAAGATACACAAACGCAGGCACACACCCACCCAATGGCCATCCACCTCACGACAGCCTCCAGCGCATGCACCTTCACCCAAAGTCACCAAACGTACACCTCCTACAACCACCACCTCTTCCTCCACTCCTAAACCCCCTCCAGCTACCCATCCCAGTGTGTCCCAAAAACTTTTCCTGTCCACCCTTGACCTCTTTCCCACACCTCCCCCACCCCGTCCGTCTCCTAGGTCCCGAACTAGCACCTCAGCCACAACATCTCCGGGACCAGTGGTGCCTGTAGTCACCAGAATCTGGAGTGCACCGGCCACCAGGGCAGCCAGTGTGGCACGGAGCCACAGCACAGACAGTCCCCCACCTGTGAAGCATCAGAAGTTGGCCAGTGCCCGGCGGGAGAGGGGGAAGACTCCAGCCACCAGAGCCGCTCCCAGGGGTCCCGGTGAGAGTGTGGAGTCAGCTGTGACACCACCAGCCCAGCTGCCCAGGAGGCCACCGCGAGCACCAGCCCACCTGCCCAGGAGGCCACTGCCAGCACCAACCCACCTGCCCAGGAGGCCACTGCCAGCACCAGCCCACCTGCCCAGGAGGCCACTACCAGCACCAGCCCACCTGCCCAGGAGGCCACCGCCAGCACCAGCCCAGCTGCCCAGGAGGCCACCGCCAGCAGCAGCCCACCTGCCCAGGAGGCCACCGCCAGCACCAGCCCGCCTGCCCAGGAAGCCACTGCCAGCACCAGCCCACCTGCCCAGGAGGCCACCGCCAGCACTAGCCCCGCTGGGCCATGAAGGACCGCCAGCACTAGCCCCGCTGGGCCATGAAGGACCGCCGGCAAAAGCCCCGCTGGGCCATGAAGTACCGCCAGCACAGTCCCGCTGGGCCATGAAGGACCACCAGCAAAAGCCCCGCTGGTCATGAAGGACCGCCAGCACTAGCCCCGCTGGGCCATGAAGAACCGCCAGCAAAAGCCCCCCTGGGTCATGAAG
This sequence comes from Pleurodeles waltl, assembly GCF_031143425.1. Classification (NCBI taxonomy): domain Eukaryota; kingdom Metazoa; phylum Chordata; class Amphibia; order Caudata; family Salamandridae; genus Pleurodeles; species Pleurodeles waltl. The sequence continues at coordinate 382,002,240 of NC_090444.1, read as the reverse complement.
GAACGCCAGCACTAGGCCCGCTGGGCCATGAAGGACCGCCAGCAAACGCCCCGCTGGGCCATGAAGAACCGCCACCAAAAGCCCCTCTGGGCCATGAAGGACAACCAGCAAAATCCCCGCTGGGCCATGAAGGACCGCCAGCAGCTGAGACCCTGCAATGGAGACCGCCATCTCAAGCACCGCTGAACAGGGCACCGCCTTCTCAAGCACCACTGGCCCATGAGCGGCAAGGACACTGATGCAACTGAGTCCGTCACGGGGTGAATGATGCACTCTGGGCACCATGCCCCCTCCAGAACCAGTGGAGACTGTCATCCACTACCCCAATCCTTGGCAGAATGAAGCACGCTGGGCACCATGCCCCCTCCAGAACCAGTGGAGAAAAGCATCCACTACCCCAATCCTTGGCAGGATGAAGCCCTCTGGGCACCATGCCCCCTCCAGAACCAGTGGAGACTGTTATCCACTTGTGAGACTGTGGCTTTGCACTCCCCAGGATATGGCAGTGGGCAACCCACCCACTGTATAGACTTGAGAGACTGTGGCTTTGCACTCCCCAGGATTGAACAGTGGGCAAACCACCCACTGTAGAGACTTGAGAGACTTTGCACTCCCCAGGATTGAACAGTGGGCAACCCACCCACTGTAGAGACTTGAGAGACTGTGGCTTTTCACTCCCCAGGATGGAACAGTGGGCATGTGGCCCCCTCGTGGATTTGGCGTTGTGCACTCAAGCGGCTGAGGTGCCCCCCCTTTCTCTCCCCTTGAGGTGCCTGTTTAGTTGCTCTATGATGGCCCTGCACTGTTCTCTCCGTCATGGTCGGGGATCTTGTGTGGGCCTCGCCCATACCGTGTGGTCCCAGTGTTCCACGGACTTTCTTAGAGCACTACCTGGACTACTATGCTTGGTATAAATAATGTACATGGTGTATATATATATATTTCTGCCTACTTGCTTTTAATATATTACAATGGTTACACTCACTTTCTATTGTCTTTGCATTCTTCCTGGGGGTTTGGGGGTGTAACTGTGATGTATTGATATGCATTAGTGTGTGTGTTGTAGTGGATGAGGGTGGGGGTGTTGCGTGTGTCCCTGTTTTTTGCCTCCCCTGTGTCGTAGGTGGAGTACTCACCATGGTCTTCGCCGCCGGCGTTCGTGCCCCTGGTAGAGGAGCAGAAAGACTATTGCAGGGAGAATTTGGAGTTCCGGATTCATGGCGTCCTCGTTCCTCGTGGGGTGTGTAGAGGTGAGCGCTTTCCCTTCGGGATTCCTGTTTCCGCCCTGTTTTTATCCACGGTGAATCCGCCCCGGAAAAGGTGGCGGATTGGCCTGTCATAATAGTGTGGGTGGTACATTGCCTCCCGCCTGTCTGTTGGCGGTGACGGCCGCGCTGTTTGTTTGTACCGCCGTGGCGGTCGGAGTGTTAAAGTGGCTGTCTTTGTTGGCGGTTTCCACCACGGTCGTAATTGCAAATTTTTTACCGCCGGCCTGTTGGCGGTCTTACCGCCGCTTTATCACCGACCGCCAGGGTTGTAATGACCACCTATAACTCGTGCACTAAGGTAACTATAACTTGTGCCACCGCCATGTATAGTTTTCTAATCAATGGTTTTATTGCAAATGTGCAATCAAATTGTAAATGATGTCATAGAAGACGTCATTACTGATGTAATATTTGGGGGTAAGTAACAGTGCATGGTGAGGGCGCGTGTTATAGTTACCTTCGAGCACGTGTTACATTGTCCTGAGATAAGTATCACTATAACTGTTGAATCTATGGTTTTGTGCAAGTAGAATCTGAACCTAACTGTAACGTCTGTTGGAAAGTGGATTATTGGTAAGGGCAGGTAAGTACCTACACTTGGCAATAGGCCACTAACCCTCACTAGGTCCAGTCAGGTCTCAATAAATTAATCCCCGCTCAACCCTTAGCAGCTTGGCAACGAGTGACAAGGCTTACCTTAGGAGACAGGTGTGTAAAGCATTTAAAAGTCACAAAACAGTAAACAAGTAAAACACAATAAAAATCCAACACCAATTTATAAAAATAGAGTATATTTTTTATCTTTAAATTGACACCAAAACAACTAAAATTGGATAAGGGGAACTGGAGATATGAATTTTTGAAGAGTTAAGGTTTTCTAGTGCATAGAAACTAAGGGCCAGATGCAGGAAACTATTTGCGAGTCGCAAACGGCAATATGCATTTCAGAATCGCAAATAGGAAGGGGTGTTCCCTTCGTATTTGCAATTCGGAGTGGTATGCAATACCATTTGCGACCGCATATGCTGTCGCAAATGGTGTCGCAGTTACCATCCACTTCAAGTGGATGGTAACCCACTCGCAAATTGGAAGGGGTCCCCATGGGACGCCTTCCACTTTGTGAATGGACCCAAAACATTTTTTTCAGGGCAGGTAGTGGTCCAAGGGACCACTGCCTGCCCTGAAAAAATACCGAAACTAAAGGTTTCGTTTTTTTTTTTAAGTGCAGCTTGTTTTCCTTTAAGGAAAACGGGCTACACTTAAAAAAAAAAAAACTGCTTTATTTAAAAGCAGTCACGAACATGGAGGTCTGCTGACTACGGCAGACCTCCATGTTTGCGAGTGCCTATAGTCGGTATGGGGCCGCAATTTGCGACCCACCTCATTAATATTAATGAGGTGGGTCTCTGCAACCCCATACCGACTCGCAGACGGTGTCTGAGACACCGTTCTGCATTGGAAATTACGACTTGCAATTTGCGGGTCGCTCCGACTCGCAAATTGCAAGTCGCAATTTCCAAATTTGCTACATCTGGCCCTTAAAGTGCCAAACTGGTCATCTGGTCGCGTTAGACCAAGGCAAAGTCAAAGTTTCAGGCCCACCATAATAAAGTCCTGCTCGGCTACAGCAAGTGTGAAGCCTCAGTCAAAAGTTTACCTTCGGACTTTATTATGACCCTGACGGTCACTAGACCTCCAGGGTCAAAGTCGCGGTCGGACCACCGCCGGTGTGGCGGTCCAACCAGGACATAATGACCGTGGCAGAGCTGCTACGATCCAACCGCTGACACCACCGGGCTGCCGCCTTGAAAGAGCTGGCAGAATGGGAACTGGGGGTCCCTGGGGGTCCCTGCACTGCCAATGTACTTGGCACGGGGAGTGCAGGGGGCCCCATGCACAGCCCCATTGTGCATTCCACTGCCTGAATTACGGGTAGTGGAATGCGTGACTGGTGCTGCTGCACCACTACATTGCAGCCAGCTCCATTAGGAACCAGCTGCAATGTTATGGCCCTGTTCCCCGCTGGGCCAGTGGGGTTCAGGTTGCCCATGTGGCCTGATGGCGGAAAGACAGCAAGCCGATTTCACTGCAAGGTCATCGGATTACCTTTCCAGGAGCCCCCGGTGAAATCCTGGAAGTCTGGGGCTCCGGACCTTTTCAACGGGATGAACCTGCAAGTCAGTCCGGGTCGCAGTTGAGGTAAGCCGGCTTGTCTCACCACAGTGGGACAGTCCCTTTATGGAGCTTTTTTCCAAAAGTTCTCCAAACTTCTTCAAACATCTTAATCTTCCTCCAGAAGGACTTTGAAGGTCCTTTATGAGTCCACAGCTCACCCTAAGGATCCAGAAGCTCTGAGGTGCTCCTTGAGGGTCAGGACTCCAACTCCCAAAATGCACCTGGTTCAAATCCCAAAACGACCACTAGCCACTGGTCAGCTTGTCATTTCCTTCAGGTTTTGATGCAGGGGACTCTGGTTAGCTATTTTTCACCAGTACCAAGCAGGGAGTCCCTTCTTTAATCAGTTAACTACAGGCAAAGTCCTTTTAGTGGTGAAGCTCAAGTGTGCAGATGGTGCAGCGCTTCAGACTGCAGTGTCCAGGTGTAGGTCAATGGTCCCACAGGGCAGTCCTTCTTCTTCTGTTGTTGTTCCTTGTAGGGATCTGAGGTGTGGGTGCAGCTCTGCCAAATTTATCCTTAATCCTGGGGTGAAAAGCAGGGGTGGGCAACTGTCCAATCACAGGCAGGCCACTACCCCCTTGAACGACTACTTCATAGGAAGTGTGGCAAAAATCAGTCCTAGGGTGCAACATTTCTTAAAAATCCAAAATGGCAGAAACTGAATTTTGGAGGTTAAGTCTGGCTTAGCCCACCCACTGGTGTGGCTAAAAATCCTTAATACCCCCCTCTCCTGCCCTCTCCTAATCTAATCGAGAGTGCACCTGGTTGTCTGGGTTTGCAGGAAATGGGGCAGTCCTGAGCTGCTCCAAATGTCGTTCCCTCCATTGACGACCAGTTTAGCTGCTCTTGCCCCATCCTGTTTCACCATCTGCTGTGGCAGATCTCTCCCAGGCACTTCCCTTGTGTTCAACTCAGGCTACTTCACACCTCATCCAGGCAGCCTGGCCAGGCTGCCAGAGGCTGGCCAATCAGAGAAGGGAACTTCAGAGCGGAAACTGGTAACTTTTAGGAAAATTCTTTCCCTGAACTAGTTATGTTAAACTCAACAAAGGCAAGTTGTTGCATTTATTATAACAATCTGTTTGAGACCAAACTTGCCATGTCTAGTTCCTTTGGAGACTTTATAAATTAAAGTAAAGTCTCCCCATTTTAGCCTAAGGAGCCTATTCGCTACAATGAAGGAAAAACAAATTTGGCTATCTTTCCTCAGCAGGGCTTATAAAACATATTTTAGAAGGTCCCTGCTTATAGTTAGACTGCACCCAACCCTAGGGGCACCTAGGGCACACCTTGGGGGTGATTTATATGTAAAAATAAGATTGTTTAAGACTTTGGAATTCTAAAGTTGTATTTGCATGTAACTTTAATTTAAAAGCAGCCAGCAAGGCAGGCCTGGCTTTAAAATGACCCTGGGCACCTCAGAAGTCCACCTATGGGTGCACTACCTGTGCTGGGGTCCCTAAACCTACATGCCCTACCATATACTGGGGACTTATAGGAAGGTTGACATAGCCAATTATAATTAGCCTAATTTGCATACTCATTTTACACAGAGCACAGGCCCTGGGACTGGTTAGCAGTACCCAAGGCACCACCAGAGTCAGGAAAACACCACAAAAAGTGAACAATGGAGGCAAAAAGTTAGGGGGTCTCTGCAATCAGCCCAGTTTTCTCACAACGTTCCTCTAACCTTTGGTTTTTAGTGAATTTCTAAGGTTTTTTAAAATTATATTTCCTAACTGTAACATCCCGCAACCTTTGATTATATATATAGTCACTGAAAAAACAAAGGTTTTTTTTTTCAGTGACTATACATATATATGTTCGGTGGCATGTGTAGCTGCAGATAAACATGCTGTGCATTATCCTGCCATCTAGTGTTGGACTCGGAGTGTTACAAGTTGTTTTTCTCTGAAGAAGTCTTTTCGAGTCACGAGACCGAGGGACTCCTCCCTTTCGGCTCCATTGCACATGGGCGTCGACTCCATCTTAGATTGTTTTCTTTCCGCCATCGGGTTCGGACGTGTTCCTCTTCGCTCTGTATTTTGAATTGGGAAAGTAAGCTAAATATCGAAAATTCGACAGTATTTTTTGCGCTCGGTACCGGTTTAGTGTTAGCGTATCGACACCGATAGAGGAAGCGCTCCGGCGGCCCTTTGGGGCTTCCGCTCTTCAGGGGGGCCTGGTCAGCCCGACCGCATCCGTCGACGAAACTAATGGACCGGACCCCCTTCCGCTTCTGTCCGAAGTGCCACTCGAAGTATCCTTATACAGACTAACACTTGGTCTGTAATCTGTGTTTATCACCAGAACACAGGGAGGATACTTGTGAGGCCTGTCAGGCGTTTCAATAAAAAAAGACCCTACATGATCGAAGAGCGAGAAGACTACAGATGGCGTCGACACCGAGAGAACAACTCGACGTCGAAGAGGAGGAAAGAATTTCCATCCAGGGGACAGACTCAGACGAATCCGAAAGTGAGTGACCCACGACGATGCAGAAAACAGTGAGTAAAACTGCCCCGTCCAAGACTCAAACAAAGATCGTTAAGGCCAAGGGGATGCCACCACCAGCAGGCCATGGCTTAACCCATCGAAAAGAAGGTGACCAAACATCAGCACCGAAAAAGTCCAAAGAATTGCCGAAGACATCTGACTCCGGTCGAGATTCAGGCACCAAACGATCTCGGCACCGAGAGTTCGACTCACCCAAGGTGAGAAAAGTTACATCGGAACCGAAAAAGACTTTGTCGGAAGCTTCGGTACTGAAAAAAGTGGCTTCGGAGCCGAAAAGAAGCTGTTGCACTGAAGAGCAAGGACTTTCCAGCCAAATGCATGAAAAACACCGATTTGAGCAGGAAATAAGTTTGGGGGAACCAGACCATACGCAAAGGAGGTTGCATATCCAGAAAGAGACTGGACAAATACAAACTCTTCCTCCAAACGAAAGCTAGCATTTCATGAGTCAGAGATGCAGCCGAAGGCGAAGGTGGCCAGAGATAAAACCCCACCACCAAGGTTTTCGCCACAACCTTCCCCACTACACTCACCACAACTTTCCCCGGTAACAACACCCCCAATGCAGTCACCTACACATACAGGGATGACACAGGATGATCCGGATGCATGGGACTTATATGATGCTCTGGTATCAGACAACAGCCCAGATTGTTCCCCAACAAGGCCGTCACCTCCAGAGGACAGTACTGCATATACGCAGGTACTATCAAGGGCAGCTACGTTCCACAATGTAGCAATGCATTCAGAGCCAATAGAGGATGATTTCCTGTTCAACACCTTGGCATCCACCCACACTTCCTACCAGAGTCTGCCAATGCTCCCAGGCATGCTCAAACATGCAAAACAGGTATTCCAAGAGCCAGTTAAAGGGAGGGCTATCACGCCTAGGGTGGATAAAAAATACAAGCCTCCTCCAACGGACTCTGGGGCATATTTATACTCTGTTTGCGCCGGAATTGCGTCGTTTTTTTTACGCAATTCCGACGCAAAACTAACTCCATATTTATACTTTGGCGTTAGACGCGTCTAGCGCCAAAGTCCATGGAGTTTGCGTCATTTTTTAGCGTGGACACCTACTTTGCGTTAATGATATGCAAGGTAGGCGTTCCCGTCTAAAAAATTTACTCCGAGGCATGTGCGCCGTATTTACACTCCCGGGCAAAATTCACGCCCGGGAGTGGGCGGGTCAAAAAAAATGACGTACGGCCGCTTTTGCGCTGTTTTTTAGCGCCTGGACAAGGCAGGCGTTAAGGGACCTGTGGGCTCAGAAGGAGCCCAGAGGTGCCCTCCCCTGCCCCCAGGGACACCCCCTGTCACCCTTGCCCACCCCAGGAGGACACCCAAGGCTGGAGGGACCCATCCCAGGGACATTAAGGTAAGTTCCGGTAAGTATTTTTTTTTTTTTAAATTTTGGCATAGGGGGGCCTGATTTGCGCCCCCCTACGTGCCACTATGCCCAATGACCATCCCCAGGGGACAGAAGTCCCCTGGGCATGGCCATTGGGCAAGGGGGCATGACTCCTGTCTTTGCTAAGACAGGAGTCATTTCTATGGGGGTTGGGAGTCCAAAAAAATTGCGCAAATAGGGTTGAGGCAAAAAATTAGCCTCAGCCTGACTTGCCCCATTTTTTGGCGCCCAAGCTCCATATCCCCCTACGCCGGCGCTGCCTGGTGTACGTCGTTTTTTTCCACGCACACCAGGCAGCGCCGGCGGCTAACGCCGGCTAACGTCATTGATTAAATACGGCGCCCGCATGGTGCTTCAGAATGGCGTTAGCCGGCGCTAATTTTTTTGACGCAAAACTGCGTTAGCGCAGTTTTGCGTCAAAATGTATAAATATGTCCCTCTGTGTTTATAACACAGCAACTTACACCAGCCTTGGTGGTCGTAGGAGCAGCAAGAAAGCGGGCAAACTCTCAATCGTCAGGAGACCCTCCACCGCCTGACAAAGAGAGTAGGAAGTTTGATGCAGCGGGCAAACGAGTGGCAGCACAGGCAGCCAATAAGGCGGATCCCAAACTCACAAGCCCTGCTGGCTTGCTACGACAGGGCACACTGGGACGAGATGCAACACATTATACAGCACTTGCCCAAAGAACACCAGAAACGTGCCCAACAGGTTGTGGAAGAAGGACAAGCAATATCCAACAACCTAATAAGGTCCGCATTAGACTTGGCAGACACAGCAGCACGAACAGTCAACACTGCGGTAACCATTCGCAGGCATGCATGGTTACGAAGCTCGGGATTCAAGCCGGAAATCCAACAAGCTGTGTTAAACATGCCTTTTAACCAGGAACAATTGTTTGGGCCGGAAGTAGACACAGCAGTTGAAAAATTAAAAAAGGACATGGACACGGCCAAAGCCATGGGCGCGCTCTTCTCCCCACAGAGCAGAGGCACATTTAGAAAGCCACAATTTAGAGGAGGGTTTCGAATGCAAACACCAGAGCCTTCCACCTCGCAAACCAGACCTACCTATCAGGGACAATACCAGAGAGGAGGGTTTCGTGGCTCATATAGAGGTGGACAATTCCCAAGAGGAAGGGGAAAATTCCAAACACCTAAGACAAGTCAAACCAAACAGTGACTTCAATGTCACAAAACCCCAACACTCAACACCAGTGGGGGGGAGACTTACCGCATACTACCAAAACTGGACACACATAACTACGGGCGCATGGGTCCTAGCCATTATCCAACATGGTTATTGCATAGAATTCATAAATTTCCCGCCAGATGTGCCCCCAAGGGCACACAATATGTCCAAACAACACTTAAACCTATTACAAATAGAGGTCCAAGCATTATTACAAAAACAAGCAATAGAGTTAGTACCCAACCATCAGAAAGGAACAGGTATCTACTCACTATATTTCCTAATTCCAAAAAAGGACAAAACTTTGAGACCTATATTAGACCTCAGAACACTGAATCTCTTCATCAAATCGGATCACTTCCACATTGTAACACTTCAAGACGTGGTTCCCTTACTAAAAGAAGAGGACTACATGCCAACCTTAGATCTCAAGGATGCCTACTTTCACATACCCATACATCCTTCTCACAGAAAATACTTGAGGTTTGTAATACACGGCGTGCACTATCAATTCTAAGTGTTACCGTTCGGGATAACAACAGCGCCAAGGGTATTCACAAAATGCCTTGCAGTAGTTCCCGCTCACATAAGGAGACAGCACATGCACGTATTCCCATACTTAGACGACTGGCTAATAAAAACAAGCACTCAACAACAGTGTCTTCTTCACACTCAATACGTTATAGAAACTCTACACAAACTAGGATTTTCTATAAATTACCAGAAATCACATCTGCAGCCATCCCAAATACAACAATACTTGGGAGCAACACTCAACACACAAAAAGCGATTGCCACTCCAAATCCTCAAAGGGTCCAAGCGTTCCAAAATATAACATCAAACATACAGCCAAACCAACACTACCAAGTAAGGTTGGTAATGAAACTTCTAGGCATGATGTCTTCATGCATAGCCAGTGTTCTAAACGCGAGATTACACATGCGCCCCTTACAACAGTGCCTAGCAAAACAATGGACACAAGCACAGGGTCAACTCCAAGATCTAGTGTTGGTAGACCACCAGATACACTTCTCGCTTCAATGGTGGAACCCTATAAATTTAAACCAAGGGCGGCCATTCCAGGACCCAGTGCCTCAAGACGTGATCACAACAGATGCTTCCATGATGGGGTGGGGAGCACACCTCAACCAGCACAGCATACAGGGACAATGGGACAATCAACAAAAACAACTCCACATAAATCATTTAGAACTGTTGCCAGGGTTTCTAGCATTAAAAGCATTTCAACCACTAATAGCCCACAAACACATTCTTGTCAAAACCGACAACAATGTATTATCTCAACAAACAAGGAGGGACACACTCGTCACAACAGTGTCTGTTAGCACAAAAAATTTGGTATTGGGCAATTCACAATCACATTCGCCTAATAGCACAATACATCCCAGGCATTCAGAACCAGTTGGCCGACAATCTCAGTCGAGATCATCAACAAACACACAAATGGGAAATTCATCCCCAGATCCTACAAGATTACTTCCTACGCTGGGGAACACCACAAATAGACCTATTCGCAACAAAAATAACGCAAAATGCCAAAACTTCGCATCCAGGTACCCACACCCTCAATCCAAGGGCAATGCGTTATAGATCAGTTGGTCAGGGATATTTGCTTACGCTTTTCCCCCTCTCCCACTCATTCCTTATTTGGTAAACAAACTAAATCAAAACAAACTCAAACTAATACTCATAGCAACAACCTGGGTTCGCCAACCGTGATACACAACACTGCTGGACTTATCAGTAGTACCTCACATCAAGTTACCAAACAGGCCAGATCTGTTAACGCAACACAAACAACAGATCAGACACCCGAATCCAGCATCGCTCAATCTAGCAATCTGGCTCCTAAAGTCTTAGAATTTGGACACTTAGACCTTACACAAGAATATATGGAGGTCATTAAAAAAGCTAGAAAACCCACTACAAGACATTGTTACGCAAACAAATGGAAAAGATTTGTTTACGACTGCCACACTAATCAAATTCAACCAATACATGCTTCCGCAAAGGACATTGTAGGCTACTTATTACACTTACAAAAGTCTAAGTTAGCATTCTCTTCAATTAAAATACATCTCACAGCAATATCTGCCTATTTGCAGATTACACATTGAACATCGCTCTTTAGGATCCCAGTCATCAAAGTATTTATGGAGGGACTAAAAAGAATCATACCCCCAAGAACACCACCAGTACCTTTGTGGAACCTTAATATTGTATTAACATGACTCATGGGACCACCATTCAAACCCATGCACTCTTGTGAATTGCATACTTAACTTGGAAAGTAGCCTTTCTAATAGCTATCACATCACTTAGAAGAGTAAGTGAGATACAAGCATTTACTATACAAGAAGCCTTTATACAAATACATAAACATAAAGTGGTTCTCCGTACAAATCCCAAATTCCTACCAAAGGTCATATCACCATTTCACCTAAACCAAACAGTGGAACTCCCAGTCTTCTTTCCACAGCCAGACTCAGTAGCCGAAAGAGCCTTACATAAATTAGACATAAAAAGAGCACTAATGTATTACATTGACAGAACAAAACAATTTTGTAAAACAAAACAATTGTTCGTAGCCTTCCAAAAACCTCATGCAGGTAATCCTATATCCAAACAAGGCATTGCCAGATGGATAGTTAAATATATTCAAACTTGCTATATTAAAGCATAAAGAGATCTACCTATTACACCAAGAGCGCATTCTACTAGGAAAAAAGGCACCACAATGGCTTTCCTGGGGACTATACCTATGACAGAAATTTGTAAGGCAGCCACCTGGTCTACGCCTCATACATTCACAAAGCATTACTGTGTAGATGTGTTAACAACACAACAAGCCATAGTAGGACAGGCTGTATTGAGAACATTATTTCAGACAACTTCAACTCCTACAGGCTGAGCCACCGCTTTTTGGGGAGATTACTGCTTAGTAGTCTATGCACAGCATGTGTATCTGCAGCTACACATGCCACTGAACGGAAAATGTCACTTACCCAGTGTACATCTGTACGTGGCAAGAGACGCTGCAGATTCACATGCGCCCTCCCACCTCCCCGGGAGCCTGTAGCTGTTGTTAGTTGAAAAAGAATTGTAAATTTGTAAATAAATATTATTTTAAGACACATTGGGGGTCATTCTGACCTCGGCGGTAAAAGGCCCTTACCGCCGGTCAGAAGTCCGCCATTATACCGCCGCGGCCGCGGTAAACCGCCACGGTCATTCTGACCTCCAACTGGCAAACCGCCAAAAACCCGACATCCACGGAAGGCCGCCTCATCAGCGGGCAGCGATAAACTGGAGATGACCAAACCTCCACCGTCACGCCAACAGAAATACGCCCATGCCATTACGACCCACGAATCCACGCAGCGGTCTTTCAACCGCGGTATTCCATTGGCGGTACACACCGCCGCGGTCAAAATACACACACCCTTACAAAACACAGCCACATTGGACAATTCAAAATACACACACCTGATACACATACACACACCACTCCCACACACCCATCACCATATAAAACACACACCCACATCACCCACAAACCCCCACAAATCGAAATTCAGAGACAAGGCACAATACACAGAGTGAGAGCACAGGGAACGCAAACCACAACACACACAGGAACCCAACATCATCACCCACACCACATCTACGCACACATCACCACACACCACCACTCACATCACCACAAACACCACCCCACACCTAATAGAAGGTATTCGCACACATGCATTAATTGAAAGAAATACATACAAGTCAGTAAAGAATCATATTAATTAATTACATGAAATTATAATCCTTATGAACTTTAACTTTATAGCATCGATCTGTTGTAACTTTCCTTTGATTTTGTTATAATTGATGTACTAATTCTTTCAGAGTGTGTATAATTTCATGTAATTAATTAATATGATTCTTTACTGACTTGTATGTATTTCTTTCAATTAATGCATGTGTGCGAATACCTTCTAGTAGATTATAGGTAACTTTGGGTTACTTCTTTTGGGGAGAGTGGAGGGTGCAACCCCAGTATTCGGCACCGTGCACTGTAATATGATTTGTTGCTTTATCTATTGAGACAGGAGCGCCTTATCACTCGTAATTCACCCCCATATCTAGACCACCCCACACCTCATCCACACAACCCGATGGCACCCCAAAGACACCCCAGGTTCTCGGACCAAGAACTCAGGGTCATGGTGGAGGAAATAATAAGGGTAGAGCCCCAGCTCTTCGGCACACAGGTGCAGCACACCACAATAGCCAGGAAGGCGGAGCTATGGCAAAGGATCGTCGACAGGGTCAACGCTGTGGGACAGCATCCCAGAAATCGGGAAGACATCCGAAAGCGCTGGAACGACCTACGGGGGAAGGTGTGCTCGATGGTGTCAAGATACAACATCGCTGTGCAGAAGACTGGCGGCGGACCCCCACCCACTCCACCCGATTTCACAGCATGGGAGCAAGAGGTCTTTAACATCCTGCATCCTGACGGCCTCGCTGGAGTAGCCGGAGGAATGGACTCTGGTAAGTCTAATCTCAACTACTTCACCCCCCCCAACCACCAGCATGCCAACCCACACCCCCACCCTCACCCCCAACCCCCCAGCACACATCCTCCCTGCCAATGTCTCACCAGCACAACCCACTCAACCCAACACCAAACCCTGAATGCCAACACAAACCATGGACACCCATCACCTATGCATGACCACTGCACATACCCATCCCCCCCACAAACCACCCTCACATCTCCTCCCACAAGGGAATGCCAGCACTGGGGGACAAGGGCACCCACAAATCGCACGCCATGGCACACACAGAAGCAATAACCATACTCCTTTACCCCTGCAGGGCCCGAACGCCAACACACCGGCCAGGAGGGTCCAGATTTGTCCATCCCACCCCCAGAACAGGCCCCCAGTGATGACAGCAGCTCTGTCGACCTAGAACCTGATGACCAGCCCGGACCATCAGGGACCTCTGGACAGTCGGTTCCCCACACACAGACACAGGCCACAGCAGACCTAACCCCCTCTGGGAATATCAGCACAGCTCCCACCCAGCGGGCCCATGCCTATGTCTCCAGGACGCGTCAATCAGCGGTGTGTCCGCCACTACAGGGCACCCAGGCTGACCCACCACCCCAACAACAACAGGGACCTGGGGGCAGTGGCAGTGGGCACACCGTCCAGGGGACAAAGGCCCGGGGAAACAGGGGAACTGGGAGGGCTGCGGTGCGACAGGGAGGGGGGAGGACAGGATCAGGGAATCCACTCTCCAAGAGGCCCTCACCACCATCTGGGAGCATACCACCACTCCCAGGAGACGATGGCGATGGTACTGGCCAGGTTCCAGGAAATCCAGGCACAGCAGGAGGAACGATACATGGGGTTCAGAGACGAACTCAGGAACATCGGTTCCACAATGGGGACCATAGTCCTGGCCCTCAACCGGATAGACACCACATTGCGGGACCATGTGGCACTCCAAAGGGCCCCTGTCACTAGCCTGGACCTGGAACAGCCTACCACCTCCGCCGGCGCTAGTGGACAGGAGGCCCCCACACAACGACAGGCCACCAGAACCCCACCTCCTGCTGAAGAACAACCACCCCGCAAGAGGAACCTGAGATCACAAAAGAAGACAGAGTAGGATGCCAAGACCCCCGCCAGCATAAGATACCCCCTGATGTCATCCCACTGTCCCACATTGTCACCCTGTCCAACCTTAAACAGCCCCTGCTCCATCCTTCCACAGGCATATGGACAATGCACCTGTGAAACTGAGAACTGGACTCTGCCATGGACATTACTCCACCCCCACCCATCACTGTTTTACTATCATGTACCTATATGTAGCACTTGAAATAAATCACTAATTGCACTTCAAAAATCTGGAGTCAGCTTGTATTCTTAACAAATGTATTACACATAACGGTTCAATAATGTTCAGTTACATTGTGATGACAACATACCAATGTCAATGAGCTTTAGTCCATGGGCAAACAAAACAGAAGTCACGCAGTGGGTCATACAGCTCTGAAAAGTGAAGGGAAAGTCAAAAATCTGTTAAAAGGAACTGGGGGAAACACAGAAAGTAGAGATGCAGGAGGCCTGAAGTAAATGTAAAATGGCGTGGGTGATTCTTACCTGTGTGCTACTGAAAATATTGTTGTATAACTGTGTCCCTGTTGTCTGTGTCGCCCCGTCGTCTTCCTCCTCTTCACTCTCCACAGGCTCCACAGCTGCTACAACACCACCATCTGGAGCATCCTCCTGCAGGAAAGGCACCTGGCGTCGCAATGCAAGATTGTGAAGCATACAGCAGGCCACGATGATCTGGCACACCTTCTTTGGTGAGTACATTAGGGTTCCACCTGTCATATGCAGGCACCTGAATCTGGCCTTCAGGAGGCCGAAGGTCCTTTCTATGATCCTCCTAGTTCGCCCATGGGCCTCATTGTACCGTTCCTCTGCCCTGGTCCGGGGATTCCTCACTGGGGTCAATAGCCAAGGCAGGTTGGGGTAACCAGAGTCACCTATTAGCCACACACGTTGTCTCTGTAGCTGTTCCATCACATAAGGGATGCTGCTATTTCGCATAACATACGCGTCATGCACTGACCCAGGGAACTTGGCATTTACATGGGAGATGTACTGGTCAGCCAAACAGACCACCTGCACATTCATCGAATGGTAATTTTTTCTGTTTCTGTACACCTGCTCATTGTCTTTTGGGGGTACTAAAGCCACATGGGTCCCATCAATGGCACCAATGATGTTGGGGATATGTCCAAGGGCATAGAAATCACCCTTCACAGTGGCCAAATCACCCTCCTCAGGGAAAACAATGTAGCTCCGCATGTATTTCATCAGGGCAGACAACACTCTGGACAAAATCTTAGAAAACATAGGCTGAGACATCCCTGATGACATGGCCACTGTTGTCTGAAAAGACCCACTTGCCAAAAAATGGAGGACTGACAGAACCTGCACCAGAGGGGGAATTCCTGTGGGTTGGCGGATGGGGGACATCAGGGCTGGCTCCAGCTGGGCGCCCAGTTCATATATAGTGGCTCGGTCAAGTCGGTATCGAAGTATAATATGTCGTTCTTCCATTGTCGACAGGTCCACTAGCGGTCGGTACACGGGAGGATTCCTCCTTCTCCTCGCAAGTCCCAGCGGACGGTGCCTAGGAAGGACAACATGGAGTACAGAGTCAAGCAACCCACAGGTACGTAACCAGAGCTTGCACAGTACACGAATCGCTATGCATTGAATGGCTTGTATGAGTGGCAATGCAAGGCCTAGGCCTGTGTGACGCAGTAGAAATTAAGCCATGTGGGCCCTTGAAATGGCGGCTGCCTGACCTGAGAAGTGTGACAGTGGGATGTGAGGTCAATGCGCTGGCGTGGCACACCGTGGCGGTAGGCGGTCGAAGACCGCTGTGCGAAGCCACATTGGTTAACATTGCACCCTATGGGTTTCAGGAGCCAATGACGAGGTGCGCCGGCGGTCGCGGTACGCACCGCCGCGGTACGCACCGCCGCGGGCGTGACCGCCATTTTCTATCTGATTAATCACTCGAGACCTGATCATCCACAGGAGAGGACCTATACTGCAAGCGCTGCTGTGACCTCGGTCTGGAAGAGACAATGGCTGCTGCGACTGGGGAAAGGGCCCCTGCCTTCACTTCTGAAGAGTTGGAGAAACTTGTGGATGGGGTCCTCCCCCAGTATGCGCTACTCTACGGTCCTCCAGACCAACAGGTAAGTACACTGGGTGCACGTTGAATGGGCTATGCCTGGGTTGTGTATGGTGGATGTAAGATGGTGGGGTGGGGAGAGAATGAGTAGTGTTAAGGCACGACAGATGAGAGCATGTGCCACATGGCAAGGTTGGGGAGGGGGGGGCAATCACACCTAACATGCAGACAAATGATGATATTTCCTATTCCACCCTGTACATGTCAAATAGGTCAGCGAACATCAGAAAGTCGACATTTGGCGTGCCATCGCCAAGGAAGTCTGGGCCCTGGGGGTCCACAACAGACGGGGCACCCACTGCCGAAAGAGGTGGGAGGACATCCGCTGCGGGACCAGGAAGACCGCCGAGTCACTGCTGGGGATGGCCTCCCAACCTAGGAGGGGTGCCAGTCGTACCCTGACCCCCCTGATGTCCCGGATCCTGGCGGTGGCCTACCCCGATTTGGATGGGCGCGTGAGGACATCACAGCAGACACAAAGGGGTGAGTACCAGCACATTCTGCTATCTTTACGCGCAGTGGAGGCGTCTGGGTGGGGGAGGAGGGCTGTGGGTGACATTAGGCCAGGGCTCTTTCTGTAGTGTAGTCCCCTCCTTTAGGCATGGCCCTGTGCCCCCGCCCCCCACCTCTGTAGGGTGCCAAGTACAGCAATCGATGGTCCAGCATCACCCATGTGCGCATTTGTTGTCCATAGACCTGTTGGCCTAGTCACAAGTACTGAGTAATGTACCCCGATTGCGCGGCGTAGTGCATGAGGCTCCTGTGTCTGTCCTCTCCGCCAACGTTGTTGACAATGCATGCACTCAACCTGTTTTTATTTCTCCCCCCACCCTTTTTCTTTATCTTCTTGTGCATGTGTGCATTAGCATCATCAGGCGGAGGAGAATTGGCATCGGAGCACGAGGGAGCTGCAACTCACAAGGCCCCGGTGGGCCATGGTACAGACACCGAGGTCACCAGTGATACGGAGGGCGAGGGGAGCACCACAACGGGGACCTGTGGTGACACCAGCGACACCGACACGTCCTCGGAAGGGAGCTCCCTAGCGGTGGCTGCAACATCCGGGCCCCCCGCCTCTACAGGTACAGCCGCCACCCAGCGCACCAGCTCCGCCCTCCCAGCAGCCCCTCAGCCTTCGCTCCGTGCCCGCTCGCCCAAGAAGGCGGGCATCTCCTTCGCCCCAGGCACCTCAGGCCCTGCCCCAGTTACCCCTGCTGCCCTCAGTGAGGAGCTCATTGACCTCCTACAGACCATCATTGTTGGGCAGTCTACCCTTTTGAATGCCATCCAGGGGGTAGAGAGGGAGGTGCATCGGAGCAATGCATACCTGGAGGGCATTCATTCGGGTCAGGCTGCCCATCAACGATCGTTCAATGCTCTGGCCTCAGCACTGACGGCAGCCATTGTCCCTGTTTCCAGCCTCCCTCTTCTAACTGCCTCCACCCTGTCTCTGTCTCCTGTTCCTCAGCCTATCCCATCCACACCATCAGACCAGCCTGCACACACCTCAACACCCAAGGGCAGCTCATCCAGACATAAGCACCACAGATCCCACAAGCATTCACCCAAGCAACACCCGGATGCAGACATGCCAACAGTCACTCCCACCTCTGTGTCCCCCTCCTCCTCGTCTCCCTCCTCCCTCCCTGTGACGTCTCCACTCACACCTGCATGCACACCACCATCAGCCAGTACTTCCATCTCCAGCACACCCTCCAGTACAGTCCGCAAACGTGCAGTCACCACCCCCACTGCCATTTACACGTCCCCTGTGTCCTCTCCCACTGTGTCTGTCACCCCCTCTTCCAAGACACACAAACGCAGGCAGCCACCCACCCAACAGCCAACCACATCACCACAGCCTACATCACAAGCACCTGCACCCAAAGACAGCACACCTGACTCTCCTACAACCACATCCTCTTCCTCCACTCCCATACCCACTACACCTACCCTTTACCTTGGTCATAAAAAAGTTTACCTCTCCAAACTTAACCTCTTTGCCCCACCTGACCCACCCCCTCCATCTGCTAAGAGTCCCAAGAGCACCTCAGCCACCACCAGCCCTGCTTCAAGTGTCACCATTGTGCACGGGTTTTGGAGTCCACCCTTTCCCAGCACTGATACATCGGCCAGCAGCAAGGGGACAGCCAGCCCCCCCCCCTGGAAAGAGGACCCGTAAAATCAAGGGCCGCCGCGAGAAGACTGACACGGCTGCCCCCAAGGAGCAAAGTCCTGGAACGTCATCTGCCACAACATCCAGGGGAGGCAAGGGCCAGAGAGCCTCATCGAAGGAGGGCAAGGGCAGCAGGGCGGAGAAGTCAGCCAGCAGGGGCGCGGACCAGGAGGGCCCCACAAGCCCCATTCCGGGTGTGAGGGAGGACACCCACGGGCCCAGGACTCCGTCACAGAAGGGTCCAGCAACTGCACGGTCGGAGGGCGAATAAGCAGGGAGTCCTGGCCAGGTCTGGCTCCCTTGAATGACTGGACAAGCACCGCTGAAGAGGGCCCCGCAGTGCAGAAAGGCACCGCTGAAGAGGGCCCCGCCGTGCAGAAAGGCACCGCTGAAGAGGGCCCCGCCAAGACAGGCACAGCTGAAGAGGGCCCCGCCGTGCAGAAAGGCACCGCTGAAGAGGGCCCTGCCATGCAGAAAGGCACCGCTGAAGAGGGCCCCGCCGTGCAGAAAGGCACCGCTGAAGAGGGCCCCGCCGTGAAGAGCACCGCTGAACAGGGCCCCGCCAAGATAGGCACCGCTGAAGAGGGCCCCGCCGTGCAGAAAGGCACCGCTGAACAGAGCCCCGCCGTGAAGAGCACCGCTGAACAGGGCCCCGCCGTGAAGAGCACCGCTGAACAGGGCCCCGCCGTGAAGAGCACCGCTCCGCCCCGCCGTCTCAAGCACCGCTCCGCTGAGCCCTTCCTGTCAAGCACCGCTCCGCTGGGCCCTTCCTGTCAAGCACCGCTCCGCTGGGCCCCGCCGTCTCAAGCACCGCTCCGCTGGGCCCTTCCTGTCAAGCACCGCTCCGCTGGGCCCTTCCTGTCAAGCACCTCTCCGCTGGGCCCTTCCTGTCAAGCACCGCTCCGCTGGGCCCCGCCGTCTCAATCACCGCTCCGCTGGGCTCTTCCTGTCAAGCACCGCTCCGCTGGGCCCTTCCTGTCAAGCACCGCTCCGCTGGGCCCCGCCGTCTCAATCACCGCTCCGCTGGGCCCTTCCTGTCAAGCACCGCTCCGCTGGGCCCCGCCGTCTCAAGCACAGCTCCGCTGGGCCCTTCCTGTCAAGCACCGCTCCGCTGGGCCCTTCCTGTCAAGCACCGCTCCGCTGGGCCCCGCCGTCTCAAGCACCGCTCCGCTGGGCCCTTCCTGTCAAGCACTGCTCCGCTGGGCCCTTCCTGTCAAGCACCGCTCCTCTGGGCCCTTCCTGTCAAGCACCGCTCCGCTGGGCCCCGCCATCTCAATCACCGCTCCGCTGGGCCCTTCCTGTCAAGCACCGCTCCGCTGGGCCCTTCCTGTCAAGCACCGCTCTGCTGGGCCCCGCCGTCTCAATCACTGCTCCGCTGGGCCCTTCCTGTCAAGCACCGCTCCCCTGGGCCCTTCCTGTCAAGCACCGCTCCGCTGGGCCCTTCCTGTCAAGCACCGCTCCGCTGGGCCCCGCCGTCTCAATCACCGCTCCGCTGGGCCCTTCCTGTCAAGCACAGCTCCGCTGGGCCCTTCCTGTCAAGCACCGCTCCGCTGGGCCCGCCGTCTCAATCACCGCTCCGCTGGGCCCTTCCTGTCAAGCACCGCTCCGCTGGCCACCGCCGTCTCATTCACCGCTCCGCTGGGCCCTTCCTGTCAAGCACCGCTCCGCTGGGCCCTTCCTGTCAAGCACCGCTCCGCTGGGCCCCGCCGTCTCAAGCACAGCTCCGCTGGGCCCTTCCTGTCAAGCACCGCTCCGCTGGGCCCTTCCTGTCAAGCACCGCTCCGCTGGGCCCCGCCGTCTCAAGCACCGCTCCGCTGGGCCCTTCCTGTCAAGCACTGCTCCGCTGGGCCCTTCCTGTCAAGCACCGCTCCTCTGGGCCCTTCCTGTCAAGCACCGCTCCGCTGGGCCCCGCCATCTCAATCACCGCTCCGCTGGGCCCTTCCTGTCAAGCACCGCTCCGCTGGGCCCTTCCTGTCAAGCACCGCTCTGCTGGGCCCCGCCGTCTCAATCACTGCTCCGCTGGGCCCTTCCTGTCAAGCACCGCTCCCCTGGGCCCTTCCTGTCAAGCACCGCTCCGCTGGGCCCTTCCTGTCAAGCACCGCTCCGCTGGGCCCCGCCATCTCAATCACCGCTCCGCTGGGCCCTTCCTGTCAAGCACAGCTCCGCTGGGCCCTTCCTGTCAAGCACCGCTCCGCTGGGCCCGCCGTCTCAATCACCGCTCCGCTGGGCCCTTCCTGTCAAGCACCGCTCCGCTGGCCACCGCCGTCTCATTCACCGCTCCGCTGGGCCCTTCCTATCAAGCACCGCTGGCCCATTGACAGTGCCGGTTCTGTGTCGAGCTAGTGTTCACGCTGCACTCGGGGCACCCTGCCTCCTCCATTACCTGTGGACTCTGTAATCCACCTGATGGCCTGTGTCTCTGCACTCCCCAGGATGGCACAGTGGGCAGACCACCCACTGTAGAGACTTGTGAGACTGTGGCTTTGCACTCCCCAGGATGGCACAGTGGGCAGACCACCCACTGTAGAGACTTGTGAGACTGTGGCTTTGCACTCCCCAGGATGGCACAGTGGGCATGGTGGCCCCTTCGTGGATCTGGCGTCGTGAACTCATGTGGCTGAGGTGCCCCCCCTTCCCTTCCCCCTGAGGTGCCTGTAGTTTTGTCATCTGATGCCCCAGCAGTGTTCTCTCCAACGGACTCAGGTCTCCTGTGTGGGCTTTGCCCATGTGTTGATACACTTTGGCCCACGGACAGTGGAAATTTAAGTGACTGTGCAGGACTTATTGCCTATGTTTATCGGTTTCGCAATGTTCTTACTTGATTTTTTACAATTCATATTGCTATTTTACCATGACTTCAAAGAACCTATTTTATACATAAATTTTGTTTCTCAGTTTAATTATGTCTTTGCATTATTCCGGGGGGTTTGGGTGGTGTCACTGTGACTTGTTGCTCTGCATTGGTGTGTAGATAGTTGGGGGGTCGCATATGTGTGTGCCCGTAACCTTTCCTCCTCCCCCTTCCCCTGTGTCGTAGGTGCAGTACTCACCGTTGTCGTCTGCGCCGGCGTTCGTACTCGTGGTAGATGAGCAGGTAGACAAGAGCAGGTAGGATGTTTAATTCGGGTTCCATGCTGTCCTCCGTCCTCGTGGAGTGTGTATAGGTGAGCGTTTTCCCGTTCGTAGTCTGTTTCCGCCGTGTTTTTATCGGCGGGGCTCCCGCCCCGGAAAAGGTGGCGGATTGGTGAGTTGTGATAGTGTGGGCGGTACATTGTCTGCCGCCTGCCTGTTGGCGGTGACCGCCGCGCTGTTTGTGTGTCCCGCCGTGGCGGTCGGAGTGTTAAGGTGGTGGGCTGTGTTGGCTGTTCCCGCCAGGGTCAGAATTCCATTTTTTGGACCGCCTGCCTGTTGGCGGGTTGGCCGCCGCTTTATCACCGACCGCCAGGGTTGGAATCACCCCCATTATGTACATACATACCTACTCCATTGCATGGGCACATCTAGTATACTCTCAACTCCTACCTCACCCTCAGCGGGGAAAACAATCTAAGATGGAGTCGACGCCCATGCGCAATGGAGCCGAAAGGGAGGAGTCCCTCGGTCTTGTGACTCGAAAAGACTTCTTCGAAGAAAAACAACTTGTAACACTCCGAGCCCAACACTAGATGGCAGGATAATGCACAGCATGTGAATCTGCAGCATCTCATGCCACGAACAGATGTACACTGGGTAAGTAAAATTATCCATATATATATACAGGGAGTGCAGAATTATTAGGCAAATGAGTATTTTGACCACATCATCCTCTTTATGCATGTTGTCTTACTCCAAGCTGTATAGGCTCGAAAGCCTACTACCAATTAAGCATATTAGGTGATGTGCATCTCTGTAATGAGAAGGGGTGTGGTCTAATGACATCAACACCCTATATCAGGTGTGCATAATTATTAGGCAACTTCCTTTCCTTTGGCAAAATGGGTCAAAAGAAGGACTTGACAGGCTCAGAAAAGTCAAAAATAGTGAGATATCTTGCAGAGGGATGCAGCACTCTTAAAATTGCAAAGCTTCTGAAGCGTGATCATCGAACAATCAAGCGTTTCATTCAAAATAGTCAACAGGGTCGCAAGAAGCGTGTGGAAAAACCAAGGCGCAAAATAACTGCCCATGAACTGAGAAAAGTCAAGCGTGCAGCTGGCACGATGCCACTTGCCACCAGTTTGGCCATATTTCAGAGCTGCAACATCACTGGAGTGCCCAAAAGCACAAGGTGTGCAATACTCAGAGACATGGCCAAGGTAAGAAAGGCTGAAAGACGACCACCACTGAACAAGACACACAAGCTGAAACGTCAAGACTGGGCCAAGAAATATCTCAAGACTGATTTTTCTAAGGTTTTATGGACTGATGAAATGAGAGTGAGTCTTGATGGGCCAGATGGATGGGCCCGTGGCTGGATTGGTAAAGGGCAGAGAGCTCCAGTCCGACTCAGACGCCAGCAAGGTGGAGGTGGAGTACTGGTTTGGGCTGGTATCATCCAAGATGAGCTTGTGGGGCCTTTTCAGGTTGAGGATGGAGTCAAGCTCAACTCCCAGTCCTACTGCCAGTTCCTGGAAGACACCTTCTTCAAGCAGTGGTACAGGAAGAAGTCTGCATCCTTCAAGAAAAACATGATTTTCATGCAGGACAATGCTCCATCACACGCGTCCAAGTACTCCACAGCGTGGCTGGCAAGAAAGGGTATAAAAGAAGGAAATCTAATGACATGGCCTCCTTGTACACCTGATCTGAACCCCATTGAGAACCTGTGGTCCATCATCAAATGTGAGATTTACAAGGAGGGAAAACAGTACACCTCTCTGAACAGTGTCTGGGAGGCTGTGGTTGCTGCTGCACGCAATGTTGATGGTGAACAGATCAAAACACTGACAGAATCCATGGATGGCAGGCTTTTGAGTGTCCTTGCAAAGAAAGGTGGCTATATTGGTCACTGATTTGTTTTTGTTTTGTTTTTGAATGTCAGAAATGTATATTTGTGAATGTTGAGATGTTATATTGGTTTCACTGGTAATAATAAATAATTGAAATGGGTATATATTTTTTTTTGTTAAGTTGCTTAATAATTATGCACAGTAATAGTCACCTGCACACACAGATATCCCCCTAACATAGCTAAAACTAAAAACAAACTAAAAACTACTTCCAAAAATATTCAGCTTTGATATTAATGAGTTTTTTGGGTTCATTGAGAACATGGTTGTTGTTCAATAATAAAATTAATCCTCAAAAATACAACTTGCCTAATAATTCTGCACTCCCTGTATATATATATATATATATATATATATATATATATATATATATATATATATATAAATAAACATATATAGGGGGTCATTCTGACCACGGCGGGCGGCGGTCAAAAGACTGCGGCGGCCATTCTGGCTTTCCCGAAGGCCGCCGGCCGGCCCAGCGGGAAACCCCCTTCAACGATGAAGCCGGCTCCGAATGGAGCTGGCGGAGTTGTGGGGGTGCGACGGGTGCAGTGGCACCCGTCGCGATTTTCAGTGTCTGCTTTGCAGACACTGAAAATCTTTATGGGGCCCTGTTAGGGGGCCCCTGCACTGCCCATGCCAATGGCATGGGCAGTGCAGGGGCCCCCAGGGGCCCCACGACACCCGTTCCCGCCATCCTGTTCCTGGCGGTTTTTACCGCCAGGACCAGGATGGCGGGAAGGGGGTCGGAATCCCCATGGCGGTGCTGCAAGCAGCGCCGCCATGGAGGATTCCTTGGGCCAGGGGTAAACCGGTGGGAAACCGCCGGTTGCCCTTTTCTGACCGCAGCTTTACCGCCGCGGTCAGAATGGCCCAGGAAGCACCGCTAGCCTGTTGGTGGTGCTTCCGCAGTCCCCGGCCCTGGCGGTCATGGACCACCAGGGTCGGAATGACCCCCATAGTCACTAAAAAAGGTTACAGGACGTTTTATATATATATATATATATATATATATATATATATATATATATATATATATAAAGAGTCACTGAAAAAAACAAATCTTACGGGACGTTATAGTTAGGTTCAGAATTTGCTTCTACAATACCACAGAAATTCTGCACTTAGAGTTCTTTTAAGTAACTATAACTCATGCCTTACGGTAACTATAACTTGCACCCTTACTGTGCACAATTTTCTTATCAACAATGTTATTGCAAACAGTGCAGTGATAACAAAAATGACATACAACAGCTTATCAATGACATAAAATGTGGAGTAATTAGCTGTAGTGCCCTATATTTTACAAATAGAGGGCCTGATTTCCAAAGGTACATTTACACTTCGGAGATGCTGGGTCGGGGTGTAGAAGGAGAGCTGTCTGTTGAGGTATTCTGGTCCTGTGTTGTGCAGTGCCTTGTGAGCGTGGGTGAGGAGTTTGAAGGTGATTCTCTTGTTGACTGGGAGCCAGTGCAGGTTTCTCAGGTGGTCTGTGATGTGGCAGTGGCAGGGAATGTCCAGGATGAGGCATGCAGAGGCATTCTGGATGCGTTGCAGCTTCTTCTGGAGTTGGGCTGTCGTTCCTGCGTAGAGGACATTGCCGTAGTCCAGTTTGCTTATGAGGGTTTGGGTGACTCTTCGTCTGGTTTCGGTGGGGATCCATTTGTAGATCTTTTGGAGCATGCGGAGGGTGTTGAAGCAGGAGGATGAGATGTCATTGACTTGCTGGGTCATGGATAATGAGGAGTCCAAGATGAATCCTAGGTTGCGTGCGTGGTCGGTGGGAGTCGGAGCGGCTTCGAGAGTGGCAGGCCACCAGGATCCCATGTGGAGGGGGTGGAGCTGAAGATGAGGACTTCCGTCTTGTCGGAATTGAGTTTGAGGCAGCTGCTCTTCATCCATTCGGCGATGACCTTCATTCCTTCGTGGAGGTAGGTCTTGGCAGAGTCCTTGGTGAGGGAGAGGATCAGCTGGGTGTCGTCTGCGTATGAGATGATGTTGAGATTGTGGAATGTTAGTGAGCGGGGCCATGTAGACGTTGAAGAGGGTTGGGCTGATGGACGTATCCTGGGGTACGCCGCAGATGATTTTGGTGGCATCCAAGCGGAATGGGGGGAGGCAGTCTCTCTGGGTTCTGCCAGTGAGATAGGAGGTGACCCAGTCCAGGGCTCTGTCGCGGATTCCTGCACTGCTGGGGCATGAGCGTAGGGTGTGGTGGCAGACGGTGTTGAACGCGGTCGAGAGGTCCAGGAGGATGAGGGCCGCAGTTTCACCGTTGTCCAGTATGGTTCTGATGTCGCCCGTGGCGGCGACTAGGGAGGTTTTGGTACTGTGGTTGCTGTGGAATCCAGATTGGGAAGGGTCCAGGGTGCAGTTCTCCTCGAGGAAGCGGGTTAGTTGTCTGCTGACAGCCTTTCCGATAACTTTTGCTGGGAAGGGGAGCAGTGTGATAGGCCGGAAGTTCTTGAGGTCCTTTGGGTCCGCCTTGGGTTTTTTCAGGAGGGCATTGATCTCAGCGTGTTTCCAGCTCCCCAGGAAGGTGGTGGACTCGAAGGAGCTGTTCATGATCCCCAGTAGTTGGGGTACGATGACAGAGCTTGCTTTGTTGAGGATGTGGTGAGGGCAGGGGTCAGATGGAGAGCCGGAGTGGATGGTGTTCCTGATTTTGATGGTGTCGTTGATTGGGGTCCAGGAGAGCAGGAGGTTGGTTGGAGGTGAATCTGTGGTGTTGGTGGTTGCCGGGGGGGTCTGGGTGCTTAAGCTGTCATGGATGTCTGCAATCATGCGGTGGAAGGAGGAGGCTAGGGAGTCGCAGAGGTCTTGGGATGGCGGGATGTCATTGGAGTTGGAGCGGGGGTGGAGAGTTCCTTTACGACGTTGAAGAGCTCCTTGTGGCTAGGTCGTTGTTGTTGATTTGGTCTTTGAAGGCGGTTCTCTTGGCGGATCGGTTGAGTTGGTGGTGTCTGCGGATGGCGTTTTTGAAGGCTGTGTGCTTGTACAGAGTCTGATCTTGGCATCACTTTCTTTTGAGTCTTCAGCAGGTTTGCATAGATTTGTGGAGGTCGGCGGTAAACCAGAAGGCCTTTCTGTCGGTGCATCTGTTGTAGGGATTCTTGATTGGGGTGAGAGTATTGGCACAGGTGTCGACCCATTGCCTGAAGTTGCAGGCAGCTGCATCAGTGTCGGTGGTGTCGATGGGTGGGTTCCGGGAAAGGGTCGCAATAAGTTGGTCTTCGTGACCATGTTCCAACTGCAGTGGGGGATCCGTTTTGGGTGGTGGTGTGTTGTGGGTTTTTTGAAGGAGAAGGGGATGCAGCGTTGGTCTGTTGATTGGAGTTCGGTGGTGTGGCTGAAGGAGACGTGATTGCTGGCGGAGAAAATAGGGTTGAGTGTGTTTCCTGCAGTGTGGGTCGGTGTCGTGACGAGCTGTTTGAGGCCGAGGTTGGAGAGGTTGTCGAGCAGGGTGGCAGTGTTGTTGTCGTTGGTGTTCTCGAGATGGAAGTTTAAGTCCCTGAGGAGTATGTAGTCAGTGGATGCGAGAGCGTGCGTGCTGATGATGTCGGTGATGGAGTCGCTGAACTGCTGTCAGGGGTCAGGGGGCCTGTAGATGAGGGTCGCTCGGAGGGTGGTGTTTGGGTCAGTGTGGATCTGGAAGTGCAGGTGTTCGGCGGTGCTGAGGGTGTCTTCGATGCTGGTTGTGATCCTGAGGGTGTTCTTGTGAATGATGGCAATGACTCCTCCTGGTTTGTTGGAGCGGTCCCTGCGGGTGATCTTGTAGCCGTTCGGGATGGCTATGGCGATGTCAGGTGCTGAGGAGGGGTTCATCCAGGTCTCGGTCAGGAAGGCGACGTCTGGGGAGGCTGAGTCGAGTAGATTCCATAGCTCTACTGCGTGCTTGTGGCTAGAGCGGGATTTGAGGAGGATACATCTGAGATGGTTGCGTCCTGCCTTAGTGGGTGGGTCGTTGGCATGGAGGCTGGTGAAGGTGTAGTTCCCACAGGACAACGGTCCGCAGTGGTCTGCGGGGAGGCTTGAAGGCAGGCGGGAGAGCAGGCGGTGTTGAGGGCGCAGAGGGTAGCGGTGGCGTAGTGAAGACTTGCGGGTCGGCGGTGGGGGGAAGGGAGCCAGAGGTTCTGGCACTGGGCGTGGTCCAGGCACGGACGGGTGCAAATGGCCTTGCCTTTCGCGCCAGCGGCTCGCTCATTGCGCACGTCTGCTGTGTGGCCGTGTAGCAGCCTTCATTAAGTAGGGAGGTGGGGGTGAGGAGAGGACAGCTGGGAGGTGGAAGGGGGGGCGAAAAACGGCATGAAAAAGGGGGGGGGGGGTTGCAAAAAGGGGATGGGGCCCCAGGAGCAGCAGCGGTGGGGTGAGAGAGAGAGAGGGGAGAGTGAAAGTGAGAGAGAGCGGATTGAGAGAAAAATTAGGAAGAGAGTAGGGAAGCAAAAGGAGCACAAAGGGACAGATGAGAAGCAGAGCAGAGAGCAAAGCAGAGAAAGGAGGAGAAAAGGAGAAGAGAGGCAGAAGGTAGCCTAGTAGGAAAGCAGAGCTCTCCCACTAGAAACCAGGAATGAGGCGCTGGCAGAAGCCTGCGGGTGGGTGAGGGCCTCGAACTCCTGACAGGGGTCAGGAGTTCAGGGGAGCCAGGGAAAGGGCTCTACTTGCAAGGTGGAGCCACGGGAGGCAGAGCAGTGCACTGACTAGGTCACTGAGCTACAGGACACTGAGCTGCAGGAGGAGGGAAGGGTAAAGCCTGCGTGTGTCCTCCTACACAGCCTCTACCTTTCTTTTTCCTGTGCCTATTTTTGAGAGGCAGGTGAAAGATTAAGGCACATGCTCTGTATTAGGATACTGAAATGTTGAGAGAAGCAGAAGACCAGTTCATATAGACCTTTGCTGCTCTGTTGTCTTCAATGGAGCTCTCAACATCCCAATGTTCTAATAAAGTGGTAATAAGTAGGGAACAACAATAAAACCTACTACTTATCTTCAAAGACCTCAACCCAGAAAGCAGTAAATGCAGCCGTTAGCCAATCTTATAGTCCCTTATCATGCACATGTACTGTGGTATACTGCTAAGTTGCCGTGGTCTACCACAGTACACTATGGGCCAGATGTATGAAAATATTTTGCCCTCGCAAACGGTGCGAATCGGTAAATTCGGCCGTTTGCGAGTGCAAAATAGTGGTCTGCAATGCATGAAAGGCATTCGCAGACCACAAAGTAGAAATCGCAAAAATTGCGATTTCTAGCGTTGCAACCTGGATTTTGTGAATCGCAATTTGCGATTCGCAAAATCCAGGTCGCAAGGCAATGCTGCAACAAATCGCAAATTGCGATTTTTCGCAGAATGGCATTTTGCACATGCAAAATACCATGATCTGCAACCAGGTGGTAACCTGGTGCAAATTTTACAAATGCAGTTAAACTGCATTTTTAAATTGAACATGTAAAGCACACATGCCCTTTTGGCATGTGTGTACCTTACATGTTAAAACAAATGATTTTGGGGTGCAGCAGAGGGGGCCTTAGGCCCCTAGCACCCTGGCCTTTTGCATTTCCAAAATTGCGATTTCTGGTTCAGAAATCGCAATTATGGAAATGCAAAAAATTTGCAGCTATGGGCCAACTGGCCCATAGCTGCGAATGGGGCGGGTATCGCAATTTGCGATTCGGTAATAGCATTTGCGATTTTTAAGAAATCGCTATTACCAAATCGCAAATGTGATACATAGCACTTTGCGAGTCGGTAATAGCGATTTCTTAAAAATCGCTATTACCGAATAGCAAAGGGCCGTGATAATACATCTGGCCCTATATAACTTAAAAAAAATTACTACTTTAAAACTACTTACTCTATTCACACATTCTACCAAAAATCACCATTTACACTATATGATATATTTTCCTGCCACATAACATCTACATCGGTTAACACACTTTCACATCTGTTTCCAATACCACATTTCACTGTGCACTACTACACTTTATGGCACTCTACTTTAAGCCACTCCAGTCAGCTAATGCTATAACACTCTACGCCATTCCACTCTACATAATTTCACTTTATGCCACTCCACTTTACACTAATCCACTGTATGCCACTTCACTCTACCCCACTCCACGCCACTCCAGTCTACACCACTACACTGTGTATTATTACAGTCTATGCCAGTCCATTTTATGACACTGCAATGTATGCCAATACACTGTACCACCTTCCACTCTAAGATACTCTACAGTATGCAACTCCACTGGATGACACTACACTGTATGCTATTCCACTCTATGCCACTCCACATTATGCCACTTCAGTGTTCACCACTGCACTGTACACTATTCTTTTGTACTCCACCACACTTTGTGCCACTGTGTGCTTATCCACAGTGCGCCTCTCCACTCTGCAACAATCCACTGTACACTATTGCACTGTACATCACTCCATTCTACAGCACTACACTGTATGCCAGTCCACTCTACCATACTGCACTCTATGCTAGTACACTGTATGACACTTCACTCTATGCCACTATCTTCTATGCTATTACACAATATGAACACTCCACTCTGTCACTACAGTTTCTGCCAGTAGTAATCAATGTTATTCTACTCTAGAACACTACATTCTATGCTATTCCACTGTATGTCACTGCACTCTACAGCACCCCACTGTATGCCACTCCACAGTGAGTTATTACACTGCATGCCTGCTGAACTCTACAACCCTCCACTCTATGGTATTCTACTCTACCGCACTCCACCCCAAGCCACTAGACTGTATACCACCCCACTCTATTCCACTCCAGTCTATGTTCAGCCAATGTAAGCACTACACTCTACTCTACACTACTCCACTGTATCTCACTCCACTCTATGCCGCTCCACTCTGGGCCACTTCTTTTTATGGTATTCCACTATATAAAACTCCACTCTATGCCACTAGACTGTATGCCACTTTACGCTATTCCAATGTACACCACCATACTGTACCTCGCTCCACTCTACACCACTCAACTCTACAACACTCCACTGTATGCCACTCTAGTCGAAAACACTGCACTCAATGCTTGTCCTTTGTACCCTATTCCACTCTATATGTTATTTCACTGTATTTTCGAGAATACACTACACTATTCCAATCTATGCCACCCCACTCTACAGCACTCCACTGTATGCCACTCCACTATATGCTATTCCATGCTACACCCCTCCACTCTGTGCCACTCCACTCTGTATGCTACTACACTGTTTCTACCGCCACTGTACTCTGCTTCACTCTATGCCCTCTGACACTCCAATCTTCACCTCTCCACTGTAAGCTTTAAAACTGTATGCCACTCGACTCTACACCACTCCACATTACAACTCTCCACTCTAGCTATTTTACTCTACACCACTCCACTAAAAGAAACTCTACTGTATTGCACTGCACTGTACAGGACTTCACTCTACGTCACTCCACTGTACCACATTCCACTCTACTTCACTCTACTCCACTTTACTTTATGACAGGAGACTTTATGAAACTTCTCTACTGTACTGTACCACACTCCATTTAATAACACTCCACTCGACCAACAGTAAACTCCACAATTTCAAAACAAAATTATTAAAAATAAAAAAGTATTGAAATTCAATGCAAACCCCTAAGGTTAAACCTTTTTTATAGTTTGAAAACCTTTATTATTTCTATAATAAACTTGGCTCGACAAACTTAAGAGTTGTAACATACAGGAGAGGAAGATTTACAAAAGTGATGCTATAATATCAAAGGACTCAGTTCATTACAATATAATGAGTATTGTTCTCTGCATAATAAAGAACCAAACTGCACAAATAGGTCAAGCCAAAAAACACCAGATTGAGAGGGCCAAAAATCAAATGCAATTGTGTAACATATTACAAATAAAGCATAACAATAAAATGCATACTATAGTAGCGCATATCATTCGTACTTACTGGACATAGTACAACATATGCAAAATGAAGCCATATTGCACAAAGCGAAATTTTATTGAGATTATTACCTCATTGTTGAAGCAGCTACTCATTTAAATGTTACATAGTGTGATGAAATATTCATAAAATGGCAACAAATGCAATGTTCTCGTGACAACTGTCAAAAACACTTGTCAGTACGTCTGAAAGTGCACAGCACCTAAAAAGTAAACATTTTAAACATATATATAATAATAATACACAAAGTTTAACATAAGATAGATACAATCTGAAAACGAAGTGTGTGTATAACAGCATATTGAACTATGTTAAGTGATGCACTTGTGAGAATGGTTCTAAGTTCAAGGCCTAAATAGAAATACACTATGAAGTACCCTGAGACCTCCGTGAAAGGGTGAAAATGTTGCCAACAGTCAAACACCATGTGGAAAATCTAAATTAGTCTTTTCAAGATCACACAATATAAGTTGAGGGCATTCAAATAGGTGCACCAATTATACTTGCAAGAAACACAGCCCATATGGGCAAGCATTGTCTCAAGCCAGAGATACTCTTCTTATCTGTCTGCTCAAAATCATTCCCATGTGGGCGAACAACATAGAATGAAAGAAAAGATCTTCTCATAAGATACCACCGTGAATGATGACTGCACGCATCACCCGTGAAGTGCAGTGACCTAAGTGGACATTAAATTACAGTGATTTAAAAATGGGTTAAAAACCATAACACTTGTGAAGTCAAAAAGTAAAAAAGAAGCAACTGACCAGTAGTACTATAAATTAACCCAAGTGTACTGACATTTCCTCATCACAGTTGAGGCTGAATGGGATTAAGGTGTCAGAATCCAAAATGAATCATGACTCCGGTTTGCAAAGTGGCTTTTCTCTGTCTCCACCTCTGATTTTAGGCTTCATGGTATCCAAAATCATGAAATACAGTAAGTTCTTATTACAGAAATGCTTTTTTGCAAAGTGCCACTGCTGGTTCATGTGTAGTATTGCCCTCATGTGCTCAAGCACCCTTTTCTTGGCTTTGTGTACAGTGCTGTCTATATACTTCAAATCGCAAGGGCACATTAGACAGTGCACACAATATTCAGTGTTACAAGTTACAAAGGCCCTGATTACAAATTCCCTCTATGTATTAGGAATGGTCACATTGGAAACACTAGAGCTGTTGCTAAAGGCATTGCAGGGTTTAGTGCAAAATAACCCCTTGTAGCACTTGAAGGTAATTTGTGGGGAAGCTCCCACAAAATTGTTCAATATGTCATTGGTTTTCAAAATGTATCAGTGTTTATTAAGGATTTTCCTCACATTAGGTGTCTAGTTGGAAAAGGTTGTGATGAAATTAAACTTATTCCGCTCCTTCGAAGGGGGCTTGGCACGAGGGTGCAGTGAAATGTGCCTCGGAATCAAATCAACCCTTCTCTTTGCTTGTTGAATCACTTTGGGCCTGATTTAAAAGTCAACAAGGGAATACTCCATCGCAAACATGACGAACATCCTGTCAGCTGTATTACATGATCGTAATACAACACATTATATCCATCACATTTGTGATGAAGTATTCCCCTCCGATGACTTCTAAATCAAGTCCTGTACTGGTATACCCTCTTTCTCTAAATCTGCCTCCCATTATCTTGCTTAGCAGCAGAAATAGCTAGGACTGGTTGAGGATCTGTCCTGAGAGTTTGAAGGACAACTGAGTGACTGCAAACACCTAGAAGTCTGCTTGCTGGGATTAGTCCTGTTTCTGTGAGGCAATACATAAATTGGACAAACAAATAAAACATGGGATAGACTCTTGTTTTGACAATTACAGACTGGACATAAAATGGCTCCCCCGCTCAACTATTTAGAGGTAAATGATCTTAACATAAGGCACCTACTCGTATCTGGAAATTGAGTTTCCTGTCCTTAGGTACCAGAATCTGATTCTAGAATGCTTTGTCTCTACTCTCACATTTAAAATCAATGAAATTACATAATAGCTTAAGACAAGCAGCACTTTGCAATTCATTAGCAGCTACATCCATCCAAAAGCACTTCTTTAGGTCATCCTTAGATGGAAATTTAGCAATCTCTAGGCAATCCCACTGCTCGGGCAGTCCAAGTGAATAAATACACATCTTTAATGTTCCTGAACCAAGAGACTTTACTAAAACAATCAACTCTTAGCGCAGCCTGGAGGGCTCCTACATAGTGAGCTAACTCAGGAATTCTCCATCGACACCTTCAGAACAAAAGAGGATGCAATCTCACTTTGCGCAGCAACCCCCTGATGCCCAGATTCATAAAAAGAGGAAACAATGGGGTACTCAATGGAAGGGAAACTAAGTTCTCCATGAAGTTGTTTTCAGCTTTGGATTACTCCTTAATATTAGAGAACCTCCATAGTCTCGCGTCAATATAGGGCGGACTCAGAGGCCTTAGCCTCATAAATCTGACGGGCCGGTTGTATTGATTTTGTATAAGAAGCAGTGTGTTCCTTGATTAGGCCACCTGTGATCTGTTTTTGTTTAATGGCCACCTTATGATGTGCATCTTCCAAGTCATGCTTCCCAAAATCGTTATTCCTAAGTAAGTGAAACAATTCACTAGCTCAAGAGGGGTTCCTCCCAAGGTAATATTCCCTTGGAATGATTTGTGGGGGTTAAACAACAGTAATTCTGTTTTTGATGTGTTCACTTCCAAGTGACGGGCCAGATAAAACTCACCAAAGCCTGTTAGAAGTTTCTGCAGTCTGCTTGATGTCTTGGGGATCAACACAGTATCGTCTGCAAAGAAGAGGATTGGAACTTTAGTTTTCTCCAGAATGGGGCACCCATCTCTACCTGAGTCAGGAAAGAAACTATGGTGGTCATTATGAACACGCGCCGGCGCAGCTTTGCTTCAAAAATGTTACCGCCGGCTAACGCCATTTCGATGCGCTGTGCAGGCGTCAAATTTATACTTTGACGCACGGCGGCGCAATGAAGAAGTGGGAGTCATTTTTGTTTGACGCACACAGCGGCGTCAAGTCGTAAAGGAAAACAACGTTAACGCGACGTAAATGACTGTGGGTCAATTTACGACAGCGCAACCCGGAAAGCGCCGTTTTTTTTTGACGCAATAGCGTCAAATTTACCCGCGAACACTGCCCTTTC
The DNA here is from genome assembly GCF_031143425.1 of Pleurodeles waltl. Taxonomy (NCBI): domain Eukaryota; kingdom Metazoa; phylum Chordata; class Amphibia; order Caudata; family Salamandridae; genus Pleurodeles; species Pleurodeles waltl. The sequence goes on along the minus strand of NC_090444.1, from coordinate 381,967,599 downwards.
AGCAGAGGAGAGACAAAATGGATCCCAAATGCCACTACAGACCCCAGGAAGATGACAGCAGACCAGGAACCAGCCAGGATGATCCATACAGGAACCAGGACATATATAGAAAAAAAGAAAGTGTCGCTTCAGTGCAGAGGAGCAGGAAATCCTGGTTAAAGAGGTGACGGAACACCAGCACCAACTGTTCATCACCTCTAAGTTGCCAATCAGCAGGAGAGAGGCCATATGGCAACAAATTGTTGACAAGATCAACAGTGTGGCTGAAGTACACAGGATAGTCACCGAGTGTAAGAAACGCTGGCATGACTGCAAACGTAGGACAAAAGAAAAAATGGCCAGGAACAGGAAGGCAGCACTGCAGGCTGGAGGTGGGAGTCCAGCACACCAGGAGGCCCTGGACCACATGGAGGAGACGGTCGCAGCCGTCATCCCTGAGGAGATCGTCACAGGGATTCAATGACAGGACAGCACAGACTACCACGAGACAACGCACATGCAGGGTAAGTCACATGGGGAATTAAAATGCAATAATGTTAACTGCAACCAGGGTGGGGAATACCTACTACACAATGCATGTAAGTCAGCATATATAAGGAGTGGCATGGGTAAAGGGGCACTGCAGGGGGGCATGCCCAGCACAGACAGAAGCTGGGGCACGACATAACACAGCACCAACAACAGTCCCATGGGGGCATGCTGTCATGACAACAATGAAGCTAAGGGAAAGCCGCGACAGGTGGGAAGGCCACTACGTCAAACTTATATCCTGGCACTCGTCAGTCAAAATATATCCTACATCAACTAGGTCCCTATCAGTAATCCAGTAGCCAAAACAACAACTGCAATGTAACTGCGACAACAGTTGACACTAACACCTCTGATCTCTGTGTAGCTATAGTAGCCAATGGCAGTAACCTCCCCATGGAACATACATACCTAAATTAGGGGGTGAGGATGACATCTGCAACTATTTCCAGAAATAAGACAAAGGCACCAGTACACTCAAATGTCAATGCCCATAGTTGACATATACATCAGCCAAAGTAAACAGCAATAGGAGCCACACAGCACTAAGGACACACACATGCTGCATACGTCAGGGTCCCTCACGTGCCTGGCTAACAAGGCAACATCACTAATGTCATACTGCTCAGACAACAACATTGAGGAGGGGACACATGCAACTGGTCACTGAAACACACCTGCACAGTCTGAGGACCAAATAGGACATTGATACGATAAACAGGGCAATCCAATTAAACACACATTACCCAACATCAGCTGGAAACATTAACAATGTCTACATCCATATCACATCGTAACATTGCCATGCATAGGATATGCCACATAACAATTACAATTAGGTCAATGTGAATAAAAAGATTTTGGGGCAGGTCCTGAGAGGCAAGTGTGCTGCCAGGGCAATCACAACACCCACAGCCAGTGAAAGGTCTCACCATAAGAATAGATATACACGGAGGGTCGAGTAGGACAAAAAGATGGCTATTCCCTAATTGGTACAAAGTAACACCTCAAGGCGATTAGGCAGACAAGTCTGATAACTCTATATCATACATGTGACACACAGGTGGGCCATAGGCCTATAACAATGCCCATATGAAGGACAGCAGATACCAATAACAAACCTGAGCACAAAGTAAAGTCATCAAAAGGCTTGCATGTTATGGCAAAATTGTCACAACACAGACACACTAATTGTATCCTGTTTCATTGCAGAGGAACATGGATCTCCTGCCGATATGCCTGTCCCTGATTTCCCTGATGACATGGATGACGAGCCCATAAACATTCCCCAGGAGACGATCCAAAAGGTCCTTGAAACCCTCCAGACCCCACCTTCAGTCACAAGGAGGAGCACAGAACAAGCAGCCATCACAGAAGAACCACCCACCACCCCAATTGTAAGACCTGCCAGCTCCAATACAGCTGAGGACTCTGACGACACTGGCACCAGCTTTGAAAGAATTGTAGTTGGTGTACAGCGGGAGCTGGCCAAGGAGGAGCGGTTGGGGATGCAAAATATGGCAGCCAGCCTTGAGGGGGTGCGATCTTGCAGGAACTACAGAAAACACAGAAGGAAATCAGCACAGCTGTAATACAGTTGACCCAACACCTACAACTGCAATCTAGTCAACGCGTGCACGAATGCAACATTGAACCCCTCAGGGCCGACCTGGCTGCCTACCATCGTGATGTGGCTGCTATTCTCAAAAAACAGCAGGCCCTCCTTGCAGCAGTACTGCCCTTAAGAACTTCACAGGGAGCAGCCCCCGGGATGTCTGACTCCACGTCTTCTAACACTGAGGTGTGTGTTGCCCCTTCACAACCAACAAAAACAAGGACAAACCAGGCAACACACACATCAGAAGAAGAAGACATGGAACAGATCACATTCTCATGGAAGAGTACCCGGAAGCACTAGTCCCTGCACCATGGCCTACTTTGACCAAGGTCCTACGTTTTGTCAAATGCCAGTCTCACTACAACTACACTCAATGACTGTTCTGCTAACCACTGTATGACTTGTCACCATTGCCAGTGAATGTCTCTCTCCTACTATTCGGCAAATCCTGTCCCTCTGCACTGTCTGTGACATCATCCCAGCATGTCATGAGCATCATCCACACCCCTTCTGTAGGATCACCATGTAAGAATGCACCAGAACGGACTCAGCAAACATGGACAATGGACATTTTGCACTACAGCACCTATCAATAAATAGCACTTGCACACCTAATATGTCTCTGTGTTATTTGACACATCAACTGTGCAGTAGATAACTCTAAAGTGCCTGTGTGACAACAATGTAGCTTGTCAATACAACTGTCCTGACATCATGTAGTCTGATACATCTGTGCAGTGGCCAGGATTGCATCATAGCCTTACCATCCTGAGGAGAATAACTGATGAAGGGACAAACCACACACAATCATGCTGTGTTGGACAGAATAATGCTCCATCTATAGCAATTCAAGTCAACTAATGGTGGCTGATAAATGTAGGCACCATGCAATACTAAAACATGAAATTATGCAGCATAATCTAAGCAAACACAAATAAACACTGCATCAATCACCCTTTCTGAGTATACTTCCATGAAGGGAAGTCATGCTGAATTTTTACACACTCGATCTATGTCAGCAATGAAGGCAACAAGACAAGAGTGTTAACAACACCTCATCTACAAAGATCTCCCCGAAACTCACACTGCAGTCCGACTTAATAAATTACCCACAATACCAAGTCTGGAAGCACACTTTGTGATGTAGAATACCTACTCATCAACACAAATCCTTGGTGATCGATGTAAACTATCAATGGTGGGTCTCTTAAATGGTGGATACTTACCAAGTTAGCACAGGGGTAGCTGCCATGTTAAACCTCCATTTTCTGTGGTGTGTAGCATAGGACACAAATGTCATAGAAAAACATTCACCTACACTGATGTCAAGGCCATGATCAAGTAGCAGTTAACGCATAATGCAAAGGGTTAACTATATGTTTATTCCTATGTATTCACACCAGAGGCAACTAAGGGAAAAGTCATACCTACACTAATCTAACCTGACTACTCCTAACCCACAACTGTCCCTAACTAACCTAAGCTAAACTTACTCTACACATATAACGAATCGATCTAAACATCAACCCCCCACCATTATGAGACAGGACACATGCAGGAAAACACATACTAACCTACACACATACTATACTATCCTAAACAATCATATATATATATTTTTGTTTTCTTCTTTTTTTAAAACTTTTTTTTTTTAAAAACAAACAGGAATCCCAACATTGACCCCCACCCACCCACACAAAAATGAAAAATAGAAAGAATAAGGACCCCCACCCTCCTCCCTAACACTAACTAAGCTAACAACCTACACTAACTTAACACTAATCCCCAAAACCCAACTATCAGTACAAAAAGGAAAGAGGAGAGAGGGGAGGGGTAAATGTAAAACATGCAAAAAGTCCTAGAGGTTGGCCCTCCGTAGGGTCCGCCTGATGGACTGAACCCTTTTCTTAATATATGCCACATCCTGGCTTAGCTTGTCCACCTTTGAAATAAATTTGTCCATTTTACGGTTTAATGCCAGGAATGCCGCTGGGTCAATAGGAGGGGCTGCTGCAGTCTGTGTGCTGGCCGAGGTGGACGGTGTGGCAGTAGTTGTTTGCCCACTGGACTGTCCTGCGTGTTGGAAATTGCTGGGTCCAGGTCGTGCTGACGAGGCAGGGTCAACTGTCCCCGCCGTTGCTGGGGCCACTTGGGGAGACCTGGTGGATGTGGTGGCTGTTGTGGGCAATGTAGGGCCACCCTGTGGTGAGGCCCACCATGCCCCGGAGGCCCGCTCGGCTTGGTATTTTCGGGCCATCCTCCTGAACCCCGACTGCACCTGCAGGATGTGCCGGTATCGCATTGCACGCCGTTCAAACTGGTGTCTCTCTGCGGCACTCATGTTTGCAGCTGTGAAGAGATATGGCAACTAATTACCATAGGAAATGCATTGGGTGGAAATGCACAATGGGTCAATTGCACATTACTTGTACTGTATTTGTTTCAGCGATTGTCACAACATAGTTAATTGAAAATCTCAGAGGAAGTACATGTGAAGCCTGCATACAAAAGGGCATCTCACACCTAGCATATCCATGTCTCTACATGATGGGTGACATCAGCCTAAACTTCTCATCCAAATACTGGGTAATGCAGCTGACATTATGGCTGAACCTCTTCCGCATACTGACTTCACTACATATGTCACTCTATGTGATAACTATCACAACCCTCACTCAATGCCATTTGTTAATTTTTTTTGCAAATATTGAACTCATGTACCATAACCGAATGTGTACACTAGGTTCTAAACAAAGTTGCAAAAGGTCACAAGTATGTGTAACATACTGGTTGCTACAGTCCTAGGTACCCTATTCCCAATCACATGGCAGTCTTTGAGGGTGGGGTGGGAAGAACAACCAACAATCCCAGATTCAATGCACTCCCAGGAGTGTATAGAAAGCTCAACAAGTATTTGCCTCCACACACAACACCAATGAAGGGCTAGCAACAAATTGGAGTCAGCCAAACCTTGTCCTATCCAAGGTCCACACATGTCAAAATGCACTGACTTAGGCCAACATCACATACTACCAGTGAGGCATATTTTAACACACACACAGAGGAGCAAGAACACCCATGATCATGAGTAGAATGAACACCTAGGCCATTGCACTCTAGTCCCACACACTTCTAGTTCAACTTGTGGAAGTACATGCCCCCGGAAGATCCAACCTACAGTGTACTCAGTCCATCCTCAACTAGGGAAGCTGCATATTTAAGACAAGCCTTTTGCAGAAGCTATCTGGGAGAATGTCAGTATGAAATGCAGACTCAGTCCAAGCCAAGTCCCAGAGCAACTCTTACATTAACCAGTGTATTCCACATGACTCATCCCACTCCCCATAGCGGGGCCGACTGGAATGACCTACAACCCCTAAATCTGAGAGATGGATAAGCATTGGTCTACTGAAACTGAAGTGACATTTGAAATCCCAATAATGCAACAATACCAATGAACGGGCAGCGCATCAAACCTTGAATTCTGTTGAACACACAGTAGTACATCATGCATCACTAGCAAACAATAAAAATAGCACTCATGCCACACTCACTGTAGGTGTCGGGGTCCTCAAAATGAGCCACCTCTCCCACAGTGTACGGTGCAGGTCCATCTGTAAAGCATGGAAGGAAGAATATACTCAGACTCCGTGCACTGACAAACAATTGCAGTTACAATGACAATGTGAGAATATGACATGCGTAATGAAACACTTTCACACATGCTCATACTGCATGGAAGAATTCTTAATCAACATTTACATTGGATGAGTCTCCTGCTACAGTTACACACCCTACTACACACATGCGGTGGCCAGGACAGTCATGTGGTGTCAAAGATACACCTCCATTAGTATGCCCCAACAATATCGGGGTGCATTCATCTCATCATGTGCATCCCAGAGAGACATCCAAAAGCTGGTTACTTGAGGACTGCATGACCCCTCAAACTCAAACAGGCTATGTGGTCATTTTCAACACACACCAACCAGACACACATGTGACATATGTGTGGACAACATTGCTAACTTCAATTGACGTGAAGGCACCACTCATTTATAGCATCATAATGGGTTTACAAATTTCTGTCTAGCTATGGCATCTACATATGTAGGTATGATGTTTCAATATCCATTTTTCACTGGCAATTATGACCTGTAGAGTTCAAATAGAGGCATTAACGTGTTGCTTGTCTGACACAAAGGCAACACTGCATTACATTCAGCTACAGGCATCCGGTATGTGTCGAAAACATGAGCTATCTGACTGCTAGCATTTGACTTCCTACACATTGTGCAACAATTACCCAGTAGGTTTCCCTAGCATAACACACAGTCAGCTACTTATCTAGCAGATTGGGTAACAATCATCACATGTCCCCACACAGCTTTCAAATATTCACATGTAATTGATTTGTACTCACCAACATGGCCACCAATCCTGATTCCCAGGTGGTCCAGCAGATCCTGCTCCCTGGATATCAGATCAGCCCAACGGTGCTTGAGTTGATGGTCATTCCTCAGGCTACCGTAGACCCGGACCAAGTGATGGCGCACCTTCCCACACCGGACTTTACGTGCCTCCGTGTGATACCCCTGTATCACACGGCCCCCAGCCTCCAGCATGAGTGGGAGGAAATGGCAAACAAGCCATATAAACCCCCCAATTCCTCCTCACCCATCCTGGCAAGCCGTGGCCTACCTGACATCTTTACAATTACAAAGGTGAAAAATTTGGAACAAAAAGGAAAAGGGGGAAATGGGGAAAGGTAGAGTAGTGAAGAAAAAAGAAAACTTAAGAAAAAGAGCCCAACTAACCCCAAATTTAAACTACCCAGAACAGACTCCCACAGACAATAAAAGAAACAATGGATTTGACAAAAGTATACAAAACAGACTCAGACAATATTCAACAACAAGACAATGATCACAAAAGCACAATAGAGAAGGTACACTGGACACAAAAGCACTAAAACACAGGACAACACTTTCCACACAGCCACACAGTCTAGAATAATCTGAGACTGCAAAGTGAAAGTGAAAGTACACTCACAGTACAGAATCTGTAAACAGGATATCCTATTACATCACATCCTGCATAAAATGGCCACCGTTTTTATTTTTCCGTTATGCGTCACATTTTCAAGCAGTCAAAAAAAATCTACATTATTCCCTTACATTTGGGTGAGGCTTATTTTACAGTTCTAGAGTTGAAATTTAATCCGCTGGCAAATATGAGAACCAAATATGAAAATTAATTTTGACTCTGCATTCTGTGCACTCCTGTACGTCAAAAAATTATGACGCCCAAGCTGTATGCGTGGAAATATGACGCATCATAGAAAATATGGTGGCCATGTAATGCAGCTTATTAATATATTATTTTTAAAATGATATTTTTTGACTCTGCATTCTGTGCACTCCTGTACGTCAAAAAATTATGACGCCCAAGCTGTATGCGTGGAAATATGACGCATCATAGAAAATATGGTGGCCATGTAATGCAGCTTATTAATATATTATTTTTAAAATGATATTTTTTGACTCTGCATTCTGTGCACTCCTGTACGTCAAAAAATTATGACGCCCAAGCTGTATGCGTGGAAATATGATGCATTTTGACAAATATGTCTTAATTTTATCAAATTGTGAAAGGAATTTTGTCATGACCAAACGGTGCTAAGTGATACACATTTTGGGTTAGCTATGACACATGTCCCTTATTGGATGTATAGAAGGCATTCACAGTGTAATAGTAATGATTGCTCAAAATGGTTATTACCCATAATTGTACACATATTTTGGGTAATTGCAGATGGCTAATTTCAAATGATGAATGGGATACCAGGATGTATTCCTTAGCAACAATGTGTCCACATTTATCACGGTAATCCAATTATCTATAGTCCAAACAGGTAGTGCAATTGTCACTTACACTTTTTATGGGGCTAACCATGTCCTAATAATGATTTTGTGTATCTTATATGTGTTTTACATTTGACATGTAGGCCACACATGCGCCTTAATCATGTGTGTACTTCACATGTACATATTTCTTGTATATTTGGGGGGCGGTAGAGGTGGACTTAGGCCCCCAGCACCCTAGGGTTTGCCCTTCCAGATTTGCTAATTTATCCACGGGTTTAATTTATTCAGTTATGCTAAACCTGCAGCAGCAGGCTCATGGAAGGCCATAGGGTGTGATTCACTGTTTGCCATTCAATAATTCCATTTGCCCATTTGACGTTTGCCCTGTTGATTATTTGGAGCAATCTGACATACCATTTTGCATTGAAATGTTTTGCTAAATCTCAGCGTTCCTCATGTGCTGATGACAAATAGGTTGTTGATGTATGTGGCCCTTTATGCATTACCTGGTTTAGTGGCATGTTTCATTCTTCCTGCTAGGTTCCAACTGGGACACTACTGTGATCGTCTGCTTGCAAATATTTGGTTGATTGGATGGCATATGTTTATATGTGTGGTCCAATGTAGATCCACTATCAACTGTCTGGGTGTATGTTGTCACTGTAACTTCAAGGTCTCCTCATGAGTTAGTGGCAGCTAATCTTGTTCCAATTGGGCATTGTTTGTAGCAAAAATGGAGAGAAGCCATTGAGGACATGGTCACCTACACATGGATGGTCCCACCCTGTCACTGAACACGTGTAATGAGACTTTCAAATGAGCTACATTTTTGTGCTGAGTGAGAGAATGTCTCAGGTGTCTGGATCAGGCATGTGTCATTGCCACATTTGTACTCCTGTTGGCCTCTGTGGATGGTAATGTATCATGAAACATCATAGCCTCTGTGCAGACATTTGTGGTGTATGTGTTTTGTGTGATGAGTGTTATGTCATTATTGCTCAATGAGACGACATTCTTCTTCAGCAATTTCAAACTAAAGGTGGGCAGAAATGAATAGGCCAAACCATGATGTGGTGTTTGTTATCTGTGTTTATTTACAATTGTGCATTAAGTGGTGATATAAGAAATTATGAAAATAAATTATTTACAATCTGTTGGTGCCTACGCACTCCAGCAGCCGTGTTTGGTTGTTCTCCCTCCTGTTGCAGGCCAGCATCCTCCTCTTCGTCGTCTTCAGGCATGTCTGGGTCTGGTTCGAGGAGGGGAATGTTCCTTTTTACACAAATGTTGTGCAATATGGCACAAGTGAGTATGATCCTACAGACCATCTCTGGGGAATATAGTAGGCTACCGCCAGTGATGTCAAGGCAGCGGAACCTTAACTTGGGGATCCCAAAGGTCCGCTCAACAATGCTGCGTGTCCTCTTATGGGCGTCGTTGTATGCCCGCTCTACAGCAGTAGTCGGGTTCCCAAATGGTGTCATTAGCCAAGGCTGGATGCAATACCCCTGATCAGCTGAAAGAAAAACACAGAATGGGATCATGTAGATGTAGGAGGCACTCTTGTAAAGACCTTTAATGGCAGTAGTTGTCTTGTGTTGTCTGTGACTCTTTTGTGTACTAATGTGACAACCTATACTTGTAGGCTAAAACTTTTGCATTGTGTTTTTTCCTTGGCTGAGCAAGTGTTTGTTAGCTAACCGTTTGTCAGCAGTATGTTTTGGGAATTGCAGTAGAGTGTGTCCTCCCTAGCATTGTGACTTGTGATACAGGTGTCCGTGTGTCTTCACTGGGGGTGACATGATAGTTCCATGCAGAGTTAAAATTGAAAGTGTTGTTAACACGTTCATATGAAAGTACCCTGGACATCCCATACCTTAAGACTTATGCAATGTATTAATGTACAGGTTATTGTGACACTTGCAATTTGCAAGGTGACATTTAGGCAACCACACTCATTAATGTCTTCACATTAAGCTGTACAGTAAATTCCTTGTGTGACAGGTTCAATGGTGACTTAAGAAACATGGCTAGTGATGTGAGGACCTCAGTGTGTTCCTGTCTAGGTGTTGCTGTTGTGGTGTATGTGTTGTGTGTCCTAGAGGGTTGCTGTGCAGTGTGTATGTAAGTAGATTTCTGTACTTACCAACAAGTAGTCCATTGCCATACCGTCCATCCTGGAAATGTTGGTTGATGGTAGAGTGATGGAAGATGAAGGAGTCATGTACACTCCCAGGATATTTAGCCACGATGTTGCTGATCAATCCTTGGTGATCGACTATGGCCTGCACGTTGATTGAATGTGTGTGCTTCCTGTTGCGGTAGAGGTGTTCTGTTGCAGTAGATGGCACAAGGCGTACGTGTGTGCAGTCGATTGCACCAAGGACATGTGGGAAGCCACTGATGGCGTAGAACCCCTGTTTTGTTTCCTGCTGCTTCTGCAGTGTGTTAGGGAAGCAGATGTGGAGGGGTATCAGGCGAATGATGGCATCCAGTACTTTTGGCAGAAATGCGGAGAATGATGGTTGTGATATTCCGCCAACCAGGGCACCAGTTGTCTGAAACGAGCCACTTGCCAGCAGGTGAAGTACGGCAAGCAGCTTTGTTTCTGTTGGGATGGTGTGGGGTGTCACTAAAGTTGGGGCCTACTGCTGTTCAATATTTCTCAGCAGCTGCTGAATAGCCTGCCAGTTCAACCGGTACCTCTGGATGATGTTGTGTTCCCTGAGGCCATGCAGGGTTGTTCTTGGGCGGAATATCCTCTCCTGCCTTCTGCGCTGCCTTTGGGGTCCCTGCTGTTGTTGTTGTAGCTGCTGTTGTTGCTGCAGGGCTCTGCGTCTACGTGCACGCTGGATAAAAATCACCTCCATGTCTCCCTGTTGCTGCTCTGCTGCTCTGCTGCTCTGTTGTTTGTTCTGTGTGTTCTGATTAAATACAGGTGTGTTTGCCCCATTTTAACGCCTGCCCTGACCCAGGTGTTAAATTTTGACGCACATCGGCCTTTGCGTAATTTTTTTGCTCCGCCTCCCAGCCGAGAGTCATTTTTGCCCGGAAGCATAAATACGACGAACGGCCTTGTGCGTCGTTTTTTGGACGGGAACGCCTACCCTGCATATCATTAACGCAGGGCGGGTTGCCACTTCCAGAAAATGACGCACACTGCGGATTTTTATCGTCCGCGGGCTCGGGCTTCAGGGTTTAAATATGGGGCAACGTTTGCGCTGATTTTTTGACGCACATTCGGCGCAAACGGAGTATAAATATGCCCCTTGATCTATAGTGGAAAGTTTCCTACAAAATCTAGCTTGGAACGGACTGAGGATGTAATGATCAGACATCCAGTCCTGGATTTTCCCCAAAACACATCAACATAAAACTTTCTGCAGGCAATCTAATAGGCGAATGGGCCTTTTGTTGCTGGGCAGACAGCTGTCACCTTTTTTATTAATTGGCATAAAACAGCACCCTTCCAGGTACCAGGGATTGGAGCCCCTGCTGCTATTGCATTAGCTATTACAAGGATGTAACTGGACCAGGTCTACCCATCAGTTAGAAACAGGTCAGCCAGGACAGCCTGAATTGGGCCTGAAGTTTAACTGAACACCCAAAATATCGGGAGAGTCAATGGTTAATTGATGAATGTGTTAATTTAACAATGTTTTAACCCATGTGGTTAAACCTCCGGATGGCCTACCCTCTGGCTAAGGGGTGCAGGAATACTGAAGTTGAGATATCCTGACCTGTAGATCGGATCCACGGCCCACTTCTCCTGAAAAAGACAGATGTCATAGTCATCCAGAAATTGTGTGCAGTGGGGGAGAGGGACCATGGCCCTCAAACCTGCTACATTCCAAGAGACATGAAGCAACTCTGTGAATTGTGATGCCATTGATGGCACAGGCAAGGCCATAACTTGAGCGGATTCTGCCTTCAAAATATCATTTGATAAAAGACAATCAGAACTAGCGATATTATGAAAAACAGAGACAATTATGGATGTAGGGTTAAAAATAAAGACCGACAAAGATTCAGATACACACAAACTATATGAAGCAGTAGAATCCTGAACAGCTAAAGCCAAAGGAGAGTGGGTAGAAATTGATGGGAAAAAGAAGAAGAAGAAGGATCTAGATAAGAATCAACCATCTCTCCAAGTCAATTGTTGTTGCTTAAGTGCAAGGAACCACTCATTGTGTGCAGTAGGGGCTGTATCTCAGAGTTATAAGAAAGTTTTGGGTACTTGAACTGGATACTCAAGTGGATCGGCAGACACAGCCTAGCATCAAGGGCCACCAGATTATCCACCATATCCCTAGTGTCATGTCAATCATGTTGGAGGGTGAATGAGAGTCTTTTATCCTAGAAGCCCCAACTATGTCATTGCAAATGGCTGAATAACAGCCTCTAATGTGACATATCCAGTGTGTGATCTTGTTTTTAATGGATTCTTTTAATTTGTTATGTGATTATATGGGTAGCTTAGGAAGATTTACCATCAAAACAGTGTTAGAAGTATTTGACCCTCTATTACTTTGGATACGCTACATGCTTGATTGCGCCAGCATGAACATGCCTGGGGGGCAAGCGACAATCTATTGCAGCTTGACCACCTACTAATCTCCTAGGATAAGAATCAATAGTGTTAAGACCCTGTTGATTAACCCCTAGTATCCGCACGACAGAAAGTCGAGCAGGACAATGAACAGGGTCGATGGTAACAGAACTGCTAGGAGGCGGCGGAGTAACCTTGTTTGAAAGCAACGAAGATGAATTAGATGGAACAATAGACGAACCATTATTAAATAAAACTGCAGCATGCATATTACTCATTGTGTTCTCTCCTTTAGAAACTAACAGCTGTGCTATAGTGGAAGTCAAAGAGATTACCATTGATTTTAACTCTCCCACTTCAGCCTTCAGATCTTGTATAAGACAAATGTGCTGAGACTGTTTAAAGGAAGGAGAAACATTTATAGCAGAGGCCGCAACAGGAGAAGCCTGAATAGTAGGGTAGTTCTGCTCGTCCAACATATCGCTTAAGAGCGCAAAGCAGTTACTAACTGGCAAAACATCCTCATTAGCAGGCTGTGTCGCATAAGCAAGGGCAGATGATGATTGACTAGGAACTAAATGCACCCTGGCTTACACGACTGGCTCCAAGCCCGCTTGTCCTGTTTTTTAACATGTTTGGAAATTTCTTGCGTTTACTTGAAGAGTTTGTGGAGATGGGCAAACACGGGAAGGGGGGGAGTCTACATGCAGTATCAATATCTCTTCACATTCCACTAGGAGATTGTCGATTCTTCCCATTTGCCAAGCCCATCCCTCCCTCTATAGCCTTCCTTTTACCCATGTACAAAAAGATGATATAAAAACACACAGGATTAAAATGGAAACTAGAGCCTTCTTTCCGAATGTTCAGCTGTGTCCAATATCACTCAGTAGCTAAAAGGAAGACTGCAGCTATAGTCAAGCAGATAAACAACAAACAGTACCTGAAGCGTCCCGCATAAGCGTTAGAGGAGTGGCCCAGCACAGCCTCCTCTGGGCTTTGATGGGCATGGACAGGCCCACCCTTGGTCTGGGCTTTGCCCGCGTGCATCCAGTGCAGCTGGACCCAAATCGCACTATATAGCGCTTCCAGGCTGCCTGGTGCTTCGCATAGCAGGGACTGCCTCCAGGGGCCCTGTTGATGTTAGGGAAGTGTAGCACCCACTCTCTATTGCTGCTAGACCACCAGCGCAGCAGAACATTGTTAAACCTGGCATCTTTGGTGTAGTCCTCCCTGTCTTTTTTTCCTCTGCTTCCAATGTTTTGACTGTGTGTTGGACTCTGTTTTTGCTGTTTTTTGTACTCTGGGCACTTTACCACTGCTGACCAGTGCTGAAGTTCAAGTACTTCCTGTGTACATTGTATGTGTAATTGGCTTTTCCATGATTGGCAAATTGGATTTACTAGTAAGTCCCTAGTAAAGTGCACTAGAGGTGCCCATGGCCTGTAAATCAAATGCTACTAGTGGGCCTGCAGCAATAATTGTGCCACGCATATGAGTAGCTCTGTAAACATGGCTCAGACCTGCCACGGCAGTCTGTGTGTGCAATTTTAAACTGCCAATTTGACCTGGCAAGTGTACTCACTTGCCAAGCCCAAACGTCCCTTTTTATACATGCAAGGCACCCCTAAGGTAGGCCCTAGGTAGCCCCATGGGTAGGGTGCAGTGTATGTTAAAGGTGGGACAGGTACTGATTTGTTTTACATTTCCAAACAGTGAAAAACTGCCACATTCGGTTTTCACTGCTGCAAGGCCTATCCCTCTCATAGGTTAACATGGGGACTGCCTTTAAATATTACTAAAGTACAGATTCCCTTAGGAAGCAGAGATATGGAGTCTGGGGTCTCCAAACTCACAATTTAAAAATCCATCTTTTAGTAAAGTTGTTTTTCAGATTGTTTTTTTAGAAAGTGGGCATTTTCTTGCTTAAACCATTCTGTGACTCTACCTGTTTTTATATTCCCTATCTGGGTCAGACTGACAGGTTGGACTATTTGTGAATCCCCTCTAGACAGTGGCACAAAGGGAGCTGGGGTGTAGCCTCCATATCCTGATGGGCCTTCTAGGCTAGGGTGGAGGGAGGACTGTTACCTAAATGGGCTGTGCCTGCCCTCACACAATTCAGTTTCCAACCCCTTGGTGTGTATCTGGAGCCTGGCCTGGGCAAGGCAGGATCTTGTGAACAACAGAGACTTACCTTTGAAGGTTGCCTACTTCAAAGGCAGAAAGGGGGATAAGTAGTGGACCCAAAACCCCAGATTGTCTGATTACTTCTGGAACCAAGAGGAACCTCTGCCAAGGAGAAGAGTTGAAGAACTGGAGAAGGAGTACTGCCCCTTTACCTGTGACTGTGCTTTGACCTACAGTTGCTGCTTCTGCCTGAAAGAGGACAAAGACCAAACTTTGTGGTATATTCCTGCTTGTGAAGAATATCCAAGGGATTGGCCTGAGCTTGCCTCCTGTTTTAAAGTCTCAGAGCCATCAAAGACTTCCTCTGCTGGCACTTGGACTCTCTGCTAAGACTCCTGCCCTGCCAAGTGGTGCCCTATTGAGTCCTTGGGCCCTTGAAAGGTGAAGCTGATAGAAAAAGGCTGAAATCCACGAACAGCATGCTGTGCGAGGAAAATTTCAATGCACCATCTGCATCACGGCAGTAAAAATGACGCAACCCCTTGCAGCATGGTTTTTCCATCACCTTGTGGCCGAATTTCACACGCATCATCGCTGAACCACAAATTCATCGTCAACCTGCAAGGATTCGAGGCACCCCGTCCAGAAATCAACGTATTGCTCTCTTGCAGGAGAGAAAAACAATGCATTGCCTAGCCAACTGGAGAAGTAATGACGCACAGCTTCACTTGCGAGTAAGGAATCGATGTACTGCTGACTTTTCCGGTGCAGGCTCACCCTTGCTGCTTTAGGTTTGATGCAAACCAGGTTCTTTTTGTAAAATCAGTGTTTCCATTGTTTTCTATGGAGTAAGACTCTTTTTATTTTAAAAATTCATATCTTGACTTTTGTATGTTGGACTTTTGTCATTTTAGTCTTGTTTGATTTAGATTAATATTGCCTATTTTTCTAAACTTGCGTGGTGTCCATTTTGTAGTGTTTTCTCTGTATTACTGTGTGTGTTGGTATAAGTACTTTACACATTGCCTTCAAGATAAGCCTGACTACTTTTGCCAAACTACCAAGGGGGTGAGTAGGAGTTGTCTTAGTGGTATAACTCCCTTACCCTGACTAGACTGAGGGCCACTGAGTGGACAGAGTGCAATCTGACTGCCAACCAGCGACCCCATTTCTAACAGGCTACCAGGTGATTCGTGTTGCAGGGGCCGCCTCCTGGGGCCCTGTTGATGTTTGGGAAGTGTAGTTCCCACTCTCTATGGTGGCTGGACCCCCAGCGCAGCGGGACACGAATTGCACTATCTAGTGCTTCCAGGCTGCCAGTTGCTTGGCGTTGCAGGGATTGCCTCCTGGGGCCCTGTTGATGTTAGGGAAGTGTGGTTCCCACCCTCTATGGCTGTTGGAACCCCCATTAGTATTCCGATTTTCAACAAAGTTAGCTGCTGACCTCTCATCACCCTTCCAAATGGCAACAATATGGTTAATAAACCTGATCCAAAGAATCACATGTTCATGAAAATCAATCAGGTTTTACTGACCACCTGCTCCTCCCACCTGCCTGCAAAAGGATTTGCATAGCTGGGAGCGAAGCAGGAGCCCATCGCCGACCCTTGAATTTGCCTGTACACCTTATTGTTAAATAATAAATTGTTGTTATTCAGACAGGGAATCATATCTGCTGCAATAAGCAGGAAATTGGTCTTGCACTCATTAAGTTTTTGCACGTTTGTTTACCAACCTCATCTTTGATGCATGTATAGAGGGAGGTGACATTAAGAGTCAAAAAGTGAAGTAATCTCACAGTGGGCGCATCCCAATTGCTTTATCGGGTAAAGGAGTATATATATATATATTATCCACAAATAGTGAGAAACTGCTCACTGAACGGCTGCACCAAGTCAATCATGGCTCCAAAAAAAGGCAGAGGAAACCAACTTCTTCGAATATAATTCATCCGCTTTATTATCAATCATGATCAAGACAACGCTGTCTCCACTGAAATGTCAAATATATATATATATTTACTGAAAACAACAAAAGGTTAAAGTAATGTTATAGTTAGGTGAATTTCTCACTAACAACTTTTACGTTTTGAAAAAAAAAAAAACACCCCAAAAATTATGGCACTCATGACATATTTGATAACATCATTAATAACATCAATGTAATATTTTGCAATAACATTTTTGTAGAAAAAACTGTACATGGCGGGGGTACAACAAAAAGGCCCTCATTATGACATTGGCAGTAAGTGCTGCTTACTGCCATTCTGACTGCAGCCAACATACTGCGACCGTGGCGGTATACCGCTACAGGTATTATGACCCACACATAGAAATCCGCCACTATACAGACACACACATAAGTCCGCCAGCCCAAAGGTCAATGATAAACTGGCAGTACCAAAACACACACCGTTACGCCAACAGAAATACCCCCTTAGCATCATGACCCACGAATCAATTGCAGTAAACCATTGGCGGTACAGACCGCCACGCTCAAAATACACACACACATTCAAAACAACACCACATTGGACAATTGAAACTACACACACCTGACACACATACACACACCACACCCACACACCCACACCACTATACAATACACACCCACACTACCCACAACCCTTTACGACCCAAAGAATTTGAAAACTGAGAGAGAGACAAGCCAGGGGCACCCACTGAATCTGAGCCACAAAACACCATCACTCATACACCATCCACACACCTCACAGCACACACCCCAACACATCACCCCACACACCCTCACACACACCACTCACACTACACCCATGGCACCACAACGACACCCCAGATTCTCTGAGGAGGAGCTAAGGGTCATGGTGGAGGAAATCATGTGGGTAGATTCACAGTTATTGGGATCACAGGTGCAGCAGACGTCCATTGCTAGGAAGATGGAGCTACGGTGGAGAGTCGTGGACAGGGTCAACGCCGTGGGACAGCACCCCAGAACAAGGGATGACATCAGGAAGAGGTGGAACGACCTACGGGGGAAGGTGCGTTACGTGGTTGCAGGACACCAGATAGCTGTACAGAGGACTGGCAGTGGACCCCACCTCCTCCCCCACAACTAACAACATGGGAGGAGCAAGTCTTGGCGATCATGCATCCTGAGGGCCTGGCAGGAGTAGCAGGAGGACTGGACTCTGGTAAGTGAAATCTTTACTACTTTATCCCCCCCACCTGCATGCCATCACAAACTCCTACCCCTACCCTCACCCCCATCACTCCACCACCTCACATATACCCCACCATCACAACCCACCCATCCCAA
Organism: Pleurodeles waltl; assembly: GCF_031143425.1. Taxonomy (NCBI): domain Eukaryota; kingdom Metazoa; phylum Chordata; class Amphibia; order Caudata; family Salamandridae; genus Pleurodeles; species Pleurodeles waltl. The sequence goes on along the minus strand of NC_090444.1, from coordinate 381,949,610 downwards.
TACCAAGCCCTGCATGCAACACCAATGTATGGACCCCTATCATAGACCTGCATGGACACCCATCGCCACAGCATGCACACTAGTGACAGTCACTTAGCCAACCAAATCACAACTCACACAAGCCAAAGCTGCCTTGTTAATAACAACCATAGAGGGAAACATACCCATGCACAAGATGTCACACGTAGAAACGTTAACACTGTATTTACATCCCCACAGGACCCACACACAAGGTCACCGGAGAGGAGGTGCCAGCAACATCCAGCCCCCCCCCCAGAAGCGGCCCACAGTGATGACATCAGCTCTGCACGCCTGGATCAGGATGACCAACCTGGCCCATCAGGAACCTCTGGACAGTCGATAACCCAAACCACCACAGAGCCTCCCCCCTCAGGAAACACCAGCACAGCACCCACCCAGCGGGCCCATACCTCTGTCCACAGGACACGTCAATCAGCAGTGTGTCCACCACTACAGGGACCCCAGGCAACCGCACAAACACAGGACGAACAGGGATCTGGGATCAGTGGCAGTGGGCACACGGTTCAGGGGCACAGGACAACATGGAAGCTGGGAGGACTGCTGTGTGAGAGGGGGAGGACAGGCCCAGGAAACCGACTCTCCACGAGGCACTCACCAACATCATAGGAGTATACCACCATTCCCAGCAGACCATGGGCCAGATACTGGCCAAGTTGCAGAAGACCCAGCGGCTGCAGGAGGGACAGTACCTGGGGATCAGGGAGGACCTGAAACACATCCCCACCACCCTGGTTACCATTGCAGGGGTGCTGACCGACATGGCCAACACCATGAGGGAGGCAGTGGCACACCAACGGGCCCCTGACACTAGTACTGTTGGATTATTGTAGTTCTGTTGTCCACATCCTCTTCCTCTGCCTCCTCTTTGTCACTCTCCACAGGCTCCACCGCTGCCACACAACCATCCCTAGGCTCCTCCTCCTGCAGAAAAGGCGCCTGGCGTCTCAAGGCCAGGTTGTGCAACATGCAACATGCAAAGATGATCTGGCACACCTTCTTGGGTGAGTAGTACAGAGATCTACCTTCAGATGGAGGCACCGGAACCTGGCCTTCAAGAGGCCAAAGGTGCGCTCAATGATCCTCCTTGTTTTCCCATGTGCCTCATTGTAACGTTCCTCTGCCCTTGTCCTGGCATTCCTCACTGTGGTCAGTAGCCATGAATGGTTCTGGTAACCAGAGTCACCTGTAAATATTGAGGGATAACTGTTAGCCATGTACTCACCCTTAGGGACAACCCCACATCCATACACCTACATCAACTGGATTGGGACCACGGGCTCACCTATCAGCCACACCCGGTGCCTCTGGAGTTGAGCCATCACATATAGAATGCTACTATTCCTCAAGATAAAGGCATCATGCACAGAGCCAGGATACTTTGCATTGACATGGGAGATGTACTGGTCCGCCAAACACACCATCTGCACATTCAGAGAGAGAAAGCTCTTTCGATTTCTGAACACCTGTTCATTTCTCTGTGGGGGGACAAAGGCAATATGTGTACCATCAGTAGCACCAATGATGTTGGGGATATGTCCCAGTGCATAGAAGTCAACCTTCACTGTGGCCAAATCCTCCACCTGGGGGAATACAATGTAGCTGCGCATGTGTTTCAGCAGGGCAGACAACACTCTGGTCAGCACGTTTGAGAACATAGGCTATGACATCCTTGATGCCATGGCCACAGTCACTTGGAAGGAACCACTTGCCAAGAAATGGAACACTGACAGGACCTGCACTAGAGGGGGGATACCAGTGGGGTGGCGGATAGCTGAAATCAGGTCTGGCTCCAATTGGGCACACAGCTCTTGGATTGTGGCTCTATCAAGTCTGAAGGTTAGGATAATGTGCCTGTCCTCCATTGTCACCAGGTCCACCAGGGGTCTGTACACTGGGGGGGGATGTCTCCATCTCCTACTCATCCTCAGTGGTTGAACTCTAGAGTGAAAAACGGTGAGCAGAATGTCTTATTCAAACATGTACTCATGTTTTACAGAAACAGTATGTGAACTTGTCCGGTGATGGGCCTATGTCTGCTGTGATGCAGTTAGGTGCTATGGCCTGTGCCCCCTGTAACGGCAGCTGCCTGGCTTGTGAGGAGGAACAAGTGGAAATGAGGTAATTCCGCTGGATTGTGCGCCGTTGCGGTCGGTGGTCGATGAACGCTGTGCAATACCGCATTGGTTTATCATTGGGGCATACGGGTTCCAGGAGCCAATGGCAATGCATGCCGGCGGTGACGGTACGCACCGCCGCGGACGTGACTGCCATTTTCTATCTGTTCACTCACCTGCTACCTGACCTTCAACAGGAGAGGACCTACACTGCAAGTGCTGCTGTGACCTGTGTCTGGAAGCAACCATGGCTCTAGTGTCTGGGGAAAGGGCTCCTACCTTCATTTCAGAGGAGTTGGAGAGACTGGTGGATGGGTCCAAACCCAGTACCCTTTACTTTATGGTCCTTTAGGCCAACAGGTGAGTACATTGTGAGCATGATGCGTGGGGCTTGAATGTATGGAGTGCTGTGTGTGTAAGCCTCATGTGGGGGGGGCGGAGGGGTCCTGGGCAGAGTGCTGCATGTATGGTGGTCAATGTCTGTGAGTAAGGTGATGGGAGGGATATGGTGGGCCATGAGTATGACAGTCCGGACGGTATGACTAATACCTTTTCTGCTGTATTTTTCCTACAGGTCAGCGCCCATCAGAAAAAGGATATTTGGCGTTCCATTGCCAAATATGTGCGGACCCTGGGGGTCTTTGACAGACGGAGCACTTACTGCTGCAAACAGTGGGAGGACCTGCGCCGCTGGGCAAGGAAGACGGCATAGGCCCAGCTGGGGCTGGCCTCCCAACGAGGAAGGGGTGCCCATCGTTCCCTGACCCCCCTGATGTTCCGCATCGTGGCGGTGGCCTATCCGGAGTTGGATGGGCGCTTGAAGGCATCACAGCAGCCACCAGGGGGTGAGTACAGATTCAGATTCTTGACTTTGCGCGCATTAAGGTGTTACCTCGGTGGGGGTGGGTGGTCTGTGGGTGCCCCTAGACCAGGGCGAACATGGTAGGGTAGGTTCCATGATGGGCAAGCTCAGGTGCACTCCAAGCACAATAATGTTGGTGGGCATCTACTACTGGGCAGGGTCCTGTGGGTTTCAGGTGTGCAGCTAATGGCGTTAGGCATTGTACCTCATTGGCTGGTGACTAGCATTGTAACTGGTAGTGCATGGCCTAGTGCATAGGGCTGTTCCTAGTGAATTGTGTACGTCAACGGTAGTGTTGTTGCTGGCATTGACCAAGTGTATCCTCTGTCTCTCCCCCCCTTTTTGTTTTGTCGCCCTGTTCATGTGTGCATTGGCGTCATCTGGTGGAGGAGCCGAGGCACCGGCGACGGAGGGAGCTGCATCTCACAATGGCCTAGAGGCCGAATCCACCGATGGTGAGGGCACCAGTGGGACGGAGGGCGAGGGGAGCATCACGACGGAGACAGGAGGGGACAGTACCAACAGCGACTCCTCTGATGGAGCTCCCTGGCAGTGACAGACACCTCTGTGCCTACCCAAACTACAGGTACATCCGCCACCACCATACCAGCACCGCCCTCCCAGCAGCCCCTCAGTGTATTTCCCGTGCCCGCTCACCCAGGAGGGTTGGCATCTCCTTTGCCCCAGGCACCATAGGCCCTGCCCCAGTCAGCCTTGCTGCCCTCAGTGAGGAGGCTATTGACCTCCTGAGATCCCTCTCTGTTGGGCAGTCAACCATACTGAATGCCATCCAGGGTTTAGCAGGGCATTTGCAACAAACAAATGCATACCTGGAGGGCACACAGAAGTGGCTGAGGCAAACATAAGCACCACACTTCATCCCACAGGCGCTCACACAAGCACAATCCATATGCAGACACACCAACATCCACTGCCTCCACTTTGTCACCCTCCTCCTCCTTGTCCACCTCCCTCCCAGTAGCGTCTCCACTCACACCTGCATGCACTACATCCTTATCCACTACCTCCATCACCAGCACACCTATCACTACATGCCCCTCACTGGCAGTCACCACCCCAACATCCATGCACATGTCCCCTGTGTCCTCTCCAACTGTGTCTGTGACCCTTCCTCCCAAAGTACACAAACGCAAGCACACAGACACCCAACAGCCATCCACCTCACAACCAGCCCATGCTCCTGCACCCAAACACAGCAGACTGACACCCCCTACAACCACTCCCTCTTCCTCCAGTCCCAAACCTTCACCCTCTTCCCGGCCCAGTGTCCCTAAGAAGCTTTTCCTCGCCACCATTGACCTATTCCCTACCCCTCCCCCGTCCTTCACTTCGGGCCAGGGTGGCCAGAACCCAGCCCAGCACCTCAGCCACCCAGTCTAAGGCCACTGTGGTTTCTGGAGCTACTGCAGGTGTGAGAGGCTCCAAGAAGGCACCCGTCAGCATAGCCAGTGTGCCAGCACCATCTACCAAGGCCAAGAAGGGTCCGCCACCTAGCAAGGGCAGGAAGGGGACACCAGCCCCCAAGCGGAAGGTGGCACTACCAGCCAGCAAGGGGAAAGAGGCACCACCAGTCAGCAAGGGCAAGCAAAAAACACCAGCTGGCAGAAGCAAGGAGGCACCACCATCTGCCAAGGGCAGGAAGGGGCTCACAACACCAGCCATGGCACTTCAGCCGTCGGAGGCTGCAGGTGAAGGGCTGGAGCCAACCAGTACTGTGGCCAGCACCGCTTCCTGCACCGTGGCCAGCACCGCTACCTGCACCACGGCCAGCACCGCCACCTGCCCTGCCACCAGCAGCACCACTGCCAGCAGCAGCAGCCCCAGTGGGCAGCCGTCCGAGACTGCAGGTGAAGGGCTGGAGTCTACCACCACTGCGTCCTGCACCGCTATCTACACCGCGGCCAGCACCGCCACCTGCCCCACCGCCAGCAGCTCCACTGCCAGCAGCAGCAGCCCCAGTGGGCAGCCGTCTGAGGCTGCAGGTGAAGGGCTGGAGCCTACCACCACCACCACCACTGACAGCACCGCCATCTGCAGCGAAACTGACATCCACCAAGCAGCCATCACCTCCGGCGAGGAGCGTGTAGTAGTGACTACATGGGCTACAGTGCGTCCTGGCCCCTGAAACACCTCTCGGTGTGACACACAGGTGAGAGACTGTGACCTTGCCCAATCCAGGATGAAGCACACTGGGCACAAAGCCCCCTCCAGAACCAGTGGAAGAAGGCATCCACTCACTGCATCCTTACCAGGATGAAGCACACTGGGCACAAAGACCCCTCCAGAACCAGTGGAAGAAGGCATCCGCTCACCCCCTCCTTGGCAGGATGAAGCACACTGGGCACAAAGCTATTACACTCATTTTAATTCATTTCTTTTGTCCTTGTGTTATTCCTGAGGGTTACGGGGTGTATATGTAATGTTGTTGCATCTGTTTGTGTGTATGGTGTTGGGGGTGTTGCGTGTTCCATGTGTGTTTCACTCTCTTTTTCCTCCCCCCTCCCTTGTGTGCTAGGTGCAGTACTCACAGTGGTCGTCTTCACCGGCATTCGTGCTCCTGGTGTATGAGGAAATAATTATAACAGGTGAATTTATATGGTTTGGATGTTTGAAATGTGAGCCTAACTATAATGTCCCTGTAACCTTTGGGTTTTTTAAGTGTATTTCCATGCTTTTTTTAAAATTCTGTTTCCTAAATATAACGGCCCTGTAACCTATATATATATATATATATATATATATATATATATATATATATATATATATAGTTGTGGTTGCAGTTGCCAATAGGTAGCTATAGTTAGGACCTACTTTGCATAGAAAAAGTGTTTTCTTACTTGCCTATATCTTTAGTGACGATTGACAAATTGTCACAAAATTTTACAAAACAGATCGGCATTCATGTGACCTGCTGTATGGAAAGTTTTGAGGTGACCCATCAAGTGTGGGCCGAGAAAAAAGGGGGGATCACGAAAGCTTATGCTCCATTCATTTTTTCATAGGAATTTTGAACAGCGATAGCGCCCGAATCACTGGAAGGAATTATACCAAATTTAGTAGAAAGATAGGTCCCAGTCCGGAAAGAGACCTTTTTGTGTTTTGATGTGAATCGGGTCAGTGGTCACTCATACACCCACTCACAGACCCACTGACACACTCATGCACCCACTTACAGACACAGTGACACTCATGTCCTCAGTAAAAAACCCATTCAGACACTCAGACACCCACTCACAGTCTTACACATACTCATAGACCCACACAGACACTCATCCACCCAAAGAAAGAGACACACTGGCCCTCATACACCCACTCACAGACCCATTCAGACACTCAGACACACAGTCACAGACCGACTGACACATTTATGCACCCACTCAAAGACACAATGACACTCTTACTCCCACTCAAAGACCCATTTAGATACTCAGACACCACTCACAGACCCACTCACAGTCTCATATACCCACTCACAGATCCACACAGAAACTCATGCACCCACAGAGATGCACCGACCCTCATACGCCCACTTACAGACTCATTTAGACACTTGAACACCCACTCACAGCCCCACTCAGACACTTATACACCCCCTGAAAGACCTACTCTGTCACTCATACACCCACTCACATACCGACTGACACACTCATGCACCCACTCATAGACACATTGGCCCTCATACACCCACTCACAGACCCAGACACGTATACATCCATTCAGAGACCCGCTCAGTCACTCATGTACCAACTCACAGACCCACTGACACACTGATACACCCACTAATAGACATACTGACATTCATACATCCACTGAAAAAAGTCATATGAACAATACGTTGGGTGTTGTGCACTGAATATGTGCTTTTGGTTTGTGAATCCATGACAGAGTCGCAGCTTTGATTTAAAAAAAAGAAATAAGATTTTCATCAAAATTTACATAGTATTTGCGATATAAGGTGGCTCTAAGAAGAGCCTTTGTATTTATTATGTGTGTATGATTAGTACACATAAGAGCGGATGCAGATTTTCTAGTTGCTCAGAAACACACTGTTGATTTCATCTGTGCAGAGAACACCATCTCTTCTTTATATCGAAGTGCACATCATTATTGTAGATTGATCCCATGTTATGGTGTCTGAGGAATGCTGAAACAGTTTTGTTAATATGTTTCTCGGGTTTGTCTGTCTGTGGACAGAATTCAGCTGACCACATCCATTTCTGCCTCTGGCATATGTTAGAGAACACAAAGGCAGTTTGAGGGAAAAGGTGTATTAATTGAACAAAGGCATCCTTCATTAGGATTTCCAGTTCTACCCCAGTCAGTGTGCCTAGGTCATTACGACCACAATGCACAATCCTGAGGTGAGGTGGTTGGCAATCTCTAATGCTTCCAACCAGTGGAAGCAATTGGTGCCACTTTAATCCTCTCAGGCCAACCCAAGTAATATCCACATTAGGCAAACCGAGGTCCCTGTCAATGCCACTCTTTCTAGCATACTCACTAGCCCTGAAAACATAGCTGAGACCTACAATCCACACTCTAACCATTTTGAAGGGAAGGAATATGAGGTGGTCAAAATGAAGGGACTAGTGGATTTAAAGGAACACAATTTTTATTGGTAGACAGAAAATAGGTTGTGATTAAAATTATGAAGTCAGATAATCACTGGTTCTTGTTTTTTGATAATCAAGTAATCCCATTTTGAATATGCTTACATACTGTAATAACCAACTACGCCTGCTACAGCACACATTGAAGCTAGTCTGCTATTGAGAAAAAATACAGTCAACTTTTAAACTTCTGGTACACTAGAGTGTTCTAGAAGACGTTGCTATGGCTGCTAAATAGAAAGAGTGTGAGATGCAGGGGGTTTTAAAGCAGACATACAATTTTAATGTAAGAGAGGTTTTGTTGCACAAGGAACTGGAGAAAAATTATTTTTCTGATTGAGTATTATCAGTGAACTTAAAATGTAGTTGAAACTGTACCAAAAAATATTGGGAAATATATTTTCAACCCCCCCCCCCATATGGAGTGTCGACTCCGTTGTAAAGTTACACAGGAGGTGCTCGGAGGGTGCTGCGATGGAGTCGTGACTCCATCAAACACAGTAGGAAATTGGGCTTCTTACCAAAAATGCAAGAAAGGGTTTACAGCCACTAACCATTCAGATGTGAAATAACATAAATAAAACATAAAACAGCCTGTGATTTGCTAACTAGGACAGTATCACTGGGAGCAAGGGTGAACAGGTTGCCATTACAGGTTCCTTGGTCTAAAAGTGATGTACCATTCTTATTCTGAGATTTCATTGTTACTCAAGGAAAAGAGTCAAAGTAATATTGTGATAGTAGTGTATCTATCAGCGACAGCCATTAACAGGTATGTGAATTAGAGTATTGGTTTAAAACCAAGCTCTGTTTGTAAGTAAGACTGATAAAAGTGTATATTGTTTAGATAAAACTATATGAAGTCAGTTGTAGCAACAGAGATATTGGCATTTTTATTCATATATGCAGTAATGTATTTATCATTTTAGAAAATGATTAAAAGTAGAAGATTTAAAAGCATGCTTTTTCTTTAGTACTATAGATTTTATGTGCACACTTTAACTTGAAAATTGCGTTGGTATTTATAAACACTTAGAAAGTCATAGTTCCTTTTTGCCTCCATAGAGGTTACCTGTAAAGTAGAATGTTTATTTGTTATGTGGAAGGGGTTGTGTGCATACAATATAAGACATATAGAGCATCATTTACAAGGCCCATGGTGTAAGGCAGCATAGCAAGTGGCTTGCTGTGCCGCCCTACCCCTCTGAGAAAGGGTACAAGTTTGTATATACAAGATAGAGTGCATTTCTGTCCCCTCCCCCAGCACTGGTACAGAAATTGCTTCCTAATGCCAAACCAGCCAGCCTTGCACTATGGTGCAAGGCTGGCTCCATTCTGGGGATGATTCTTTTTGTGGAGGAAGGGACACCTTTATTTATGACAGGTGTTTCCCAATTTCCCTGTGTGGTGCAGAATGCAGGAAGAGGAAAACAGAAAGAAAATTAAAGATAAATAACAAAATATATTTTTTAAAATTGTGCTGTAGGAATCCTATGCATGTAAATCTGGGAATGCATGATGTTCCTGTGGCTTCCACATAATAACACACTGATAGATAAAGTAACACACTATGGGCAGATTTATGTACATACTAGCACATATAATAAAACACTTAAACATAGACTGATACACCCAGTCATAATAGAATCAATGCAGTAACATAGGGAGGCAACTATTTATACATACAATTACACACCCAGGCAGAGATGGACATGTATGCTGACACACCCAGGGCTACAGTTACCTAAAGACTAATGTACTTACAGAAAAAGTAATGTAGCTGATAAAATATCCAAACATACACTGATACATACAGTACCACAGCAAACCACACATTCATGGATAAAGTGAAACATTGAGTGAGACAGTCATGCCTTATTAAACATGTAGAGTGTGAGAACATAGTGGTGCAATTGTTTCTATTGCATTGATATGCTTATGACATATATTTGAACAGTATATGATGGAAAGATATACATTTTGCTATTTGGTTTTAATTTCAGAGATCTGATATTAGAAGCTCATAAGAAGAAATTTCAAAAATGCTGAAAAAAAACACAAGCAAAAAAGAAATTGAGGAAAATATACTATCTGCTTGGAACCCAGAAACAAAAGGAACGACATGTGGACAATGCCACTAAAGAGAAAGGAGCTGCTGGTAAGAAAACTATTTTGTTTTAAAATCTGTATGTGGGAAACTGAAATGTTTGCAAAATGAAGAACATGAGAAAGAGACTTTTCAATAGCCAAACAAACAAACTTTTTGAATTACAAGCAAGAAATCAAAGAAGAAAGCCAATAGCTTAGCCAGAAGACAGAAACTGTTGAATGCAATTAGAGTGATAATGTTTCGTGCCAGAGTAATTCAGAATCTTAATAAAAATATGAAGCACTACAAAAGGAGAAGAGAAGTATTGAAACAAAAAACATGTGTTGAGCCTTTAGTCGATAAGGCATTTGTCTTGAAGAGGAAGCTTTTTATTTTGATTATTGGTAGAGTGAGAACATTATATAAAACATTGCCAGTTTGAAGAGATGTAGCCAAAGAAAAAGACTTGTAAATAAAAGTATAGTATTTTTTATAAAATATTTACTGGTGAATTGAAGCAAAACTCCAGCACAGAACCTTTCTTTAATCAAGAAGGTTATTTGCAAGATAACCCATTAGTATATGCAGTCGATTCAACTAGTCAATGTTATGAGGTGAAGGATGGAACTCCCATTGAAAAAGAGGAGATTGTTCCTAGAAATACCAAAGAGGTGATAGCTGAACAGGTCTAAGGAAGGTGTAGACAGGGCCCTGTTTACAAATGGAACTGTAGTAGTATTTGTAGCATTCAGCAGCAATCTATTGATTTATTAAGAACTTTTGTATGTGACTTTCCATGTAGAGGTCTCAAGCAAAAAAATTCAATTTTGCAAGTCTTAGATCCAAGCAAAGTAAGAAAGTATAGTAATTTATAAGGACATGCATTAGTATGTTTATTCAAGAAAGTGTGCCAAAGCACCTTTCTTCACTTTAGAATGTTGGCAGTTCAACATTCAAGAATAGGAAGTTTAGTTAGGAGACTTTACTATATGAAAACTCCAGCGTTATGTTTAGGAGAGATGAATAGAGTACTTTTGCATGGTACTGTACAAGAGGTAGGAACCGTTTGTGAGGATATGCAGTTTTGGTTCTTTGGACCTAAAGAGGATTCTAGTGACAATGAGGAATTCATAGGTACAGGTATTGAGGAGCAGAGCACAGGTATTGCTACTTAAAATTTTGAACAAGAAATTATTAAGTTTAACACCGTTTGTTCAGAAAAACCTAACTATGTTTGCATTTGCTATAGACACACTCACTATAAAAGTCAAACTCCAAATGTAGATGTATTTTTTACAAAACTGAAGAGGAAAACCGAGAGAAGTGCAAGAATTTGGTGCTTATTTATTTGCAGAGACTGCTTTGACTTGTCCATGTAGCAAGGCATTACTTAAGAACTTCTATGATAAGTTAGAGGATCAGAAATCACCAGCTAGATCAGTACATAACAGGTTAGAACTTGTGACTACTCCAGAACAACTACAACATTTAAATGAATATAAATTATCTTTATACAATCTGTACATCCGTTTCAAGCAATTATACGACTGGAACCAAAAACAGGTAAATTGCATCCAACAGAGTTATAGTAAGACCTTAATGGAAAAATAGTGTATTTGCCATTAGAGTTTAAAAAGAATATTGAAACTCTAGGGGTAGACAAGGATACTGATTAGCCACTTATTTTTCTAGTTAATGGTGTGCCGTATAAGAATAAAACATTTTGGCAAGCGTTGGTTGATCTTAATAAAGTAAAACATGCAACATTAAATCTGGCACAAAATAATGTTTATTATGAAAATGTTGATGTTGAACCTGATGTATTAAATACTGAAGATGAGAGTTTGCCAGCAAGTGGACAAATAGACATAGTGTATCCATCCCGATCAGAGTAAATTTATGAGTACTACAGCATATTTCCGTTATATTCCAAAGAAGTCACTGGTGATGCTATTGACCTTTTCCAAATGAAGCAAGCTAAAAGATCTCCCATCAGTGTCTGGGAAAAGAGTTCAAAGGCTCGCTGTTTTTCCCATTCGTTTCCCACTGGAATAGGAGGTCCCTATGATGACTGACCCATACAAATATCAGTAGCTGAATACCAATCAACACAATTATATTCAGACATCCACAATTCAGATAGTGTATCCCATACATATTTCACCTTCTATTTGACAGTGACTTGTCTGGACTTTTATATGCAGTAAATCACATTCTAAAAGTAGAAGTTAATCTTCAAAATGTGTCTGCAAGAGATTTTGTTAACAAACTTCATGAAAAGGATAAGAACTTAGAATACAACTTGATTAATTTAATGTCTGGACAAGGTGGTACAAACTAATTTGGTTCCCTTGTCATGGGGAACTGAAGTGTATGCTGAGAAACTTGAGACCACCAATGTGATTTTTGACATTGTGTTGCACTGAAAATGCGTGGGATGACCTTATTCAATTCCTGAGAAAAGCAAACTCTAACCTTAAAGTCATCAATGTAAAGACAGCTAGAGAACTTTGCTCATTAGATTTGCTAATGTTTGTAGATATTTCAACCACAGGTTGCAAGTTATGCTTGCTTTTATCTGCAACAAAAGCAATCCTCCTCTTGGAGAAGTAAGTGATTTCTTTTGTAGGACAGAGTACCAGGCAAGAGGTGCTCCTCATATTCACATGCTACTATGGATAAAAGATACACCCAAATTTGGAACAGACAGTGATGAGTCTGTGTTGTCTTTTATAGAATAGTATGTCACATGTACCATACCAAAACACACTGGAGAAAAACGCCTCAGAGAACAAGTTTCGCATTTCCAAACACATAGATGTGGCAAGAACTATTGTCGTACCTACAGGTCCAAAGCAAACGTTAACACAAGATGTGGATTTGGATTTCCATGACCTATGTTGGAAGGTGGGTCATTAGGGCCCGTATTTATACTTTTTTTGCGCCGCATTTGCGTCGTTTTTTGACGCAAAAACGGCGCAAACTTGCAAAATACCATTGTATTTTGTAGGTTTGCGCCGTTTTGCGTCAAAAAGCAGCGCAAATGCGGCACTAAAAAATGTATAAATACGGGCCTAATTGTGTGGCCTGCACAAGTAACGAGTCCGCACACGACCGCCACTGGGAACCAAACACCCCATTGTAGCGCTTGACTCTCATAGGGTAGTGTTGCAGAGCAGTCCAAGGCTTACTCAAGGGAGGTGGTGTGGGCTAGTAATTCCCATTCACAAGCACGCAAGCATGACTCTTAATAAATGAATGTCCAGTCTGTGCTTTTTCTTTTGATAAAGTAAAAGTACATTTATTATTCACACACACTACTCAATACTATGCAACAATCTACAAATATATACAAAGTGATAAAATCACTCTGGACCAACAGTATGTAATCGTTCAGGTCTTCTTAAGGGAGAATATAATCCAACAACCCACATGACAAAACAATCCCAGTGCCCCCCTTGCGACATTTGAACACTCTGACAGTATTCAACAGTACAGTGCAATGATGACACCTACATTTGTGAATGAATACTTTCATCTTGCCAAGATGTGACTGTCAGTATCATTATTCAAATTAGCATAATCAGGGAACATAAGAGACCAAATTCTAGCATTATAACCATTAGGATTACTTTTGGATTACTCTTACTGAACCACAAAATAACAGTAAAATACATGGAGCCATACCAGCCTACACCTATGATAGGCACCCTTGCACAAACAGGAACAAAAGTTCACTGAAGCTTGTGCTTCAAATATCTACCCAACCCTGGAGGGGTTATCTCTCAGGTGTCCCACCCTACCTAGGGTGGGGACACCAACAGATGTTGGGGGGAGGCTGCGCTGCTCCTGCAGCTTCCCCTGTCTCCCAGTTCTCGGTTGGTGGTGGCCCCCATCTCAATGGGACCACCACAGGCGTTTTAAAGGCTCCAACTACAGCCCCTGGCCCGCAAAGCATGCTGGGGCGGCTGCATAAATGATTAGCGGCTCTCCCGCTGCGAGAGGAGAGCCGCGGTGCTTTTTCTTTTGCGCCTTTCCTTTTGTTGGTTTTTGGGGGTGCTGGTCCCACCCGGACACTCCCGCGCCAAAAAGCGGATCCCTCGTTGGAGGGCGGCTCAGGGAGCCCACCCCTGGCCGCCCCCGCCGGCTCCCCGCACGGCCAGCACCTCCGGGTGCTGCCGCGGGAGCCGGCCAGCTGTATAGGAGTCTGCCCGCTCCAGCGAGCAGACTCGGGATGCTGGCGGCCACTCGGGCCGCGCGGGGGAGTGCAGCAGCACTCCCCCTTCCTCCCGGCATCTTTGGGGCCCCGGGATGGGGTCCGGGGCCCCTCCTCCTCACGACGGGGAGCGCGACGGCGCTCCCTGGAGTCCTCCTCTTCTCAGGGCCCCGGGATGGGGTCCGGGGCCCCTCCTCTCCATAGGGGGGAGCGCGACGGCGCTCCCCCAGGCCCTCTTCTGCGCGGGGCCCCGGGATGGGGTCCGGGGCCCCACCGGCCATATTCACGGGGAGCGCGACGGCGCTCCCCGACTTTTCTTCGGCTGGGGGTGCGCGACGGCGCACCCCCACTCCCGCCTTTTCTCGGGGCCCCGGGATGGGGTCCGGGGCCCCTTTGGACCATCTTCACGGGGAGCGCGACGGCGCTCCCCGACTTCTCTTCTGCTGAGGGGGTGCGGGACGGCGCCCCCCCCCCATTCACCCTTTCTTCACGGGGAGCGCGACGGCGCTCCCCGGCTTGCCTTTGCCGCCGGGGGCCCCGGGATGGGTTCCGGGGTCCCCTCTCCACAGCGGCAGGGGTGCGTGACGGCGCCCCCCCTCATTCAACCTCCTACACGGGACCAGGCTTCACGGGGCCCTGGGATGGGGTCCGGGGTCCCTTCTTCTTCAGAGAGGGGGAGTGCGACGACACTCCCCTGTTCTCCTCTTCTTCCTGGGCAGCCCCCCAGGCCCTGGCCCACCCTGGGGGCACAGTCTCAAGCAGCTGCGGAGCTCCACTCGCTTCGTAGCTGCTTTCACAAAGGTCAAAGGTCGCCATTCTTTGTCCTGTGATATCTCGGGCCCCCAAGGGCCGATTTTCTTAATTCTTGCGTCGTTCCGCTCCTGGTGACAAGCCCTTGCCACCAGGGGCACTCTCCTTAGGCCTCCTGGCCTCGAAGGGTCCCAGATCATCAGGGAGCCTGTTCCACTGACTCCTGCGCCAATCTTTCCTCTGGGTTCCCTCTTTTCCTTCTGGGCTGCGCGCTCTCCTTGCGCTAGCCCAGTCCTTCCCCCAACTAGTCCTCTGGGGGGGTAAGGGGGCCAGCTTGCCTGGCCCTGGCATTCGCCTCGCTGGCCTGGGATCCTTCAGGGGCAGAGTTCCTGCCCCAAGGGCAGTCAGGAGGTTCTTCCTTCCAGTTGTCCATGACGCCCGTCTGCAGTCCCAGTGTCCAGCAGTGAAGCACAGCCAAGAGAGAGAGCTCTCCCCTGTGCAGGACCTTTTAAGTGGGGGCGGAAGTGTCCAGCAGGTCTGCACCTCTGGCCTATCCAGATGTGCCACATCACTTCCTTGCCCCTGTCCCCTCCTTCTTGCACAGTCTTCTGGGATAGCTCAAGATGGCATCCTCCAGGAGTTAGTTGCCACATGTGCTCTGAAAGTCTCAGCCCCTCCTACCTGACATTCCTCGCAGGGCTTCTCCAGCCTGCTCCTGGCACTGAATGACAGCTGGCTGATTGATGCTAGGCCCTGCTCCAGCAACTGGACAGAGCAGTAATTGGCCCTAATCCTGAGCTGAGGCAGAAAATATGACATCCCTGGATGACCCATAAGTTGTACAACTATGCTCCTGTAACCTACTGCATCATTCTTTTCTTACAGGTTACAGTGTACTTTGGTGTGACTCTGGTCTCGGTGGACCCCAGAGAACTGGAGTTGCACCCTAGGCCCTCCTTTCCCATTGACATTCAATGGAGTATCTCCCCAATGGAAATACCTTAAGCACCCTGACATTGGCATTGAACTGGGTGTCCCTACAGTGAAAAGACAGTAAGCACCCTGACTCTCCCTCACATGTATATACCCCTCTCATGAGACCTACTCCAGGTCACCACCCACTCTGCATAGTTCCTCCTGCACCAGGACTATCTAAGCGCAGTTCTAGGGCTGCGCACACTAGGAATCCTCCTCCCACAGCCCTCACATGGGTGCCCATCCATGCGCACACATGATCACATGTAACCTGCCTGGGGCCTCCTGCCTTGCTGCGCCACAGCAGCCTTTCCTTAGCACGGCGACACCAGCGGTAAACATGTGTAGTCCATTTTACCATGTGTTTATTGTGCGGGAGTCACCTCATAGGAGGCTTCCTCACAGTAAACAGTCAAAAACCAGGTGGTCAAAAATCGAAAAATCAGGGCAGTCCTGATGGTCAGAACCGTCCTCTAACACACGCCACGCCCAGCTGATTCCTACGGGGAAGACGCAGCCACCATACGTGGGTAGTCTTCACCTGGTCAGCGATAACAAGTGACGAGGAGTTCTGACCAAACACCCTCCTCGCCAACTGTCCGCGACCTCTAACACTTGATGCTGGTCATCGGCCACTAGGACCACCTCCTTGGCCCAACCATGAGATCACCTTGTATGGTCAGGGCAACACTAGGCCTACCCTTGCCCGGGGTCACGCAAAACTACGCCCCTCTCTCCGTTGGACAAGGGTACAGTGCCTCAGCACTGCGGCCTCCACCCTGAGTAGGTGTAGAGCCTACTCCACGGGCCACTGGCTGGTCCCCCTTCTGGAGTCCACCCAGTGCCCTCCTTCCTTGGGATCCCTGCATCCTGAAACAAAATGCAGACTCATCGGACCCTCTCCCTCAGCATGCAGCTGGGGTCTTTGCTGCCACCACCCTTTTGGGACGACTGCCTTCCCTCGTGGAAGAACAGCCCACTCTGAACTTCTTGGTACATCTCCCTCACAGAGAAGCACCACTGGCCCGGGTCTGGCTCCCAGAAAAGTCACCAGTCCGTCCTCACTACCGCACGGGTAGCGTTGGAGGAGGAGCACTGTAGGTACCTCGTCAGGCAACCCCCAGGTCCCTCCTCCCCTCTTGGTAGCTCCGCATGGAACCCACCCGAGAACCTAGACCCTACCTTGTTCTCCTCCGTGAGAACAGGGCCTACGCCCCCGCCGTCTCTAGGGAATGAGCTCTACCCCCTAGAGCACCCTTGGAGGACCCGTGAGCCCTGGGTCAGCTTCACTCAGGCCCACTTCCTTGGGCCCTCCCACCTCTCCCAGCCTCAAGTCAGGAGACCTCCCAGGAACCCTCCAGATTCCTGGCTCGCTAGCGCCACCCGGCACGGGAGCACAGGGTCCCTTCACTTAAGATAGGCCCCACCTGGCTCCAGGTGACAGCTAACAGCACCACGGCAGGCGGACCCGCCTGCGGCACCCGGCTGAGGGGACACCCTCCCCAGCCCTTGCCACCTTACGGGACCCCAGGACGCACCCTGGGGCTGGGACACCAACGGTGTACCACACAGGGGTCCGCTAAGTAAAGGCCTCTGCCGCCCGTCACTCATCGCCAGCTCAGACGCCCCCTAACAGACGTGGCTCCATGCCCCCTTCCCTTGTCCCGGGGCCTGACCCCACAGGACCTACCTGACTGGTCAGACGATTGGGCATCGCCCCAACCACCACCTCAGGTTTCAACCCTCCTTACTCCAGGATGACATCCTTCCATTTCCTTGGGTAGTCTCCTACCCTACCCTGACACCTCAGGGTCCACTGCTGACTCCCCCTGACTCTTCAGGGTTAGTCACCTAGCCCACCTAGGGAACCTAGGGGCTAACACCGCACTTCCTTCGGGGCCTCCCATTACCATGGGTCACCCCGGGGTCCCTCACCCTCTCCACCAGATAACCTAGGGGGATCAAGGGAATCACAACTTCCTTGCACCCTCCCACCACTATGAGAACACCTGTCTGGGTTCCCTCCTCTGGGAACTTTTCGGGGGTGTCACTACCTGTGGGTTTGAAATCTTCCGCCTCCACCCTTCCGGTGGATTTAGCCTGCGCCAATGGCGGGTAAACAAAATCTCCTCAGGAAGCCTGACTAGCTGGGGCCCCCTCCCTTTGGAAACAGGTCTTATCCTCAGCAAGCATAAGAATTTCCCGGGGCTCCCCTAACCACTTCCTAATCCACGAAGTCAGGCCACCCTACCATCCCAGTCTGTGATGTGGGTATCATTTGCTGTCCCTAAACCTTTAGAGAAACCCCCCCCCCTCGTGCGGGTCCAGTATGTGTAGTGTTGAGGGTTCAAAAGTATAACCTATGGCCTACAACACTTTGTGAACATTTCTTGGAAAGCTTCCTCCCGGCACCCTGTCACTTTGTGCAAACAAACTAGTCCTAACAACACAGTTAAAACCCTTACTTTTCATTTTCTCACTTGACATATGTGTGCACAGGGCTTTCCCTTCTCATACCTCTAGTTCACATGACCAAACCTTTGAACCCTTCTTAGAGCCTTACGCTCTCATATTTGCTCATTACTGCATAGGCAATGTGTGGTAAAACTGGACTTATCAAGCGCCATGAATGCATACTGGAATGGGATACTATGTTTCCCGCCACTGAACACCAAATGTTGGAAGGTGGGTAATTAGTTGTGTGGCCTGCCAAGTAACGAGTCCGCACATGACCGCCACTGGGAACCAAACACCCCATTGTAGCGCTTGACTCTCATAGGGTAGTGTTGCAGAGCAGTCCAAGGCTTACTCAAGGGAGGTGGTGTGGGCTAGTAATCCCCATTCACAAGCACGCAAGCATGACTCTTAATAAATGAATGTCCAGTCTGTGCTTTTTCTTTTGATAAAGTAAAAGTACATTTATTATTCACACACACTACTCAATACTATGCAACAATCTACAAATATATACAAAGCGATAAAATCACTCTGGACCAACAGTATGTAATCGTTCAGGTCTCCTTAAGGGAGAATATAATCCAACAACCCACATGGCAAAACAATCCTAGTGCCCCCCTTGCGACATTTGAACATTCTGACAGTATTCAACAGTACAATGCAATGATGACACCTACATTTGTGAATGAATACTTGAATCTTGCCAAGATGTGACTGTCAGTATCATTATTCAAATTAGCATAATCAGGGGACATAAGAGACCAAATTCTAGCATTATAACCATTAGGATTACTTTTGGATTACTCTTACTGAACCACAAAATAACAGTAGAATACATGGGGCCATACCCACCTACACCTATGGTAGGCACCCTTGCACAAACAGGAACAAAAGTTCACTGAAGCTTGTGCTTCAAATATCCATCCAACCCTGGAGGGGTTATCTCTCAGGTGTCCCACCCTACCTAGGGTGGGGACGCCAACAGATGTTGGGGGGAGGCTGCGCTGCTCCTGCAGCTTCCCCTGTCTCCCAGTTCTCCGTTGGTGGTGGCCCCCATCTCAATGGGACCACCACAGGCGTTTTAAAGGCTCCAACTACAGCCCCTGGCCCGCAAAGCATGCTGGGGCGGCTGCATAAATGGTTAGCGGCTCTCCCGCTGCGAGGGGAGAGCTGCAGTGCTTTTTCTTTTGCGCCTTTCCTTTTGTTGGTTTTTGGGGGTGCCGGTCCCACCCGGACACTCCCGCACCAAAAAGCGGATCCCTCGTTGGAGGGCGGCTCAGGGAGCCCACCCCTGGCCGCCCCCGCCGGCTCCCCGCACGGCCAGCACCTCAGGGTGCTGCCGCGGGAGCCGGCCAGCTATATAGGAGTCTGCCCGCTCCAGCGGGCAGACTCGGGATGCTGGCAGCCGCTCGGGCCACGCGGGGGAGTGCAGCAGCACTCCCCCTTCCTCCCGGCATCTTTGGGGCCCCGGGATGGGGTCCGGGGCCCCTCCTCCTCACGACGGGGAGCGCGACGGCGCTCCCTGGAGTCCTCCTCTTCTCAGGGCCCCGGGATGGGGTCCGGGGCCCCTCCTCTCCATAGGGGGGAGCGCGACGGCGCTCCCCCAGGCACTCTTCTGTGCGGGGCCCCGTGATGGGGTCCGGGGCCCCTCCGGCCATATTCCTCTAACAACCTATTATTTCAAATTTCAAAATGAAGAGTAGACAGCTTCCTGTCTTCAGCCAGACATACTCTGACACAGAAAACTGAATATTCCAAATAACTACAATCCTGTGATTTTAAAAATGTGAAATGCTAATATGGACATGCAATTTATTACAGACAACTCCATCGCTCTGGCTCGGTATGTCATGTGGCACATCACAAAATCTGAAAAAACTGAGATGAAGGAGATGTGGGAGATAACAAGAAATCATATTCCTTCAGCTTGAAAATGCTCTCCCATAGGGAAATGGGTTCTATGAAGACTGTGACAGATTGTATTCGGCAAGTTTGTTCTCAAAATCAAAAGGAATTTTCTGGGTCTGTCTAGTACAAGAAACAGAGTATTGAAGTCTTTCCCCGAAATTCAGTACCTAGAAGAGTTTGAACCAGAAAGTACAGACATTGTAAAATCAAATATGCTTCTTCAAAACTATAGATATATAAGTAATGTAAGTGAACACATAGAAGAAGGAAAACACCCTGTATGTGGATATGACAGATGTTTAGTGAAGCATGGAAAAAAGAAAACTAAATTAACCACCAAAAACATAGCTTCCAAACTCCTGAGAAAAGATAATTTTTCTATTTAGCACTTCTTTCAACACTTCAAACCTTGGCATACTGAATTGGAATTACTTGGAGATTATGACTGCTATGAAGATTGTTTTAATGCTGTCAAAGATAGTATTCAGTGTTCCATGTTCAAAAACTACCTATAAATGTTAACTGATGAGATACAATAGGAAGAAATGATTAAATGATTGCTACTGAAGTAGCTAAGGATAGTTCTCAAAGAAGCCAAAGTTCAGCACCTTTAAGTCAGGATTCTCTTGGACAAACTGTTATTGAAAGTGAAGGTCCAATGCTATGAATGAAGTGAAAACTGCCATGGAAAAAGCTAGACAGGAATTTTAGATCTGGAACAGTTAGTTGGACAACTCAACAACGAACAGAAAGAGATGTATATTGAAGTAAAAGACAAAGTAGCACATGGATTTCAACATGACAATAAGGAATGTAATTGCTCATCATTCAAGCAGGAAACGTCCTTAACCACGTGTTGTAAACAACACAGATGTTTCCCTCGCAAGCGTAATCATGCTTGCTGGAGCAATGCATAGCTTTTTCTGTGCCTTATCCACGCATGTGCTAAACTACATTGGGGTGGGTGGGGAGTCTGGCGGGCTATTTTTATTTAAAAGGCAAGATGGTGGATTTGGGTATTTTTTAGGGCTTAGTGTGGGGGTTATTTTTTTTTAGGGGCAGGAGTCGTATTTTATTTATTTAAGGCTTAAGGTGGGGGCGAGGTAGTTTACTTTTAAAGGGGTGGGGGAAGGTTTAAGTAAGGGCAGGAGGAGGGAGGAGAAAAGAGGTGAATGGATCGGGAGAGGATGCAGTGAGGTAAGTGGGGTTGGGGATTTAGGGCTTAGAGTGGGTGGGGGCGACGGGGCACATTATTGTTTAGGGCAGGGTTGGTTGGTTCTGGGTAGTTTTTTTTTTTAGGGCTCAGTGCGGAGGGGGGCCAGGGTAATTTAGTTCTTAGGGGTGGGGTAGGGGGTCGGGATAGTTTTTTTAAGGGCTTAGGGTGGGTGGGGGAGTCGGGTAGTTTACTTATTAGAGGGAAGGCTTTAGGGCTCAGGGCAGGTGTGGGGGTCGGGATAGTTTTTAGGGGCAAGGGTGGGGGGTTGTGGTATTTTTCTTTCGGGCTCAGGCCAGATGGGGGACTCGGGGCAGTTTAGCTTTTCGGGGTGGGGTAGGATTTTTTTAGGGTTCAGGGCAGGTGGTGGCGTAAGTGGTCAGGAGAGTTTTTTTAAGGGCTTAGGGTGGGGGGGTCAGGGTAGTTTACTTATTAGAGGGAAGGTTTTAGGGTTCAGGGCTGGTGGGGGGATGGGATAGTATAGTTTTTAGAGGCAGGGGTGGAAGGTTAGGGTATTTTTTTTAGGGCTCACGGCAGATGGAGGACTTGAGGTAGTTTTGTTTTTAGGGGTGGGGTCGGGCAGGATTTTTTTTAGAGTTCAGGGTGGGTGGTGGGGTTGGGATAATTTCGTTTTTTAAGGTAGGGGTGGGGGATCAGGATAGTTTTTTTTTAGGGCTTAGGGTGGGTGGAGTTGATGGGGTAGTTTACTTATTGGGGGAAGGTTCTAGGGCTCAGTGCACGTGGGAGGTGTCAGGGTAGTTTAGTTTTTAGGGGCAGAGGTGGAGGTCAGGGTAGTTTTTTTAGGGATCAGGGCGGGTGGGAGATTGGGTAGTTTAGTTTTTAGGGGCAGAGTGGGGGGTCAGGAGAGTTTTTTTTTAGGAATCAGGGCTAGTGGTGTGTGTCGGGGTAGTCTAGTTTTATGGGGCTGGGGAGGAGGGGTCGGGGTAGTTTATATTTAGGGTTAAGGGTGGGTGGAGATTCTGGGTACTTTAGTTTTTAGGGCCAGTAGTGGTGGGGTTGGGATTGTTTTTTTTTAAGGGCTTAGGGTGAGTGGAGGCTTTGGGGTAGTTTAGGTATTAGGGGTGGGGGTAGCTTTGGGCCTCAGGGCTGGTGAGGAAGTTGCATGAAACAACCACGCTGCCGTTTTGCATGCTGATTCCACACATGCCTTTACTAGGCATGCTTTTACAATGAAATTAATTGTAAAGGCATGTGTGGTAAAGACATGCGTGGGAACAATCAGGTTGTGGTTCCAACCACATTGTTAAGGCATGTGTTGTTCCGGCATGCGTGGTTCCATCATACAACCCATTCAAGCCAATATATCAGTGGTCAGGCTGGTACTGGAAAAAGCTCTTTAATCAGTTATCTCTCCTTACTTACAGAATACTGCAGACTCAAACTTATTGTGTGCAGTAACAGTACCTGCTGGATTAGCTGCACACAATATCAAAGTAATAACTTTAAATAGACTATTTAGGCTACCGGTTGAACATGACAATAAACAGCAATACCAGAAGTTATCTGGTGAATCTTGTCATGAGGTGGCAAGGGTTTTGAAGAAAATAAAGCTTTTAATTATTGATGAGGTAAGCATGGTCTCCAATCTAATGCTTGCCTTTGTTCACCTGAGAATGCATCAGATAATAAAAACTGAATTTGACATCTTTATTGGAGCAAAGCATTTGATTGTTTTTGGAGACCTACTACAACTTACTCCCGTAAAAGGACAGCCTATTTTCAAAACTCTTTCTACTTGAAGAGACTCAAAACGCATTGGGAAGTATTGGCAAAGTAAATATTTGGGAATATTTTCAATACAAAGAACTTGTTAAAAATATGTGTTAAGCCACTGTCACAGTGTCCTTTCCTCAGGATCTGCACGTTGCTGAACAAAAGGCCCACCTTCCGGCATCATCAACTCAGAAAGCTATCATAGCACAGAGTTATGATGAAGCCAGTCGGGGGGAAGGGAATAAGGGTAGGGAACAGCAGGGAGAGAGATCTGAAAAGAAAAAGGTTAGAACAAATATGCATTTACTCATTCATAGGAATATAACTCATCAATAGACTCTTGACTAAATGCGTCTCCGAGATATCAGATGGAGACCCCTTTTGAAACGAGGGCAAAGCCCCTTCTTTGAATCATGAAACAAGAATAAACTACAACCTCAGAACCAAAAGATGGCAAGAGCTTTGGACTATGGTCATATTTAGAATATCAATCCTGTAACATCTATGCATTCATAACATAAACCTTTGATCATTGCCTAGAACATCTCAAATAATTAAATATGCTTTTCACATATTATGCTTTCCAAAAAACAATGAAAACTATGATTTGCTTATCTCCAAAAATACTTTCACATTCACAACTGTTAAGGCCGAAAAGGTTTTACTCATCAAACTTGAAGCGCTTTAATTATAATTCTATAAGTGCTTTTTACTTGTCTTGTCTGAAGCGCTACACTCGTTATGCTAAGAGGGAGCTTTACTCATGTGGCCTGAATTACTTTGATTGTTGTGCCAAGAGCCTTTTACTCCTGTGGATTGAAGCGTTTTGATTGCCGTGCCAAGAGCGCTTTACACCTGTGGACTCAAGCACTTGAATTGCCGTGCCAAGAGCGCTTTACATTTGTGGACTGAAGCGTTTGAATTGCCGTGCCAAGAGCGCTTTACACCTGTGGACTGAAGCACTTGAATTGTCGTGCCAAGAGCGCTTTACACCTGTGGACTGAAGTGCTTGAATTGCTGTGCCAAGAGTGCTTTACACCTGTGCTCTGAAATGCCTTTGATTGTTGCGCCAAGGCCGCTGTACTCTGGAAACTGAAAACACTTTGTTCGTTGTGCTAAGGGACGCTTTACTTCTGGAAGTAACAACTTCCTCCAAAATTGGATTCATCAAGGCCTTACTACTATGAGTACAACCTACTAGTTTTTGAATTCACCATGGAAACAAGGATACTTCGATTGGATGTCCCTCTGCCATGCAGGAACTCTGCTCTTCTTTAGAGAAACCCCCACGAGGTCTGCCTGCATCGAAGTCTTCAAATTAGTGAGCAGCATCCTTGGGTGTGGCTGGGCTTTATAGGCCTGCCACACCCCAAGATGGCTGCTGCCTCTAAAAACATGGAAATTGTAGTCCCTTCTTGGAATAGCACTGATAAGTGCATCTTGTCCACCAATGTCCTGAACCTGCAGCTCTATGAGCTTTGCCACAGGGCACACAACGCTGATGGCCACCTTTGGAACAAGATGGGATGACAAGTGGTGCGCCTAAAGCGCCGCAGAGCCGCGCAGTGGAGTTTCGGGTGGGACCTGGACCGCACATGGCCTTATTCCTGACAGCCTCTGACATGGAGTATGAAAACAGTCTAAAAGACATTAGAGTAGGAGTTCTAACAGAGGAGGGAAAACTGATTTTGGAAAGTCCACTTATTAAGAAACAATTTTCCTCTAACAAGACGGAAGCAGAGCTAATGTACAACTTTTATAAAGACAGAAAACATAAAGGTGGTCATTCTAACCCTGGCGGTAAAAACCGCCAGGGCAAATGACCGCGGTAGCACCGCCAACAGGCTGGCGGTGCACCGCTGGGCATTCTGACCGCGGCGGTTCAGCCGCGGCCAGAAACGGAAAGTCGGCGGTGTACCGCCGACTTTCCGCTGCCCTTGAGAATCCTCCATGGCGGCGGAGCATGGGGATTCTGACACCCCCTACCGCCATCCTGTTCCTGGCGGGTCTCCCGCCAGGAACAGGATGGCGGAAGGGGGTGCCGCGGGGCCCCTGGGGGCCCCTGCAGTGCCCATGCCATTGGCATGGGCACTGCAGGGGCCCCCGTAAGAGGGCCCCAAAAAGAATTTCAGTGTCTGCCTAGCAGACACTGAAATTCGCGACGGGTGCTACTGCACCCGTCGCACTCCAGCAACTCCGCCGGCTCCATTCGGAGCCGGCTTCATCGTTGCTGGGTCTTTCCCGCTGTGCTGGCGGGCGGCCTTTTGGCGGTCGCCCGCCAGCACAGCGGGAAAGCCAGAATGCCCGCCGCGGTTAGAATCACCGCCAAAGTTTCTTTGATGCCTACACTTCAAGAGTGTGCTGCATTTAACGAAGAATGACTAAAACCGAGAATGAAGACATTTTGGAGATTACTGTTACTGACAAAATGGAACACCAAGGAGTACCTGTACTGTTGAGTGAAAAATGACAAGCTAAATTGAACTCTTTGGAGAAATCTGTATCCAGGACTGCTGGGCTAGAGAAGTGTTTATGTGTAGAGTAATTTTAAGATGTAATTTAATGTTGAAGAAGGATTGGTAAATGGTGCCAGGTGTAAAATTGTTGATTTCAATAATTTTCCTACCTAACCGTGATGAGGTTGAATTCTTAGCTATAAAGTTTGATCAGATTGATGTTGTAAAGCAAATTAGACTATGTGCTGTACACGTTTTACTTGTGAAAGATTTGTATGTACAATGAAAACAGTTTCCAGTGTGTCTTGCAAGTGCCATAACTATCCACAAGTTTCAAGGTTTAAGTGTTGATGCTGTATTAATCAATATTGAAAGTACAGTTTTTAAAGAAGGGATGTCATATGTAGCCTTGTCACGAGTTCGAAAATTATCTGGTTTACTTATGCTGATTTCGATGAAAAGAAGCTTTGTGCAGATGCAAATTGTGTGAGAGAGTAAAACAGCTTAAGAAATAAATATGCTCCTATTTAGGACAGTATCCTGTTTATCAAAACCGGGTATTATGTCTTAAGTGGAAACTAACAAAACAATCACAGAAGATTATAGAAAAAAAAGAAAGCAAATCTAAAGAAGGTGTCAAGAAAAGAAAACTGGAAAAGGGTGGAGGTCTTGTAGATGACCAGTTGGATAACACTAATGGTGTAAACTCCTATGCTAATGTTGTTCTCAATGTTCTCTTCCATCTACCAGACGTTGTAAGTGCGATCCAAGAAAATCAAGAAAAACCATAGAACACATTGTGCACATCACTATTTCATTGCTTTCAACACTTACCTTGTGAAAGAAGTGTAATACATTCTGCTTCAGATATTTAGGCAACTAGTAGGCAAATATAGTGGATCTGTAGTAGTTACTCAAAACATTCAACAAGATGCACAGAAACTTATTATGGTGATCCTTGGAGCTTTAGAATAAGAAAATGTAAATATTGATGACATATTTAGACTGTTATACATGGAACCATGAGTGTTAAGATTGCTTTTTCTCAACTACAACTGCAATCTAATCTGAGCGATGTCTGTACTTAATTATGACAGACTGTAAAAGTGTGTCTTTTGATAAAATAATAAAAAAGAGTAACCAAAATATGACCTGTAATATGACCTCACAACTGTCGGCCTCAAACAACTCATCAACGTACCCACCCACAGAGCCAGACACACTCTCGACCCTGCCTTCTACGCAGGGGACAACATCACCATCTCCCACACCTCAGAACATCATTGGACCGACCACAAGTGCATCCACTTTACTTAAACAAAGAACACCGCATGCCACCATACCCCCTGCAACCCAACAGACATTGGGGCAAAGTCACAGAAGCACAGCTCATCAACGCTGTCTACCACTCCCTCCCACCGGACGCAATGGACACTATTGAAGCCGCAAGTAATCTTCAATGGTGTCTATCAAACTGCGCCGACAACGTAGCCCCCCTAAGGAAATCAGCAGGGAATCAACTGAGCAAAACACCCAAGTGGTTTACGCCAGACCTACAGGAATCCAAGCGCACTTGCATATGATTGAAACATAAATGGAGGCTCAGAAAATCCACCAAAGACCACACAGCCTACAAAATAGCAGTCACCACTCAACACTAGAACATCAGAGCCGCCAAAAAGCCACCTTTCAAGCACGTCACACCAGCACTCACAACAGCAAAGAGCTCTTCACTATTCACGAACCCTGGGGAAGACACCTCATCCATCCCTCCCTCCCAAGACCTCTGCAATGACCTTTGCCACCTTCTTTCACCGTAAGATCCAGGACATCTGTGAAGGCTTCAGGAACCAAAGCACGCCAGCACCCCTTACCACGACGGACCCTGCACCCCACCAGATACTGAACTCCTGGACCCTCATCACCATAGAGGACACTCAGAGAATGATGAACTCCATCCACTCGGAGCACACTCGGATCCATGCCCTCATCACATCCTCAACTTGGTCAGCACCTCCATAGCACCGGAGCTCTGTCGAGCCTTCAACGTATCCTTCAAGACCGTCACATTCCCGTCAGACTGGAAACACACCAAAATCAGCCTGCTACTCAAGAAACCCACTGCCGACCCTAGGGAGCTGAAGAACTACAGACCCTTCTCTCCGCTCCCTTTCCCAGCCAAGGTAACCGAGAAAGCCATCTAACAGCAAATCACTGAGTTCCTCGAGGCACACTGTATCCTAGAACCTTCCCAGTTCAGTTTCAGATGCAACCACTGCACCAAAACCACACTCTTAGCAGCCACCAATGACCTATGCATCATACTGGACCACGGAGGCATTGCCGCACTCATCCTCCTCGACCTCTCTGCTGCATTTGACACCGTCACCCACTCCACCCTCTGCAACAGACTGCATGGCGCCGGCATCCTAGACAAAGCCCTAAACTGGACCAGGTCCTTCCTCACCGGAAGAACACAGAGGGTCAGACTACCACTGCTCACATCAGAACTAAAGATTCTTGCTGCGGAATGCCCCAAGGATCTTCACTCAGTCCAACACTTTTCGACGTCTACATGGCCCCTCTAGCTAAGATTACCAAACAACACAAGCTAAACATAGTCTCCTATGCTGACGACACCCAACTGATCATCTCCCTGTCCTAGGACTCTGCGCAAGAGAAATTTCCACATACATCCACTCATGCACTCACTCAGCCATACAGTCACTCACGCACAGAGTCACTCACCCTTACAGCCACTCATACACAAAATTACTCACCCATACATCTTCTCAAGAGCCCAGTCACTCACCTTGCAGTCACTCATGGACCTATACACACACCCATACAGCGACTCATGCACCAATTCAGTCAACAATACAGCCACCCTATCACTCATTGATACACTCACTTATGCACCCACTCACTTTCCATACAGTCACTCATGCACCCAGTCAATCACCCATAGAGTCACTCATGCACCATTCACTCGCTCATAACCCACTCATGCACCCTATCAGTCATCCATACAACCACTCATTCACCCTAACACTCATCCATACTCCCACTCATGCACCCACTTACTCACTCATACAGTCACTTACACCCCCAGTCCCTCACCCATACAGTTACTCAGGCACCCATTCACTCACCTATACACCCACTCATGCACCCTATCAGTCATCCATACAGCCACTCATGCACATGCTCACTCAGCCATACAGCAACTCACACACCCATACACTAATCCATACAGCCACTTACGCACCCTCTCACTCACTGATACAATACAGCCACTCATGCACCCACTCACTCACCTGTACGACCACTCATGCACCCATTAACTCACCTATACAGCTACTCATGCACCCACTCACTCACCCATACAGTAACTCATGCCCCCATTTACTCACCCATACAGCCAGTCATGCACCCACTCACTCACGCATGCTACCACTTACGAACCCAGTCACTCACCCATACAGCCAGTCATGCATCCATTACATCACCCTACACCTACTCAGGCCCCAATTAACTCACCCATACAGCCATTCATGCCTGCCTCACCCACTCATACAGCCACTCATCCATCCTATCACTCATCGATATTGCAACTCATGCACCAAGTCATTCACCCACACACCCACTTATTCATCCAGTCACTCACTCATTCAGTCACTCATGCACCCATTCACTCACAACTACTCATGCACCCATGCACTCACCCATATAGTCATTCAAGCACCCATTCACTCACCCATACAGCCACTCATGTACACATTCACTCTCTCATACAGGTACTCTCGAACCCCTTCACTCAGCCATACAACCACTAACCCACCCAGTCACTCACCCATGCAGCTACTCATGCACCCACTCACTCATCTACACAGTCACTCATGCACCCATTCACTAACCCATACATCCACTTGTGCACTCATTCACTCACCCATACAGACACTTACGTTCTCATTCACTCAGCCATACAGCCACTCACGCACCCACTCAGTTACCCATACAACCACTTATGCACCCAGTCACTCAGCCATACAGCCACTTATGCACCCATTCACTCACCCATTCATCCCCTCATACACCCATTTACTCACCCATACAGACACTCATGCACCCATTCACTCACCCATACAGACATTCATGCACTCATTCACTCACCCATATAGTTGCTCATGCACATATTCACTCACCCATACAGCCACTCATGAACCCATTTACTCATCTATATAGATAATCATGTACCCATTTACTCAACCATACTGCCACGCATGCACCCACTAACTCACCCATACAAGCACTTACGCACCCAGTCACTCATTCATACAGCCACTCATGCATTCATTCACTCACCCATACAGCCCCCCATTCACCCATACAGCCACTCATGCACCCATTCATGCAGCCATACAAGCACTCACACACCCAACACACCCATACATCCACTCATGCATTTAATCACTCACCTATACAGCCACTCATGCACCCAGTCACTCACCCATACCGTTACACATGTAACCATTCACTCACTTGTACAGCCACTCTCACACCCACTCAAGCACCTATGCAGCATCTTACACATCCTATCAGTCACCCTATAGAGCCGCTCATGCAGTCAGTCACCCATACAATTACTCCTACACTCACTCACTCACTCAGCCTTGCAAACACTTATACCCCCATTTACTCAACCATACAGTCAATCATACACTCAGTCACCCAGACACCCACAAGACATTTACCATGTATTTTGACTATTACAAACAAACATATAACAGATATTTTTCTTTTTGAACCAGAGTAAGTGGTTCTAAAAAGAACTGTTTTTTTTAACTTTAAAAAAATGTGTTTTCAAACAATTGTGTTGGTTGTTTAGGTCTTTTTCTTTTCAAAACAAAAAATTACAACATAGTGCTTCTAAACAGACAGCACAAACCTTCCATGAACCAAAAAACCCCTAACATTTATGGGCATTCATACTATTATTTATAGCTGAGATCGCCTGCTCTCCAACACTCAGTATTGCCTTTCTTTTGATTCAGTGCTGTGCTACAGCAGCAAATTCTGGTACTGTCAGTCATGGTTGTGTTGACAGCACAGGCCCAGAAGAAGTACTTGGGTGGGATTCCTGGTTTACAGATGTTGTGAGGAACTTCTCTCTTTCTCTTTGTGCGCGTGCAAGACGAACACTGTGCATACTTTCCAAGTGCCTCATCATGGATGTAGTCCTACAAGAATATTTTCTTTCAGATCCCAGAGACAGCACTTTGTGACATAGTGTACGTCACCTTCCTCGCATTTACTTTTTTTCTCCACCTTCTTGCATGTCAAAGAAGGTCCACCCAATGCTTTCTTTTCTTTTCTTTGCTGGTTCTTCTTCAGGAAGGTCACTGGCTGGTGAAGCAGCCACCATCTTTTTTCTGGGCAAAACACAGGTATTGTCTTAGTCAAATAGACTAAAAGGATCACTAAGAATGAGTGGGGCCTTCCTGTACAAGTAATAGAAATCTGTTAAATAAATCAATTTTTTCTGTAGTCGCATGGGGTAAGCTACAGCACTGCATACAGACTTTGACTCGTGAAATCTAATAAAAACATGGTTTAAAACTTAAAACCTATGTGTGTATGAATATATATATATATCACTTTTGGTATTTTAATAGTAATCCTCTGACAAATTATATTTTAAAGCTAAATGTGTATGCTATTTCATATTGTTAAAAATACAGTGGAGCCGTGTCTCTGCCGCAGATCCGAAAATACATCACAACAGGGGTTGCGTATTCTTCGTGACTCCAAAAAAAGTACCAATAGAATACATTTTTTGAACAGAATTCTGTCTTCTACTACTTTATAAATGAATCTCTTTATTTAATCTAAACTTATAAAATGGTTCTCTATATATTTTAAAAGTATGAAAAAATATGGTGTAATCACAGCTGAAGCGTGACTATTCATAATGGGGACGTGACTCCACAAAAATGTTTACAAAAATAAATACAAGTATATTTCCTGATTATTTTCATGTACACACTTTAGAGCCACTGTAATTAAAAAAATCGAAGCTTCACACATAAAATTTACAAAAGATTACAGTTATTAGATATAAAATATGAACTTGAAAAAATATGTATACTAACTTCGAAAAACAAAGGCTATAGGATTATTATACCTAGCAATTACAATTAAACAAAAAATATACATTTACTGAAAAAAACAAGGGTTACATACTTATTTACACATAACATAATTAAGAAATAAACATAATTAAGAAATAAAAGTTACAAAACCATAAAGATTCACTGGAAAAACCAGATGTTACAGGAACATTATAGTTAGGAAATAGAATTATAAAAACCTGGAAATTCACTGAAAAAAACCCAAAGGTTATAGGGGCATTATAGTTAGGCTTCAATTTGGCACGTACAAAACCATAGAAATTCAACAGCTATAGTTACCTGAGATAACTATAACATGCCCCCGTAATGCACTGCTTATGACCTCACATATTGCATCACTCATGACATGGTCATATATATTCACTGAAAAAAATCAAAGGTTACAGGAACGTTATAGTTAGGAAATATAATTTTAAAAAATTACAGAAATTCATTTAAAAACCCAAAGATTACAGGGATGTTATAGTTAGGCTCACATTTTAAATGTACAAAACCATAGAAATTAACCAGTTAGTTAGAGTTACCTCAAGTAACTATAACTCGTGTCCTAGGGTCACTATAACTTGTGCCTCCACCATGCACAGCTATGTGATCAATAGTTTTACTACAGATGTTACAGCAACGTTATCAATCATGTTATCAAAGATGTATTGAGTGCTGTAATTTGTCGGGTCAATAGCAGTGCATGGCAAGGGATTCATATTTATTTATTTATTTACTTTTTAAATATATTTTATAACAATGCCCTTATGGGCTACTTGGCAGCACGTGGGTAGCAAAGCACAATGAGAGAGTATGTGGGAGAGAGGGAGGAGGGAAAAGGAGAACACAACCGTACTCTGCTCCCAAAATAGCTCCAAAAACACAACAGGGAGTACAGGGTTCTTTTTGTATAACGAGGGATGGATCAATGGTGCATCAATTGTGACACCAGATCCCTCATGGTCCTCAATTGGAGGCGGGGTATCAGTTAGCTATGCTACTGCAGTGGGTCTGAAAAACAGGGGGGGCAGAGAAAAGAATTTCTTTTATGGACTAGGTGGTCTCACACACTATATAGTGTCATGCTTCATCATATGACCACCTAGCCCCATCCAGGTAGGACAGTGCCACCTGGGCGGACTCAACCTCACTGTTAAAGGAACAGGAGGGAGTGCGTAAATTAATTCTGGTTCTGGAAATAGAGGGATCCAGCTAAACTAAGGAATAAAAACACCTAAACAGATACCTGTGTGAGCATTTAATAAAAGGTTCTGTTTGGTGTGGTTAAAAAATGGAGATTGGGACACCTCTGTGAGAACAGGGACTTACAGGGTCACCTATCTAGGAGGAAGGAGCCGACAAGTTTCTGCCCTCTGTAATGAGCTCTGGAAAGTCTCGGGGCATTCATCAGGGCGAAGGATCCCTGCTACTCATGCTAAGGGTATTAAAAAGTGAGTAAAAAGAGAAGGGGCCTACCTTGCCAGGAAACTACCTGGGAGGGGGCCTATTGGAAGGAAACAGACCGACAATGAGATTAGCATTGTGACACAGAACTGCACAGCAAACCACAGCACACGTGAAGCAGATAATCATGCAGCAAACAGAATTACTGGGTGCACAAAACATTCATCACATGTAATTTATGGACAAAATCACAACTAGGTAGTGGACAGTATTACTAGGACGGTATGTAGGAAGTTCTTATCCTATCCTTAGAGGCTACTAGCCTCTGGTGTCCAGGAGAGGGAGTGTCCCCTTATAGTCAGACACTAAGGTTCAAAAAGAAGGGGGAGAAAGGGGAGAACGTGAAGATAAAAACCAAAAATAGAAACCAAGGGAAATGACCTGCCTCTAGAGATCAAAGACAAGGCCCCCTGTTGGAAGGACACCTGCTTGGTCCCATAACACAAAGAAGCGCCTGACCCAGAGAGGAAGGGGGAATGGTAGAAAAAAGGACAGAAAGATCAGGCAGAAGGAGAAAAAAGAAGAAAAAGGAAAGAAAGAAGAAAAGAGCAAAAAGTTCAAAGAAAAGGAAAAAAGGAAAAAAAGGAAAAAAGCAGGAGAAAATGACTGAAGAAAAAGAAAGAAAGGAAGAGGAAAGAAAGAGGAAAAAGAAAAAGAAAAGAGCAAGAAGAAGAGAAAGAAAAAAGAAGGAAAGGGGAGGAAACAGAGGGGAAGTAGGTAAAGGAGGAAAAAAGGAAAGAGAAAGGAATGAAAGAGTAGGAAGCGCATTAAAATCTCATCTGTGTTGTCCAGTGGTTGCCGGATCACTCACTACATCAAAGGTGGGCGCTCGCTGTGCGCCTAAACCGTCCTCTCCCTGGACCTCTTGGATGAAGTGGTCTGGGAGCGACGGGTTAATATAGTGATCATCGCCAGGGTTGATTGTAAACAGGTGGAGGCAATCACCGCCGCAGCCCGTGGTCCGAACGATAATTGGACGTGGGACCCGGAAGTGGAGCTTCCACTGCGGTCGGCCGGTTCATTGTCTCTGCCGTGCCCCAACGATAAGACGTGAGACCCAGAAGAGGAGCTTCCATTGCGCTCGGCCGGGTCATTGTCTCTGTCCTGCAGCGGTAGCCCACATCAGGAAGTGATACAGGCCCCATGGAGGACGCCGGGAAACGTAGTTCCCCGGCGGCCGCGGGGAGCGCCGGGGAACACGTCTGCCCGGCGGCCCGCGGCCTAAAAAAATAAAGTGGAAATAAGGAAAAGAAGTAAAATGAAATGAAATGAATAAAATGAAATAAGAAGGGGAAAGGGTGGGATGGAGAGAGCTCCGTGTAGGATGGTTTTAACCTGTGAACGTTTTAACTCCACCAGAGTGTCCCAGTCTCCCATTTGGGACAAACTCTTGGATAGAGCTGTGTCCCCAAGAAGAGAGGGGGCTGCGAGGATTGCTGATACTTCCTCATCATTAAAGGATAGGCCTTCTGCCATCTTGCTAGGGGGAAGATCAACATCATAAATCTCTTACGAACTGTAATAGCAAGAATGTGGTTTACTTGATCAAATGTCCCTGCCAACTCAAATACGTGGGCATGACCACCAGAAAGGTCAGTACTAGGATCTGCGAACACAGAAGCACGATCCGGTGTAAACGCGATGCCACCAAATTGACCAGTCACTTCCTTCTGAAGAATCACTCTCCGGATGACATGTCCTGGACGGTCCTCGAGCAACTTCCCCCAACAACCCCCAACATGTCACAAAAACTGTTTCGGGCCGAACAACGCTGGGTGTGGAGGTTGCACACAGATACTGCTGGTCTGAACGTTGAGATACCCTGGTTCTCCCTCCACAATTAGGTCCTTCGCCAGTTGCCTACTGAACCACGTCGGTCTTTCTGCCACCCCTGTCTTCTCCCTCTGTTCTTGCCCTCTGTGCCCTTTCGTGTTCCCCCCACTTCTGTTGCACCTTCACCCCCTCTCCTTTCCCTTTCTCCCCATCCTACCCTTCCCTCGCCCCTGTTTCTCCCCCCTTTTTCTCTTTCTTTCTTTCTTCTCGCCCCCTCTCTCTCCTCCCCCCCTTTTTTCCCTTTTTCTTTTTCTTTTTCCTTTTTCTTTTTTCTTCTTCTTTTTCTTTCTTTTCCTCCTTTTGTTTTCCCACCCGCAATTCATCGCAATTCATGGATTTCGTACATCTGGCCCTAAGACTCTTTTTGGTTTTTAATTCATAACTTCACTTGTGTATGTTGGATTTTTGTCGTTTTGGTCTTGTTTTGTTTCGATAAATATTACCTATTTTTCTAAACCTGTGTCGTGTCATTTTGTAATGTTTTCACTGAGTTACGGTGTTTGTTGGTACAAATACTTTACACCTAGACTCTGAAGTTAAGCCTGCCTGCTTGTGCTAAGCTACCAAGGGGGTGAGCTGGAATTAACTGAGGGTGATTCTCCTTTACCCTGACTAAAGTGAGAGTCCTTGCTTGGACAGGGGGTAACCTGACTGCCAACTAAAGACCCAATTTCTGACACATGGCTTCAGCTGCATCCCAAGGTGGCTGACAACACTTCAACAGATATCAGCACGAGATCGGAAGGCGTTGCGAATCCTTTGCGTCCCTATATATATACAAATTTAGATTTTCTTTGAATTTCTCTAAAGCTACTGAGCGGAATTACACCAAAGCAAAAAAAGCAGTCTTTCTGGACCAGGACCTACCTTTCTGCCAAATTTGGTGTAATTCAGTCCAGTAGTTTCGGCTCTATTGCTGTTCAAAATCCCTTTAGAAAAATGAATGGGAAAACGTGTTTTGGGACCCCCACACTTTTTCTCCGCTCCCCCTGGATTGATCACCCAACACTTTCTTGGCAGCAGCTGATGGGACTGGCAATTTTTTGGGAAAGTTTTGTGAAGATTCCTCAACTGGCGCCAAAGTTATAGGTAAGTAAAAACAAAACGCTTTTTACATGGAAAGCAGTTCCTAACTATAGCAACCGCCACTAGGTAATAGATAGATAGATAGATAGATAGATAGATAGATAGATAGATAGATAGATAGATAGATAGATAGATAGATAGATAGATAGATAGATAGATAGATAGATTTAAAATTCAATATTGTTTTCTTCATTCAGGCTTGAATTACCAGAAATAAAATTCAAAGTTGCTCCGAACAGGAGGCTCCAAAATATATCTCTGACCCGTAGCCCCAAGAACTCTTAAGATGACCGTGATCCAGACAGTGTTTTTGTTAGTATTATTTTAGGGCACAAGGAGCTCCGATTGGGAACATGCACCAATACAAACTCTTGAGATGTGCACTTGTGGTAACTAGGCACTAGGCAGCCATTACCATAAGGTACCACATTGTGTTTACGAGCAGAAAAAGTCGTCCAGTTCTTGAGAAATAAGATTGGGGTAGTCACATATCTCTTCTCCTAGAGAGGCTCCAGCCCACAAAATAGAGCAAAATGGTTAAAAAAGAAATGAAACCCCTTTTAAAAAAAAAAAAAATTGGTGTTTGCGTGCCGCTTTGTATTATCAAGAAAATTCTACTACGGTCGAAAAGTTCACATAATATAAAATGACGCTTGGCATGTTTAGGACGTGTTACAAGTATCGCACATTTTGTTTGAGTTTTTTGTATTGCTTTTCCTGTTTACAATATCATTAAAAAAGCCTGCGAACACTTACTGCATGAAACACATTTCATCGTGTGTTCATGAAGAATCCGCTAGTTAGTTACTGTTGTCATGGATGCAACTGACATTTTTTTTCTCTGGGGGTTAAGGTATCTTAGCTACTTATGGTGCATCATGCAGTCTATAGTTAGAGAATCTGTATTGCAAAATTGTTGTCTTGGTACAAATCCCAGTGGGAACAGGTGTACCCAGTGCGGTGCAGATAACTATAAAACATGGCCTGAAATAATTAAATTGTGATTCTGATTTCCTTAAAAGGCATTTTACTATTTTACCCAGGCTTGGAAAGATCTATCTGTGTTTTTTTACTACTTTAAGGCTTCTGGAATTGCTTAAATAGGGGATTAACATTAGTCTCCGAACAAAACCAATTTAATCTGATGAGGTTCCTTCTTTTAGTAACAAACCGGTAATAAATGTAACAAGCCAACCAAAGCACAGGCACCCAGTTCAGACTGATTCTGCTACGTCAATGTTCATTTTCTGCTGAAGTCCTAATGGACACAGACATCATACTTTTTAACATAATTCCCCCAAATATGAATCTTAAATATGAGCATGGCTTCAATCCAATTATCATATATAAAGAAGTTAACACAAACCTGGTTCACACTTGTCTGTAAGTGAAAGTGTCTGTGTATCGTAGCACTTTTAAACGTTTGGCTTTGTTAATGCCAAAGACTTGTGGATGTAATAAGTAATTTAAGCTTTGGTGTGGGAATTGGAATCAATGGCTTTGCCATTATTTGAGTTGCAGATTTCAGCAAAACACTGGGCATATTTAATAGCCCGTAGCGCCATTCTAACTCCACATTAGCGTCATTTTGTGAGGCTGATGTGGCGTTAGAAGGCCAAAAACGCTGCACCATTTTCACAAAGTAGTGCAATGCATGCTTTGCACCACTTTGTAACCCTTTGCACTACATTATGCCTGCGCCAGTCTAAATGTATACAAAGGGGGCTTTTTTGTCCCCCCCGTTAGAGGGGGGACAAAAAAAAGAGCAAAGAAATGTAAGGGATTTCTTTCTGTCATTTGTTTGGCACTTTTAATGCCTGCTCACAGCAGGCGTTAAAAGGAGGCTTCCATTGGTTACAATGGGGCTCTGGGTGCTTTGCAGGATTGACGCTAATCCTGCAAAGCACCGTACTAGCATCAAAAATTCTGATGCTAATCCCCTAACTACTGCCATAGTGCACCATATTTTGAATACAGCGCACACATGCCCCATTGTTTCTAGCTCAAATTAATCAAAAGTTACTAAAAACTATGAGACACGTATTGCTGTGCAGTGTAAAGTCCTTCACAAAAGCTGACTGGTAACATTTCTGTTTTTGTATTTCTGCATTTGAGTGTCAAAGTCGTAATAACGAAGTGAAATCTTTGCCCAAATAGAGTTAACATGCGTAACTAATCCAAAATAATGAGATAATACTAACATCAAATGTGCCCCATTATGCTGCATAATGACTTTTTTTTGGTGCATAATTTAGTCAGCCCTGCTGCATAATTTGGTCCTCCGTTGCCTCATAATTCCAGTGACCATGGCTATTTCCTACATCCGAGGTCTTCAAACGTTTTTGTTCTGAGGACCACTAAGCAAATAGATTTGAAGCCAGCCATCCTCCAAACTCTATGGCATGGATTGGGGGAGTGGGAGGGACAGGGCTGAGCGCAGGGGGTTGGATGTATGAGATCACCTCAGGGGTACCTTTTCTGAAGCTTATAATCCACATTAAATGTGAAATTTATAAAACAGCAAATGCATTAAACAAAAAACAGAAAATGACCCAAAAATACTTCTCCTGATAATTGGGGTGTTGTGAACCCCTTGCACTCCTGGACCCCAAAACAACTGCATCTGCTGCACTAATGATAAATGAAGATCTGAGTAGCAGGCTGCCAACTCTGCTACTTCTGCCCACTTCCCCACCATGCCAGACAATAACACCAATCTTGAAATAGGGTCTCTGTCTCTTTCAAGAAAACAAAAGAGCTCCCACATGTTCTCCCCTCTTTTTCCCTTTTTCCATCAGGGTGCCCTCTGTAGTAATGCTAGAAAAGAAAATAATCCTCCATGCCTCCTTTTTAGAGTGAGACAGACATATTGTGATGCAGTGGGCCCCTCGGAATCCTGGGCCTCAGTGCCACTGCACCAGCTTCACTAATGAAAGCTAACGCGGGCTGTCTCCTCTGCCCTTTGTTAAAAGTATGGCTCACATCTCCCTCCCTGCTGTCTTTCTTAGGGGAAACTGAGGTGTCTTCTCTGCTTCAATGTTCCCCTCTCTTGAGCCATTACTCCCATGCCCAAAGCAACACTGGCATAGCAAGTGTACACTGGGCTAAACACAAGCAAGGAAGGATAGTGACTTGCCGTTACTGAGGTTTAGTTGGCTCCTCAAACTGCTGGGCCCTGTTACCACTCTACCTACAGCCCCATTGATACTTTCTGCCCCTTTGTATTAAAAAAGCAGCAAGAGTGACCTGGGCTTTATGCTAGCAAGGACAATGGGCCCCACTCTGATGTTTAAGAGTAAGAAAGCCATAATTGGGGTACAGTGGCCATTTACATCCTTGTCCCGAGTATCTGCTGCACTAATAGTAGTGATGGCCCTTTAAAAAAAAGCCCCCATATATCAGCCTTTTTCTTGTGGGCATCTCCCTAAGGAAGCGGTCTCCTTCCCCTGCATAGTGTCCCCTCTTCTGGGCCCATACCTTTGACACTACACATAAATCTTGTTTCTTTACTCTTTCTCCTGGGCTATTACTCTGAGGCCCCAGGGATTCCAGATGATTAGGGCTCTTCATCTTAATGCAACCCTATTGGCCTCCTGCATGGAACCCCCTGGACAAACCTTTTTACAAAAACAGTTGTCCCTGAACGGTTAACGCTGACTTTGAGGTGTCTCTGCCTGAAAGCGAGGGGAAGGGAAGATACAGAGAGCTGAAGACTGAATGGACCTTTCACCAGTTTTTAATTGATGGAGTCACTTACAGCTTCATGGTGACAAAGATTTACTATTTTTAAGAGGTAATGCAAAAAGTGCTATCAACTGAGTTCTGGAGTAATGAAGACGCTTACACAAATGTTTACCCTAGGTTTATTTTTAAAGCCCTTGTTTTATCTCAAAATTAACATCATTTTGTGGTAGCCAAGTTTATACTGTGTAATATTATTTTAAAATAATGGGTTAGAACTTTTTTGTGCTTTCTGTCACAGCTGGGATTCGGTAGTAATGTAAATACGCCAGTCAAAATTTCTCACTCTACCAACTAGGTTTGCATTATGTGCCTTTCTGGTCTCAAACACAAAGACATTTGCAGTGATTACTTTCACCAACTGAAGTTTCATAACATAAAAGAGTAAATTTTTCGTCAATTGGCTTAACTTGCATTTATTTTTCACTTTGTGCATTATTTTACATGCAGTTACCTGAAGGCAAAAACAACAAAGTACTTACATAATCTTTTGCTCTTTTTAATCACAACACTTTGACCCTGTCACGATTCTCCATGACCTTTACCTTCATGGCACTAAGGATCACAGTTCCAATACTTTTCTATGTAAGTCAAGGACTGCTTGTCACAGAAGACAGCCTGGAAACACTCCAGTCAAACACGCTGGTGCTTCCAGGCAATACTGATTTACAAGTACTTGCAGAGGCATTTGCAACCCCTAGGATTGCAGCCACGGACCTCTAGGGGGTTCACCCCTCAGCAGAGGCGTGGTTTACAAGCTTGTGAGGTCGATTTGGGAAAGGGCAGCAGTGTCAGACTAATTGCTTGCACTGCAAAGGGCCCATTCGATGGAGTAGCAGTTGTGGCAAGGACTCTACTGTATGTAGTCTACTTGAAAATAAACCTTCCATGAAGAACCAGCCCAACCTTTAGGTAACAGTATATTTGGGCAGGATGGTGGGAGGAATGAAATCGTTGGTTACGCGAAAATACTGGACCCATAAACGGACCACCTGTAATAAGGGGCACAGCGCATCTCTGTCCCTTTTTATGGTCGAGCGCAAAGCTCTTTGTCCCTGGTGTAATCTCTCGATGGGCTTTTAACCATACCCATGTCACGCCCATCAGTTTTTTTGGTTTGTGGGCTTGCCTTTTCAAATTCGTTTGATTTAATTAGTGAAAGGCATGCATACGCCATTCCTTTTCTGGTGTTTAGCCAGCTTCGAGCGCACCAGCCAACTACTGAAAACATACGAGGCTCCATGTTTTCAGTATGGTTTCTGGACTACTTTTATCTTTATTTCGTAGGCAGCATGATCTCGTTGGGCAGTAGTCGAGCGATTTGCATGAGTTACATGGGTAATTGCACTTTTGCCGGTTACATGGATATTTGCACTTTTGCCGATTTCACTGCGAGCGAACGTCTGTTTCCTTTTGTGTGTCTGCTTTGCGTTCATGGCGGCCATCAGCTCGCTTATGTGAAACTGTTTTACTTTTCACTTTCACTTTATGTGGCAAGAAAAGTCTGGTCAGTTATGTAAAACTGTTTTACTTTTCATTTTCAGTTTATGTGGCAGGAAAAGTCTGGTTAGGAGTTTACAATGCTCTTAGCTTTAAATCATTTAATTTGGGCCTAACAAAGAACAGGCAAAAGTGTTAGCGGGCATACGACTGTTTCTGGTTGAATCCAGTCACAGTAACACATCTTAATAATGAAGTGAAAAAAGGGACTTAGCGAACCCAGTAGTACTGAGTTGGTGGTTAGTCAACATCTGTTTAGTTGCAAAAGTCTTACGAGGGGGCTCTTCTAGCTCAGCTGTACACTGCAAGAAACCACAATATTTCAATTGGAAAATATACGTGTTATAAGACAGTGCGAGGATTGCCGTCTAGCAAGTCTTGATTGTCTGGAACACTGCAGATCGTAAATGCAAACAAGTTTACATAGCTGAAATCACAGGCCTTCCAGTAACAGACACAGAGGCGACTTTATTGTCAATGTTGTCATTCATTCTTTAGTGAAATCTATGACCGACTCATCTTGTGTGCACAATGTTGACAATTTTCAAATTGTAATGGTCAATTTCATACGCTCACCTCTTAAGTGCATTCAGAAATAAATGTGCATCTTTGCTGACAATCATATCTTCTATCCATCATGAGTCATACAATCATAACTGCAGCAGCGGTGTTTAGCTCTCAGGGATCGCGAAAATAATTGAACATGCATGATACGGCCACATGAAGTAAGCATTAATTATTGTTCTTTAACACTATGGTGGTCATTCCAAGTTTGGCGTAACTAAACCGGCACGCTGGCAGCGGTCTTTTGACCGTCGCCAGGGTAGCCGTGCCGACTGCCATATAACGAGTAAGGCAGTGAACCCAATGCAACAGACAACTCACCGCCAGCACCGCCACCGCCGATGAGCAGCAACCGGTGGCGGAAGCCAACTTCATGCAGGTGAAAGCCAATGTCCTGTCCACCACACCGCCAGGATATCCGGTGCAGGCTGGCCGCCACGATAATCCCGGGGGAAACAGAAAGTACAAAAGGCACTCCAGGCACAGAGACGCCTCTGCGGCCGCCATTGCAAACAAACTGCTAGTCTTCCCAGCGTTGTATCTCGCCATACACCTTCAGGGCCAACGGCGAAGACACCAGCTGTAAGTATGCCGAGCGCAGAGGGGAGGAAATGGCAATGATACAATCCCACACTTAACACACATTCCTCGCACAGACAGATGGGGCCACACACAAGCACACACAATATACGTCAATGGCGGGTACCCAATACACACACAAAGCCAAGCTGATACATCCCAAACATACAGCACAACGCACACCAACACCACTACACACCCCATAACCTCACAGCGACAACTAGACCACAAAATCCTCACCGCAGGCACAGACAGGCACGTTGTGCGACACCACACACACACACACCATGAACTCCATGTAACATTGGCACACAATCAATAGCAGTGAACACACATCCAAACAATGATACAGGTGACACAACACGTATAACCAACAATCAAGAAAATCCACATATGGAGCACCACACACACGGATGCACACAACACCCTGTACAATCACACAAGCAAGCAGTCACACATAGCACAACATCCTCATGGCCCAAACCATCTACCCAGTGCATGCAACAACATAGACACAATCCATACACAGACCTCACCCACCTTTGCACACAGATGTCACACCACCATGTACAAGGAAACCAGGACAAGATTCTCAAATTGACAACCACAGCAATGTGGGCAATTGTATTCAACAACAAAAGAATAAAATAAACTATATGCAAAATGTGCCAATGGCAAGTCTAATGTCCAGAAATGCAGGACACATTGTCCATGAATCATGGGCCTAACTTGATTCTTGACAGCAAATAGGCTTCCACGTCAGAGGGGCATCAATGTGACAGGCAGGCACCTCAAGGGTGTGCGGGTGGTGGGGGAGGTTTGCATGTGGAAGGGGCACGTTTCGGTTTGGGCTTAGGAAGGGTGACTTTGGCACTGGGAGAGGTGGAATTCTTGCTGGGTGGAGGAGCAGGGGAAACACCTGAGGGGACACGTGAGGAATGGGATGTGGAAAGGCCTGAGAGGGGCTGGGGGACACAGCGTTTACAGGGAAAATGGCGTGGGAGAGGAGTAGGGAAGAGGTCAAGGGTGGCAAGGAAAACTTTCTTAGGTACACGGGGGTGGTCACATGATTGAGGGTTGGGAGTGGAGGTAGAGGGAGTGCTCGTCTAACGTGTTGGTGTGCTGAACATGGATGCTGGTGTGTGCAATGTCTGTATGTGTGTGGTGGCTGAATGTTGGGTTGGGTAGTGGGTGCGTGCGCATTCATTGGGAGGAAGGGCCAGAGATGTAGGGAGAGGGAATGGGAGATGAGTGAATGTTGCTGTGGTGTGAGCAAGTGAGGTGGATGTGCTGCAGGTGGCTGAGATGGTGGTTGTGGTAAGTGTGGGTGTGGTGTGTGGGGTGTGTGTCTGTGAGTCTGCTGATGTGGTGATGGTATGACAGGAATGGAAGTAGGACCAGTGTGTGATGATGTAGTGCTGGCAGGTGTCAGTGGGGATGTAACTGCAAGGGAGGAGGTGGTGGGGGAAGTGTCTGTTGTTATGTCTGCTGATGTGTGTTGAGTGTGTGCCTGCTTGTGTGAACGTTTGTGATGCCTATGAATGTCTTTGAGCACCTTGTCTGTTGTAGTGGGTGTATGCTGGTAGGTATGTGAGCTTTGGACGGATGTAGGGAGAGGGGTTGTGGATTGGTAACAGGTAGCTGGAGGGAGGACGGAAGATTAAGGGACACTGGCTGCTGTCAACAAGGAGGCCAGAGCCTGAAACGATCTCTGTAGGTCAGACAAGGCACTGTGAATGCCTTCCAGGAATGCATTGGTCTGCTGCATCTGGGATGCCAGTCCCTGGATGGCATTCACAATTGTTGTCTGCCCCACAGAGATGGATGTTTGGAGGTCAATTGCCTCCTCATTGAGGGCAGCAGGGCTGACTGGGGCAGGGGCAGAGGTGCCTGCGACAAAGGAGACGCCCACCCTCCTGGGTGAGCGGGTACGGGCAAGTGGGTGGGGTGCTACAGGGAGGGTGGTGCTGGTAAGGGGGGTGGCGGAGAAGGATGGTGCTGGGGTTGTCCCAGATGGCTCTGCCACCACCAGGGAGCCGTCATCGGAGGAGGAATCTGAATCAGATGTGTTGGTAGCTTCAGTCTCCCCCGTG
Organism: Pleurodeles waltl; assembly: GCF_031143425.1. Classification (NCBI taxonomy): domain Eukaryota; kingdom Metazoa; phylum Chordata; class Amphibia; order Caudata; family Salamandridae; genus Pleurodeles; species Pleurodeles waltl. The sequence continues at coordinate 381,905,130 of NC_090444.1, read as the reverse complement.
GTGCTCTCCTCGCCCTCCATCCCAATGGTACCCTCGGCTTCAATGGTGTCCACCTCCTGGATCCTGTGGGCTGCTGCATCCCCACTCACCAGTGTCCTTCCTCCTTCGCCAGATGATGCTAATGCATACATAGACAGAGTTGGAGAGAGAGAGAAGGAGGGTTGGAGGAACAGAAAGGGAGGAAATGATGTTAACCCACATACCCACTTCACATTCAGACAATACAGATTACAGCCCCTGCCGAGAAAACAAGAGACCATTTAGCAATCATTTACTATTGGGTCATGCAAGCGATATCTAAACTTAACTAATCCCTGCAGCCTATACACCTTAATGAAGACCACTACATGGATATCAACTGCATGAATGACTTATCCAACAAACCAGCCCAGGAACATACCCATCCACATGTCATCCATTACAGGATGATACAAATCTGAGGACAGAGGGACTGCGATCACTAACTAACTGACAGGAATGTGTGGAGTACATGTCCTTACAGTGGTGCTTGGTTGTAGCAAGTGAAACAATTGCAATGTTCATGTAACATGCCTCTCATTAACCATATACAGTGCCTAAGTGACCACCTTGTACTACAACAGTACACACAGAGTTGGAGGATGAAGCCCATGACATCATTGCATACATGAGAGACCTATACGTACAGGTGAACGTGTGTCACAGTACCACCACTTCTTCTCCTGCATGGCTCAACATAGCTAACATCAAACACTCCAACATGATGGGTGTGCCAACCAGGACTGTGCATTCCCTAAATCACATCTGACCACGTCAATTCCTTATTAAGTGAGGGTCACAGTACACAACCATGCAGTAGTCACCTGACAGTCAACACTTACCCCCTTGTGGCTGCTGCACATTCTTCAAGCGCGCATCCAAATCTGGGTACTCCACCGTCAGTATGTGGGCCATCAGGGGGGTCAGGGTCCGATGGACAACCCTCCCATGTTGGGAGGCCCTCCCCAGCTGTGCCTCCGTGGTCTTCCAGGCTCAGCGCCTCAGGTCCTCCCACCGCTTCCTGTAGTGGGTGCTCCACCGGCTATGGACCCCCAGGGTCCGCACTTCCTTGGCAATGGCTCTCCATAACCCTTTTTTCTGGTGGGCGCTGACCTGCCTGAGAAACATTCAGAAAGGGGAGGACATGATGTCAATTACAACAATACAGCAGTAATCTTTGGCAACACACAACAAACAGGGACCATGCACAGTGCCAATATTCACACATATCCTGTCCATGCTAGACACCTGATCAGTCATGACATCTCAATGTGCACACACATACATCGTCAAACACCACCCGACATGTGGGCCAAAGTATATTGTACTGACCTGTTGCCCTGGAGCACCGTACAACTGCCCATACAGGAGTAGAACCCCTTCCACCAGTTTCTCCAGTTCCTCCGTAGTGAAGGCTGGGGCCCTATCCCCTGCAGTGCATGCCATTGTTGCTCCAAGTGACAAGACACAGCAGCACACGAAATGGAGGTCTGTCTTGCCCAAAAGCCAGGAGTCATGTGAGCTAGCCCATATAAAATGGCGGTTGCGACTGCAGCGGTCATGACCGTCACCACCGGCGGTGATCGTCATTGGTCCCAGTCTCCCATAGACATCAGTGTAAACCCATGGGGAGTTGCACGGCGGTTCAGAACACCTTCCGCCTGCGGAATGAGGTCACTTCCAGCTGTACAATGCATGCCGGACAGGCGGATGCCATATTAGTCTGAGACATTACTCTCCTGGCTTCACACTGCGTAACTACCTGCATGTCATCACAAATAGATACATCATGTCACACGTTGTGGATAATGACAGATGTAGTGAGTGTCTGGTAATGTCACCATATATGATCAGTATATTGGAACACATGGAAGGTGTATGTGTACATGTCCTGTATACGTTCATTGCCACAGGGATCATGTGCCATCCTCTGGTAGGAATGTAGTGTGGAGTAATGTGTGTTCCCACAACATGACAGCCAACTTGCATTATTTACACTTCGTGACTGCCGTATGTCATACTTGGTGCCCTACATTGTGAGTGGTTTCCAGATTGTTGTTTGTGTCCCAACACAGATATCGCCACAATGGAGTGATGAGGAATGCACCAGTTTATTGGCCTCTCATAGATCTTGATACCATGGAAGAGCACCACATCATCCTGAGCTATCGACTGAACCGTCTGTGCTTCAGGGAATTGGTCCCCCAATTAAAGTCAGATCTTCTGCTGGGTTTGAGAAATCCCCATGCCATTCCTCCAACAGTCCAGGTGTTGTCAGTCCTGCATTTTCTGGCAAGTGGCTCTTTTCAGGTTACAGTGGGACTGGCTGCAGGGTTTTCACAGCCCCAGTTCAGTAAGGTGTTGCAGGATGTGCTGGATGCCCTACTCCAGCATGTGCACAGGTATATTAGGTTCCCAAAACGTCAAGAATTGGCCACTGCAAAAGCAGCCTTCTACAACATATCAAATGTCCCACATGTAATCCGGGCCATTGATGGGACTCACATTGCCTTGGTACCTCCAAGGACCAATAAACAGGTCTACAGAAACAGGAAGAGTACATATTCACTCAATGTACAAGTGGTCATGATTCCTACATCCTGAGGAACAGCGGTGTCCCTGCAATGATGTCACAGCTACAGGGAGAAAGGGCCTGGCTCATAGGTATGTGTACTGCCCGCCATGTCAGACGTTTGTACCCCTCATAACACAGTCAGCACTCTGCCTAGCATTGTTACCTATGGTTATGTTCCCTTTTCCACACAGGTGATTCCAGATACCCCAACCTACCCTGGCTCCTGACACCTTTGAGACATCCAACTACAGGAAGGGAGAATAGGTACAATGAGGCACATGACTAGATGAGACAAGTGATTAAGTGGACTTTCAGTCTCTTGAAAGCTAAATTTTGTTGCCTTCATGTGTCTGGTGGTGCCCTACAGTACCGACCAGGGAAGGTGGTGTTTATCTGGCCCATCTTGTCCTGGGTTTGCTGGTATTCTCCTAGGACTCTGGACGCGGCCTCCTGGCTAGTCATGTCCAGTACCAGCCTCGTCCCTTGGCCCACGATTGCCCTCCCACTGGCCCTTGAGCCCTGTGCCTGTGCCCCTGATGCAGTGTGCCCTCTCCCACTGACACCAGGCCCGTCATTGTCTTGGGTTTGCACCGTTGACTCCTGCCCCTGTCCTGTGGGGCACACTGTTGTCTGATGTGTCCTTGTCATTGACTGGATTTGCAGGGCAGTAATGGCAGTTAGCTGTCCACTGCTTGTGTTCCTATCAGTGGAATGTTACAATGGGCCTATTTTGGAAGATAGTTCATGTTTGCCTTGCTACTGTCATCGCCATGTACTGATGTGCATTTCTAATACTCATTGGTGATGGGGAGTGACATAGTTTAAGGTGCAATTGCAGTGATGTGATGTGGATGTAGCAGTCATGGAAGGGTAGGGAGTGTTCAATTGTGGTCGATGTGGCACTTGCTGCATTGTGGGGTATCCATGCACTAGGTGGGCCTGTGAGGGAATGGTGTCAGTAGGGTGCTGTGGCATGCAAGGGTGGGTATTGGGTCAATGGTGGGTTTGTGCACATTAGGGTGGTGTAAGGGGGTGAGAGGGTGGTGGGGGTACATGCTGTACACAGGGACATGTTGGCCGGGGGGTACAGTAGACTTACCAATGTCCAGTCCTGTAGGTATTCCCGTCAGACCTTCTGGATGTAGTATGGCCAGGACCTTCACCTCCCACAGTGCCATTTCTGGGGGGGGGGGTCCAGTGGGGGCCCACCACCTGTCCTCATTACAGAAATTTGGTGCCTGGAAGCAATGTCCTGTACCTTCCCCCTAAGGTCATTCCACTTCTTCCTAATGTCCTCCCTTGTGCGTGGATGGTTCCCCACTGCATTCACCCTGATGACTATCCTCTGCCATAGGTCGTTCTTCCGGGCTATGGATGTCTGCTGGACCTGGGCTCCAAACAATCACGGCTCCACTCTGAGGATTTCCTCAACCATTACCCTAAGCTCCTCTTCTGTGACTCGTGGGTTTTTTGGTGGTACTATGGTGGTTGTGTTGTGAGTGGGGGTGTTTGTTGTGCAGGGATTGTGGGTGTGCTGTTTGTTGATGTGAATTTGTGTAGTGGTATGTAGGTGTGCTCTGTTGTGTTTGTGTGCAGTGGTGTGTTGTGTGATGCATGTTCAGTGTGATATGTGCCTGTGGTATCTAGGTGCAGTGCCTCCTTTCAGTGTGGTCTTGCCTCGCTCTGTCAGAGTTTCTGGATGCAAAGGGTTCTGGGTATGTGTGGGGGGTGTTTTGTAGTGCTGTGGACAGCTGTGTGTATGTGTCTCAGGTGTTGGGTAATGGTATTGTCCAATGTGGTGCAGTGTTCTGGTGGTGGTGCCTTTTTTCCCCACAGCGGTTCAGACCTCCAATGGATTTCCACTGTGTTGGGTCTGCGGTGCTGATTTGTGAATCGTTATTTCGCAGCGTGGCGGTGCTGGTGGTGCAGCCACCTTCTTCACGTCATCATTTTGGCTGACTGTGTTGATTTTTGGGTGTATTTTGGGTGGTGTAGTATGGGTGACTCGTGATACGGCAATCTTCACTCTGCCATCACTGGCGGTCTTTCTGCGGCCACTTGCACGGCGGCCTTCGGTGATGACCGCCAAACTCGGAATGACCACCTATGTCTATTAACCTTGATGATGTAGTAGTGTCCAATGAAGTGCAGTAAAACATGCAAGTACACTTTTCTATAGAAAAAAGGGTGGAGTAGACGCTCAGACACGTTATCTATCGTTGGTATTGCTACTGTTCTAAAGTAAGCCCTTTTTAGGGTCAAGCGCAAAGCGCTCTGTCCCGGTGTAATCTCTCTATGTGCTTGTAACCATTTGGCTGGTTCGTGGGCTTGCCTTTTAAATTGATTTCATTTGTGAAAGGCATGCACATGTCATGCCTTTTCCGGTGTTTAGCCCTCCTCGAGCACACCGGGCAACTACTGAAAACATACGAGGTTCCATGTTTTCCTTATGGTTTCAGGACCACTTTTTCTTTTCATTTCGTAGGCATCGCGGTATCACTGGGCAGTAGCTGAGCGCTTTGCATGACATCGATCCTGTTACATGGATAATTGCACCTTTGCCAATACGTTTCACTGCAAGCTAATTTCTGTTTCCTTTTGTGTGTCTGCTTTGTGCTCATTGCGGCCATCGGCTCACTTATGTGAAACTGTTTTACTTTTCATTTTCAGTTTATGTAGCAAAAAAAGCCAGGTTAGAAGTGTACAATGCTAATAGCTCTAACTCGAGCAAATGCGAGACCCATTGCATTGCAAATGCTTGTTTTAAATGCAAGTGGCGTACACTCTTGTGGAGCCAATGGATAAAAGCAGCGTTCAGGAATTATGATCAAGCAATAATATACTGTTTGATTGTGATATACCCAATTAGCATCACAAAATTTGTGACATTGTGCATGTTATTCAGAGAATTAAGACTTTATGATTGGTGTTATGTTTTTTTTATTGTCAGTGACTAACGTTATTTTATTATTCGTATGCAGGTTCAGATTTACCTGGTTCACTTGTTATTCTGATGTTTATGGTGGTTTTGATACATTTATTGTCTAATTTTATTTAATCAAACAGTTCATTTTATAATTGAACTGACAAAATAATCATTTGAATTTATTGTCATCAGAATACCTAAAAAATGTAAATGGCTAGAGATTAGCCACAAAAACAGTTAGACAGCTAAAGTAAAAGAATTAGTGTGGTAGGAATCCAGAGCTTGAGAGCAGAAGGAAATCCTGAGAAAGTTCTGCAAGAAGAGGGATCAGCCGCACTAAAGATTAACAACAATGTGAGCTTGAACTCCAGGAGAGGTGTTAAAGGTTGGGAGGAGCATCAGAGACTAAGGCCCATATTTATACTTTTTTAGCGCCGCATTTGAGTCGTTTTTTGACGCAAAATCGGCGCAAACTTACAAAATGCAATTGTATTGCTAATAAAAGATAAATATGGGCCTGAGGGGCTTATTTACAACTCTTTTGCACCCCCGGTGCGTCACCTTATCCCATATAAATATTTCTATTTCTCTAAGGTAGGCAACTGCTCACTGCCAACGATAGTATTCTCTTATTTACTGAGTTGCGTTAATTCTGCCCTATTTCCTCTGGAAGATCGTCACTAGGCCCGGTAACTTCAAACTGTGGTCCCAGTTTCTTCTTAAATGAAGCTGGTTGAATTTTTACCAGTGTAGGAACTTTTCGTCACCTAAGGCATAGCCCTGCTGATGGAGTTAGAGAGGAATGTACAGCGAAAGGTGGTTTTACATCAATTAGGTACTGGTATGAAATCTACTATAAATGGTGCAGAAAATGCAATCAATGATTTAAAGGCTGAAGTAAACATGCAGCAACAAATTTCAGATATTTTTACAATGAAGATAGAAGACATTAATTTAAATAATATCTTTGTATTTGAAGAGGATATACATAATGGAGGTTCTCTGTACCTTTTCCAGAATGTTCGAAAGGGAATCCGAACAAGCTTTAATGGGGAGGCAAAAACTCAGTTGTATTTCGTAGACTGTCATGTGATGTATCCTTTATTTAATAGTGACTTTCTGATGTTTTACTTCTTCTCTTGTTCCCTATTTTAAATGTTGTATTTTTATTTGTAAATGTAGCATGCATTGATATGGTTTTCATTTTCTTTATGTCTTGTTATACAAACAGTAATCAAATATTGCGAACTGCATATGTTTCCCAATTGTTCATCTGAGACCACACTAGTTATTAATAACTAGGTGTAAATCATTAGTTTGAGATAAACAAATCTTGCAACCTAGTGATAAGCTACTGTACAAAACCCAGTTCCAACCCTTAACTGTTGCCCCATTTCCCTCAAGTGATGAGCCCTTTTATGCCTATTTGTGGTACTTCCTGCTTCAGCCTTCATAACTTTTAGTCCACATAAGGTATCCACTGCAAATTGGCATCCATTTTTTCAGACACCCCGGAGATTCCAAAGGGACCCACAGTTTGTGGATTTCCCAGGAGGAGACCGAGCAAATAGGAAAAATATAGGTGCATTCTGATTGTTTTGGGAAACATAGGAAAAAAGTGCTCTGGATAAAAGCATCTGTTTTTTCCTTCAAATTACAGCAACAAATGGTTGCCGTGTTAACGCTACCACCTCCCCAGCTTTCAGGAGCATGCAGAAATCCATCAAAAAACTAAATTTTTTAATGCATTTATGGCATGTTTCAAAGGGGTAGCCTATTTGTCCATTTTTTTTTGCCATCAACCTTCCTCCAGTTTGTGGTGGACACCAGTATAAAACCCAGGGGGGATCCAGGAAATCTATAGATTTCTGTAAAGTAGACAAAATTCTAAATTCAGAGATCACATGCAGACCCGTCAAGGTTTTCTCAAATAAACTAACTGATGAACTAAAGAAATAATGAAAATGAGTTGGAAACAAACGACCATTTGATAACATGTTCATCTGTATCTTTCACAATGGCTGATTTACAAAAGCAAAATACCATTGTGTCAGCTAGACGCTTCTGATTGTGGGGATATAAAGGGTTTTTAGGTTCTCCAAGAACCCGAGGTACTAAGAGCCAATAAGTGAGCTGCATCATACAATGGTTTTTCATTGAGTACCAAGTATAGACCAATTCACATGGTGAAATATGTAGTGTTAAATGAATATCAAGGAAACCTGTATATTTCTAAAACAGGCACAAGAATTGGAGTTTAGAAGCAGTGGCTAGTGCACTTCTTTGAATGTGTGGGTACCCGTACTAGCATGTGATCCAAAAGGCAATTTTCAAAATGTATTCTGTCTTACACGTGGACTTACATTCGGAAGGTACAAGTGCAGCAAAATCCATTGGTAATAACAAATGTTTTACTATTCTATGTTCCCACATGTCTTCCGATAAAATGCTACCACGCTTGTGTGGGTATGCCTGGTGCCATTGACAGGGAAGGTCCCAAAATGTAATATAGACACATTACATTTTTGCACTGAGAACACACCCTAGTTTTGCAATGTGGCTAGCTGTGGATTTTGGACCCTACCTAGCTCAGCCAGCACCTAGGGAAACCTAGCAAACCTAATTTCAAAAACATTGGCAGGAGTCGCTGTAACTGCAGTTCCTGAAAATGCTTTTTTATGTTTGCCACACGAGTCCATTAACACTACAGAGCCATCCATAATTTTTTTAAATTATTGTCAAAAACAAAATCCCGAAGTTGAAGTTTCTATATGAAAAAAAGCCCCTGTCACCGTGGAATTGATCTCCTATCATGAGGTGGGCATTAGACAGATTTCACTGACCCATACCATCAGGGTTTTCCAGATGGTGATGGAAAGTGGAAAGTGACCTGTATGTCTGCTCATCTAAATTAGGAGAGCAGACATAGAGGTCAGCCTCAGCTGGCCCTTACTCAGTTGGGCCATAACCATGCCAGGAATAAAGTGGTCTCTGACATATTTACACCAATGGTCTGTCCGCATATAAATCGGGGGTGGGGAGGAGGGGCAGACTATTATCTTGGTGGTAAGGATACTCTGTCGCCATTGTGTTGCCCTACTGCCACAGATATAAATCTGCCATTAATTTCTTAGAGCTAATCCACCACTTACACTGGTTAGTTTTGGCACCCCCAGAAATGCTAATTAAAGAACAAATACTTATCACAGCATCTGAACATTGAAACCAAGACCACCGAAGACATGCATACAGCCAGATTATGGCACCAATCACTTTTTGGTCCAATCACACGCCATTCATACACCAGCCACAAGACTTTCATTTTGCCATTCAGAGGCCCAATCAAACAGATCGGTCCATTCAAATCAACGTATGGCCGCCATTCAAGGGCCAATCAAATTCATCCACCACAGGACAGAATCCATATTTAAAAGAACCTCTCAACCAGTCATCAACCAACTTGCATACAAATATAGCGCAAACAAACTCTATAAACACATATATCCAGACATGATGACAGTTGGTGCTGCCACAACTTTCACAAATCAATAAAATATTTGACCACGGTTTTACTATCTGTCAAGTATCTGCCTCTGTCGACATTCTGAACATTATGGAACATGTGCCTACTGAACCTTTACTTACGACACCCATGACAGCCACAGCCTTTAGATCGCTCACTGTATTAAATCCAACTCCTTCCAGTTTATGGATGTGAGTTGGGGGTGTCCGAGAATGCCATACAAGACCCACAGTCCTCAAACTGAGTGAGCATATTTACCTCTGAAACCAAGTCAAATATGCTGTGGAACACTGCCTAAGTTCCCTATAGAGCACTTAAAAAATTAGCCAAGACTTTATGTTTTTTTCACATAGGGTATGTTCCACCCACCACTATGTGCAGTGTGGTGACTATAATGCACTTGTAATTCAGTGAACAGAACATCTACCATGTTCTGATGGCAGATAAAGTTATCAAGCAAGCTGTAAGCAAATCCATGATTTCCTCAAGTAGAGGAAAATTATGTCTACAGCTGCTTGCCTTGTGAAGTAGTGACCCATGGAAGGTACATTGAAAGGTATACGTAAAGGAAACTCCACCTCAGTCAATTTCCCAATACTTCTCTTTTGTATGGTACAACATAAAGCAAGTAGGAAAGCACAGGGAGGGTTGGCTGAGATGGGTGCTGGGGACAGTAACAACGATTGACTCTCCTGTTTCTTTCCTTTCTTAGAGCAGACGCTGCAGCAATGACATAGTCAAGTCTGTTTAGCTGTTGCAGGAATGTGGTCGGCAAAGATTTGATCCTGTAGCTTTGCCACATCCTTCAGAGCATAAGAAATGGAAACTGCTGCTTCCGTAGCAGTAAGACTTTCAGTGACAGTCCACTAAAAGTCAAGGAAAGACATGAGTCTTTCTGTGGTGGTCTGACAATAAACAACATACCCATTGGATGTTTCCATCAGGATCGGGTGAGTAAACAACTTCTTCTACCAAGTGCGAGCTTATGACTCGCACTATAGGGCTGAAGAACCTGTCCAGTCTTATCCACTCCACCCAAGTACTTGTTGTAATCAAGTATACAGGTGGACTTGTGATCTTCAGCCATCTGAACCCTAAACCATGATGGGGGAAGTGCTCTCATCATGATTTGTATTGAGCATCACGCCTACCGGAGAACTTAACTGCAAGCAGTTTGTTGGAATGCAATGCAGTGGTCTGGGTCTAAAATTTTGGAGAATCTTACAAACAAGTGCCTGCGGGAATCCTTTGTGGAGACAGCAAACGGTACCACATGTGGCAGTGCCAGCTTTGTGCAGCTACTGTACAGCTCTACTCCTGTATAGATATTGACCACATAAAAGTTATAACCTTTGTGAAGCAGTGGCTGGACAAGCTCCCATAACTCTTCCCATGACTCCTAGTGTGGGAGGGCAAACTACAGGGTTTAAAGTAGAGTCTTTCCCTATATACATGCTCAACCTGTATACATAGCCAGTAGAGGTCTCACACAGCATGTACAACTTGATGCCATAGCAAGCTCTTTTGCTCTGAATGTACTGCCTGAACAGCAGCTGCCCTTTATACAGGGCCAAGGGCTCATCAATGTCTATATTCTTTCCAGGAGTAAAAATCTAAGGAACTCTGGCAGACAAATGTTCCACAAGAGGCCTAATTAGGAACAACCTGTCATAGTCTGGATGGTCTTGGGGCAAATCAGAAGAATTATCATTAAAAAGCAGCATACAGTGCAATATCAAAAAACAATCTATTAATGGAGGGTGTGAAGATGGTTGTTACCCAAATTGTGCAAGTAGACCAGTAGGGCTGCGAACATGGTGTATGCACTAACCTAGTTTTGAACTTAAGGCCTAAAAATGTGTCACCTCCTCAAATCAAGTGGGAAACCACCAGTGTGCCCTGGAAGGATGCCCTGGAGAGCCTCTGTGCTTCCTCAGAAATTGTTCTGCATGCAATCTGTTTTCTGCACAAATTCTACAAGGAAGTCAACATTCAAAAAGAGATGGGTGTAGTCAGTTGGTAAAATAATTGCTGTATCATCTTTACATCCAGCGTTGCCAGTGAATAGGGGAATTTGGTCCTATACTACATTGGGGTGTCGTCAGAGAGCAGTCAGTCTGTGCTTGCCGCTGCATGTGCCTGCTCTCTGGGTTAGTCCACCGTGCTATGGTCATTCCACTGCACAGACTCACAGACTGTGCTTGCAAAGGGACATAATGACTACCATCATCATGTCCTTCAGAATCGCTGGAAGAGGCGTCATCGGATGGAACTGTGCTGACTAAAAAATAACTTCCAGATTCTGCTTCATGTTCCTCACCCTCAGATGCTGTCTCAGTATCTGATCCTGCCACAGAGCTGTCCTCCATAACTTGAGTTAGGTCATGGGCAGCAGTCATCCACTGAGATGTCATCTCTGCTGACTGGCTAAAACCTTCCTTCTAAAACACCATCCTACACAGAAGACAGAACTATTGTTCTAAATTGGTGGGTATGTGCGCCTGTGAGATGTGTGCAATAGTAAATCAAAAAATACTTGTCTTTCTAGATGAAGCTGCAGGTTCTCCAAAGATACTGGAAGGACGCAGTATTACTTCACCTTTCCACATACTCAATACCACAGCATACGTTTGTCATGGCTTATGCAAAACTTTATCGTTGGGGGCCTGCTGGGCCATTGCTAGTATAAAAGTAATTTCCTAAAGTCAAAAACCTTGTGCACAGATGTGCTTCATGTGAAAACTTACAGCACTATCACCATGATCACTGGAATTATGTGGTAGGAGTGCACCACATTACACAACAGCATTGAATAAATTATGTGGCAAGAAAAGACAAATTATGTGACACAATGCAGCACTTTTTTGACAGTATTACTTTACGAAGATTTCACATCAATTGCAAACACCAGTACAGCAAACAAATACAGACTAAGCAACTGAATGATGACCAGTCAACATTTGCGCTGGGCCTTCCACTGTGTGTGAACACAGCTCCATGTTTTTAGTTACCGTTGACCCATTTGTGCTACAGACATTTTTTTATACAAAACTACGGTTTATGCTGGAATGATAAATTATGTGGCACTTTTTTATTTATTTATAAATGTGTGTTTTCCCTTGGGACGCCCAATGGCTCCCACAGAGGAAAACACACATTTATCAAATAAAAAAATGACACCTAATCTATAATTCCTGCATCATCTGCAGATGTATATAAAAAACAGCTCAAAAGGTCTAAAGTAACCCCCTACCTCCAAAAAATACAGGGCCCACAGGGGGTCTGCCTAAATGCCAGGAGAGCCGAACCCCTTACAATTTCAATATTTTTCACATTTTTTATTTCACTTTCCCTAGGGATGAGATTGCACCCCAAGGGGAAAAATACCTTTATAAAAAAGAAATCACCCTCACCAGGGGTGGATATTAGGTTGTTGCCACAATCCGTAACTAAGAAAACATTTCAGAAAGGCATTGTTGGAAAGAGTAGTCCCTTCCCAACAATGCCTCCCTGAAACCTGGCCCTCCAAAACCCCTCCAGGCAGTGGAGGAAGAAGTCACCTCTTGTCAAATGACAATTTGTGGAAAAAGAAGAATTAATATAGTCACTGTGATGTTGTTTTTATCAAACTGACAAAACAACTGAAATAGCTCAGCAATTACAACAAGGCTTCCACACTAGCAAGATCATAAGAAAAAAGCAGAGGCGAGTCCATCATTTGTGCAGAAGATGGGAAGTGAAGTAAGTGAGATGGTGAACATAAGCAAGTGGAAGGTATCAGATGTCTACTTTCTTTCAATAAAAGGAAGAGACAGCAAAACGAAAAATGGTCCTTCTACTGTGGAGAAAATTGACACTGGTATAAGTGGCTAAGTTACAGAAAATTTTAGAAGACAAATTGCTGAAGCAAGAAGTTTTTTAATTTCTTTATTGGCATTTTGAAGAAAAGACAACTATGCAGCAACATCAATGGTGGGGGAGATATCGGCGGAGGGGAGGCACAACAAGAGTGCAAATGTAACTACAAAGAGAATCAACAGATGGTTGTATCAGTGGAGGTACACATATACAACAGGTTCATCTCGGCATCGCTCACTTTAAGTGCAACCCACATTCTGATCCCTGAAAAACTGGCATAGAATCATGGCTCCTCCAATCCCCCAACTCTCAGACATTAGGGGGCAGTTGAGCTGGAGGGGCTTAGTGTCTGGGCTGCTCATATCCAGTGCATGAGGAGGGGAAGGGGCGCCATCCAGGAGGGGGTTACCTGCGTCCAGTCAAGCGGACGTATCTCTTTGTCTGAAGAATGTTAGCAATGGGTCCTAGATGTCCTTGGGGCATGATCGTGGTGGCATGAGCTCCCAATAATTGGAGGGTTGTTCCTGGCAGTAAGTTGCTTCCTGAAACCATGCCTCGGTTTTGGGTGCAGGCCGTCTCCTGCAATGCATAGCCACTCGACGTTTGCGATTCGGTAAGTGAAAATCGCAAATTACGAGAAAGCACACCTGGCAGAGCCTGATGACATCACAAGCAGGAAGTGAGTCATCCCAGGCAGTTTGCAGGTGCCACACCCAAAGGAGATCTGAGAGAGACACAGCCCAGCCACAGTGAGCAAGTCTGTGAACAAGGCAGGATTGCACAGCCACCATGGACACTTCTGCACAATGAAAGGAGAAGGGAGAAAGGAAAAGGAAACTCAAGTTTAGTGAGCAGGAACTGGAGGTGCTCACTGAGGAGGTGGTGAGAAGCCATGACCATTTGTTTGGAAAAAGCTCACTCCAGGTCCCTGAGAGTGAAAAGCGCAGACTCTGGGCAGACATTCAGACAAACATCTGTGCTGTGGGAGTTGTGCAGCGCTCTGTTGAGGAGATAAAGAAGAGGTGGTACGACCTGCGTTCCCGTGCCAAGGAGAGGGTGGCAAGACGACTGCAGGAGGCAAAGAGCACAGGAGGCAGACCACCCACCGAGACACCCTCCACCCCGATGGAAGACCTGGTGGAGTCGACACTCCTCCCAGAAGCTGTCAGTGGGGTCACTGACATCAACACATCCGGCACACCAAGCATCAGTAAAGGTAAGTGCAATATTGAAAGGTAACCCCATATGTGTATGTACAAATGCACCTTAGGAATTAGCAAGTAGGTCAAAGCATTGTGAGAAGTAGTCCATTCCACATCTTAGAAGCGGCACAACAATGCCTTATGGGAGTGGCAGTCAACAACCCAGATCTGAAAGTAGCACATAGAATGTAATTATGCCGAGTGACAGCCAGAACAACACAACACCCACAACATAGTGATATGATGTAACTGTACATTTATTACCATTGTGTGACCTTTGGTGATACATACATAAATGACATGCTGCACATTGTCGTTGCAGGTGGCTCAGGCCCAGCAGCATCTGCAAGTGCCGTTGCGGGGGATACTGAAACCCACCCTGCATCTGACTCAAACACCAGTGAGTCACAGAATATAGCACCCATCAGACGCAGGGCTAGGGTTGTACCGCTACCCGACTTGAGCCAGGACTCTGATGACATGCGGGATGATGGCCACACACCTTCCCCAGATGGCAGATGCACTGTTATGCAGGAGTCCCTGCCCCAACATAGCACAACACCCCGTAGGAGGCCTACGTATGCAGGCGCACAGCATATTGAAGCAGGAGAGGGTGGCCTGGAATCTGCTATGTTAAAGTAGCAGCGCCTGCAAAACAGAAGAATCTCAGCTTTACAAAGGCAGATGCAGGCACACAATTCCAACATGGGGCGGCTGCATCGGCAGTTGGAGTGCCTCAATTCCAACCTTACTAAAATGCATGAGGGACAGCGTTAAGCTTCTGTGAACACCAGGGAGCTGACAAGTGCAGTGAGGGAACTGTCTACAGAGCTGCGGCACGACAGAGTCAGCCACCGCAGGCAGGAGAGGCATTTTATGGGGATGTTTGGTGGTTTCTGTCGCCCAGTCAATCGCCTTGCAAATTCAACAGCCCTCATATCGCGGTGTGCTGTGGCTGCACAGGTGGAGGCAGCGCACAGCAGTAGGGATGTGGCACAGGGACCGGTGCAGATCACAAATGTGCTTGACAATATGCTGGGTGATCGCTCCGCCACACCCAGTGAACTGGGGCTGGAGGACACTGAGGACACATCTAGCCTCAGTAGCGTGGCAGTGCCCACCACTGATGCTAGGCGTCGCAGTGCCACTGAGGCCGTAAACAGAGGTGCCAGTGAGGCCACTGCGCACTCGAGTGGCTTGCGTAGCCGTAGGAAGTGACAGTAATGGCTACAGGGGACTGTTTTATCATTGTGTCATACAGTAAACTATGATTGAATAGTGAGATACTGTTATCTGCTTTTTTTTAAAGTTACATAATCTTATTTGTGCTGCTAGTGAAACTTATGTTACCTGACGTTAAGGTAATACATTTTCTAACTACAAGTACACATGTCAGTGGAGTTGTGTTGTTATTACTCACATCTGAAATGGTTGTGTGTGATGTCAGCACGCCTTTGCCTGCCCTCTGCTGCACTGGTCCTGTCTGCTGGCTGTAGGGGGGGTATGGGTCCATCATCCTCATCAGAGTCAGAATCAGATATTTCCACAGGTATGACCCTGGTGGAAGCTATATTGTGCAAGATCGCACAATTAGCCACTATTCTACATGTCGTCTCCGGGCTGTACTGTAGTGCCCCTCCACTTTTGTGGAGGCACCAGAAGCAATTCTTCAGCAGCCCAAAGGTGCGCTCCACCACATTGCGGGTTGCCCTGTGTGCTGCATTGTATCTCCGTTCTGTAGGTGTTGTAGGTTTGAGGTAAGGCGTCATCATTTAGGTGCGCACTGCGTAGGCACTGTCTCCTGAAAGGAACAGAGGGTATGATGAGTAAGTGAGCCATCTGATGTCACAACGCCATCAATGCACCAGTATACAGAGGGTCAAAACCTAGTAGATATCCTTCACCAAACTCCCCAGCTAGCAGTGTTGTGTGAATCCCGCTGTGGCGAAAGATGTATGAATCATGTGTGCTCCCTGGGTACCTGGCCACGAGATCAATTATGATATAGGAGGCATTGCATATCACCTGTATATTCATGGAATGTTGGTATTTACGATTGCGGTACACATACTCTGTGGCCGATGGTGGACAGATTGCAACATGTGTCCCATCTATGGCACCAAGGACGTGGGGGAACTCTGCTATCTGGTAGAAATCTATTTTTGTCTGCTGTATTTCCTGTGGAGTGCTGGGGAATCTGATGTACAGTTGAATTTTGCTCAGCATGGCGTTGATAAATGCATTGAAAAATCTAGAGAGGGCACTTTGTGATACCCCTCCAGCTGCTGCTATGACCCCTTGATAGCACCCTGAGGCTAGTAGGTGCAGGGAGCATAATACCTGCACATGGGTGGGTATGCTATTGGTCCTGTGTGTTGTGCGCTGCAGTATGGGTTGTACCTCAGCTATCAGGTCATGGGGCATATTTATACTCCGTTTGCGCCGAATTTGCGGCGTTTTTTTTTCGACGCAAAACTAACTCCAGATTTATACTTTGGAGTTAGACGCGTCTAGCGCCAAAGTTCATGGAGTTAGCGTCATTTTTTTGCGTGAACACCTTCCTTGCGTTAATGATATGCAAGGTAGGCGTTCCCGTCTTCAAAAATGACTCCGATGCATATGCGTCGTATTTATACTCCCGGGCAAAAAGGACGCCCGGGAGTGGGCGGGTCTAAAAAACCCGCATTAGCGCCGGATTTTAGCGCCTGGGTCAGGGCAGGCGTTAAGGGACCTGTGGGCTCAGAATGAGCCCAGAGGTGCCCTCCCCTGCCCCCAGGGACCCCCCCTGCCACCCTTGCCCACCCCAGGAGGACACCCAAGGATGGAGGGACCCACCCCAGGGACATTAAGGTAAGTCCAGGTAAGTATTTTTTTTTGTGGCATAGGGGGGCCTGATTTGTGCCCCCCTACATGCCACTATGCCCAATGACCATGCCCAGGGGACAGAAGTCCCGTGGGCATGGCCATTGGGCAAGGGGGCATGACTCCTGTCTTTGCTAAGACAGGAGTCATTTCAATGGGGGATGGGCGTCGTAAAAAAATTGCGCAAATCGGGTTGAGGCGATTTTTTTGCCTCAGCCTGACTTGCACCATTTGTGGACGCCCATACGCCATTTTCCCCCTACGCCGGCGCTTCCTGGTGTACGTCGTTTTTTTTAACGCACACCAGACAGCGCCGGCGGCTAATGCATGGCGCTTCAGAATGGCGTTAGCCGGCGCTAATTTTTTTGGCGCAAAACTGCGTTAGCGCAGTTTTGCGTCAAAAAGTATAAATATGGCCCCATGTATCATGGCTGAACTTAACCTGTACTTCTCAAAAATGTCCTCCTCTGTCTGGTCAAAAAGGGTAATGCGCACTCTGAAAATGCCACCTGGTTTCACAGAGTGGTATTTTGCATGTGCAAAAGGCCATTCTGTGAAAAATCGCAATTTGCGATTTTTTGGTGCAACGAATTGCAACTTGGTTTTGCGTGTCGCAATTTGCGTCTCGCAATTTCAGACTTGAAATACCGAATTGCTAATTGCGATTTGGTATTTCATGTCGCAATTTGCAAGACCAAAATGCAACATGCAAAACCAGGTCGCAACACAAAAAAACGCTATTTTTGCGATTTCTTATTTTTGGTCTGCAAATGCCTTTCATGCATCGCAGACCACGTTTTCACATTCGCAAACGGCCAATTTTAGCGATTCGCACCGTTTGCAAATGCTATTTAGCTTGATACATCTGGCCCAAAATTCTTTAATTTTTCATTGTTCTAGAACTCAATTATTGAGTGGTCCCATTTACTTGAAGATTGCTTACTCTGCCTAATTGATGTTTGGAAGGGTGCCTTAGCATGCAATTTAATCTGTGGGAGAGTTGTCTGAGGTATAGTTTGGGTTCTTTAAATTTTGGGGTGGCTTGGATTTGGGGGACGGGTTTGCTCTTACAAACATGGTAGCAGCTGATGTTTGCACATTAAAGAGCACCTCCTTTTTTTTATTCGAAGGGGTCCTTTAGCCCTTTAGGGGCACCTGCAGGAATAATAGTGCATATGGTTCTTATAGCGACCCGTTCTATTGGAAATGTGGCTACTCCTGTGTAGTTTACGCCAATTAGGTATGGAGACGAGTGAGTTATGTCTTAATGAGATGGTATCAGTAGGTGGTGAGAATTACTGTTATTGGTCCTGCTACTCTCGAGTATGCCTATGGGATCAAGCTGCATACTTTACAGGGTCATTATAGTTACCATTACATAGCGGTGATCTTGGGTAAAGGTGGTATTCAAATGTAAAAATTAGTTCTCTTGGTATGAGTAATTCACTATCTCCACAATTGAGATGCATATTTGTTTTTCTGTTATAGCAGTGAATGTTGTTGAACCTGATTTAGACCTCTACAAGTACAAGATACTTAAAGTTGAGAGCTACGTGCCTAATGAAATAGGTGGATATTTGACATAAGTAAAATACCTATGAGGTTAGTAGTTGTTTTCTACAATCCATTCTCCTAGGTTCTTTGTCAGATGGAGTTTGGTCCTGAGGAGACCCATTGAAATTAGCTTGTGGGTCAAAATGTCAACACTGGAGTGGAGATCATCAAATATTTAATTAGTTTCTATTTTTTTAGCAGTATGTACACTGGACTGAACATATCAAAGTGTGGATACCCACAACTCAATCATATTTTAATTGTCTCATTATTGCACTTGTAAACACTGCACTGTCTGCACTTTATCGACTCATTGTCCAGCACCATTTGTTTGGAAGAATAATAAAGCATGATTTAATTAATCAATCAGGGATTTGTAAAGCGCACTACTCACCCGTGAGTATCTCAAGGTGCTGAGGAGGGGAGGGGGGGAGAAAGTGGGGGAGAGAGGTGCAGCTACTACTCAAACAGCCAGGTCTTGAAAAGTTTCCTGAAGGTAAACAGGTCTTTGCTGTGGCGCAGGTGGGTGGGAAGAGTGGTCCACATTTTGGCGGCGAGGTGCGAGAATGATCTACCGCCGGTTGAAGTTCTGCAGACGCATGGGACAGTTGCGAGGGCGAGGTTGCCAGAGTGGAGATGCCGGTCGGCGTATTGAAGGAGAGCCGTCTGTTGAGGTATTCTGGTCTGGTGTTGTGCAGTGCTTTGTGAGCGTGGGTGAGGAGTTTGAAGGTGATTCTCTTGTTGACTGGGAGTCAGTGCAGGTTTTTCAGGTGGTCTGTGATGTGGCAGTGGCGGGGGATGTCCAGGATGAGGCGTGCAGATGAGTTCTGGATGCGTTGCAGCCTCTTCTGGCGTTTGGCTGTGGAGGGCATTGCCGTAGTCCTGTTTGCTGCTTATGAGGGCTTGGGTGACTGTTCTGTCTTTTTTGTGTCTTTTTTGTGTCTGATTTGTGTTGATGATTAAGATCTGCATGTATTTTATCCTCATGGGTAACCTTGATTGAGACAAAAGGAACTGTCTGTTCTATGTTGTATATAAAATGATGACGGACATTGAGTGCTATACATGTACCTGGATTTCTGAACAGCATGATTTACAGATTCCTTTAGAAGGTACATTTAACATTAGAAAGCTGCATTACTTAAAGACAAATAATGAATGAGAGGGCGTTGTTACCCATACCTACACACTTTGAGGCATTAAATAAGTGGGGTCAAATGGTGATAGAGAAATAAAGAAAGAAGACAACAAAGCAAGTGAAGGGACTATTTAGACAGTGCTCAGAGAACAAATGGGATCAAAATAGAAATTCTGGAGGGAGAATACGATAGAGGATTTGAGACCTTTTCCTGCAATATTTAAATAAATGAATGATAAAAGCAAGCCCATTGAGGGAAAAAAACAGAATAATGATTCAGTTTAGGTGGATAGTTTTCTTAATGATCTTTTGAATTCCAGGCCTCCTCGATATACAGCTAGGGCATAGGGGTCAGATGGTTCTTGTCCCAGTGGAATGTCTGATTTGGGTGCAGCAGGAGCTAGCACTACAGTGGAAGCACACAGTTCATCTACAGCTGTTGTTCCGAGTGCACCACTTGAGACTGCAATGACAGCATTACAGAGTAAAGGTAGGGTTACTCAATAGGCTTCCCATAGTCAAGTTTAATAAGGTGGTCAAACAGTGGTGGGCAAGGAGCCTCCTAGAGCTATTATTGTTTTCATTTGAAAAATTGAATTTGGAGAAATGTTGCTAGGGGTGATTGATCTAAGTAAGCTATTGTCATCTAGTATTGATTAAATGAAATATTTGATCAAAGAAACAATGAGATTTGCAAAGGAAGGAGATAAAGTAGAGGTATTAGCGGATGAGTGTGAAACTTACATTAGTGAAATGAAATATGTGAGACAAAATTATAAAATGGATTTGACTCATAATCAAATAAGGGAATTTGGTTGGAATTTGATTTAGTCACTGGTGAGCCCACATTAGGGATTTAGTTGAGAATACAGAGGAATGGAGTGATTTACAGAAATACAGACGAGATGCAAGAGAGTGATAGCAAGTAAAAGGAAGATAAAGGATGCAGAGTGCAAAGCAAAGGGATCAGACAGTGATTCAGAAGTGGGAGTAGGAATGAATTTAGAATTTACTTTGCGAGAAGTACACAGAGGATATTTATTGCATGTGTCACAGTTGAGGGCTGATTTTTATGCATTTACTACAAATGTTCCAAAAGTATGAGAAAAGTGGTACAAAGAGGTACATAGGGTTACAACTATTTTACAGATATTGTGGACTGAATTAAATCCATTATTTAACATTGTAGTTCCTAGTGATTTGTGATCTGCATGCTTATTATTAGAGGCTCTTGTAGATTTTTAAGAGACATGTTTTTTTCTGTTTATGTCAAGATTGTGCGTTTGAAGCCATGATGGCCCTAACACAAAGGTAAATATGGGAGTAGTGATAAGATCAAATGTGAGGTGTTGTACATGCCCATTCTCAAGAACCATGAGAAGGTGTTTTGTTTTTCAGCACACATCTCCTGAAATTAAAGGGTTCCCACCAGGACTTTGTATTACTTCTGCTACTCTCTTAGCTTGTAACTGATAAATGGCCCTGGTAGAATTCCTGATCCATAAAATGTCCAGAGGCACCACAGTCAAATAAGGCAGACACGGGTTTTGGACCTCTTGGTATCATGATCTGTACTCTGAGGTTAAAGTGGGTGCATTTGACTCCAAACTGTTTGACGAGGCTCTCATCCTGGGTTTGCAAGGCATAAGTGACCATTTTCATTTTGCTGTGGGCATTGGCATACATAGGGGGTCATTCTGACCCTGGCGGTAAATACCGCCATGGCGGAGGTTGGCGGTAGCACCGCCAACAGGCTGGCGGTGCTCCGCCGGGCATTCTGACCGCGGCGGTACAGCCGCGGCCAGAGGCGGGAAGCCGGCGGTGTACCGCCGACTTTCCGCTGCCCATGGGAATCCGCCATGGGGATTCTGACACCCCATACCGCCATCCTGTTCCTGGCGGTTCTCCTGCCAGGAACAGGATGGCGGTATGGGGTGTCGTGGGGCCCCTGGGGGCCCCTGCAGTGCCCATGCCAATGGCATGGGCACTGCAGGGGCCCCGTAAGAGGGCCCCACAAAGAATTTCAGTGTCTGCTTTGCAGACACTGAAATTCGCGACGGGTGCAACTGCACCCGTCGCACCTTCCCACTCCGCCGGCTCCATTCTGAGCCGGCTTCCTCGTGGGAAGGGTGTTTCCCGCTGGGCTGGCGGGCGGACTTTCGGCGGTTGCCCGCCAGCCCAGTGGGAAACCCAGAATGACCGCCGCGGTCTTTTGACAGCGGTACGGTCTTCTGGCGGTTCCCGCTTGGCGGGCGCAGCCCTTCTCACCTTCTTTTCTTGTTCTATTCTGATGTTAATTTCTTGTGACAGTAATCATTCTGTATCAATTCTTATTTTTCTTTTTCAAGTTCAGGAGCCCCTGCTGAGGAAGCCCCACTACACGGAAAACTGATCCACCTTCTTTCCATCTTGCTCACACTTTGTTGTCCTTCATTTTGTAGTGTTAAGTCAATTAAATCATCCAATATTATTGGTTGGTTAACAACTAATGCTAGAGTATCTTTATGGTCTCCTCTTAACCCATGGCAGAAGACTGAACCAGCAGATTTATCAGTCCAATTAGCATCTGACCATAATTGCTGAAAATTACTGATATACAAAATAATTTCTCTGGGGCTTTGTTTTTCAGCCTAACAGTCCTATATGCACTCTTTGAGCAGTCTGAAGTATATCAAACATTTTCTCAAACTTAGCCAAAAGGTCTGTATGGATTGTTATTAAAAGATAAATGTCCTTTGTCATTAATTAAGGCACAGTCTGAGCTAACTCCTCTTGGGTCTAATGAGATAGTATGAAAGTCACTTTAGCCGAATCCATCTGAAATAATTCAGGTCGATTTACAAAATATAACCTACATTGTGCTCAGAGCAAACTAAATTGATGGTATTCACCAGAATATTTCTCTCTGAGGGCAAATCCTCCAGATCCCAGTGGGTGATTGAGAAGCATAACCACTGTAGTTGTAACATTAGGAATAGAGTTCAACGACACCGCTGGCAGCGTCATCACTGTACTTATTGACGGGGGAGTTCCTATATTACTTCTTAATTCAGATATCTTACTCAAAAGAAAAGCCCTTTCTTGTCAGTCATTCTTGGGATCTTCCTGAATCTTTACAATTGCCTGAATCATTGTCAAAATCCATGTGCCGCAGGTGGGGCTTCAGTAACGGCCAAGCATCGGTCAGCAGAGATGGATCTGAGACAGGTTTCTGATAATATTCCACCAATCCTGTCCCTCAGAGGGCAGGTCAGTGAACATCAGTGTAGAAAGGCTCACTACCTTGAACTCAGAAGAAGGCAGAAAGGGTGAGAAAAAATATATTTATTGCAAATCTTATGGTATATATTGATTTGCTTTAGCTGAGTATCCTCATTTTCATCACTCAGAAAATGACCTTGCCACACACTAAACAATGCAATCCATCAGTTTGTTAACAGGGATCCATGGTTTCCTGCTCCTCAGAATTTCTTCCTGCAATTTATCTCCAGGTGAAATGGAATACAGTATGGTTGCAGAAGATGTACTTATCTTTTTGGTGTCTCTCCTTCACTTTGGTTCTCTACAAGGAAATGGTGTCCATGCCATGTATTAGGATGCTTTGCATCGATGTGGTCCTGAAGCTGCACTTCTCTTGGTTACCCCTTCTAAGACTCATCTTGTACTAAGCTCAAGTCACATATTTGAAAGTCAGTTTCTTTTCAACAGGTGGAATGGTGAAATTCTTCCATACAATGGATGAAGGTGGCGATGTGGAACACTTGATCTCAGCAACTGGTAGTTCTTCTTCTTTCTAGTCTCTCTCTTGCTGTGGATTTCTTCTTTTGTGCTCCTCTAGTTCAGAAGCCACTTTCAATTAACAAAAAATATTGTTTCCCCAAAAACTAAATCACAGCAAAACAAAACTGTAAAGCCTCCTTTGCTGCAGAAAAGTGCAATAGCAAGGAGCCCAATGACCTGTTACAATAACTATTTGAATGTACAGCAGAACAAGTCCAAGAGTGAATAAACATCTGTAAAAGGTCCCTAGCTTTCATAAATCCCCCATGAACACAAAAAAACAGACACTTGTGTAATAGGTATGCTCTGGTTTTATGGTACCATTACCAGGCACTGCGACTCTTGAAGGGCTTAAAATGGGTAAAAGTTAAAATAGGACAACACAGTTGTAACTTTTCTTATGTTATTTCACTATGGCTGCTGCAAAACAACTTAGAGTGTAGGTTTTATTATCGATCTCAACATTGTAATAAGTTACAGAGTTTGTGGAACTCGGTTTTGGAATCACAGTGGTTGTACAGGAAGCCCCATCTCTGCGATCACACGAGAGCTGCAAATCCAAAACCAGTTTCACAAACCTTTAACGCTGACGAAAGTGCCAAAATTGTAAACAAACTACACATGAATGTCTCTTTTGTTGTCCTACGTTAGGCTTACTTTTAAACAATATCCCAGAATTATTTTTCATATCTGTTAAAAATGTGGTCTCTGGTTGGCAGTCAGTTTGCACTCTGTCCAAGCAGGGACCTTCACTCTAGTCAGGGTAAGTGAGTTACACTCCTCAGACAACCCTTGCTCACCCCCTTGGTAACTTGGCACAAGCAGTCAGTCTTATCTCAGAGGCAATATGTAATGTATTTGTACTAACACACACAGTAATGCTGTGAAAACACCACAAAAGCAACTCAACACCAATTTAGAAAAATAACCATGTTTTCATCTAAATCAAACAAGACCAAAACAACACAAATCCAACATACACAAGCAAAGTTATGAACTTTTAAAGTTAAAAGGAGTCTTAATCCATAGAAATCAATGGATGCATTGTTTTTACACAAAGTACCTGGCTTGCATCAAAAATAAAGATGCACGGGCAAGGGTGTGTCAGAAAAGTCAGTGATGCGTCCATTCCTTACTCGCAAGTGAGGTTGTGCGTCATTTCCTCTACAGTCGGGTAGGCGATGCGTTGGTTTTCTCTCCCACAGAAGAGCGATGTGTCAATTTCCGGACGGGCAACCTCGGGTCTGCGCAGGTTCACTGTGGTTTTGACGCCCAGGGTCGATACATGCACAATTATGGCACACTGTGGTGAAGCACTGCGCTGTGTGGGTGATGCGTCAATTTTGTCAGTAGTAAGCAGGCGTTGCGTCTATTCCCGAGCTGCTATGCAGGTGCTGTGTCAATTTTTCAGCCGTGAAGCAGGTGCTGTGTCAATTTTTCTCCTGCACTGCTCCTGTGTGTGGATTTCAGTCTTGGATCCACCAGCTTCTCCTTTCAAGGGCCCCGGGACTGGAGTGGGCACCATTTAGCAGGGTATGAGTCTCAGCAAAACAGTCCAGGTGCTGGCAGAGGAAGTCTTTGATGGCCCTGAGACTTCAGAACAGGGGGAAAGCTCAGTCCAAGCTCTTAGAGACACTTCACAAGCAGGTAAATGAAGCAAAGTCCAGTCTTTGTCCTCTTTAAGGCTGAAGCAGCAACTGCAGGCCAACCCAGCAAAACACACTCACAGGCAAAGGGTCAGTACTCCTCCTCCAGCTCTTCTCCTTGGCAGAAGTTCTTCTTGATCCAGAAGTAATCTAAAAATCTGTGGGTTTGGGTCCACTACATATACTCCTTTCTGCCTGTGAAGTAGGCAAACTTCAAAGGAAAGTCTCTGTTGTTCATAACATCCTGCCTTGCACAGGCATGGCCACAGAAACATACCATGGTGTTGGAGGCTGCATTGTGTGAGGACAGGCACAGCCCTTTCAGATGTAAGTGCTAGCTCCTCCCTCCCCACTTTAGCCCAGGAGACTCATCAGGATATGCAGGCTACACCCCAGCTCCCTTTGTGTCAATGTCTAGAGGGAATTCACAACAGCCCATCCCACATGTGGAATACACAAGCAGGCAGAGGCACAGAATGGTTCAACAAGAAAAAGCCCACTTTCTAAATGTGGCATTTTCAATTTGCTAATCTAAAAACCAACTTTACCAAAAGATGTATTTCTAAATTGTGAGTTCAGAGACCCCAAACTCCAAATCTCTGTCTGCTCCCAATGGGAAACTGCACTTAAAATATATTTAGAGGCAGCCCTCATGTTAACCTATGAGAGAGATAGGCCTTGCAACAGTGAACAACTGATTTGGCAGTATTTCACTGTCAGGACATATATAACACATCAGTACATATCCCACCTTTAACATACACTGCACCCTGCCCATGGGGCTACCTAGGGCCTAACTTAGAGGTGCCTTACATGTATAAAAAGGAAAGGTTTAGGCCTGGCAAGTAGGTACACTTAAAAACAATATAGAGTACACTGTTCCTAAGCAAAGAAAGAAAAGGTCGAGGCAACCAAGATGATCTAGAGCAAAGCCCTCATGCATCACAATGGATGACAGGCATCATCATCGGGAATCGCTCAACGTCAGGCCGGCACTGCAATGCCTAACGTGCTCCCAAACCAGGAGCTGTCAGCCGGAATTGTTAGTATGAAGGCTAGTGGAAGGAACTCACCACCAGACCAAGGAAGGGAGAGCAAAGAGAGATAGGTTAAAATTGGTTAGTCACTTCCAAACTCCATAATCATTTTAATCAGAAAGAAGTGATGACCAAGATTAAAAAATGTAGGAGGAAAGCCAGAATTGAGTATGATGCTCAACGGCTTTCAAAATAGACTACGAGGGTCCCAAAACGTGTGGTGCCTCTATCGAAAGGTCGACATGTTTCGCGTCTGTTGGTCCAGCCGGATCCGATGACGTTTCTTCAGGACCAGAAATGCTTCTCCAATTCGTATCAAGCAAAGACGTCACTTACATTGGAACATTGGTACAGTGACATCTAAAAATTGGGGGGGGGGAAAGAGCCGACCCCAATTAGGGGGAATGGCTCCAAAGGAGGCGCGAACCAAAGAACTGCTCGGATATTTTCAGGGTATAGTTCTCAGCCGGGGATCCAACCTCCGTAGCGCTGCCCGTCAAATGAGGCTGGACAACGCAGGCACCCCTGAACCATGGTGCAAGTGTATCTGCATCAGGGATGATTGTTTATGTGTAGGACGGGATATCTTCCTGTACATAAACAATCATTAATGGAGTTGTTCTCTTTCTATGTGCACTGCAGATTGCAGCACACATAGAGAGGACATAACGGGGAGTAATAATATTATTTCTCCCCATTGCGCCATGTTAACCCCTGAGTTGGCATGGGAACAACCACAGCAACACCCATGGAATGCCCCTTTCATGCAGTTATGCGTGAAAGAGGTCATAATTACAAGTCCATGAAATCCACGCAAGGTAGCTTTACATGGCCTTGTTAATATGGACCAGCAGACTGTGCCACCGGAGCAGTAAAATATGGTATTCCGGTGGAGGAGCATGCCACTAGGGCTTTGGAAATTAGGCCCTGAGTATTTGATGATTATAATATGTGAGTTTTTGAGGTAAATGTGTCATCTACCCTTTTCTCTTCACTTTTCTGCAGTAAGTTGCCAGCGTCAGCTATATAACTAGATAGGTACCACTACTGATGTGTTCTGGCCACGTGGAGGACCTTATAAAAATACCATTATTCATGCTCAAACATGAGAAATACTCTTGAATTAACACGGAATTGTCTTCATATTGATGTTATTCATGTAGTTTCAGTCCATCAGTTGATGTAAATGGAATGCACGTGCAACATCTTCAGAGAATTCTGCTTTTTTTAAATAAAATAAGACTTTACAGTTTAAAATTTGTCGTTTTGCCTTTACCCTTATTTAAATTGACTTAGAAATTCCTGCATGCAAAATACTACTGGTAGAAATTCTGTGACAGGCGAAAAGTATCTGTCAACACCAGGGCATTGCGCGCTCTATTGGCAACTAGAATGCAAAAACCCAGCACTCTCAAAACTACGTAATTCATGCATTGTGCTGATATGTTGTTGTTTAACCTTTTGCATTGCAGAGTTCAATCCTGAAGACTTATTTTTAATGTGCTTACAAAAACTGTTCATTTGCAATGTATTGCTGTAGGCTTTCAGAGTGTGTTAGGGTGTGGTCCCTTTCCAGGGCCTTCTAGAGACTTTCCCTGCAACATGCCTGGGTGTGGTTGTGGGCTGGGCCAAGACTCTATAAAAGGGAGCCAGCCCAGCTCCAAGTGCTCACTATTCAGAGGTCCCGGTTCAGAGCATCAGCTACTTCTTGAGCTCCTGTCCCTGTGGCCTATTTGATCTTCCAGGCCTCAACCCTTCAGCCTTCATTGATGATCCTTGTTCTGGGCGGTAAGGTGGTGGTTGGGCTGAAACCCAACGCCGTTGTTGAGAGGTCTCATGTTCTTGGACCTAATTCTTTTATGTTTGGCAGATTGCCTTGCATGAGTGAAATGTACACTTGAGTGTTTAGTGACATTTACATGGTGTTTTCCGAATCGGCAAGAAGCGCAATTCATTTTATGTTGATTTAACATTGTTTTCCATTATGCGCTACCATTTCAGGACATTTACATGGTGTTTTCCGAATCGGCAAGAAGGGCAATTCGTTTCATGTTGATTTAACATTGTTTTTCATTACGCGCTACCATTTCAGGATATTTATATGGTGTTTTCCGAATCGGCAAGAAGCGCAATTCATTTCATGTTGATTTAACATTGTTTTCCATTACGCGCTACCATTTCAGGACATTTACATGGTGTTCTCCGAATCAGCAAGAAGCGCGATTCGCTTCATGTTGATTTAACATTGTTTTTCATTACGCGCTACCATTTCAGGACATTTACATTATGTTTTCCGAATCGGCAAGAAGCGCGATTCATTTCATGTTGATTTAACATTGTTTTCCATTACGTGCTACCATTTCCGGACATTTACATGGTGTTTTCCAAATCGGCAAGAAGCGCACGATTCTCTCCTCAAGTTTAATTCATGTTGTTCATTGTATGCCACTATTTTAAGACATTTATTTGGAAGTCTTCGACTTGACAAGTTGAATGATTTTTTTCTTGAATCCATATTGTGTTATTCATGTTGCACAATTCTTCCATGGTGATTACTATATATATATATATATATATATATATATATATATATATATGTACATATATATATATACATATATATACATAAAAATCCGCAATGTGCACAATTCGTGTGGAAACCTTTAAAGAGAACAGAAATGGTTAGAGTTTTTAGATGCACAATTGTATGTTTCTAATATACATTCTAAAACAAAGGATTCATATGACTGGCTTAGAACTTATTCAGAATGCTTTCCTGATTCTCATGTAAAGGAAAATACTTGAATTTGAAAGTTCCATTTAATACATCTTGATTCCCTTACAGCTATCTGGTCATCTTGAAACTAAGTCATTTTAAGTCTTACTCTTAGGTTGTTCATGTTTTCAGAATGACAATGCTTAGAGCCATAGTCTAGTACTGATTTCATGAGAGGTAATTTTTTGATATTGTGTGTTTTAACCTTTTTTCTTACTATAGGTCTCCTTCTCAGCTGTTCCCTTCCTAATCCCCTCTTCCCCTCTTGAACTCTCTTAGCCTCTGTGATTTATTTATCAGAGTCTTGGAGCTGTTCAGTGGTGGACGTGTTGGGAACGTGCGCAGACCCCGAGGATCTGGTGACTCTGACAGTATCACACAAGATTGCACATTACTATGTGCACCTACTGTATATTACCATCTGTGAACTGCAGCATCCCAGACTCCTGTGCATCCATAATGCACACAGACGTCCCATGATGTGTACATCACTAAGAGTTCCTTTGATGCACAGTTCCCAGTGTTCCCATTAGGTGTTTCCCAGAGGCACACACCCAATGCCCTCCTGAGGTGCATCAGTAGTGTACCTTTGTGCATGTCAGCTTGTACTCTCCTTTTGCACATCACAATGTGTTCCTCTGCTGCACTGAACTTTGTGCCCCTCGCTGCACACCATATTTTGCCAGGTAATGCATGGCTTTGTATAACTTTAGATGTGTAAGCATTGGTGTCTGTAGTCTTGTGCCTGTGTGCATGAGGATCTGTATGTTTGCTGGACTTAGTGAAAATGGGTGTCTGTAGGTGTGAATTTGTGTGTATGCTCTGTGTGCATGTGCATCAATCTGTTGTGTACCTCTGTCCATGCTTTACACAAAAGTCCAACATAATGGTTTGCCAATGTTTTTAGATTGAGCGTTAGCGTTCGACATGTTGTATACTTTTAGTATACTTATACAGTGGTTCAGAACTATTTGATTTGTTAGTTGCAATGGCTTTCAAAAATCCTTGCTTGCTAGTGGTCAGTTCTGCCTTTTTTATCCTGCCTTTTTCTTTTTGGGAGCAGCACAAAGTACTACATAATTATGCTATGTCCTGTTTATCACTTCTGTAAGGGACTTTTTTTTTAGTATTTGCCTGTTTGTCTTACACTGTGGGTGCTTGTTCAGTCCCTCCTCCCCACCAGCTCCCTCTGTAAACTTTACCAACAGCAGAGGGGGACTTTTCCAAGGCCAGCTCACTCTCAGATTCTTCTTCTTGGTATTTTCAGTCTGCGTGGCAAGAAAAGTCCAATTAGTAATTTACGACACTAAGAGCTCTAACTCGAACAAACACGAGACCATTGCATTCTAAATGCTTTTTTTTTTGCTTTCTGACTAATGCGCTTTTCCGATAGCATTAATTTACAACTCTAAGAGCTCTAACTCGAGCAAGCATGAGATCATGCTTGCTCGTGTTCAGTGAATCTTCGGTTTATATTTGCTTTGCTTTGCTTCAAACAAGGCTGGAAATCAGGCTGTCACATGTTCTCTATGTGGAGCCGAGTGCGTCTGCATGCAGTCCCTGGTGGTGGGAGGGCAGATGCACGCTTGTTTCTTTTACAGTTGCACTCTCAAACAGTACATGGGTCTGCAGTCCGTTCACTGTTCAGTAGAGTTTGGAGTCTGACTGAGCCCTGGCATGAAGCTAAGTTATTGATTGACTCTACCCAATCTGGGAGATGCCCATGAGAGCCGGACTACTCTCGTGGAATCGAGAACTTCTGTGTTGTTTCTGCTTCGCTCAAACCCTGCCATATCAGTGAATGTGCGGCTATAGTTAGCGTGCCCTGGTACTGCTGCTGCTCGATGAGGACGCGAGCACAGGGAGGAGGAGGAGGATACAGGGCACAGCCTGTCTTAAAGGCACCCTAATCTGTCTGCTCAGAGTCAGCCTTCCATGTCCCCTCTGGGAAGGACCAGCTGTTAACAGAGCAGATTCCGCAGGCGTGCTTCATGCCACTGAAACACACAGATGACAGGCAGGACAGGCACACATGCCTGAGCACCGACAGGTTATAAAGAGAAGCCTTCCACAGTCCCAGAGAAGCTTAGAGAACTTTCTGCACTCACTGGGCCGTGCCTACTTCAGCACCATTTGTAGGCCTCAGGGAAGACGGCGGGGGCCAGTCTCGGACCCTGCTTTGGGCCGAAGACCGCATTAACTTATTCACATTTCTTACGGGAGTCTAGACAAAAGCTCTCTGGAGTCAGGCAGAGGCATTCTCCGTCTTCCTCTCTAACATTTTTTTCATGACGTCTGATCTCCCATGAACCGGGTATTTGAGAGACAGACAGCCTCAAGAAGTTAGGTTTACAAAGTGTGTAAACAATGTGCATTACTGCTTACACAATAA
Organism: Pleurodeles waltl; assembly: GCF_031143425.1. NCBI lineage: Eukaryota > Metazoa > Chordata > Amphibia > Caudata > Salamandridae > Pleurodeles > Pleurodeles waltl. The sequence continues at coordinate 381,873,843 of NC_090444.1, read as the reverse complement.
AGGTGTACTTAAAATGTACATTAATATTGTGCAAACTTATTTTGTGTTTTTAAAACATATGAAATACATTATTCAGGTTTGAGAGGCAGTAGGTGTTGTTTTTGCTGGTGGTCATTTTGTTTTTGCTCCTGGGCGCTGTTGCCAAAAGATGAAAATTAACTTGTTTGAAATGTGCAAAACCTATTGCATTGCAAATGCTTGTTTCTAGGCTATTTCTGCTGCAATGTTATGCAGGGGGGAGTTTGGGAGGGTAGGATTGCGCTTTCTAGGTCAAAGCGACGTTCTGCAGACATTGCCATTTTACAGTAAATCATCAATGAATGAAAACAAACGTGCTCTGCCGTACCAGTTTCTGAACACAATATTTCTTAATTGTGAGAAGACTTTTTTGTAAATGTCTATCGGCATTGTTCGGGAGAATCAAATCAGGGTTGATATTGTTCTTTAAATAAAGAATCACATGAGTGGTTATTTTGTAGATTAAATACAATTAATAGGAAAGGTCTGACTTCACTCAGAGAAACCGTCTCATACTTCAAAGAACTGAGAAGCCTAGCAGAAATCTTTACAAAATTGGATGCTTGTTTGTGCCTGTTACGAGAAGACTGACCAGTTTTGTGACCATTCATGGGGTTTGGATTTCTCTCGCCATCTTTATCGGGGAGAGAGAAGGGGAGCTCCTTTTGATTCGCCAGCTGTATTCTTCTCCCACATTCTATGGCTGCATCCCCAGGTCAGAGCTGCTGCAGACGCTGACATCACCGCCTAGTAAACCATTCGCGCGAATGAAAACATGTTTGCTGCTCACTGCTACTGTCTGCATGCCGCATTCTCTCCTTGCACCGTTTACTTGCTCTTTGTATTTATTTCTGTAAATGAACGACCCTGCTCGCAGGAAACTCGATGTTTTATAATTAAGCCAACGCATCACTTTTACTTTAAAAAAATAATAGCTTTTCAATTTGTTTGAAGTTACCACATGTGGTTACAGTGTTCAACTGGTACAGGTAGCTTTGTCTAATTTGTACACAGGCATGGACACATAGCTGGTTACTCAAGAATAAACATCCCGCACAGAGCACAGGCTGTAATTAAAGCACAGTGCCTGTTTTAAACGGCATACATGTTTTCTGTCGGCACGGTGGTGGCAACGAGAATAGGGAGTAAATGTTTGGGGCCATATTTATACTTTTTGACGCAAAACTGCGCTAACGCAGTTTTGCGTCAAAAAAATTAGCGCCGGCTAACGCCATTCTGAAGCGCCATGCGGGCGCCGTATTTATTCAATGACGTTAGCCGGCGTTAGCCGCCGGCGCTGCCTGGTGTGCGTGAAAAAAAACAACGTACACCAGGCAGCGCCGGCGTAGGGGGATATGGAGCTTGGGCGCCAAAAAATGGGGCAAGTCAGGCTGAGGCAAATTTTTCGCCTCAACCCGATTTGCGCCATTTTTTTTGACTCCCAACCCCCATTGAAATGACTCCTGTCTTAGCAAAGACAGGAGTCATGCCCCCTTGCCCAATGGCCATGCCCAGGGGACTTATGTCCCCTGGGCATGGTCATTGGGCATAGTGGCATGTAGGGGGGCACAAATCAGGCCCCCCTATGCCAAAAAAAAAAAAAAAAAAACTTACCTGAACTTACCTTAATGTCCCTGGGATGGGTCCCTCCAGCCTTGGGTGTCCTCCTGGGGTGGGCAAGGGTGGCAGGGGGTGTCCCTGGGGGCTTGGGGGGGCACCTCTGGGCTCCTTCCAAGCCCACAGGTCCCTTAACGCCTGCCCTGACCAGGTGCTAAAAAACTACGCAAAAGCGGCCGGACGTAATTTTTTTTGACCCGCCCACTCCCGGGCGTGAATTTTGCCCAGGAGTGTAAATACGGCGCACATGCCTCGGAGTCAATTTTTTAGACGGGAACGCCTACCTTGCATATCATTAACGCAAAGTAGTTGTCCACGCTAAAAAATGATGCAAACTCCATGGACTTTGGCGCTAGACGCGTCTAACGCCAAAGTATAAATATGGAGTTAGTTTTGCGTCGGAATTGCGTCAAAAAAAACGACGCAATTCGGGCGCAAACAGAGTATAAATATGCCCCTTGGTGTATCTATGTACTATAGGCATATACAATTAGAAGTGGAAGCTTTCAACCTTACTCACGTTTTCTCATTTTACTAAATACGTTGAGCTGCTCATATGAAACGGCCATTTCAGTTGTGTTGCATACAAAAGTAGGTAACATAGTTGGAGCAAGTGATTTTGCAAGGATGATAGCTGTGGTTATACTATTGTAGCCCATTCTATATTAGGATATGTCGGAATTAGCATGGCAGATTTAAATTAGGATAGTAAATAGCAAAATCTTAATTTTTTGCTGCAGATAAAGGAAGAAGGTAAACAGAAGTGCTTTAGTTGTATGCAGGGCCACTGGAATTATATGTCAGGAAAAGATGACATTATGAGGCGGGCTGTCCAATATATGTGGCAAGAAAAGTCCAGCTATGAATTTACAATGCCAATAGCTCTAACTCAAAGAAATGTAAGACCTATGCATTGCAAATGCTTGTTTTCCCTTTGCAAGACAAGCTGCCTACTCAGTGTTTAATTTGAACCGGTGGTTTCCGTGCTCGGCACTGGCGCTACGTTTTCAACACCAGAGCAAATGACAGTCTACCACATGGTGGCGCTGTCCAATTCTGAGATGAGCACAACAAAAGTGTTTAGTAATTAAATATACATAAAATGGAGCACTATCTACAACTCACACAATTTTAAATCTTTGGCTGGCATGGAATAGTCTGAACTGTCACACTTGTAGTACTGTTATGATTAGTGGTTGTGTTGGCATTGACATCGGCTGCGCTGGCCAGAGTAGTGGATGGTATGGGCAGCAGTGGCCTTCTTACAAGGGCCCTGGCACTTATTATTATTATTTTACAAAGTAAGCACCTCGCCAATTTTAATACCTGGCTGAAGGATAAAATAAGCATCTACAACCTGGAAAAAGAAAACAAATGTCACATTAACGAAAACTGAGGATTAGTATACTTAAAAGGGCCTAAATTAAAAACACACTTTTGGCAGATCAAGGCCATTCAGTTAGTCAGGTTGCTATAAAGGGTTAAAGAAAGGTTGTCTTTCTTCTGGTGCTGAGTGTCCCTAAGGGTTACAGAGTAGGAAACAGGCTATTTGTTTCATTGTCTCTAATATGTGTTCAGTTGCATGAGAGCAAGGCTCATGAGGTTCTGCTACTGCAGTCAGAGGACATCTGCTGAGAAATGATGTCCACTTTTTCTGGGAAATTAAATGAAGCAACCATGTAATTGAATTAGCCATTTCCCTAAAACATTCAATTTTTCACACCATCGCCATCCAGCATCCTCACCACAACGTATCCCTTTTCTCCACAGCGTTTTTACAGCACTGGATAAATGTGTAGTAAATTCTTAACGAGTAAAAAATGGCAATGCTGCCCTCTGATGGTAGCTATCAAGGTCCAAAGCATAAAGAAACGGATGAATCACTTAAAATGCTGAGCAGGAGTCGCCGTTAAGATAGAGAACACTGGCTGTAAGAAACTGCCTTGGGATGTTTGGAGCCAATTTTTTTTCAAAGTACTTCAAGCGTGACACTAAACACACAATTACTATGTGGGTCTTTAACGCCAAAAATGTAACATGCATTATGTCTTTAGAACAAAGGATTAGGCATCTATTTGGGAAGCTACAGTGCCTTTCATCCATGTGTTGAGTAGTGGTCACACAAATTCACCAGTAGGGAAGATCAGAAGGCCTTCTTCGAGAAATGTTTCCTTCAGAATTTGTTTTCTTACAGACGTACTAATTCCTTGACCATGAAGGAATATGATTACGTGTTTTCTCCTGCAAAGTGAGGGCATCCAAAGCTATACGTAGGTCACAGGACAGACCTTTATGGGGGACTTGTGTGTGCATGTAATCACTGTTTGTTACATGTATTGATTTTTCTTATTTTGTGTGCCTTTTGAAGTGTTTTTATATGTTGCTTAAATGCAGTGAGACAATCTGCAAGCGTGAAAGTGGGGTGATCTCACATGTGTGCATGCTTTGACTCACACTGAAAGTATGGTATGACAAAGCACGATGTGACATAATAAAAGGGTCAAGAGAATATACTCCCAATGAAGTTATACATTATATCTTCTTTTCTAAATTCCTAGATAATACAGAGGAAAAGGTCCACAATGGGTTGTATTTGTGTGCATGCTTCATAATTGCATGTGTGAAGAAATCACAACACCAAGAAACTGATATATTTTGGTACTACCAAACAACTGATTGTAGGGATAAAATCTAGGTAGGACCCGAAGAAAGCCTGCTGACCCTTAAAGGCACATAGATGGCTGAAACATGTTGACCCAGGGATGTTTCGGGTCATTATTCCCAAATACATCGCTTTATTTTTTACCTTGCCAAAGGACCTCAAATTAAATCAGGAAAGGACACAGAAGGCAATTTTAATACCCTTTTAAATCCCTAATTCTTAGTTAAGTGCTCCGCTAACAAACTGCGTCGAGCCCACCGTCTCACACTAGGTTCAGTGAAGCATGCCACAGGTGGTACCTGTGGATGAAGACACTACAAAAATATCAAATATATTCCAGGATCCCACTAATGATCTTTCAGAGTAGAGGGATCACTGCAAACAAGGCTAACCCTCCTTGATTGTAGTGATTCATCCAAAGTGACATCATCCAACAAATGGCACAGATAAGACATTGCGCTATGGCAACTGTTCCGTCAAAAGGTAGGAAACGAGTTTCTCAAAGTTTGACTATACCGAAAACAACTTTACAGATTGGTGCTAATTATTTTCACTAACCAGATAATTATTTTATCGCCCATTTCACGAGGATGCGACCTCAAAGGCCTTCTACACATCCTGCAGGAAGCTTATTACAGAGACCAAGGCAACCTACTACTAAGTCTTCCTAATAATATCTTATTATACTTCTAAAATATCTTATTAATCTTCCTCTGCGACTTCAGTATTGACTGTGAAAATTGTAACAGCATACACTTCAGCTCTCTGCAAAATGTAATAGTACTCCACCGTTAGTGTGTGGTAACACAGTAAACATAAAAGAAATACCATAATGAATCCATGATTGCTCTAGTTTTATGGCACCGTAAGTAGGAAAGAGAAACATGAAAGAAAGACAAACTTCCAGTTCTGGGTTGCAGGAAAGTGGTAGTGTTCTTAGGGGCTGATTTAAGAGCCCCTAGGACCTCCTTGTGTCACATTAACATCATCTTTTTCACGTTAATATGGCCCAACGAGGCCAAAATCCTCCTCCTCCACCCTGTGCCCGCCTGCTCAGGCATTATGTATGCAAATGGGGTGTTCCCCCGTTAGGGGGGCCGAAATAATGGTGAAAAGAAATCTAAGCGAGCAGGCGTTAGGAGGCATGCTATTGTTTTCGATGGGCCTCAATGGGCTTTGCAGGATTAGTGTCAAAAATGTTTACGTTTATCCAGCAAAGCTCAGAACTAACATAAAAAATGTTGACGCTATTTCCCATAACTAGCACCATTGTGCATCGTGTCTTGGATATGACGCACACATGGTGGCGTTAGGGGAGCGCTAAGGGGTGCAAGAAAAGTGACACTGCAGTGCAGCGTCACTTTTCGTAAATCAGGGCTGTAGTGTTTAAAAGATGGTCAATAACATATTTTAAACAACGTTGGAGAATGCAAGAATATGCTCTGAAGAGGAGGGAAACAATGGAAATGAAAAGGAATGCATGAGAGGAACATTTTGAGGTTGAGGTGTTAAAGGTTGTAAAATGGTTGTTAAGGGGGGCGTATGCCTTTAGACGAGGGGGCTGATCCCACCAAGGATCTACGAGGCAGTAATAGGGTTGAGCATCCAAAAAGACAAATGAGGAACCTTAAACAGAGTGAAGCATTTATTGTATAATAACGCGAGGTGTGCAACACCTTGCATATGTCAAACAGTTTTCTCCTCAGAAAGGAGAAGGATCTGACAATGGTGAATGTGAAAGAACAATAACGGTTCCACGGTTTTTCGGCTGTGTTGAGTATGGAAGTTGCTTTTGAAAAGGGATTCAAGAAGAGTTTTCTGAATAATCTAGAAGCTGCTTAATATATTTTGTTTGACTCATTTGATGCTCCTTGGCTGGCCTCTAGGTGTTAATGGAATTGCTTCAATCTGGAGGAAGGAGTTCAACCGCTTGAACTTCTGAATCCCTTCTGACTTTAGTCATCAGAAAATATGACCAGAACTCCTGCTAGCTCTTGTCCTCTTTAAGTAGCTTTCTTTGATTGACACTGCCCTCATTCTCACTATGGGGAAGATTTACTAATTTCTCACGCAATGCAGCAATCACATTTGCTGTACTGGCCTGCATTGCCCGAGGAGGGAAACACAGCGCAGAGCCATGTATACTTCAGCTCTGCTGCTGCCATCCTCTGCACGGGCGCTCTAATTAGACTGCCTTTTGCAATGCCTGTCTCACACCAATGTACACGGGTAGCATGAATTGACTAGCATAGGACTGTTACTGTATGTATACTCTTCCAGTACAAACTCTTGTTTCTCAAGACTTTGCAGAAGGATCCCATACATAGGATGTTGCTGTGCCTCAGTCTTTTAAGAAATGAAAACATTTTCTCTTGATAACATCCGCTTTAAAGAAGGATTTGTTTTTCACGCAAAGCATGGTCGCACTATCCAAGGAGATTAGGCTTTGTGTCAAAACTTATGGGTGTTTACATTGACCCATCCAAGTAACGCTCCAGTAACAAATGGGTTTAGTTCATAAAAATACCCCAAAGAAACATAATGATGCCAATGGTTATACAAATATCCCCTTAATTTTTTTTATCATGAAGAACATCCACGGATGTGATGGACATGTATTTTCATATGTTCTAAAACTAATTAATTATGGTGAATTATTTGCTTCTCGAAAGCATCGAGCAAACATTGGCCAAGTCAATATATAGCCCAAATTAGATTCATTATCTTCATACCTTACACTTGAAATGGGCATTTCAATGGTGAAAAGTATAGATTTTGTCAATGCCTGCTTCATAATTCTGATTAGTTAAACAAACAAATGTAACTGATTAGTTGAAGAATATATGAAATTTTCAGACTCAAAATTGAAAAAACCTTTATGGCAGTATGTTCGCGAATGTGGTTTACTACTGTAAATCATTGCAATGTAATAAAAACCGGAAACAACAGGGTTAATTATGGAACCATTAACATCATTATGTTTCTTTTTGGGCATTTTCACGAATGACAATTTTCCACAAATTGAGTAAAAATTGTAAATAATATTAGTTATTTAATTAAATTATATATCATATGGTGTATGATACAATGTTGCATCTTGTAGTTGGAAATTGTGTTTTTTTGCGTGTTATTTTGCTAAAGAGATCATGTGATGGTATAAAAAGAAAACAAAATATGGCGTCTATCAGGGTGACAAAGGCAGCAATGCCGTAACGTGCTCCTGTTTGTCAATAAAATACTATTCACATTTTTTCACTTGTAGAGTGCTGTTCTTCCATTTAGAAGGAAGAGAGTGTGGATATATGTCTATATATATATATATATAGAGAGAGAGAGAGAGAGAGAGAGATATAGCTATATATATATATATATATATATATATATATATATATAAAACCTACTGCTGCTCACAAGTAGGTGGTTATAGTTCAGACCTAGGGCCTGATCCTGGCGGTAGGAATACTCCATCTCAAATGTGACAGATATCCCATCCGCTGTATTACTATTGCTATAGGATGTAATGAGATCATAATACCGTGGAGGGGCAAGCAGGGGCAGAGAAAAAGGAAGGTACAAAAATGCATTTCCCATTTAATTCCTATAGGTATTTTAGACATGACTACAGCCCGAACTGCTGGTCGGAATTATACCAAATTTGGCAGAAAAGTAGCTCTTGCTCCCAAAAGATTGTTTTTTGTTCTTTGGTGTCAATCTGTTCAGTGGTTTCCCAGGGCAAAGTGTAATATAGTGTGTGGGGAGTGGTGCAACCACCCCTGGACCCTGGGGACCGCAAACCTCCCCAGGGCACATTCCAATAATATGTGAAGGGGGGCCGCAGGGCCTCAGATCCCAGGTAATGAGCCTCCCCTGGGCTGATGTATTCAAATTAATGCAGGGGTCCGCACGGTCCCCGCAGCCTCTTGGACCACCACCTCTGTCGGGCTCAAGTAACTTAAAGGAGGGGGTCCGCCGCAGCCCTCCAGCCCCGGGACCACCACTTCACCAGGGCTAAATTCTAACAATGGACGGTGTCGCGCACCCCCCCCTCCTCGTGGAGCCATGGATGGCCCTTGGGACTGCCATGCCCCAGCATCTGCTTCTGCTACCTCCTGAGGTGCCCTCCTATTTGGCTCCATCAAGCAAAAGCAAACATAACTCCGCTTTCTGGAAGCGGGAGCTGTCAAACAGCTCCCACTTGCAGGTGCAAAATTTTCCTCTGTTTCCATGCATGCAAATATGGGTGCAGGGAAACAGATGAAAACATTGCTCCTGCAAGCAGGGAGCTGCTATTTGAAGTCATTCTATGGAAAGACCATTGAAATTAAAATAATCTCTCCAGAGAATGACTTCAAAGGGACATACAACCAAGATGTTTGATTTGAATGTTATCTCTTCATCTGGAAGCACAGTATAGCAGAGTCAATGATGGTCTACTGGTAAAGTTTTGGACTGTTACTCAGTAGGTTGAAAGTTTAAATCCTGATATCTCATGGCAGTGTGTCTGTTTATTTGCTAGTGTTTTGACTGTTAAACATTCCTAGTAATGGAACATTTGCATCTTTTTCCCATCAAACTCTTTGAATTGAATGTCATATGTATGTCTGGAAACCACATAGCAAAGAGTTCTCAGATACTCACCCTGAAGGTTGAAGTTTCCAGTCTAGGTGTGTCAGTAGTCACATTCCTACTTTAATTACTTTTCAAATCCAAATATTTAAGGTATATACTAAAACGTGATCAACTCTTTTTACTTCAAAAATAGATTTTTCTTTTCAATTTGCCCTAAAATATCTCATTCTAAAAATATAATTCATCAAAGTCTAGAAAAACTCTCTCTCCCTCTCTCTCAATTTCTCTCTGTCAGGGTTGTCCTCTAAATGTCTCTCTCCCTCAATCTCTCACTTTCTTTCTCGCCCTTTCTTCCATCCCGTTATGGGATGGAAGAGAGGGCGAGAGAGATTGGTATTGCAATGGTCTCTATATACAATGACTTCCAAGTGTCACACTAGCAAGATGTTTGGTTCACATTTTATACCTATGTATTGATACACAGTTTAGCAGTGTCACTGGTGGCCTACTGTTAAAGCTCTTGGACTAACACTCAGTAGGTAGAGGGTTAAAATCCTCCTATCTCATTGTGGTGTGTCAGTTTATTTACTAGTGTTTTGAATGTTAAACATTCCTTGTAATGGAACACTGAAGTCTTTTTCCCAGTAGAATTTTTGGGCTGTGCCTAGCCCCCTATAACCACCCAAGCCCAGGGCAGGCCCTGTGGAAAACCCCTGCCATGCACAGCTGAAGGGTGTGCGTGGTGCAGGGTTGGGTGGTTATAGGGGATTATAAGTCATGCAGTCAACGCCCACTATGCACAGCCAAAGGCCGTGCGCGGTGGTGGTTGAATTAACGTATAGTAAATAAAATTTACTGAAAAAACAACAAAGGTTACAGGGGCGTTATAGTTGGGAAATAGAATTTAAAAAAACATAGAAATTCACTTAAAAAATCAAAGGTTACAGGGATGGTATAGTTAGGCTCACATTATAAATGTACAAAACCATGGAAATTCTCCTATTATTGTTAGAGTTATCCATAGTAACTATAACGCAAGCCCTAAGGTAACTATAATTCGCACCCTTGCCATACACTGCTAATTACCCCACAAATTACAGCACTCATGACATCTTCGATAACATAATTCCTAAAATCAATGTAATATCTGTAGTAAAACTTTTAACAAAAAACTGTTAATGGCGAGGACGGGAGTTTATAGTTACCTTAAGGTAATTAATTACTCTAATTATATTGTCCCTGTAACCTTTGTTTTTTTAAGAGAAAAAATAAATAAAAATAAAAAAATATATATATATATCTATATATATATATATATATAAAGTGGGCTGTTGTTTGAGTGGGATGTTAACCCTGCTGAAGCAGAAGCCACAACCCCTGATAGGAAGAACCACAAAAGTCACTAAATTACCCTGTGCTTAATCCTGTACTAGCTTGGCACAAAAGCATTCAGTTTTAACATAGAGGCAATATGTAAGTATTTATGCAACACACCAACAGTAATAAAGTGAAAACACAATACAACAAAAACCCCACACCCAATAGAGAAAACGTTGCTGAATTATTTGGGACCAAAACAGCAAAAGTTCACTTACTAGCAATGGAGATATGAATTGTCAAAGTTTAGGTAAAAACTAGCACCAGGCGATGTCCGAGAAGAAGGTAACATTGTCTGAGAGTCACTGGACTAGTATTACAAGTCCCATTATATCCTATGGAACTTGTAATATCCATCATGTTTGTGACGGAGCATCCCATCCCCCAAGGTCGTAATCAGCCCCTTAGTCTCTTTTTTAGAAGTTGAAAAATGCCAGTGGGAAGAGGCTGTAGCAAATGATATTTCCACAAGTTTGGACATGCATTTGGTGAAGGACCGCTGAAGAGGATTTGCTGCCGCAAAGAAAAATGAAGTGGAAGACACAAAGGGGGTCATTACGACCCTGGTGGATGGCGGTAATTTGAGGAAAAGTACTGCCAACAGGCTGGCTGTACATTTTCCCAAATTATGACATTGGCGGTTTGGCTCAAGCCAAACCACCAATGTACCGCTCCGTCCGCCAGGATGGTAACAGCCACCGGGCTGGAGACTTCGGTCTCCAGCCTGGTGGCTGTCACAATCCCACCCTCAGGATTATGACCCCCACCTACCGCCATGGTTTTGTGGCAATCTTACCGCCACAAAAACCATGGCAATAGGCACTATCAGTGCCAGGGAATTCCTTCCCTGGCACTGATAGGGGTCTCCCACACTCCCCTCTCCACAGTCCTCCTCCACCCTCCCCCAACATAAACACACATACACACACAGCAAAACACATGCATACACACACGCATACCCACATCCACCCACACATGCACACATACATATCCACACACCGCAACAGACACTAACATACATTGTCGCACATGCATTCACAACACACAACAGACACGTACACTCACATTCAGTCATACATGCACGCATTCCACGTGACTCACACCCGCATGCATGCATACAAAAACAGACACACACACACCCCCACAGTCACACACACACCCCCACACACACACACACAACACCCCCCACGCCCCTCTCCTCTCAGAGAACCCGACTTACCTGCTTGCAGGGAGTCCTCCGGCAGGAGACGGGACGCAGCCGTCGGCGCCATTTGCCGCCAATGTCATAATGAGGGCTAAAGTGAGGCCACAAAGACAGGCCGACCGTTGATGCACCTTGGGCATACAGACGAGCAGGTTGGTCCCAGTTTTCTCTTGGTTCCAGAGAAGTTTTGCCCCAAAATGTTCAGAGCCCCAAGTTTTGGATTTTGGCTATCTGGGCATCTTTAACACCACCACTAAGGGTCCAAGACTCGAGGGGCACCACTTGGGATGTTAGGGCTCACTCGGGCTAGGTCAAAGTTCAAGATGGTTAGAGCCTTTTCTGTCCCTGAGGCTCTGATTAGGAGTAGGGGTGGGTGGAATTTTTAATTCCACCAGCGGAATTGGAGAAATGTAGTAAGTCCATGTATCTCATGTAACACAGAATCAGTAATTAATTCTGCTGTCAGAATTCAATCAGCACCACAATCATACCTAAACAGGGCTGAAAGGGAACAGTCCCTCTATTTTCTTTTTTAAAACACTGCAAATACAACTTTAGTGTGCAGTGATTTTTAAAAATTGAGGAACTGCTCCCTCTTCAAGCACTTTTTTACACTGCAGGGAACATACCCCTCGGTGCCCTTACATAAGCATGTAAGGGCACCAAGGGGTGTGAGAAAAGGACTCTTTTTGACACGGTTAGCCCTCCACTTTTTGCCTGATGTATGATGTAGCCTAGGAATTGTAGTGCCCAGGGCCCCTGCTAACCAGGTTCCCTAGGCCAGAGCTCTATCCCTAAAACTGTTGTGATTCATTGGCACAATTGGATACATCTCTAGTCACCACTATAAATCCCTAGTGAAAGGTACTTAGGTACCCAGGGCTTTGGGTACTAAGGGTAGGCCCCTGAAGGCAGCAGCACTGATTGTGCCACCATCTAGGGCCATGAATCCAAATCCACCCAGCAGTAGCATTGCAGGTTGAGTGTCCTGTGCAAGCCTAAAACACAAACTTGACATGGCACACTGCCTGTGTGCCGTGTCCACCATAGACTGCATTAACTATGGTTAAGACACCATTCTGGCAGGCCCTCCAGCCCTAAGGCAGGGTGCACCATAGTATATGTGAGGGCATAGCTGCAGGAGAAATATGCCCCCAATGTGTCCTTGCCAAACCTGGGACACAATGAGTGTCAGAGCAGACATTTAAAAACACATGTGCTGTACACTGGTCAGTTCGAGTTTCACAGCCACATGATGGCCACTCTGAACCCTGGGTTGTTTGGTATCAAACAACTTAGAATGATAAATCCACACTGGTGCCAGTGATGGATTTATTATAAAGAGTACCCAGTGGTCACCTTAGAAATGCCCCCTGCAAAACCAAGCTACCCTGGCATGTTAGCTAACTGGTTCTATCCAGCCTGCCACCTCCAGACACCCAATTGACAAACCTTGGGGGAGAGACCCGTCTCTCCGGTTTGTAAAACAAAGCCCTTCCTGGGTGGAGGTGCCAACATCCCCTCACTCAGGAATGTGCACTGCCCTGGCGGTTAGCTTAAATGGGCTAACCGCCTTTGAAACTTGACCCCTCAGGCCTGCTGCTAGCAGAAGATGGTAACCCCTGTGCAAACCCCCACTTTTGGTGGGAGTAATGGCAGGAAACTCAACCAAAGAGTAGGAGGAGTGGCCCCACCTGTCATGCACCACCCCTAAGGTGTTGCCTGTGAGGTGGGCCCTCCATTTCATTTTCGTCCATCTTGGAAGGAAGGCAAATAGCCAATCAGGGATAGGGTGGTGACCCTTTCCACAGGAAGTGGTCACTGTAGTGGGTATAGCCACCCTAAGGTAGATGACCCATTGGTTACTCTCAGGTTCCCCCTAAAACATCCGCTAAATACAGTATTTAGTGGGCAACCCTAGACCAGGAAATCAGATTTCATGGACAAAATAAGACCATCACCAAGAAGATCCAAAGCACAAGAACTGTGGGCCTGCTGCAACAGAAAAAAGGTGCCAACCCCTGCCTGCTGCACCCAGGACCTGACAATCACCACTGAGGAGCTGCTAGATAACCCCAGAAGACATTGAGGCTTCGTAAATTGCCATAGAACTCCCTCCAGAGTGGAGGTGCCACTCTACAACAGCAAGAAACCAGCAAACCTGTGAGTGTCACTTCACTGACCAACCGATAACTTCTGAACCAGAAGTTTCAGCTGGACCCAACAACACACTAACAACCACAAGAACAAACACTGCAAGTATGCCAAGTTTGGTGGCACTGTGCCCTCCAGTGATTAAACCATACCAAGGCCCTGGGTATTGGTCAGCAAACATCGGACAGCAAGAGAAGTAGCCCACCCAGGGCTGAAAAAAGACCAGGATGAAGCCCCAGTTGAGGGACTTCAGGAGCACCCTGGATCTCCCACCAGAGTGCTCCTGTTGTCCTGCAAATGACCCTTGCACTGACTTACCTCTAGCTCCAGAGGGCATCCTTGCGCACGGCTCCTGGCTCACCGATTTGCTCTGCACCCGGCCAGCCTGTGCCGTGCACCGAAGAACCTGCTGTGTCCTAAGGGTCCCCCACCCCTTGTGACCTCAACACTCCAAGGAGACTCCAAGGAACCATCTTCAAACTTACCTGTGCAGTTCTTTTCTAAGTGGTCCTCTGCAGTAGCCCTGCAACAGCTGCAGAGACATTTCTTTGCTGCTCCCGCCTGAACCATGAGCCACCCAAACTTCTCCAGCTGGGACAGTGTGCCCACCGATGACCTTGACCAACCGAACTTGATAAATCAACTGTACGATTTCATATGTATTTTTAAACGTGTTCTTCCACTGATTCCTATGGTGCGTTATAATGAACAAAAAGCCGAAGGCCCACATTATTACTTTTGTGTTAAGTACCGGCAACTGCTGCGGCACCAGCCCCCAAAAGACCGTTGCTGCGGTTAACATCTGTCTGCCATAATATGACCACAGGTGGTTTTCCGCCACAAGAAAGGTGGAAATCCGGCTGTGGCTATGCTGGTGGATGGTGTTAAGGTGGCGCTGCTATCACCACCGGCGCCACACCAGTAGACCGCAGCTAGCTGCATTATAACAAATAATACAGCCTGGCGGTGTTCAGCTGGCGGGCGCTGCTGGCGGTAGCAGCGCCCCATCCCGTCCCCTGCCGGAAGACCCCCCTGGATTCAGGTAAGTCGGATTTCCGACAGGGGAAGGGATGGGGGGTGTTTTGTGTGTGGGTGGGGTGCATGAATGTGTGAGTGTGTGTGTGCATGCAAATGAGTGTGTAGTGGTGCTTGCATGTGTGCATTTGTGAGAATGCATGAATGAATGGAAATGGGAATGCGTGTCTGCGTGTAAGTTTGGATGTGTGTACGGATGCGTGCGTGAATAAATGGATGCATGCGTATTTGAATATGTGTATGCCTGTGTGAGTGAGTGTGTGAATGCGTGGTGTGTGCCTGCGAGTGTGTGTGTATGGGGGGAGGGGGGAGGGGCAATGGGGGTTGTCTGGGGAGTGTTAAGTGAGGTGGGTTTGCCTCCTACCAGTGACAGGGAAGGAATTCCTTGTCACTGGTAGGGCCTACCACCATGGTTTCTGTGGTGTTACCAATGCCACGAAAACCATGGGGGTAGGCAGGGTCATAATGCCGCCGGCGGGACAGTAGCGGCAGCCGGGTTGAAAATTGTTATCTCCAGTCCGGCGGCTGCTACCGCCATGGCGGTCGGTGTGGTACACTGTTGGGTTGGGTTCAGCCAACCAGCCAATGTCATAATGTAGCGGTATGTACCGCCAGCCTGTTGGCGGTACTACCTCCACATTTCCACCGACCGCTAGAGTCATAATGAACCCCTATTTTTATTAAACTTCAAAAATTAATGTCTCAAAGCGTACTTTACCAATTTTGATAATCTTGGTCTTAAAAATTACATAAAAATCTGAGATATTTTTAGAAATTGGTCTTGAGTTATTCCTTTGAGTGTGTGAGTTGCATAATTGATACTGTGAGTACAACAAATGCTTTGCACTTCTCCAAGATTGGCCTAACTGCTCGACCAAGCTACCTTAAAAATTAGAGCATAAGGTGATCGAGTTTTTACCCCTGTAAACCAACGTGTGGTTGCTTGGACCTCCTGCACAGTGTGCCTAGCATTGCACACTACAAAGAGGGCCAGCCTCCTACAAGGGGCATGCAGTGCATACCTCTTGGTGCCATTACATAAGCATGTAAGGGCACTGAGGGGTACACACTGCTCAGGAGTTCACTCCATACTTCTCAGTGCCCTTACATACTTATGTAAGGGCATCAAGGGGTATGCACCGCACATTGTGGTGCCCAATCTGCCCCTTGGTGGAATTCCATGGAATTCTGCAGAATTTTAAAGTCATTCAGCTGAATCCCCTGGAATGAAACCCCGCCAATTCGGCCCACTCCTAATCAGGAGGCCAGTCAACTAGCCCTTGGAGTCGCTCCGGTAGTCCTGCTATCAACAGTGGGACAGGATTCAAGTAGCAGGGCAGGCATCTGAGGGTTCAAGACAGGCTTTAGGAATCAAGGAAGTCCTTCCGGCTGCAGCAAACCAGTCTCCTGAAGTACATAGCAGGCCACAGTAGAAGGCGGTCCTATTTCTTATACCTGGCACCTTGCAGTTTCCTGCCTCCCCTGCCCTGGCTGCATTCTGACTGCATTAACATTGCAGGGATGACATGTTCTTTCTATGATAGCATGGCACAGCCTATTCAGTTGCAAGTGGAGCTATTTCCAGCTCTGCCTCCCATCCTGTCAGTACTGGCCCATTAGGCACAGCTAATCCCTCTATTGTGTAGCTGTCTGGGAGGAATAAACAAAGTCCAACTGCCAACTTCACCCAGTCATCTGGTTGCAGGCACCAAATAGGGCAGGAAAATGCCAACTCTCAAGTGCCATTTTCAAAATTGGAACTTAAAATACAACTTTACCAGTAAAGCGTTTTTCAAATTAAAATTTCTCAGATGCCAAACATGAAATGTTGACCTGCTCCCATTAAAAAAATTAGTACTGATTAAATGTAATAAGGAACCCAATGTTATAATAGGCGAGAGGTAGGTGTAACAGTAGGGATGATTTTTTTTCACTACCAGGTCATGTAAAACGTAAAAGTACATGTCCAACCTTTTAATTACAATGCACCCTCTCCTATGGGCTATCTAGGGCCTATCTGAGGTATGACATATATATTCAACGAAAGAGGAGTTTAAGTCTTGGCAAGAGGATTATATTACCAAGTTGAATTAGCAGTTTAAAACTGCATTTAGGCTGCAATAGAAGACCTGGGACATGGTTTCAGGGGTTACTGAAGTGGGTGACACATTCAGTGCTGCAGACCTACTAGTAGCATTTAAATTATAAAACCCCTGGGTATATGGTATACCACTTTACTACGAATTTATAAGTAAAATGACTATGCTCATTAGGTGTAAGCCAATTTAACCATATTAGGGAGTGAGCACAAGCAATTTAGCACTTAAGCAGGGGTAAAGTGTACAGAGTCCTAGAGCCAACAAAAACAAACTCAGCAACGATAGGAGGGATGAAGGCAAAACATTGTGGATGACCCTGCAAAGAGGGCAACGCCCTACATATATGTACGGATGGCACTGTGCTAATCCTTCCTTTGCTAATCCTATGCTTAAAGACTTTTCTGTAAAATGGAAAAAACCTTTGTCACTTTTTAGCTCGGTGTGACTTACAATGTGCTAATCCTAGGCCTAAAAAATTTGCTGGAAAAACAGACATTTGGGGTGAGCAGATTCAGAGTGCCACTGGTTTTGAAAGTGCTCTATATAAAGGATCTGCTCTCCACATATGTATATATATACACAGATGAAAATTTAGAATAAATTACGATTGTATGCAACAGATGAGGATTGAACAATGTGTTCATTTAAAGATGGCCGCCGTTTTTCACAAACACTAGTTGACAATGGAAATAGATGAGGGCTCATGAGTGATATTTCTACAGCGTGTGTTGGGGGGCAAACATGTCCAGTTGAAGGCATTAGCCGAAACGTGTAGACATTTTTGCTGGGTGACAGCGTCTTTATTTATCAACGCATTTACAATAAAGGAGACAAACTTTATGAAAGAATTCACTTTTCCTTGTTATTTTGTTGATGGTACATTTGGAAACGGTGCAGCTGTTTGGTGAGGGGGTTTCACCATTTTGAAGAAAAACTATTGATGTGCTACAAACTTGCGGTAGGAGTTTTCTTGTTTTCCGGGGAGTCGAAGGGCGCCCATAGTCTACAGATTTCCTACCATATGATACAGTGGATTGCTCCTCTTCCCACTGATGCCGGTCTGGGTAGGGCCAAATTTTGGCGGCCGTTGCCCAGCGTATCAAGAGACCTTAATTATTTACATGAATCCTTTCCACAGTACCATCTTGAAGATTGATTGTCGTCTGCTCCACATTGGTGAATACTGTGCCAATATATACGCTATTCCTCTCTGATTCAATTTTAATTCTCTATTTGAAAATTATGTGTGCTATTGGAATATAAGGGGTACAGTTGAGACATTTATTAATACCCATTCTTCACAGCAATATGGCATAATGCAGGCTGTTATGAGAGCGAGCAGCATCTGAACTTTTTAGTGAAACTAATCATGATCTGGATGTCATTAGACCCTCAGCCACATGATCTCGCACCACTTCCAACATCATTAAGGATTTGGAAAAGGCACGTATCTCTGAATTGAAAAAATGGTGGGAGATGATATCATTAACCAAATATATAGAAAATGATAGAGTACCAAGAGGTCTGCGTATCTTAACATACACTGCTGCCTGCTCTCTTAAACTTATGGGCACCCTTATCACTCAAGCTAAAAGACATGTGGAGGAACAAATCAGAATTAATGAAACTTTGACGAAAGAACTTGAAGGGGCTGCTAATCAACATGAAGTTCAACAGCTATTGGAGAACATGGAAAGAACATATTAAAAAGAAGAAGGATGAAATTAAGACACGGGAGGCACAGAAATTTCACAGCGACAAAATGAATTATGAACATGGCAGAATTTATACCTTTGCACACAAAAATTACACTTTGAGATCCAAGGAAAAGATGGACATAAGAGGAAATGCGAGTGCAGAGGCATAATCTCACTGATGTGAGCTCTGATCCAGGTTCTTCGGCGGATAAGCCACCACTTAATAGGTTGGATTTTCAGGGGGAGATGCGATTGATGCAAATGGTCACGCCACAATTAGGCAAAAGCACAAGACAAGGCGGGGGAAGAGGAAGAGGCAACAAACATCAGGAATAGATTGTCTAGTCCAATTAGAGACCCTGTTGGATGACTCCAATATCATTGTCAATATTTCAAATACTTGTCTCACAATAAACCAGCAACGTATTCTAAATTTAGGACTCAGTTTCTGTCCAACAACAAATTGGGATAATTTTAAAACACGTATTGAACTATATAAATTTGTTTGTAAATTACGTCTGATAAAACATTTCAAAGTAAAACCATAATCTCAAATTCAAAATATAATACAGAGAGCCCTAAACTTTCAGGATTTACCGTTGAAGATACTTGTGCCTTAGTTTCGATCAATGACTTAGCTGAAGAAGCAATAGGTAACCCTATGATATGTGATAAAGAACGCACAGATGGAGTTACACTTAAGACCATGGGCTTTACCACCAATCTAACTGGAAACAGTATGCTGAAACCTTCAAACATATTTAATCCCCACCTACCTAGTGGTAATTTGATTGATGTATTTCATGAGCTTGTAGTTGGTGACATAGATAAACTTCGGATAAATTGTAAAATCAATTATGTGAGATCAGAAAGCAACCCTTCAAAACATTTCACCTCTAGAGATTGGAGGGATTTGAACTCTTTAAAATCGAATAACTCTATTATCATTAAACCATCTGACAAGGGAGGTAACATTGTCATTATGAATATGGAGGACTATATATATGAGGCTCAGTGCCAACTAACTACTGAGAGACACTATGAGAAGTTGCATACAAATCCCATTGGACAATACCAAAAAACTTATCATGAATTGCTAGAACACTGGCATGCTGACAGACTGATCGACCATAATGAGTATCTATATCTAAAAATCGACTTTCCCAAAATTCCATGTATTTACTTTTTGCCTAAAATTCATAAAAATGCAGAACGCTCTCCTGGGAGACCTATTGTAGGCAATGAATACTTTGAGATATCTGGACCTCTTCTCATGTCCATATGTTACTGAATTACCATCATATTTATGTGATACCAATGATTTTTTATCTAAAATACATAACATTCCATGACGGAAAATGTATTTAATGGTTACAATGGATGGTGCTTCTTTCTACACTTCGATAAAGCACCAATATGGTATGGATGCCTGTAGATACTTTTTGAAAACACGTCCCATAGAATTTTTACAACACAGTGAAATGCTTATGTCCATGCTATCATTCTGTTTGACACATAGGCCCTCATTACAACCCTGGCGGTCGGTGTTAAAGCGGAGGTAGGACCGCCAACAGTCCGGCGGTAAGAAAAAGGGAATCACGACCATGGCAGAAACCGCCAACATAGACAGCCACTTTAACACTCTGACCGCCACGGCGGTACAAACAAACTGCCTGGCAGTCACCGCTAACAGACAGGCGGAAGACAATGTACCGCCCACACTATTATGAGAGGCCAATCTGCCACCTTTTCCGGGGCGGATTCAACGCGAACAAACACACGCCGGAAACAGGACTTGGAAGGGGAAACACTCACCTCTACACAACCCACGAAGAACCAGGACCCCATGGAGCCAGAACTCCAAATCCTCCCTGCAATAGTTTATCTGCTCCTCTACCAGGAGCACTAACGATTGTGGCGACAACCACGGTGAGTACTGCACCTACAACACAGGGGAGGGGGAGGAAAAAGAAAGTGACACACACACGCAACAACCCCACCCCCACCCTCACACACAACAACACACACACTAATACATCAATACATGCAGCAACAATAGATTTGCACCCCCCAACCCCCACTGGAAGAACGCAATGACAAAAGGAAATTATTGTAATGATTGTAATCAATAAAAATCCATTAGTCAAAACTTTAAATACAGTATAAACAATTATGTACACCAACTATACAAGTCTGGATAGTGCACCATTCAAAGTCCGTGGACCACTGGGCCCAAAATGCATGGGCGAGGCCCACACCCGATACCAGACTGCAAGTGGAGAGAACACTGCTGGGGCATCAGATCGAAATGAAACAGGCACCTCAGGGGGAAGGGAAGGGTGGCACCTCAGCCGGATGAGTGCACAACGCCAGCTTCACAAGGGAGCTCCATGCCCATTGAGGTATCCTGGGGAGTGCAAAGCCACAGTCTCTCAAGTCTTTTCAGTGGGTGGGTTGCCCACTGCTCCATCCTGGGGAGTGCAAAGCCACAGACTCTCAAGTCTTTTCAGTGGGGTCACTGCTTTATCCTGGGAAGTGCAAAGCCACAGTCTCTCAAGTCTTTTCAGTGGGTGGGTTGCCCACTGCTTAATCCTGTGGAGTGCAAAGCCACAGTCTCTCAAGTCTTTTCAGTGGGTGGGTTGCCCACTGCTTTATCCTGGGGAGTGCAAAGCCACAGTCTCTCAAGTGGATGCCTTTCTCCACTGGATCTGGAGGGGGCTTTGTGCCCAGAGTGCTTCATCCTGCCAAGGACTGAGGTAGTGAATGCCTTTCTCCACTGGTTCTGGAAGAGGCTTTGTGCCCAGAGTGCTTCATCCTGCCAAGGACTGAGGTAGTGGATGCCTTTATCCACTGGTTCTGGAGGGGGCTTTGTGCCCAAAGCGCTTCATCCTGCCAAAGACTGAGGTAGTGGAGGCCTTGCTCCACTGGTTTTGGAGGGGGCTTTGTGCCCAGAGTGCTTCATCCTGCCAAGGACTGAGTTAGTGGATGTGATACTCCACTGATTCTGGAGGGGGCTTTGTGCCCAGAGTGCTTCATCCTGCTAAGGACTGAGGTAGTGGATGCCTTTCTCCACTGGTTCTGGAGGGGGCTTTGTGCCCAGAATGCTTCATCCTGCCAAGGACTGAGGTAGTGGATGCCTTTCTCCACTGGTTCTGGAGGGGGCTTTGTGCCCAGAGTGCTTCATCCTGCCAAGGACTTAGGTAGTGGATGCCTTTCTCCACTGGTTCTGGAGGGGGCTTTGTTCCCAGAGTGCTTCAACCTGCCAAGGTCTGAGGTGGTGGATGTGACACTCCACTGATGGTGGTGCAACATGCAAGCTGGCCAGGTGGTGGTGCTGGTGGCGAGCTCACTGACTGCGGTGCTGGTGGCGGCCTCACTGACTGTGTTGCTGGTGGCGGGCTCACTGACTGCGGTGCTGGCAGCGGTGTCAGTAGCTGCGGTGCTGGTGGTGGCTCAATGACTGCGGTGCTGGTGAAGGGCTCACTGTCTGCAGTGCTGGTGAAGGGCTCAGTGTCTGCGGTGCTGGCAGCGGTGTGTGTGGCGGCGGTGCAGGTGGCGGTGCCGGTGGCGGTCTTGTCCGCCGTGCAGGTTGGCGTCGACGTGGACCTGCCTTTGATTTTTTGGCCCTTCCCCAACCTGGATGGTGGCGCAGCTGTCTTCACACTTTCCACTTTTGTTTTGCCTGAGCCCTTGGTGGAAGGTGTTTTCGCCTTCTCCCTCTGGGATGTGGGCAACTTTTTCTGTTTTGGAGGTGGGGGAATGTCCTTGCCCTTGCTCCTTGGGACACTGGAAACCCTGTTACTTGGCGCACTCCAAAATCCCGCTATTGCTGGCACCACTGTGCCCGGTGATGTGGTGGCTGAGGTGCTGGGTTGGGAACTGGAAAGGCGGGCCCTAGGGGACGGACATGGGGGAGGTGTAGGGAAGAGGTTAAAATTTGATAGGAAAAGCTTTTTAGACACACTGGGACAGGTAGATGGAGGGGGGTTTGGGAGTGGAGGAAGAGGTAGTGGATGTAGGAGGTGTACGTTTGTTGACTTTGGGTGAAGGTGCATGGGCTGGAGGCTGTTGTGAGGTGGATGGCTGTTGGGTGGGTGGGTAACTGCGTTTGTATACTTTGGGAGTAGAGCTCAAAGACACACTGGGAGAGGACACAGGGGATGTGTGAATGGTAGTGGGGGTGGTGAGTGCAAGTGAGCGGTGTGTGGTGATGGGCGTGCTGGTGATGGAGGTAGTGGCTGAAGATGTAGTGCATGCAGGTGTGAATGGAGACGAGACTGGGAGAGAGGAGGGAGACGTGGAGGAGGGGGACACAGTGGAGGCAGTGGATGTTGGTATGTCTGCATGGGTATGGTGCTTGTGTGAGTGCCTGTGGGATTTGTGGTGCTTATGTTTGCCTGAGCCACCCTTGTGTGTTGTGGTGTGTGCATGGTGGTCTGATGGTGTGCTTGGGATAGGCTGAGGTACAGGGGATTGGGTCTGGGTGGAGGAGGTTGGAGGGGGGAGGCTGGACTCCGGGACAATGGCTGCCATCAGTGATGAGGCCAGAGCCTGAAATGCTCGTTGTTGGGCTGCCTGGAAGGAATGAATGCCCTCCAGGTATGCATTTGTTTGTTGCAACTGCCTCTCTACACCCTGGATGGCATTCAGAATGGTAGACTGCCCAACAGTGAGGGATCTCAGGAGGTCAATAGCCTCCTCACTGAGGGCAGCAGGGCTGACTGGGGCAGGGCCTGAGGTGCCTGGGGCGAAGGAGATGCCCACCCTCCTGGGTGAGCGGCCACGGGACACACGCTGAGGGGCTGCTGGGAGGGCGGTGCTGGTAGGGGGGGTGGCGGCTGTACCTGTTGATGCGGTGGGCACAGAGGGGCACGCCACCGCAAGGGAGCTCCCATCAGAGGAGGAGTCGGTGTCGCTGGTCTCTGCTCCTGTCCCCGCCGTGGAGCTTCCCTCGCCCTCCGTCCCACTGGTGACTTCAGACTCCGTTGTCTCGCCCTCCAGGGCCACGTGGGATTCAGCTCCCTCCTGCTCCGGTGGCAATGCTCCTCCGCCTGATTATGCTAATGCACACAAGAACAGGGAGACCACAAAAAGGGGGGGAGAAAGAAGAAAGACATGTTCAGTGCATGCAATACCGCTACCGTTGGCGGACACTACAGACACAGCAACCCTCTGCACTACGCCATGCACTTAGAGTTCCCTAATTAATCACAGGGACATGGGGTACAAGGGCTATGCCCGATTGCTGCACACTTGGAAGTCACAGGAGCCTGACTAGGTGTAGATGGCTCTTACCACTGGTGGGGTTGGGGTGCCACATAGCCTGCCTCACAAAGGGTCCTTGCCTACAAAGCTCGCCCTGGTCCTAGGGTAACCCACTGCCCACCTCCCCCACCCAGACACCTCCTAATGCGCGCAGAGTCAGATGGATGTGACGGTACTCACCCCCTTGTGGCTGCTGTGATGCCCTCAAGCGCCCATCCAACTCTGGATACGCCACCGCCAGGATCCGGAACATCAGGGGAGTCATGGTGCGACGGGCACCCCTCCCACGTTGGGAGGCCATCCCCAGCTGGGCCTCCGCCGTCTTCTTGCTCCAGCGGCAAATGTCCTCCCATCTTTTCCGGCAGTGGGTGCTCCGTCTGTGGTGGACCCCCAGGGTCCGGACGTCCTTGGCGATGGAACGCCAGATATTCTTCTTTTGGTGGGCGCTGACCTAGAGGAAACGTACGGGGGAAAAGGATGATCTTTAACTGGCCGGACTGTCACAGTCATTGGCCCACGTTCCCACCCTTGCCCTGACGCACATACTGTACACTCACCGTCCGCTCATGCAGGCCTCAGCCCCCCCCCTGTATCTTCCATCCACACCACTCCAAACAGGCATTGCCCATACAGCATGCTCACTGTGTACTTACCTGTTTGTCTGGAGGACCATAGAGTAGCATGTACTGGGGGAGGACCCCATCCATTAACTTCTTCAACTCCTCCAAAGTGAAGGCAGGAGCCCTTTCCCCAGACACATGAGCCATCGTCGACTCCAGACACAGGTCACAGCAGCACTTGCAGTGTAGGTCCTCTCCTGTTGAAGGTCAGGTATCAAATGAGTGAACAGAGAGAAAATGGCGGTCACGTCCGCGGCGGTGCGTACTGTCACCGCCAGCGTACATCGTCATTGTCTCCTGGGACCCATAGGAACCAATGTTAACCAATGCAGGATTGTGCCACGGTCTTTGACCGCCTACCACGACGGTGTACAACGCCAGCGCAGTTACCTCATATCCCCTTGTCCCACATTACAAGTCAGGGAGCCGCCATTTCAGGTGGCCACATGGCATTATTTTTAAATGCGTCACACATATCTAGGCCTTGCATACACACAGTGACAGGCACATAGCGGATTGACAAACGTGTGCAATAAATTCTTTTTTTACTACCTCAGTGTTGGCTGACTCTGTGCTCGCTGTTCTCATCCATAGGGCACATCCGCAGGGGCAGGTGAGGAGATGGCGGCATCCTCCGGTGTACAGACCGCTGGTGGACCTGTCAACAATGGAAGACAGACACATCATTATAACTTACAGGCTTAATCGTGCCACAATCCAGGAACTGTGTGCCCAGTTGGAGCCAGACCTGATTTCAGCTATCCCCCATCCCACAGGAATCCCCCCTCTAGTGCAGGTCCTGTCAGTACTCCATTTCCTAGCAAGTGGGTCTTTTCAAACAACAGTGGCCATTGCATCAGGGATGTCCCAGCCTATATTCTCAAACATGTTGTCCAGAGTGTTGTCTGCCCTGCTGAAACACATGCGCAGCTACATCGTTTTCCCTCAGGTGGAGGATTTGCCTACAGTGAAAGGTGACTTCTATGCCCTGGGACATATCCCCAACATCATAGGTGTCATTGATGGGACACAAGTGGCCTTGGTACCCCGCGCAGGAGTGAACAGGTGTACAGAAACAGGAAGAGCTACCATTCAATGAATGTGCAGATGGTGTGTTTGGCAGACCAGTACGTCTCCCATGTGAATGAAAGTATCCTGGCTCAGTGCATGACGCTTACATTTTGAGGAATAGCAGCTTCCCTTATGTGATGGGGCAACTCCAGTGGCACTGTGTGTGGCTAATAGGTGAGGACAAGGACCCTATACCCGGTGAATAGTTGTCTGGGTCTGGGGTTGTCCCTAAGGGTTAGTGTGTGTCTAACAGTTGTCCCTCGACATTTGCAGGTGACTCTGGGTACCCCAACCTGTCATGTCTACTGACCCCAGTGAGAAATTCCAGGACAAGGGCAGAGGAACGCTACAATGAGGCACATGGGCGAATTAGGAGAGTGATCGAAAGGACCTTCAGCCTCCTGAAGGCCAGGTTCCAGTGCCTCCATATGACAGGTGGTTCTCTCTACTACTAACCAAAGAAGGTGTGCCAGATCATCGTGGCCTGCTGTATGCTGCAAAACCTGGCTTTGCGACGACAGGTGCCTTTTCTGAAGGAGGATGGTCCAGAAGGAGGTCTTGTGGCAGCTGTGGAGCCTGTGGACAGTGAAGAAGAGGAGGCAGAAGAAGAGGGTATCGACAACAGAAACAACATGATCCAGCAATACTTCCAGTGAGACACAGGTAAGAAGACATCACTGCCTCCTACATCTCATACAATTGTTAGACCTATCATATGTCTGTCACTTTCACCCAGTGTATGGACCCTGACCTTTCACTTTGCCTTTCCATTTCACAGATGTGGGTCCCACTGTGTGACCTCTGCTATGTTACCTCATGGACTAGAGCTGTGTGACATAGGTATGTTGACAATACAATGGACATTGCTATTTTCGTTAGTCATAGCAAATACACATTTGTGAAAGCACAGACTGACTCCAGATTGTTTTGTGATTCAAGGGTGTTTATTTAAGTGCAAATTAGTGGAGGGGGTTGGAAAATGGTCAGGGGTGATGGTGGAGGAATGTCCATGGCAGAGTCCAGTTATTTGTCTCACAGGTGCATTGTCCAAAGGGGCATAGGAAGTGAAGAGAGGGCAGTTCAAGGATGGACAGGGTGATGAAGTGGGACAGAAGGATGACATTCATGGTGGTCTCATTTCTTGGCAGGGGTCTTGGCATTGTTCTCTGTCTTTGTCCTGGATCTCAGGGACCGTTTGCGGGGTGGTTCTCCATCTGCAGGGGGTGGGGTGCTAGTGTTGTGGTCCTGTGGTGGTGCCTCCTGTCCACTAGCACCGGCAGAGGTGGTGAGCAGTTCATGATCGATACTAGTGTCAGGGGCCCCTTGTTGTGCCACAGTGTCCCTCCGGTGTTCACAAGGTCCCTCAGCACCCCTACAATGGTGACCAGGGTGGTGTTGGTGGACCTGACTTCCTCCCTGATCCCCAAATACTGTTCCTCCTGCAGCCGCTGGGTGTCCTGAAACTTGGCCAGTACCATTGCCATCGTCTCCTGGGAATGATGGTACGCTCTCATGAGATTGGAGAGGGCCCCGTGGAGAGTGGGTTCCCTGGGCCTGTCCTCCCAGTTCCCCTGTTTTCCTGTTCCTCTGTCCCTGGAACTGTGTGCCCACTGACACTGCCCCCAGGTCCCTGATGTTCTTGGGTTTGTGGGTTTGCCTGGGTTCCCTGTAGTGGTGGACACACTGCTGCTTGACGTGTCCTGGGGACAGAGGGATGGGCCCGCTTGGTGGGTGCTGAGCTGGTGTTTCCTGAGGGGGGAGGCTCTGTGGTGGCATGTGACAATGTGTGGGGAACCGACTGTCCGAGGTCCCAGATGGACCGCGCTGGTCATCTAGATCCAGTTGGACAGAGCTACTGTCATCACTGTGGGCCTCTCCTGTGGGGGGGTGGGGGTGGACATGTCTGGAACCTCCTGTCCGGTGAAGTTGGGTAGGGGTCCTGCAGGGGTATAAAGGCATGATTATTGCATCTGTGTGTGCCTCGTGTGCAATGGGTGGGTGACCCTGTACCCCAGTGCTTACATTCTTGTCTAGGACCTTGTGTGATATTTGGTTTGTGGATCTGTATGGGTATCTGTAGTAGACATGCTTTGGTGATGGGTGTCCATGCTTTGGTGTTGCATGCAGGGCTTGGTGTTGGGATGGGTGGTTTGTGATAGTGGGACATATGTGAGGTGTTGGAGTGATGGGATGAGGGTGAGGGTGGGGGTATGTGATAGCATGCAGGTAGGGTGGGGGATGTCATAGTTAAGATTTGACTTACCAGAGTACAATCCTCCTGCTACTCCTGTGAGGCCCTCAGGATGCAGTATAGCCAAGACCTGCTCCTCCCATGTTGTTAGTTGTGGGGGAGGACGTGGGGGTCCACCCCCAGTCCTCTGAACTGCAATCTGGTGACTTGAGACCACAGAACGCACCTTCCCCGTAGATCGTTCCACCTCTTCCTAATGTCATCCCATGTTCTTGGATGCTGTCCCACTGCATTGATCCTGTCTACGATTCTGCGCCATAGCTCCATCTTCCTAGCAATGGAGGTGAGCTGTGGCTCTACCCGGACGATTTCCTCCACCATGACCCTGAGCTCCTCCTCAGAGAACCTGGGATGTCTTTGCGGTGCCATGGTGTGGTGTGGGTGATGTGTTAGGTAGTGTGTGTTGTGATGTGTGAGGGGATGTGTTTGTGTGTGTTGTGTGAGGTGCATGGATGTTGTGTGAGTGATGGTGTTGTGTGCCTGTGGATGCTAGTTTGTTGATGGTGGTGTCTCTCTGTGTGCTTCATTCTCAATTTGTGTCGTAGGGGTTTGTGGGTGATGTGGGTGTGTTTTATATTGTATTGAGTGTGTGGGTGTAGTGTGTGTATTTTGATTTGTCCAATGTGGTTGTGTTTTGTAAATGTGTGTGTATTTTGAGCGCTGCGGTGTGTACCGCCAATGGAATACCGCTGTTGAAAGACCGCCGAATGGATTAGTGGGTCGTGATAGTGTGGGCGTATTCATGTTGGCATGACGGTGGAGGTTTTGTTATCGCCAGTTTATCACTGACCTTTGGTGTGGCAGACTTGTGTGGGTGTCTAGATTTTGGCAGATTCCGGCCTGTGGGTTGTAATAGCTGTAGCGGATTTCCGCGGCCGAAGCGGTGTGTTGGCGGTTTTCTGCACGGCAGTAAGCGGCATTTACCACCAATGTTGTAATGAGGGCCATAATGTCTTTTTATTTAATAATGAGTATTATCTTCAGAAAGAAGGTACAGCTATCGGTGCATTTTTCGCTCCCACATAAGCAAATCTCTACATGGGATGATGGGAGAAAGAAATAGCCTGGTCAGATGCACATGATACTTTCATGAATAAGATAGTACTGTGGGTACTTTATACTGATGATCTGTTTTTAATATGGGATGGTCAGGAAGAATCTCTACATGAATACATTCAGGTGCTTAATAACAATGAGTTGAACATCCGTCTTGAGACAGTCTGGAGTAGAGAGTCCATTGAATTCTTGGATGTCCAACTTATTATCAAAAATGACAAATTGGAAACCCCTGTGTGCCGTAAACCCACAGCTTGTAATTCTATACTGCATGGAAATAGTGGCCACCTGAAAGCTCTAAAATGGAGCATACCTTACAGCCAATTCCTGCGGGCATGCAGGATATGTTCAGATGATGCTGGTTTTGGCTAGCAATTGAAGATATGACCCAAAGATTTCTGAAGAGGGTTTATTCCCATATAATTCTTGTTGATGCTCAAAACAGGGTCAGAAGAAAAACTAGAGATGAATTGCTCTTTAAAAATCAACGAATGTTGGACAATCCAGATTTCAATCGATCTCCACCAAGACTGTTTCTGGAATTTAATCATCAACATATGACTCTTAAGAACATCTAACAACATAATTGGCACATTCTACAACAGGATCCACACATTAAGGACAGTATTGGCCTGCATCCTCAGATCAACTATCGTAAAACCAATTCATTGGGAGACTATCTGACAAGAAGTTTATTCATGACTAATGATAACAGGTCATGGTTGACCAAGAAAAGTATAGGATTCTGCAAGTGTGGCCATTGTAAGGCCTGCAAATATGCACGTAACACACAGGAGTATCAAAGATTTCATGGCAGAAAATGTGATATTAAAGAACGGATCACTTGTGACACTCAATACGTTATATGTGTGATTGAAAGAAAATATGTCAGCAGCACCATTCACAAACTTAAAATCAAATTCTTACAGCATTTTAGAACCATCAAGAATCATGACAGATCTTATCCAGTGGCCAAACACTTGTGGGAGGTACATGAAGGCGATTGCAGTACGTTATGCTTTTATGGGATCCAATCCATTAAATTGGGTCCGAGAGCAGGTAATAGACTATCTGAACTAAGGCAAATGGAATCTTAGATGATTTTACTACTTGGTTCAGAAAATCCGTGGGGACACAATCTTGACGCGGAATTGTATGTCAGCCTATGATGGGATATAAGAACATTATTCTTGGAATGTATTTGTTGTTCATCATTGATAGCATTGGCCTCATAGATGTTTGTGCTGTGACCAGATTGGTGCTGCTATATAACTATCTTCAATTTAAAATGTTTTGCTTTTGCTTTTTAGACACACTTTATTCAATAATTGTTTTTAACATTCACTGATGGTAGCACACTTTATTGCCCTAGACACTTTAGAGATATGCCCATAAGTCATTCCAGAAACCATTGGCAGGACTCTCTCTATTGCTAACAAGTAAGAGATGATACATTTTAAGAATTAAAGTTATGATATTTATGGGTACAATTTTGTACATCTATAAGATTGTTAATGTATTGTGATTTCAGCTAATCATGAATGACCAATTAGGTGCTTGTGATCACTATTGAAGGGTATTACTGTAAGAATTAACATGAGGGTTTTGATTATGTGAATTAACTTTTTATGCCTTCATTCGATTTTGAAGAACAATAATCGTTTTAAAATAAGCTCAACATTGGTCACAATCCATAGGGTTTAGATTGAGGAGACTGATCATGATATAAACATTTAGTCAAATTGACATTAATATTTGGATTACCAATGTGTTTTACATTACAGATGACAATTTAGAATACATTACGATTGTATGCAACAGATGAGGATTGAACAATGTGTTCATTTAAAGATGGCCGCCGTTTTTACACACACTTGTTGACAATAGAAATAGATGAGGGCTCACAAGTGATATTTCTACAGCGTGTGTTGGGAGGCAAACATGTCCAGTTGAAGGCATTAGCTGAAACGCGTAGACATTTTTGCTTGTTGACAGCGTCTTTATTTATCAACGCATTTACAATAAAGGAGCCGAACTTTATGGAAGAATTCACTTTTCCTCGTTATTTTAGGATGGTACATTTGGATACGTTGCAGCTGTTTGGTGAGCGGGTTTCACCATTTTGAAGGATATATATATATATATATATATATATATATATATATATATATATATATATATATATATATGTATGTATATATATATATATATACATATCTATATATATATACATATATATATATATATATATATATATATATATATATATATATATATATATATTTTACAGAGGTTTCCGTAGAGAAAGCATTTTTTGACTTGCCTTTATCTTTGACACATTTGATGAATCTTCATGACATTTTCCCCCCCAAAAAAAGTTTTGCGTGAACTGTCAAGTGGGGGGCGAGAAAAAGAAGGGGTAAAAAAAGTTGCATTTTCCATGTTAATTCCCATAGCACCTTTAGACACGACTATAGCCCGAACCACTGGATGGAATTACACAAAAGTTGATACAAAGCTAATTTGAGGTATGCAGATTACGCTTTCGCTTATTTGGTGAAAATCGGGCTAGTACTACAGGAGATATTAAAGGGCCATCAAATATATATATCTGGGCTTGCGACGATTTTGTGATTATCTCAACGGATTCGCGAATGCAAGCAACAACAGACATGCTTTGATTGGCTCAGGTTGAGCTGTCTAGAAAGTTGCTGCTGCCATCTTAGGGAATGGCTTCGTGTCACTGGGGCTGAAATTTGAGGTTGAAAGTGGCATAAGGTGTCTGAGTGGCGTTATCCTGACCCCAGAGGCTGTTATAGTGGACACTATAGTGGTCTAATTAAGACCTTAAAATATTTTTTTCATCAAGTGTTGCGTTAATAGCGAATAAATTGTGATGCTCAGCATGGGCCCTCTGTGTAACGTTGCAACGCCTTTGCAAATATTGACAACAAAAAATACAGTCATCCACTCAGACAGTGATACACCCACATACAGACCCACTGAGAGTCTCATGCACCCACTCGCAGACCTACTCAGACACTGATGCACCCACTTACAGACCCACTCGGCCACTGATGCACCCACTCACAGACCCAGCCAGACCCTCACACACCCAGTCACAGACCTACTCAGACACTCCCACTTCCACTCACAGACCCACACAGACACTAACACACCCACTCAGAGACCCACTCAGATACTGACACAGGCACCGAATGACCCAATCAGATCCTCATGTTCCCACTCACAGACCCACACAGACACTGGTACAACCACTCACAGACCCACTCAGACACTGAAGCACCCATTCACAGACTCACACAGACTCTCTTGCATCCAGTCACAGACCCATTGAAAACCTCACACACCCAGACATAAATTCACTCATACCCTCATACACCCACTTACAGGCCCACTCAGACACTTACACACCAATTTACAGACCTACTCAGAGACTCATGCACCCACTCAGAGACTGACAGCCAGTCACAAACCCACTCAGAAACTGACACATCCACTTACAGACCCACTCAGAGACGCATACACCCTTTTACAGACCCACTCAGAGTTCTATGCACACACTCACAGACCCATTCACACCCTCACACACTGAGGCACAGACCCACTCAGACCCTCACACACCCACTTGCAGACTCACTAAGACACTCATGCATCCACTCGCAGACCCACTCAGACACGGATGCACCCAGTCACAGATCCAGTAAGACACGGATGGAGCTACAAAAAGACACACTGAGATGCTCATATACCCACTCATAGACCAGTCAGAACTTCATTCACCCACTCACAGACTCTCTCAGAGACTCCCACACCCACTCACTGACACACTCAGACCCTCACACACCCAGACACAGACCTACTCAGACACTCATGCTCCCTCTCACAAAGCCACAAAGACACTGACCCATCCACTCACAGACCCACTCAGGCACTGACTGACCCACTCAGACCCTCATGCACACATTCACAGAGCCACACAGACACTATGTTAGACATGGGGTCTGTGGTTAGCAGTCAGATTGCCCCCTGTTCAAGCAAGGACCCTTACTCTAGCCAAGGTAAAGGAGAATCACACTCAGTTAACCCCCGGTCACCCCTTTGGTAGCTTGGCATGAGCAGATAGGCTTAACCCAGAAGCACTATGTAAAGTATTTGTACTAACACAAATGGTAATACAGTGAAAACACTACAAAATAGACACCACACGAGGATAGAAAAATAGGTAATATTTATCTAAATCAAACAAGGCCAAAATTACTAAATTCCAACATACACAAGTTAAAATATGAATTTTCAAAAGAATAAGAGTCTTACGCCATAGAAAACAATGGAAACAATTTTGCACAAAGTACCTGTTTTGCATCAAAAATAAAGCCTCACAGACGAGCGTGCATCAGAAAAGGCAGCAATGCGTTGATTTCTTCCTCACAAGGGAGGGCGTGGGTCATTTCTTCTTCAGTTGGGTCAGCAATGCATTGTTTCTTCCCCCTTGTAAGAGAGCGATGTGTTAATTTCTGGATAGGGCACCTCGGATCCACGCAGAGTCAGGTTGACATTGACGCCCACGGATGATGCATGGAAAATCCTGTCGCACGGTGTTAGAAAACTGCACTGCGTGGTATTAGACTTGGCGTCCTTGGCATGGTCTCCCCTAACTTTTTGCCTCTGCTGCCCAGGTTATTGATGTGTGCTGGATTGTGTTTTTGCTGTTTCTGATACTCTGGAGACTTTACTACTGCTAACCAGTGCTAAAGTGCAAGTGCTCCTATGTAAAATGTATGTGTAATTGGATTATCCATGATTGCCACATTTCTTTTACTAGTAAGTTTACTAGTAAGTCCCTAGTAAAGTGCACTATAGGTGCCCAGGGCCTGTAAATCAAATGCTACTAGTGGGCCTGCAGCACTGGTTGTGCCACCCACATGAGTAGCCCTGTAAACATGGCTCAGCCCTACCACTATAGAGTCTGTGTGTACAGCTTAAAACTGCCAATTCAACTTGGCAAGTGTACCCACTAGCCAGGCCTAAACCTTCCCTTTTCATACATGTAAGGCACCCCTAAGGTAGTCCCTAGGTAGCCCCAGGGGCAGGGTGCAGTGTATGTTAAAGGTGTATATTAAAGGTAATGTGTGTTTCATGTCCTAAAAGTGAAATACTTCTAAATTCAGTCTTCAGTGCTGCAAGGCCTATCTTTCTCATAGGTTAACATGGGGGCTGTCCTTAAATACCTTTAAAGTGCATATTCCTTTTGAGAACAGATAGAAACTTGGAGTTTAGGGTCTCTGAACTCACAATTTAAAAATACATCTTTTAGTGAAGTTGGCTTTGTTAGATTGCTAGTTTGAAAATGCCACTTCTAGAAAGTATGCATTTTCTTGCTTAAACCATTCTGTGACTCTGTCTGTTTGTGGATTGCCTGTCTGGGTCAGTTTGACAGTTGGGAATCCCCTCTAGACAGTGAGACAAAGGAAGCTGGGGTGTAGCCTGCATATCCTGATGAGCCATCTATGCTAGAGTGGAGGGAGGAATGGTCACTTACACCTGAATAGGCTATGCCTGCCCTCCCACAATGCAATCTCCAACCCTCTGGTGTATACATGGGGCCTGGCCTGGGCAAGACAGTATCTTGTGAACAACAGAGACTTTCCTTTGAAGTATGCCTACTTCAAAGGCGGAAAGAAATATACATAGTGGACCCAAAACCCCTGAAAATCAGATCACTTCTGGATTCAAGAAGAACCTCTGCCAAGGAGAAGAGCTGAGGAGAGGTTCTGCTCCTACCTGTGACTGTGCTTTGTTGGGCTATCCTTGAGCTGCTGCTTCTGTCTGTGAAAAAGGACAAAGACTGGACTTTGTGGTATATTCCTGCTTGTGAGCAATCTTCAAGGGCTTGAACTGAGCTTGCCTCCTGTTTTGAAGTCTCAGGGCCGTCAAAGATTCCTCTACTAACATATTGGACTCTCTGCTGAAACTCCTGCCCTGCCAAGTGTTGTCCTATCCAGTCTCTGGGCCCTTGAAAGGTGAAGTTGGCAGACAAGAGCTGAAAATCCATGCCCAGAACACTGTGTGGGGAAATTTGCGATGCACCATCCGCATTGCGGCTGATAAACGACGCGCCGCCGGCTTCAAAATTTATGCTCCACCTGCACTGCAGCTGGAGAAACGATGCACAACACCTGCTTGCCGCTGCTGATAACGACGCAAACCTCACTCAGCGCGATTTTCTTACACCTTGTGACAGGATTTTCCATGCAGCGTCCCGGGGCGTCAAACTCGACACAACTCTGTCCGGATCTGAGGTATCCCTTCTGGAAATTGGCGCATCGCTCTCTTGCGAGGGAAAAGAAATGACGCATCGCCGACCCGACCAGAGAAGAAACGACGCACGGCATTTCTTGAAGTTTAGTTTTTACGCTAACAAGGTACTTTGTGCAAAATCATCGTTTCCATTGTTTTCTATTGAGTAAGACTCTTATTCTTTTGAAAATTTATATCTTAACTTATATATGTTGGATTTTTGTCACTTTGGTCTTGTTTGATTTAGATAAATATTACCTATTTTTTTAAACAGGTGTGGTGTCCAGGTGGTAGTGTTTTCACTGTATTACTGTTTGTATTGGTACAAATAATTTACATATTGCTTCTAAGTTAAGCCTACCTGCTCATGCCAAACTACCAAGGGGGAGGAGTGGGGGTTAACCAGGTGTGTTTCTCCTTTGCCCTGACTAGAGTGAGGGTACTTGCTTGGACTGAGGGAAACCTGACTGCCAACCAATTACCCCATTTCTAACATTGCTTATCGGCGGTGAGAATTGGACTTGTATTTGTACTTGACACACAGTGATTAAGTGTACACTACTGTTTTCAGTGCAGACCATTACGTAATCACATACTACTTGTTTTGCTTTTTCTCTTTTTGGACCTTTCCCCGCTTCCATATTTTTGGTGATCTTTCGATTCATGAACTTTTCATCAGGAACTCTTTTTCTGCCTTGTAACATTTGCACTTTCTGATTTGCCATCATGTTTCAATCTGGAGACGCATCAGCTGGAGCTGTTTTTGAATTAAGGAAACTGGAAAGTTACACAGTTGCTCAGTTGAAACAGTTCTGTAAGGATCTTGCCTGTCCCATTAGGAGCTCCACCAGGAAGAAAGAGCTGCAAATGGCAAGGGGGGGCCTGGGTGACAGCCAAGGAAGCTGTGGGGCCACACAGAGGAGGAGGATGAGGAGCTGCAGAGTATACACAATGGTGTAGTGGGGGGACCTGTTATGCCTGGAGGGGAGGGTCTCCAGGGCAGGTAGCAGTGTTTCATCCAAGGGTCTGACTCCTGAAGAGTTGCAGGATAGACAGACAGAGAGAGCTTACCAGTTGGAGTAGGAGAAGATGAGGATGGCCATAGAAGAGAAGAAGGCTCTACTGGCTCATGAGCTTAGTTTGAGGGAACGAGATCAGAGGAGCTAGTCTAATATAGATGGTGGCAGCAGGACCACAGTGCAGCCTGAGAGGACGGTGCACATTCCTAAAGACCTAGTGAAGGATTACAAGAGGGAGGATGAAATATATTTGTGTTTTAAGGGGTATGATTCTGCCCTCCATATGAATTTGATGCCTGAAGCACATTGCGGGGTGGGACTGTGGAAGCACTTTGAGGTAGAGGGGAAGGATATCCTGACATCCTTAGGGGATCCTCTGGGGCTCACTTACTCTGTCATGAAGGACGCCCTACTCACAAGGTATGGTCCCACCCCCTGAGCAGTACAAGGACAAGTTTAGGTCTCACAAAAAGACGGAATCCCAAACATGTTTGGAATGTGTTGATTCTTTTTTGCAGGTCACTCGATGACTGGGTGAAGGTCAGTAAGGTAACAACTTTTGAGGGGCTGTACAATGTAATTGCTTAGGAACATTTGTATAGTCTTTGTTTTCTAGAGCTGCGCCACCACCTAATTGACAGCAAGCTGACTTATCCCAGGAAGCTTGCACAGGAAGCGGACCGCTGGAGGAGCACCAGGGTCCAGAAGAGGTATGGGGATGACCAGGCCAAGGGTGGGCAGGGTCCCTCTCAGAAGAAAGGGGGGGTAAGGGTAAACAGGGGGATTTCTCTAAAGGACCCCAACCTAGTTCCCATGGTAAGGATTCCCAGTCCCTCAGTGAGAAAAAGCCATGGTTCTCCAAAGGGAAACCTGAGGAGGGCGGTCCGCAAGTGTTATGCATGTGACCAGGTGGGTCATATGAGAGGGAATCCCAAATGTCCCAAGGGTACACCAGCACCCACTGGTGCTCAGTCACAGGGTTTGGCCAGCGTAGCGCTTGCAGAGGAGTTGGTTTCAGGTGTGTGGGAGCCAGCTAAGATGACCCTTGTCTAACTAGGGGACAGTGAGATGGTCCAGAGCACCCTAGTGCCTGAGAACACTAAGAAATACAGGCAGGGGGTGACCATTAATGGACAGAGGGTGTAGGCTCTGAGATACATAGGAGCCAGAGTGACTATGGTGAGGAGTCACCTGGTGTCTGAAGAGCAGATAGATCCCCGTGTACTGCACCGAATGGTTGCAGTGGACCACTTAGAGCACCTGTGCAGAGTGGCGCAGGTTCCCTTTGAAGGGGGGGGGTCTCAAGTTCCTTGAAAGTAGCTGTGAGTCTAACAATGCCTGTAGATTGTTTGTTTGGCAGTGACCTGGAGGATTCCCTTTGGAAGGAGGTGGAACACAGGTCACACTTGGAGATGTTGGGTCTGCCTGGGAGGGTATGCATACCTACCCAGTCAATGGCCACCCGCCAGGGTGGTCAGAAGCCCCTGGAGCCTGAGATGGTGGACCCCAAAAAAGGAAGGGCAAGGGGTGCAGGAAACCAGCCTTCAGACGTTCCCACGGTGTAGGAGGAGGCAGAACCTGAGGGTGACACCCCAGAGCCTACGGGGGAACAGATGGCTGAGCTTGGGGAGGTACCTGAACTGTCACAGTGGCAGCAGGACAGGGGGCCAAACAGGGAGGCATTCTGTGAGGCACAGAAAGCATGCCTTACTCTTGAAAGTTTACAGCATCAGGCTGCAGACCAAGCGCGCTGGCAAGGAGCCAGGATCACACCTGATCTATTAGGAGGGCAGCCTCCTATCTAGTGAGCCTAATGTTGCTGAGCCTGGGTATGCCCGGGTGCTGGTGGTACCCCAGTGCTTCAGAGTCTTCCTACTGGGTCTGGCTCATGATGTGCCTTTAGCTCGACATTTGGGGCAAGACAAGACCTTGGGCAGGCTTGTCACCCACTTTTACTGGCCCCTAATGTGCAGGCACTCAGATGCACATTGTAGGTATGGCAAAACTTGTCAGGCAAGGGGCAATAGTGATGGGAAGTGCAAGGCTCCTCTCCAACATTTTCCTGTGGTTAGTACACACTTTGAAAGGTTGGTATTGACATTGTGGGGCCTCTGGATCCCATAACAGCCAGGTTTATTCTGGTCTTGGTGGACCATGCCACCCGGTGGCCAGAAGCCATTCCTCTGAGGTCGATCACCTCCCCTGTGGTGGGACGTGCTATGATGGATATTTTTACCCACATGTGGTTCCCCAAGGAAGTTGTATCTGATAGGGGTACCAGCTTCATATCTACTTATCTGAAGTCTCTGTGGCCTGAGTGTGGGGCAACGTATAAGTTCACCATTCCTTACCACTTCCAAAGAAAAAGTATGGTTGAAAGGTTCAACCGTGCCTTAAAAGGCATGACCACAGGCCTGCCCGAGCCTAAGAGGTGTAAGTGGGATGTCCTCCTGCAATGCCTTCTTGTCGCCTTCAGGGAGGTGCCTCAAAAAGGGCTTGGATTTAGTCCTTTTGAGTTACTGTATGGCCACTCTGATAGGGGACCTTTGAGTCTGGTTAGGGAAAGCTTGGAGAAAGCCTCCTGTAAGCCCCCCCAGGATTTATTCAGTTACATGCTGATTTTTAGGAACCAGACAGCTTGCTTCAGTAAGCTCGCCCAGGAGAACCTGGAAGCAAGCCGGAAAGACATGAAGCGTTGATACGGACAGAATGCCTCTCTAGTTGAGTAGCAGCCTGCCAGAAAGTGTGGGTGATGGCGTCAGTGGAACCTAGGGTGCTCCAGGACAAGTGGACCTGGCCATTTGAGGTGGTGAAGCGCAAGAGCGAAGTTACCTACTTGGTGAACTTGCGTACTGCCATGAACCCTTTAAGGGTCCTGCATGTGAACCGCCTCAAGCCACACTTTGAGCTGACCGAATTGTCCATGCTCCTAGCAACAGATAACGGGGTGGAGGAAAAAGGGAGCCTCTTCTTGACCTCCTGTCTGCTGGAAAGAAGGATGGTTCTGTGGAGGGAGTGAACCTCTCCCCCTTCCTGATTTCAGAACAACAGAGGGACTATCGCCAGGTGTTGGGTCAGTTCACCTCCCTGTTTCCCCTGATCCCAAGGGCCACACACTTGTGTACGCATTATGTGGACACTGGGGACAGTCCACCT
The DNA here is from genome assembly GCF_031143425.1 of Pleurodeles waltl. NCBI lineage: Eukaryota > Metazoa > Chordata > Amphibia > Caudata > Salamandridae > Pleurodeles > Pleurodeles waltl. The sequence goes on along the minus strand of NC_090444.1, from coordinate 381,834,652 downwards.
ACTAAACAGAAGGCTTACAGGAAGACTGATAAAGTCAGGGCTAGCAACAAAGATGAGGTATCAAAGATGTTAACCCTAGGGTAATTGAGTTTTCTAGTAGTTCTTGGGCTAGCCCTATGGTCTTGGTCCCAAAGGCTGCTGCTCCTGCTGCCACACCAGAACTCCGGTCTTGGGTGGATTACCAGGGTCTCAATGCAGTCACTAAGACTGATGCACACCCCATCTCCCGAGCTGATGAGCTAATCAATAGGTTGAGAGCTGCCAAATACCTGAGCACTTTTGACTTGACGTCTGGGTTTTGGCAGATTGCCTTAACTGAAGGGACCCAGGAAAGGTCAGCATTTTCTACCCCACATGGGCACTACCAGTTTAAAGTAATGCCCTTTGGGATGAAAAATGCCCCTTCTACCTTTTAGAGGTTGGTCAACCAGGTGTTGACTGGGCTGGATGATTTCAGTGCAGCCTACTTGGATGACATTGCGGTGTTCAGTTCCACTTGGGAGGAACACTTGCAGCACCTCTGCAGAGTGTTGGAGGCTCTGCAAAAGGCAGACCTCACTATTAAGGACAGTAAGTGCCTGATAGGGCAGGGTTCAGTTTTGTATTTGGGACACCAGGTAGGGGGTGGCCAGGTGGCACCCCTACACCCAGAAATTGACACTATTCTGGCTTAGGAGCCTCCCAAGACCCAGATAGAGGTGAGGGCCTTTTTAGGCCTCACCAGCTAATATAGGAGGTTTGTCAAGGAGTATGCCATCATTGTTGCTACCTTGACTGAGTAGACTTCCAAGAAGCAACCCAGGAAGGTGATCTGGACAGAGCCTTGTCAGACAGCTTTTGATGCCCTGAAGGCAGCCATGTGCACAGCATCCATGCTGAAGGCACGTGATTTCTCCAAGGAGTTTGTTGTGCAGACTGATGCTTCAGAGCATGGTATAGGAGCAGTGTTATCACAGCTAAATGAAGAGGGCCTAGATCAACCTGTAGCCTTCATTAGCAGGAGGTTACTTCCCCGGGAACGTAGGTGGAGTGCAATAGAGCATGAAGCTTTAGCTGTGGTCTGGGCGCTGAAGAAGCTAAGACCCTACTTGTTTGGGACTCACTTTCAGGTTCAGACAGACCACAGGCTCCTCGGATGGCTAATGCAGATGAGGGGTGAGAACCCAAAACTGTTGATGTGCTCCATTTCCCTACAGAGAATGGACTTCAAGGTGGAACACCACGCTGGCACAGAGCATGCCAAAGCTGATGGTCTGTCCAGATTCTTCTGCCTTAGTGATGAGAACTCCCATGAGATTAAGTAGTTTCGCCCCACTTTCAGTTGAAGGGGACACCTGTTAGACTTGGCATCTTTGGAGTGGTCTCCCCTAACTTTTTGCCTCTGCTTCCCAGGTTGTTAATGTGTGCTGGACTCTGTTTTTGCTGTTTTTGATACTCTGGACACTTTACCACTGCTCACCAGTGTTAAAGTGCAAGTGCTCCTATGTACAATGTATGTGTAAATGGCTTATCCATGATTGGCATATTTATTTTACTAGTAAGTCCCTAGTAAAGTGCACTAGAGGTTCCCAGGGTCTGTAAATCAAATGCTACTCGTGGGCTTTCAGCACTGATTGTCCCACCCACATGGGTAGCCCTGTAAACATGGCTCAGACCTACCACTGCAGTATCTGTGTGTGCAGTTTTAAACTTCCAATTCGACTTGGCAAGTGTACCCACTTGCCAGACCTAAACCTTCCCTTTTCACACATGTAAGGTACCCCTAAGGTAGGCCCTAGGTAGCCCCATGGGCAGGGTGCAGTGTATGTTAAAGGTGGGACATGTACTGATATGTGTTACATGTCCTAACAATGAAATACTTCTAAATTCAGTCTTCACTGCTGCAAGGCCTATCTCTCTCATAGGTTAACATGGGGGCTGCCTTTAAATAATTTTTAAGTGCAGATCCCTTTGAGAGCAGATGGAAATAAGGAGTTTGGGGTCTCTGCAATCACAATTATAAAACTACATCTTTTAGTGAAGTTGGTTTTTAGGTTGTTAGTTTGAAATTGACACTTTTAGAAAGTAGGCATTTTCTTGTTTAAACCATTCTGTGACTCTGTCTGTTTGTGGATTGCCTGTCTGGGTCAGTTTGACAGTTGGGTTATGTGTTAGAAATGGGGTCTTTGGTTTGCATTTGGGTACCACATGTCCAAGCAAGGACCCTCGCTCTATTCAGGGCAAAGAACAAACGCATTCGAAATGAGCACCTCAGTCTGTCACTCATACACACACTCATGCACTCACTCACTCACTCAGACATACACTCGTACACCCACACACTCACGCATATACCACAAGCATGTACCACATGTACCACACAGATGCTCACTTATTCAATCATTCGTGCACTCATACACTCACTCACTAAACCATGCATGCACTGATGCACACATCACATCACTGTATTAACACATTATTCTTCATCATACAGACACACATGCACACATATAGCTAATCTTTTAAACAAGAAAGGTGGTTCTAAAGAGAGCCATTTGTTTCTTTTTCTGGAATTGTTTTTTAAAAAGGTTTGATTTTCAGAAACGTTTTTACATTTTTTGGTTTTTATTTTAACAAAAATGGCAACTGGATCATAACAAGGTCCCTAAAACTTGTAAAAACGCGAAATTAAACTCAAGAAGCAAAAGACAAGAAAATTAGCACATGTGCTTTTTTGTAGCATTCTTCATCAGAGTCACCAACTGCTCACCTATAGTTAGTATTTTTTTTACAATCAAGGCAGAAGCTCTCCAAAATTCTGGAGCAATATCTTCAAGCTGAGTATCTAACTGTGGTGGCGCAACTTCTCCTACAGATGGTCTTGGTCCACTGGAAGGTGATGTAATCAGTGATGTCATCAATGTCACTGACCATGCCATGGGTGATGTAATATGTAAGGCCATAAGCTGTGCATTACGGGATGTGAAAGGTATAGTTAGCTGAGGTAATTATAACTGCTGAATTTCACTGGTTTTCTATGTGTAAAATGTGACTCTAACTACGACTGAAGCCTTTCTTTCTAGGGTTTTTTTAGATTCTATTTCCTAACTATAATGTCCCTGTGACCTTTGTTTTTTCAGTGAATATATACAGTATAATTATATGTTACACACGTGTGTGCAGAATCTTCATGAGTGCCCATAGCAGGTAGCTCTACCCATTTTATCTGTGGCCCGCCAGTTTTAATTGTGGTCCTGATAGATTTATCTATGGCTCCTAGTGTTCTGCTAAAAATCACACCTAGATACACCACTGTTTGTTCCATTTTGGCATGCATCAGCTTGGTTTACCCAGCTGTGCCACATTGAGATGTTTATTTTATTTATGGGGAACAGTTATGGAAAAAAGCAACAGTGTGGTCAAACGCAAGTGGCCTATTTTTGCAAACATACAAACTTACAAAAAGCGGAAAGCAATGACACCATGGTCTGTATTTGAAAACAAATTTATAGAAAGTGAAAGAGTTAAAAAATAAATAAAACAATAGTTTGCTCACGGGTCCCAGGCACTGAAATGCCCCATTTTCTGCATGGATTCCAACTTTGTATTTGAGAAGAATGCTGTCCCTCACACTGAAGGAACAAGTGGGTAAAGTGTGCTGATCCACTGTCCCATAATGTATGTTGTGGGAGACAGAAGCAAAATCTAAATGACACTACAACTGGCCAAAGGATGTAGAGGGCTGACTGAAAGCCACTGAATGTATGTATATGCACATATTTTGTAAATGTTTTTTGAACAAAATTTCTTGGCTAACAGCAGACTCAAAATTTTTCCTTAAGTACACCAAGAACTAAGGGTCTGATTTAGAACTCAGCTAATGGGTTACTCCATCACAAGGGTGACAGATATCCAGTCCGCGGAAATTTAAATCTTATTCTATCCTATGGGATTTAGATTTCAGAGGACGGGATATCCGTCACCCTTGTGACGGAATGACCCATCTGCAGAGCTCTAAATCAAGCCCTAACTTTTTACTTTTAGTACCACATTTGACTATACAGTCTCAGAAATGAACAAAAAGAGTCAAAGAAGTAAAGAGCAACCAAAAGCCCTATAGTATTTGTGTTTCCTTTTGGGTTTGTTTCGCACCAGCTCATAATGGAGTCTGCAATTGACGTTTTGATGTGTTTATTTGCAAATTCACATTTTTTGTCAATTTCTTTTTTTTACTGATGTGCACTTTTTACAGATGTAGTGCTCATTTGCAATGTAAGTTCATTTGTAATACAAATGCTAGTTCTTTTCTGCCACGTTTGCGAAAGACTACTTACATTATACTTTAATGTTGTTTAAATAACATTTTCGAAGTGCTGCAGTAATTTTTGCAGGTGACTGCCCCGACCACCTGAGCTGATGGCTGTTCATGCCCATGCTGAAGTAGGCAAAGCCCTTTTAGTGGTGAAGCCCAATTATGCAGCTGGTTCAGTCCTTCAGACTGCAGTATCCAGGTGCAGGTCAGGGGTCGAGTAGGGCAGTCCTTCTTCGTCTTGTCTTGTTCATTGTAAGGATCTGAGGTGGAGGTGCAGTTCTGCCAATTTTATCATTGCTCCTGGGGTGAAAAGCAGTGGGGGCCTCTTGACCAATCATGTGCAGACCACCACCCTCTTCAGTGACCACTTCCTGGGAAGTGTGGCAAAAATCAATCCTAGGGAGCAACATTCTCTCAAAATCCAAGATGGCAAACATTCAATCTCAGAGGTTTGGTCTAGCTGAGACCACCCACTGGTGTGGCTAAGTTTCCCTTAGTATACCCCTTTCCAGCCCTCTCCTAATCTAATCAGGGGGCACCTGGATGTCTGGTTTTGCAGGAAATGGGGGGGGTCCACTTGCTGGCCCAAATGTCCTTCCCTCCTTTGAAGTACAGTTTGGCTGCTCTCCCCCATCCTGTTTCACCACCTGATGAGGCAGGTCACCCACCCCCCAGGCACTTCCTTTGTCCTCAGCCCAGGCCACTTCACACCTCATCAAGCCTAGCCAGGCTGCCAGAGGCTGGCCAATCAGAGAAGGGCACTACAGGGGTGAAGTTGGCAATTTTCAGGTAGAGTTCTAAAACTCTTTCCCTGAGGTAGGTATGTTAAATTCAACAATGTCAAGTTGTTGAAGCTCCTTTTGAGATTTTATTAATTAAAAATAAAGTCTCCCCATGTTAGCCTATGGAGCCCATTCACTACAGGGGAGGAAAACAAATGTAGCTACTTTTCCCTCACCAGGGCTTCTAAAACATATTTTATAAAGTCCCTGCATATAGTTCCACTGCACCCAACCCTGGGGGCACTTAAGGTACACCTCAGAGGTGACTTATATGTACAAATAAGGTAGTTTAAGACTTTGGAAGTACATTTAATTCCAAAGTGGAATTTGGGGTTAACTTTAACTTAAAAGCAGCCAGCAAGGCAGGTCTGCATTTAAAATGACATGTGGCACCTCAGCAGTGCACCTATGGTTGTACTACCTATGCTGGGATTCCTATACCTACATGCTCTACTATATACTAGAGATTAATAGCAGGTTTATCCAGCCAATTATAATTAGCTTAATTTGCATAATCATTTTAATCAGAGCACAGGCCGTGGGACTGGTTAGCTGTGTCCAGGGCACCATCAGAGTCAGAAAAACACCAGCATAAGTGAGAAGTGAGGGCAAAACGTTAGGGGGCTTCTGTAGTCAGCCCAGTTTTCCCACACTGGCCAGGAGGATCTCTCCCACCATCACAGGCTTCGTGTCCACACCCAAATTCCAATTTATTTCTAGCTATCCTACAGTTTCAGTACAATAACAATAAATATTTTCTATTTAATGAGAAAGTCAAAAAGACAACTGCAGAAGGCAAAAGAACAAGAGACTTGCAGTGAACTGCATGTGATTCAGACCTGGTTACAAGTTAGGCCAACTTTCGAAAAAATGGCTTCCAAGCAAGTGCAGTCAGCATCAGTAAATGCACTGATTACATTTCAATACTATGGGGTTAATTACAAGTTTGCCAGTGTTTTGTGAAGACCCCATGGTGGCGGCGGCCAAAACACCACCATGTTGGCGGTAATCCGACCTCCGTATTAAGAGTCACACTGTGAAGTCTGCCAAAAAACAGCCAAAAATACAAAACCACCAGGACACTGGAAGACAGAAAAGAAGCAGTCCCACCACCAGCACCGCCAGCCCAACAAAAATCCTCCCATCAGTTTACGATCCACAAATCAGGACAGTGGTTCTACCATGCCAGAAAACCATTGGCGAAGCGAACCGCGGCAGTCTCAACTCACATCACACAGAACACCACACTACATTGGACAGTTTGAATACCCCACACCTGACACACATCCACACACTCGACACACCTACACACTGCACTATATTACACACCCCTATACAACCCACAATCCTCTGCAAACAGAACACCACTCACAGCCACAGAGAAGGAATAACTATCTCAGATTTAGCAAAATAAACTTTTGGCACCTATACACATTTCACCATGCATACATCCCACACCTGCACAATATACACAACGCACAAGTTACTATCACACACAATACACAACAACTGTCACCCACTCATATCACAGCACCTACACCTCATCACTAACATTTCCTTCCACCTTTTGTTTACACTACCTCACCGTCTTTACCACCACTACCATGTTCCCACAAAAACACCCACATCACAGGTGATGAGTTGAGGGTGATGGTGGACAAAATTTTCAGGGTAGAGCCGCACCTTTTGGGAGCACAGGTCCAGGAAACATCCATAGCCAGGAAAATGGAGTTGTGGCAAAGAACAGTCGACAGGGTCAAATCTGTAGGCAGCTATCCACTCACAAGGGAGGATATCAGGAAGAGGTGGAATGACCTCAGGGGAAAGGTGCATTCCCTGGCATCCAGGCACCAGCTGGTGGTACTCAAAACTGGCGGTGGACCCCCTCCTCCTCTCCCTACTTTCACATCTTGGGAGGTCAAGGTCTTGAACATCCTGTGTCCTGAGGGCCTAACAGGAATGGGGGAGAGGAGTCGGGTAAATCCCTATAACAATCATGTCACCTAAATGTTTTATCTTGCATGCTTCCTCACCACTTTTCCTCACCTCAATTACTAAACCTCCCACGGCCCCTCTGTGCTAAATGTACAAATACCCCTCCCTGGGTCCACAGTCCTTGGGACTGGCATGTTAGGTCCTGAGACCTGATAGCACTAAAAATCCCAGAAAGCAATATTACACCTTAAAGAAAATCAGAGAAGTGCACCAAATTTGAGATGTTCTGCATGTGAAACTAACAACAAATGTAACCCATCATGAATGCTCCACTGTGAAACAATTTATGGCAATGACAGCAATGCAATGGCCCACTCCCCCCACCATTACAAGCAAAACACAGCTACAGCTAAATGCCTAATCAAACTGCCCTTAGAAAGAAGATTTCAAAGATTGAAATTTACTCACCTGACGTGTAAATCTAGATGCCAAAGTGGATGCACATGCAGTACATCCAGATAGAGGTCAATGCCAATTGCATATTCCTATACTGTGTCCCTACTCTGTCACTATTGTGGATTGTTCAGCGTTTAGTGCCATGTATCATGCAATACACTTCATTATGCAAAAAAGGTTATGACCCATGTCATTAGTCAGATAACATAAGAGGGTATCAGCAGTCATATAACTAACAACATAGTTCAACATCTTTGAGCATGGTGTATGGTATTGAAATACATGAGTTTCATTTTGCTCTAACTGAGAATTATTAGCAGCTGTCATTGTCATTTCTGGGGATCATGTTAAGGCAGTGTGTGCATCTCACACAACATCCCTACTGCTCAAACTTAAACATACCTTGTTGTATCACTTACAGCAACTGTGTGTTCCACTTCTCCCACAGGTAACCTTGCCATTGTTACCATGGAGAGGATACCAGAGACTGCCACAACCTCTCTGGATGACAGCCCCAGTGAGGACGACGACCCTGGATGTTTGGACACTGAAAATGAAGCTGGCCCATCAGGGACATGTGGTCCGTCAACAATAGTCAGCCTCACCCTGTCCATATTGACTAATCCCAGCCCTGTTGCATCTACATCACGGCAACCATTTGCCCCCAAACCTGTTGCCCAAGGATTGTTTCGTATATTGTGTGTTCCCCAGTACAGGTACCTGAGTCTCCTCTTGTCACCCCTGACAATGATGGGCCTGCCACCACTGGGAGTGGCCACACGTGGGGGTAGGGTACAAGGGAAGAATGGTGTGGGCCAGAGGATGGAGACTCAAAGGGACAATACTGACCAGGAAACCATCTCCCAAGTCTTGTGTGCCTATCAAAATTCAAAAGGCATGGTGGGCCAGGTACTCACCATGATGGGGGAAATCCAACAGCTGCAGAGGGACAACGACCAGGAAGCCATGCAGCAGTGGCAGGCACAAAATGCCATCCTGGCTTCCATTGCTGGTGTGCTGAGGGACATCAACACTACCCTGAGTAGATCTGCCACACAACACAACTATTAATGAGTGATCAGCCCCTTCAACATCTGCGGCTGCTGGTGGAATGGAGGCCCTGCCAGGGGAAGGACATGCCTCAGACATCCCAGCCTCTGTATCAGAGGATTCCCTCCACACTACTGTAAACGTGGACATCCACCCAGACATCGAGGAGGAGCAGATGCCAAGACCAAATCCACTGTCAGGAAGTGAACCTCTCCTGATTGCTTCCACTTGTGTGCCACACATACACCCAACTTCTTTTTCATATGGTGAAAGGACATTGGACTTGTGTTTCCAAATGGTGTAGCAGCTAACCTGATGATTTCATCCACCATGACTTAACCATTCACTGTTTACTTTCTGTTATTTCAGCTTCAATTCACACATATTGTTTTGCACTTACCAATAAATACAACTTAAACACAGGTACTGTGTAAGTGTCATGTATCATCCATGTACAACTGTCATGTATGAAACCTCTTGTCCCAATATGTCCCTCTGTATTATACAACCTTTGTTATGGGCATCACACGTGGACTCTATAACCAGGAGACTCATTGCATTGGGATAGTAACATAGACATAAACTAAATCAGCTGTATTGTACATCTCCACACATTTATTAGTAGATTTGCAATCAGTAGATGGAGTAGTACTGCTCGTGACTGAAGAATGTCAGCTTAGGTGTCATACACCAATTGCCCACAGGATACAGAAATGAGGGACATGTCAGTCTTTCTACAAGCCAGGAGTCAAACAGATTGGTTCTTTGTATCACCAGGTAAAGCCTTATCACATACCCACACCTTAGCTTCCTAATTATCATACCCCATGATACAGACAGAGATCAGTACTGATGTCCCCAGTCATTGAACCTTTCACTTTCCATGGTCAGGTACCTATAGGCTTGCCACTCACCTATGTCAGTCCTCAGAGACATGCACATTGGTCTGCAAAGTATTAACAAACTAGCAGCTATGTACAAGGTAGGTCACACACAACAGAAAACATTATAATGGTAGAGGCTCTGGTTCAGCACTTTCACATGTGTCAGACACATATGGACACTCACATGGCACCATTTGACCAACTCCAGTACCAAACAGGTATTCTTGTAAGAAAAACACACTTCCATCCCAGTGTCCTTACGGTCTGGCCATATAAGTAACACTCTGCATACACATGCGAATCAGTACCTGGTTTCATCCATGTACACTTCTTATGTCTGCCTGCAAATCCCATCTGCCTCTGACACTGTCTGTGATTTGCTATTGAGGATGAGCCAAACAGAAACTCAGCAAATCTGTGTCAAAGATAAGGGATCGGACATAATTGTAAACATACATCTATTCTGACAAGTAATTTGTACAATTGTGATTTTGCATGTGCAGTAACAAATCATGACACTGTATATCACACTGTTCAGTACACAATACCAACTAACAATCTGCATGCATACCTGAGTCATTGGTAGTGGAGCAACCAAAGACCTCACAAATGATGGTAAATAGCAGGTGACATGCCAGGCATCAATTTTAGACTATAAAATGGAATCACACTTTTGAGAACACATCACATACCTTTAGTCAGTTTAAGTACTGATTGATGAGATTTGCCCTGGTGTCTCCAGCTTCATCTTCATCAGGCTCATCCTCACTTGGCAAATCTGCATTTCCACCCACAGGTTCTGCTGGCTCCCCCTCATCTGGTACGAATGGTATTTGTTGTCTTAGGGCAAGATTGTTCAGCAGGCAACAATAATTTGACATACCGTGTTGGGTGAGTAGAGGACGACTCCTCCAGATTTGGCCAGGCTGAGAAATCTTGCCTTCAGGAGGGAAAAAGTCTGCTTCGTGACACGCCTTGTCCTTTCGTGGGCCTCACTGAAGCGGACTTCCCTTGGCGTGGTTGGGTACCTCACTGGTGTCAATAGCCAAGTAGCATTTGGATAGCCAGAGTCACCTGTAAGAAATAAGTAGAACAAAACAAACATATATCTTGGACATGCATATTTGTGATAGCAGGGGAAAAACTTTGCAGACACACATCTCATATGTGACTTACCAACCAGTTAGGCCCTCTCTGTATAGAGTTGTTTCATCAGCAGTGGGATACTGCTGTTCTGCATGATGAAGGAATCATGGACTGATTTAGGATACTTTGCACATACTTGTGAAATGTACGTGTCTGCCAAACACATCACTTGGACGTTGATGGAGTGGTAATTTTCATCCTGTTCGTATATACCTGTACATTGGCACTGTGGGGAACCAAGGCTACATGGGTGCCATTTATGGCTCCAACCACATGTGAAATGTGTCCCAAAGCATAATACTCTGCCTTCAAATAGGCCAAATCTGCACACTGGGGAAACCTGATGTAGCTGTCCAGGTGTTTCAACAGTGCAGACAGAATAAACTTCAAAGCCAGAATGAACATGGGCTGAGACATCCCTGTAATTAGGGCTACTGTATTCTGAAAGGACTCAGTGGCCAGGAAGTATAACACTGACTTGACTTGAACGATCGGAGGTATACTAAGATCTGGCTCCAACTGATGACATAGATCCATGATTGCATGCCTACTCAGACAATATATTTGTATAATGTGTCTCTCCCCCATGGTGGGCAGGTCTACTAGTGGGCGGTAGACTGGAGGTTATCTTCCTCTCCTCATGCCAGGGTAACTACGTCTGTCAAAAACAGATTGTAGGTGATTTTTACAAAGTACACATAATGAATATGTTTACATACAAATCACACATATCTCCCTATGATGTCAGATTAAACATATGACATTTGATGTACAGCATATTGCTATGCATTCTATGACAGATCCCTTTGATGCAGTTTCCTTAAACCCTCAGATCCACTTTACATGCATATATATGTGACTGGCAGTGTTTGGTAGTCCTACCTAGTTTACATGTGAAACATATTTGTTGCACCTATACTGCATTGACGTTGCAAATAGGATCTTGAGAATAGGTTTCCATTTCCATTACCAGCTATACCTCTTTTACACAGCTTTTACTACTCACATACACATTGAGACTAATAAACATGAAAGCAGCACTTCAAACGTGTTAGCAAAATATTGGTAATAGTAAATGATGCACCTTCCATTACTTTCCCATACATATAATTGCCTCAAAATGGCAGCTGCCTGACCTACTGTACTGGACATGAGGAAGTGACTTAACTCCACCGGCTGATGTTGCCATGGTGGTATTGCTCACTTGACTCCTGACACTGCTGCCAGCAAGACCTCCACTACCTGGGTTGCTGTGTACTGAACCTCTCTGAGCTATCATGCCACATCCTGCAGGTGACAGGGCCCCAGCCTTCACTCCAGAAGAGGTGGACAAGCTTGTGAATGAGGTCCTACCCCTGTGGTGCACCAGAGGAAGTGCATGATGGTGTAGATGAAATGTGCAGTAGTGAGGGATTGGGCAATCATGTGTGGGTGTATGGGCATGTGTCCATATGCATAGGCAGACATGCAGTAGTGATGCATGGTAGAGAGTGTGTAATCTAACTTTCTTTATATACAACATAGGTTGCAGTATGTACTACACAAATGGTGTGAGAAATGTTGATAGAGACATACCATGTTATGGTCAATCATGTGGCCTGGTTATATGTGTCTAGTCAATACCTTGTACTGATCATGCAAGTTGTATGGGTGACTCCACGTCATACATGGCCTGGCTGAAGATGGAAAATTGGGAAGGAGTTTGAACTGAGAGGAAGGGAATGTTTGCTTACATGCGGTCAGTGTTCTGACCATGGTATGATGCATGTGGACATAACATTCTCCTATTGTCTGTAACATCCATGCAGGTCAAGCCCAGCAAAAAAAGGGAATCTGGTTTGCCATCATCAAGCAAGTGCGGACCCTGGGGGTCCACAGCTGGCGGAGCACCCACTGTAGGAAGTGGTGGGAGGACCTGAGACGCTGGGCCCAGAAGATCGCAGAAGCCCAAATGGGGGTGTCCTCCCAAGGAATAAGGGAGCCCGTTGGACCTTGACCCCCCCCAATGGCCTGCATATTGGCGGTGGCTTACCTTGAGTCGGATAGGCATTTGAGGGTAGCACAGCAACCACAAGGGGGTAAGTACTGACTACACACATGTAAATCCCTCTGCCAGTTCAGTGTCTGACGTGTAAGTGTCTAAACTGTGACAATGTGATAAGTAGTAAAGGTAGAGGGTCTTTTAGGAACACATAGAAGTACAGTTGCTATCATTGATACACTGGTATGGGCATTGTATTGTGTATCGGGACATATCACTCACCTATGTTAACCCTATTTTTTAACAGAATGTGGTGGTGCACGTGACTGTGCCATATGTGTGCATCTATACTGCTAAATATATGACCTGCTCGGTCATCCTCACACCTACTGATCCATACTATAGATATCCTGTTGGTAAGTTGTCCAGGTCTTTGACCTCTGTCCATTTCAGGACGAAGAGTTTGAGACATGCATTGAAGATATGTGTAAGCGCTTTGAACAAAGGGGATACCACAAGCAGCTTATTAGTAAATCAAAACAGAGAGTTAAAAAAATCCAAAGGGAATATACATTGAAGCCTAGGGTACATGACAACCAAATAGAGCAAGGAAAAGTTAGATTAATAACAGACTACACACAGAATTCAAAAACATTACGTAAGCTTGTATTTAGACATTGGCATATTCTGTTGCAGGACGAATCCTTAAAGGGTATTGTTGGTGCTAAACCGGAAATTACATTTCGTAGAGGTAAAAGCTTGAGAGGCATCTTAAGTCCGACCTATCCCCTAGATCTCAATAAGGGGAACTGGCTGTCCAGCCACACAATAGGCTTTCGGAACTGTGGGCATTGTGGATTATGTAAATGGGCAAGCCGTAAAAGGATAGAATTTAGTGATAATTTGGGAAAGACCTTTAGGATCACAACACATATTAACTGTGGTACCCCGTTTGTGATATATATGGTGCTTTGTAAATGTAACCGGTACTATGTGGGGAGTACAATTCGGCCACTAAGGGCTAGGATAGGTGAGCATGCCAGGGCACTTGCACGTGAGGATTGTAGATATCCTTTAGTAGCACATATAATATCATGTGAAGTTCAAGGACCTTACAAATCGATTGAGTTTTTTGGTATTGAGCATGTAGGAATTGATCCTAGAGGAGGTAATAGAGAGTTGATACTAAGGAGGAAAGAGGCCATGTGGATATTACGATTGAAGGCAGTTGAGATAGGTTTAAATACGGATAGGGAACTTGAATACTTTCTTGGTGACTAGGGAAAACATATTTTACATCTTAACAGTATTCAGCAGTGGTAACGTATCTCAATATTGTCAATATGATATTTGACTAAATTTTGTCATTAATATAAGTTCATATAAATCTTGTAAACTGACATCATTTGGGTATATTGAGATTCTGGTCTAATGTGAAATGTAATTCACCTTAACTAATGTATCTACTGTTCAATGATAGCACGTACTGGCGATGAAATTTGATTTTCTGTGAAAGTAGTGTACATCCAATTTTGTGATCCATGCTTTGTATTTGGTAGGATTATTAACGAAATGATGCAATGTAACAACCTTTGCAACCAATTACATTATCAAGTTTAGATATATAGGGCCTGATTCTAACTTTGGAGGACGGTGTTAAACCGTCCCAAAAGTGGCGGATATACCACCTACCGTATTATGAGTCCATTATATCCTATGGAACTCGTAATACGGTAGGTGGTATATCCGCCACTTTTGGGACGGTTTAACACCGTCCTCCAAAGTTAGAATCAGGCCCATAATCTCTGGGGATATATTATTCAAATATTACTAATATATTGACTGCACTTTCCTTATATATTACTGATTTTCTTTAAAACTATTTACTAATATTCACTGTAGATGGTTTGTTGTTTTACACTCATTGCTAATAACACATAAAATTCTAATTTCGGTTGGTATTTGAATTTTATTTACGACATCTCATTTTAATATGAGCACTCCTATTAGGGTATATATTACAATGCTCTCTCCAGGTCTTTATTTAATAGTTTACTATTGGAGATATAATCATTTGAAGATAGTCGGTATATAAGATAGTTCCTCTCTTTTTTTTACCATTATTATAGGTCTTTGTGAGACTCCCTCCAAAATGGCCGCCAGTATTGTAGTCCTTTCTTTATGGTTACTTTTTACATTCCTGTCTGGAAGATGTGATTCACTCTAAAGATGGCCACCATAACTCTCGGTCCTTCTTTTATTTTTATTTCAGTTTTGATACTTTATCCCTCCAAGATGGCCGCCAATATTGTAGTCCTTTCTTTATGGTTACTTTTTACATTTCTGTTTGGAAGATGTGATTTACTCTAAAGATGGCCGCCATAACTCTTGGTCCTTCTTTTATTTTTATTTCATCGGTAGTGGGAGATTTCGTCTGTGGTCTAATATAAGGGACCCAGACATGAACAGTCGAGTTTTGATACTTCATCGATACACACGCGTACTCGCGCTTCACGTTTTGACTCATTGGAAGGTGGATTGATATAACTGATATCAGGTAAGCTACATGCTTTAGGTATAAGTTTATTCAAGATTTCAGGATAGGACATATTAGCAATGCTTTTTTTTTTTTTTTTTTTAAGAAGGGACTTAGGAGAGAGATATGATTACGATATACTTATATACTTGGCCTATTTTATTTATATTGGAGGAATTTATTTAATAGGGCATGTTAATTTTGATAAGAACTCTGATTAGATAAAGATGGGATTTTAGGGTTCACTATGGTTCTGATTTGATTCTTGATATTGGTTTGGTTGGACGTGTTTGATAGTTATATATTTTTTTTTTACATAGCAGATAAGTTGCTTAACGGAATTATTCTGGGATTCGCTTGTAAGGAATACTTATGATATAGGACGCATCTACATATATGATTAGGTAAGAGCATGGCTCATTTGCACGTGTTCTTTAGTAGCAAGGGACATCACTAGGGTACGGGGTCAGCTCATATTCAGTAAATAAGAGCGATTTAAGTAAGTTTCATTTTTTTTATACTTATTCACTAATTCTTATATCCTAACACCATGTTCACCTTTCACTCAAGAATGGGTGACATAGTATCTAATAATAATATATGATGTTTGATACCTAAGTGTATGATATTCTCACATTTTGGGAATTAAGGTGCACTGAGAACTAACATATGTCTGCATCCCACCATTGTGTTCACATTTTATTCCACAACTTTTCCATTAATTTTTATATTCCTTTCATATATTTTCTTCACCCCTTTTTTAAATGTTCTCATATATTTTTTCATGTCCATACACTGGTGGAGGTCTCTCCTTTTTAATTAGGAAATATGGATACACATATAATAATAGGTACCTTTATATTCTACAGCCCTGATGAAGTCATTGGGAAACTCCCGGACGGAACACGTGTCGGCTACCAATTTGGATGCGGCTGCTAAAATTTAAATAATAAGCTATATCATCCTTTGAAGAATATGATTGAACCTTGATTTGAGAAAATCTGGACTGGCTATCAATTTGGATGCGGCTGCTAAAGTTTAAATAATAAGCTATATCATCTTTTGAAGAATATGATTGAACTTTGATTAGAGAAATCTGGACTTGGACTTTGGATCATAGCAATCTTGGAACAACAGATCAATTAATTCTACTATTTGGATTTGGACAATGATACTGTAATTGGGGATTATGTTGGAAATAATCCTATTAATTTTCAGAAATATATGACAAAACATTGCCTATATATACTGACTCATGAGTACTATTATTTTTCATGTTATAATGAGTGCCTCTTGTACTTTATATTTGCAATAGTGCTTTTAGCATGTATCAAGACCTTTTGGGTGTGGTCTTTCAAGAGTGCACCATTTCGAGATTCAACATTCTTCGTTGATATTCACCTCGCTACCCTGAGCACCTAGTTTTCTCCCAGTACAATACACCCACACGTAGTTAGAGTTCTGTCCATTTCTATTCCACTGGAGCTAGCTATATGTGCAACATAGTGTCTCTCAGGTGAGAAACAGTCTTAATACGTAAGGGTGTGCTCTCAATCTGAAATTTCACATTGCATACTTTCCACATGTACTTAGAGGTGTGAGGAGGTGTCCCACTATTAAGTGTGTACTGTACATTGGCAAATATGAGGTTTAATCAGGGTAGGCATCCTACATGATGAAAAGCATGGTGGTAATACTACATTCCTAGTGAAAGACATATCATTGACATGTGGGTTCAGACTAATTGAACCATGTACATGGTATTGTGAAGGTAGGTGGCTAGCCTGCTATTCCCTTAGCCAATGTATTGTTGGCATGCTACATAAGGCAGGACATCTCCTATATAGGTACAATATACATTGTTTTTTGCCAACATCATGAATACTCTGGTATTTTCTGCTGTTTTTAAGATTTGTGATTTAAGTTTTGCATACTTACTTTTACTATTCCGAATCTGTTTTGAAGGATTTCAATATGGCTAAGCTCATTTTACACTGACTTCATTGTGTTGCAGGAGTTGTAGTTGACATTCACATGTTGGTGGAATGGTATATGTTATGTCATTTTTCTGGACTCTAGGTGTATGTCTCAATCATGGTTACTTTAGAAATTGTTTATGTCAGTTTAACTTTACTCCAAAGAAGTAAGGTCTCATGTCTGAAGTGTTGATAGTGATGTTGGCATTTTGATATTGTTAATTTGAGGTTGATACTCACCAGGATTAGAAGGACTGTATGTGGCCTTCATGCACATGACATATGCCCACTGTATTGAAGGTGTTGGTAGGCTCCATGGGGTTGTCTGTGTGTAAATCCTGTGTGCTATGTAGGCCCCTATTGCTGTACATGACTTTGTTTTCTATGTGAGAATGACTGAGATGAGTAGGTCCACAAAGTCTGTTTAAACCTTTGCAAAAACACAATGGATACATGTGTTGCAGAACTGGATTTGAAGTCTATTATAATCCAAAATTGGATATCCAAATGGAGTAGGTGCATCTGTGTTTTTTGACACTGTGAATGGTATAGACACAGTTACATGTTATGGATGTGATTGCTAATTAACATGCTGTGTTGTAATTGGAATGTGATGAGGTAACTTTCATGGGCCATGACATCTGGTAATGGACAGAGCAAGTGTAGATTTAGAGTATGTATGATGTTGAAATCAAATTTAACACTAATTCCTATTGATGGTTTGTTGTTTCACAGTGAAGCTCTGTATAGGGACATACTTTTTATGTTGACAAATCATCTTGTGCAGGAATAATTTGTGTTATAGCTGTACTTATAGTCTGGTGATGTAGTGGTCAGATAGTTGGCTAATGTTGTGAGTGACATTGTTGTCGTATAGGGTTGTGGAAAGTATGTTGTTGTGACATGACATTCGCTCAAAATGGTTTCTACTTCTATAGATGTGATGTTACTGTTGTGTATGGTGTAATGAATGTGTATGTAAAGAATGTGATGACTCTACCTCTCTCTCTGTTTCTCAGCATCAGCATTGGCAGGTGAGGGAAACGGGGCACAGCAGAGTGGGCAAGCTGCTGGCTACGGGACCCAAAGTGATGACCCCACCGACACCAAGGGACCTAGTGGCCCGGAGGGAGAGGGGAGTGCCACGAGGAAGACAGGATCCATGTCTTCATCTTCAGAATCCTCCACCAGAGGACACTCCCTGGTGGTGGTGGACCCTCTGTGACCACCCCAGCAACATCTAAGTCTGCCACCCCCCTTACTACCACTGACCTCCCTGTAGCTCCCTACCCAGTTGACTGTGCCCACTCACCCAAGAGGGTGAGCATGTCCTTTGCTGGAGGCCCCTGTCAGCCCTTCTGCCCTCAGTGAGAGGCTATTGACCTCCTGAGGTCCATCTCTGTGGGTCAGTCAACCATTGTGAATGCCATCCAGGGACTTGCAACTCAGATCCAACAGAGTAATGCATTCCTGGAGGGCATTCACAGTGCACTGGCTCGCCTACAGAGATCCTTTCAAGCTCTGGCTTCCACAGTGACGGCAACCAGTCACCCTTTGTCTCCCGTCCCCCCTCCATCTTCCTCTTCCCAATCCCAAACCCCTCCTCCCTGACCCAGCCAAAGCACAAAGACAGACAGGCATACATCCACCTCAACATCCAAGGGTAGCTCAGACAAACACAAGCACCACAAGACACACCACCGGCAGCAAACAAGCAACATTCAGATGCACACCAGCAACAGTCACAAACTGCCCTGACTCCCCCACCACCCCCATCATCACTGACAGCACACCTGAAACAACTGCATGCACCACACAAACATTCACAGATCCAGCCACTACACCAATCCTACCCACAGACAGCACCACGGCAGACCCTCAGACATCTACCCCAGACACCATACCCGCAGATACCACAATCACTGACACACCTACATGCAGCACATCCAGCATATCTGCAGTCACCACCCCAACAGACAGTCACCCACCCACGACGCCATCCCCCCAGCACCTCCACCCCCCTCATCCCAAGAAACATAACGCCCTCACTCACCCACCCAACAGACACCCAACACACACAAACATACCTTGCACACACATGCACCTAAGACATCCACACCAGCACCTCAGACAACCACTCTCTCTCGCTCCAAACCCTTTTCCTGTAACCGTCCCTGTGTGTGTAAAAAAGCTTTCCTTTTTGAGTTTGCCCTTTTCCCTACTCCTCCCCACCCCAAGATACCCCTAGACATTCAGGGGGTCATTCCAACCCTGGCGGTCGGTGTTAAAGCGGCAGCTAACCCGCCAACAGGCTGGCGGTAAAAAAAATGGAATTCTGACCCTGGCGGAAACCGCCAACAGAGACCGCCACTTTAACACTCCGACCGCCACGGCGGGACAAACAAACAGCGCGGCGGTCACCGCCAACAGACAGGCGGGAGACAATGTACCGCCCACCCTATCACAACCCACCAATCCAACATCTTTTCCGGGGCGGTAGCCCCGCCGATAAAAACACGGCGGAAACAGATATTTCGAACGGAAAACGCTCACCTCCATACAGCCCATGAGGAATCTGGACAGCATGGAACCCGAACTACACATCCTCCCAGCTATTGTATTCCTGCTCCTCTACCAGGAGCACGAACGCCGGCGCAGAAGACAACGGTGAGTACTGCACCTACGACACAGGGGAGGCAAAAAATTACGGTCACACACATACGCGACACACCCACCCCCACCCTCACCCACTACAACACACACATCAATGCATAGCAACAACTCAGATGTACACCCCCAAAACCCCCGGAAGAATGCAAATACAAAAGGAAATGATTATGAAATTTGGAGTATATTGTAAGGCTGAGTATAAAATATATCAAACATCTATAACTACATATATATAAATTGTCCTGTCCGATATGTGTATCAGCCATTGTTTGTGGGCCACTGGGCCAAAACACATGGGCAAAGCCCACACAGGATACCTGACTCCAATGGAGAGAACACTGCAGGGGCATCAGATAGGAAAACTACAGGCACCTCAGGGGGAAGGGAAGGGGGGGCACCTCAGCCAGATGAGTCCACGACGCCAGATCCACAAGGGGCCTCCATGGCCACTGTGCCATCCTGGGGAGTGCAAAGCCAGTCTCTCAAGTCTCTACTGTGGGTGGGTTGCCCACTGTGCCATTCTGGGGAGTGCAAAGCCACAGTCTCACAAGTGGATGACAGACTCCACTGGTTCTGGAGGGGGACTAGTGCCCAGAGTGCTTCGTGCAGCCCTGCCCGACACAGATGCGGGCCTGCCCCTTCCGCCAATGGGCCAGCGGTTCATTAGATGAAGGGCCCAGTTCAGCGTTGCTTTAGACAGCGGTGCCCAGCGGAGCGGTGCTTGAGATGAAGGGACCAGCGGAGCGGTGCTTGACACGGAGGTGCCCAGCGGAGCAGTGCTTGAGATGAAGGGACCAGCGGAGCGGTGCTTGAGATGAAGGGCCCAGCGGAGCGGTGCTTGAGATGAATGGGCCCAGCGGAGCGGTGCTTGAGATGAAGGGCCCAGCGGAGCGGTGCTTGAGATGAAGGGCCCAGCGGAGCGGTGCTTGAGATGAATGGGCCCAGCGGAGCGGTGCTTGAGATGAAAGGCCCAGCGGAGCGGTGCTTGAGACGGCGGTGCCCTGTTCAGCGGTGCTTGACTTGAAGGGCCCTGTTCAGTGGTGCTTGAGACGGCGGTGCCCTGTTCAGCGGTGCTTGAGATGGCGGTGCCCTGTTCAGCGGTGCTTGACTTGAAGAGCCCTGTTCAGCAGTTCTTGACTTGAAGGGCCCTGTTCAGCGGTGCCGGACTTGTCGGGCGTGCTGCCCTTGCCACCCTTCCCTGCTCGTCTGTGGCCCTTTGCACCCTTTGGCGGTGTGCCAGGTGGCACCCCACTTCCTGACGGAGCCAGGGTAGGGATTTTGGTCCCTGGTGTCTTTGGCCTCTCGCGCCGGGCACTGGCAATCTTTGCTTGCTTTTCTGGGGGTGGGCTGGCCGTGTCTTGGCTCCTAGCCGAACTAGCTGCCCTTGAGGGTGGGGGACTCCAAAGTCCTTGGACAATTGTCTTTATATGTCCCGGTTTTGTGGTGGCTGAGGTGCTGATTGGAGTCTTATGAGATGGACGGGGTGGGGGAGTTGTTGGAAAGAGGTCAAGTTTGGAAAGGAAAAGCAATTTAGAAAGAGAGGGATGGGTAGGTGTAGTGGGTATGGGAGTGGAGGAAGAGGATGTGGTTGTAGGAGAGTGAAGTCTGATGTCTTTGGGTGCAGGTGCTGGTGCTGGAGGCTGTCGTGAGGTGGATGGCTGTTGGGTGGGTGGCTGCTTGCGTTTGTGTGGTTTGGAAGAGGGGGTGACAGACACACTGGGAGAGGACACAGGGGACGTGTAAATGGTAGTGGGGGTGGTGACTGCACGTGTGCGGAGTGTTCTGGTGGGTGTGGTGGTGATGGACGTAGTGGCTGAAGATGTTGTGCATGCAAGTGTGAGTGGAGACGTCACAGGGAGGGAGGAGGGAGACGAGGAGGAGGGGGACACAGAGGAGGCAGTGGCTGTTGGTATGTCTGCATGTGGATGTTGCTTGTGTGAATGCTTGTGTGATGTGTGGTGCTTATGTCTGGATGAGCTTCCCTTGGGTGTTGAGGTGTGTGCAGGCTGGTCTGATGGTGTGTCTGGGATAGGCAGAGGTACAGGGGTTTGGGTCTGGGTGGAGGAAGTTGGAGGGGGGAGGCTAGAGACAGGGACAATGGCTGCCGTCAGTGCTGAGGCCAGAGCGTTGAACGATCGCTGATGGGCAGCCTGACCAGAATGAATGCCCTCCAGGTATGCATTACTCCGGTGCACCTCCCTTTCTACACCCTGGATGGCATTCAAAAGGGTAGACTGCCCAACAATGATGGTCCTCAGGAGGTCAATGACCTCCTCACTGAGGGCAGCAGGGGTGACAGGGGCAGGGCCTGAGGTGCCTGGGGCGAAGGAGATGCCCACCTTCCTGGGTGAGCGGGCACAGGGCGAACGCTGAGGGGCTGCTGGGAGGGCGGTGCTGGTGCGCTGGGTGGCGGCTGTACCTGTTGTTGCGGGGGGCACGGATGTTCCCGCCACCACAAGGGAGTTCCCTTCAGAGGACGAGTCGCTGTCACTGACATCAGCACGTGTCCCCGCTGTGGAGCTCCCCTCGCCCTCCGTCCCACTGGTGTACTCAGAGTCCGTTGCATGGCCCTCCAGGGCCATGTGGGATGTAGCTCCCTCGTGCTCCGATGCCACTTCTCCTCCGCCTGATGATGCTAATACACACATGAACAGGAAGACCACAAAAAAGGGGGGGGGGAGAAATAAAGACATGTTGAGTGCATGCATGGGCGACACCGTAAGCGGAGAGGACAAACACAGAAGCCCCCTGCACTATGCCGCGCACTTGGGGTACACTACTCAATCAGTGGGACATGGCCTACAAGCCTATGGACGACAACTGCACACATAGATGACACAGGGCCATGAATAGCTGTATTAGGCACCCTACAGAGGTGGGGGGCGTGGGCACAGGGCCATGCCTTACGGAGGGGCCCAGCCTACAGAAATCGCCCTGGCTTAGGGATACCCACAGCCCTCCTCCCCCACCCAGACACCTCCACTGCGCACAAAGATAGCAGAATGTGCTTGTACTCACCCCCTTGTGTCTGCTGTGATGTCCTCACCCGCCCATCCAAATCGGGGTAGGCCACCGCCAGGATCCGGGACATCAGGGGGGTCAAAGTACGACTGGCACCCCTCCTACTTTGGGAGGCCATCCCCAGCTGAGCCTCCGCCGTCTTCCTGCTCCAGCGTCGGATGTCCTCCCACCTCTTCCAGGAGTGGGTGCCCCGTCTGTTGTGGACCCCCAGGGTCCGGACGTCCTTGGCGATGGCACGCCAAATAGCGACTTTCTGGTGGGCACTGACCTATGTGACATGTACAGGGGGAGAAAAAAAATCATCACCTTTTGCATGCTCGATGTGAGTGGCCCCCCATCCCCACCCTTGCCATGTGGCACATGCTCTCATCTGTCGTTTGATGCATGCCTCAATCGCTCCCCTCCCCACCATCTTTCATTCACCCCACTCAACACAGGCATTGGCCACAAAGCATGCTCCCAGTGTACTTACCTGTTGGTCTGGAGGACCGTAGAGTAGCGCATACTGGGGGAGGACCCCATCCACAAGTTTCTCCAATGCTTCAGAAGTGAAGGCAGGGCCCTTTCCCCAGTCGCAGCAGCCATTGTCCCTTCCAGACCGAGGTCACAGCAGCACTTGCAGTATAGGTCCTCTCCTGTGGAAGATCAGGTATCGAGTGATAAAGCAGATAGAAAATGGCGGTCACGCCCGCGGCGGTGCGTACCGCGACCGCCGGCGCACATCGTCATTGGCTCCTGAAACCCATACGGTTCAATGTTAACCAATGCGGCTTTGCGCCGCGGTCTTCGACCGCCTACCGCCACGGTGTGCCACGCCAGCGCATTGACCTCACATCCCATTGTCGCACTTCACAGGTCAGGCAGCCGCTATTTCAAGGGCCCACATGGCTTAATTTCTTCTGCGTCACACATACCTAGGCCTTGCATCAACACTCATACAAGCCATTCAATGCATTGAGAATCGTGTTCTGTGCAAGCTGTGGGAACGTACCTGTGGGTTGTTTGACTCTGTGCTCGCTGTTGTCCTTCCTAGGCACCATCCGCTGGGACATGCGAGGAGATGAAGGAATCTTCCCGTGTACAGACCGCTGGTGGACCTGTCGACAATGGAGGAACGACATGTCATGCTGACATACAGGCTTGACCGAGCCACTATACAGGAACTGTGTGCCCAGCTGGAGCCAGACCTGATGTCACCCATCCGCCAACCCACAGGGATCCCCCCTCTAGTGCATGTGCTGTCAGTACTCCATTTCCTAGCAAGTGGGTCATTTCAAACAACAGTGGCCATATCATCAGGGATGTCCCAGCCCATGTTTTCCAAGGTGTTGTCCAGAGTGTTGTCTGCCCTGCTCAAACACATGCGGAGCTACATAGTTTTCCCTGAGGTGGGGGATTTGCCTACCGAGAAGGATGATTTCTATGCCCTTGGACATATTCCCAACATCATCAGTGCCATTGATGGGACACATGTTGCTTTGGTCCCCCCCAGCAGGAGTGAACAGGTGTACAGGAACAGGAAGAGTTATTATTCCATGAATATCCAGGTGGTCTGTTTAGCAGACCAGTACATCTCCCATGTTAATGCCAAGTTCCCTGGGTCAGTGCATGACGCCTACATCCTGCGGAATAGCAGCATCCCGTATGTGATAGGTCAACTCCAGAGGCACCGGGTGTGGCTATTAGGGGACTCTGGTTACCCCAACCTTTCCTGGCTATTGAACCCAGTGAGGAATCCCAGGACCAGGGCAGAGGAACGGTAGAATGACGCCCATGGGAGAACTAGGAGGGTGATCGAGCAAACCTTTGGCCTCCTGAAGGCCAGGTTTAGGTGCCTCCATATGACAGGTGGATCCCTAATGAACTCACCAAAGAAGGTGTGCCAGATCAATTCAATTCAAAACAATCTTTATTCGGATTTTACTCCATAAAAGAAGGAGAAAAAGAACAGTCTCTTTAAAATAAAGGTATATACAATAAAAGTTTTTCCAAATACATATTAATAAGAAAAATAAAAGTCTTTGTTGTGACAATGCGATCACTCATTCTCATATCGGAGTTTTTCTAAATAAGACAGCTTTTCCCTCTGCTCAATTGCATATAAGATGAATTTTATCACTGCTTCGCATTTCTCATTCGTATCCAGTTTAAATAAATAGTTAAAAGCTTCTCTGCAACAAGATAACTTATTAATAATAAATAGTGGTTTTAAAAATTGTTTCCTAATATCATGATAAAATTTACAAGATAAAATAAAGTGCGTTGTAGATTGTGCAAATCGTCCCACACAGGGGCACTTCGGTAGGCTTTTACTCCAAATTCTAATTTTTGGGAAGGCTACTAAAAAATGTAACATTCTAAAACGTAATCGGGTCAAGTAAAATCTATGCTGAGTGTTCACAACTGTCAATAAGTAATTTGCTATAACCTCATTGTTTTCGATCATGTAACGAGCTACCGTTGATTTCATGCATTCTCTATTTCCTCTTTCGCTAGCCCTCCAAGCCATTAAATGATTTTTCAGTTCTTTCTTACTAAATTGGAGAACTATGCCTGGGTTATCTAAGTTAGGTGTTAGATTTATACCTCTCAATAGATCTTTTATGTGCATAAACCATGGAATTATGTCCCGGTGTTCTAATGTAAGGCAATCTTTGATAATCTTTCGGGTAAGATGCGTCCCTTCCTTTGACCAAATACCATGCCAGGCCATTAACGCATTTATATATATTGAATCCTCCACGTAGGGACTACCCAATTCCTTATGTACCATGTATGTGGAAGTGGAGTTTGGGACTGCAAGTAGTCTGTTAAATAATTTATTCTCTAACACTTGTAATGAATGGATCTCGGGTATCAAGCCCCAAAGGGCAGAGCCGTATGTAATGCTGCTGATTGATTTACTTTTGTAAATCTGCAGCATTTCCCTTAGGGGTTTATTACCAATTTTATTGGAGAATCTAAAGATTGCCTCCGTAGTCCTAATATACTTCATTTTGGTAATTTCTAAGTGTTGTTTCCAGTGTCCCGTATTAGAAAATTGCATACCCAAATATGTAAATCCATTCACCTCTTCGCATTTGTGGCCCTTAATAAAATAAGTTTTCTTCCTTGCCTTTCCCTTTCCACATGTCATAACCACTGTTTTACTCATATTCAACATCATATCCCTTTCCTCCATAAATTCCGTGAAGCCCTCCATTAGTTGCTGTAGCCCGTTTGCGGTTCGTGACAACAAGACTGCATTGTCTGCATATAAAAGAATTGGGATAGAGCAATTTCCTATTTTAGGGCAATACATTTTTAGGTTTTTTAAGTGGGCATCTACACCATTTATATAAAGAGAGAATAAGAGCGGCGCTAAGACACAGCCTTGGCGTATTCCTCTCCCTATCCTGAAACCTGGCGTACATTCTCCATTTTTTCCATATCTCACCCGTGCTGTTAGATTATTATATAGTTGTGCCAAGAAGCTTATTATATCAGGGGGCGCACCCATATCTATTAAGACTTTCCACAACTTAGCATGATTCACTAGATCGAAGGCTGTTAGGGTTTGTGCACAGCAAAGAGCATGTCCCCTCTCACTGCACTAGTGGGTTCTGTAATAGCTCCCTTTTAAACTTACTATTCAAACCTTTTCTTGTTATCTCACCTTCCCCCCACCCCCTTAGGCTTCTGTGTATGTTGTTTAATGTGCTGTTTTGTTTACACATTGGGCCTTGCTTTTACCAAGGCTTCTTTAAAACACTCCTCCCTAGGCCATGTGTTAATTCAACTCATTTGCATAATAACTGAAACTCTGCACACCTTTCAAGAACATGTGCAGCATGTGAGGACCACACCCAGCCCTTCAAACCACACCCAGCTCTGCTCACCTTTCAAGAACATGTGCAGCATGTGAGGACCACACCCAGCCCTTCAAACCACACCCAGCTCTTCGAACCACACCCAGCCCTGTCTATAAAAGGCAGCCCCCGAGCCTCACCCAGTGCTTGTGCTCGTCTACCTCCCGCTTACCTGAGAACAGATCCCTCGGCGCTGGCACTCCTGCTCTCTACAGACTTTCATTGGCTTCAATGGGCGCAGCTGCTGGCTCTTCCTTCTTCTGGTTTCCGGTTCCTCCTTGCCTCAGCCTCTCTCCTACAAACAACCTGCAAAAGAGAAAGAAGACAAGGTTAGACTGATCAGTATCTCTTGCCAGCAACAAGTAAGTGCAAAACTTTTTATTACCTGAAGGAACTTTGACAACAATTTCTGGATTCGTGTGTGGGCGGTTTGAAGCAAGATACCTTCCACGAACATTGTGATTCAGGCTCTTTGTTGCAAGAATACCTTGCGGAGCTTTGTGAAACAAACATTGTTTTTTTTTTTTATGGAACTTTTAAGAATCGAACAGTGGAAACCATTAACAGCAAGGCAAACAGTAAATCAAGGACTTGCACAAATTACATGCTGTATTTTGATGTAAAAGTACAGTATTTGTTTTCCAAAAGATTCTGGAGATATGGGAAAAGTGAGTCTGCTATTGGGAATTTAGGCTTTAGTTATATTAAGATGAATGTTTGATATTGGTAATTCTGATAACGGTATTTGTTTAATGTTTTAGAAGCTTTACAGTAATAGAAAGCACATCCCAGAGCAGTAACACATTCCAAACCTGGAAACTCGAGACCAGGATCCAAGAGGTACTTTTAGAAGAGAATTTCTAATAAATAAAGGGATAGTCAGGAACCCATTTAGGAATAGGTTGCACTTATCTGTTCTTTGTTTATGTTTCATTAGGCACCAGTTTCTACAGAAGTCAGAAAGGGCCACAGATTTGTGCAGCACTTCAACAGTGGAAACGCAAGAACGGTGTTGTCTCTTTTTTTTATTTTATCCACTTCCCCCCTACCCTTGAGCTTCTGTTCTTAGTGCACTGTGTTAAAAACTAGTGTGCTGGAACAAGCAGTTTCAGGGTGGGGTCGGATTGTCTTCAACCTCCATCAGAACTGAACAAGAACTCAGGTGAGCTGGGCTTTGACAGAAGCACAAGCCTTAAAAAATTTCAGTTCTGGTGGACGATGAATACCGGGGAAGAAATAGAGGGCATTGACGTCACGGATATGGCGCAGGCCCTAAATGAGGACTTGGCTCATAATGAATCAGTGTCTGGCATCTTACAACATATGCAAGAGGAAATAGAGAGATTAAAGATGGAGAATACCTCTTTAAAACAGGATTTAAGCAGGTATAAATTTAGGGGATCTCAGTGGAACACAGCTTTTACGCCTTTGTTTAAAACCACCTCAGAGACAGGGGCGCCATCAAAACATACAACTTGGCCTCCCCCAGTTGAGGTTACTGTTAATGTTCCTAATGCTGTGCCCTTAGCAGCACCTGAACGTTTTCATGGAGATAGTAACAAATTCCATGTTTTTATCCATCAATGTCAATTACACTTCGTTTGTAAGCCACAACAGTTCCCTACTGATGCTACGAAAGTGGCATTCGTCTTGTCTTATTTGGGTGGCACAGCAGCCAATTGGTCAATTCCTTTCGTGGATAGAGATGATCCCATCCTCCATAATTGGAATCAATTTAAACGTACCATGACCAGCCTTTTTGCAAAACACACTTTCATGCAGGCAAGTGATAATGAGCTTTTAAATCTTAAACAAGGTAACAAGGATTTATTGACCTATCTCACTAGTTTTAATCGTTTACTCACCGAGACACAGTGGCCAGAAGGAAAGCGTGTCTCCCTTTTTTATAAAGGTTTGAGAGACGAGTTAAAAGACGCGCTGGCTCATATCGTTGATTGGCCAGAAGACTATTCGGACTTTGTAGATTTAGTTGTGAAATTAGAACATAGACTAGGAGAAAGAAAGGGAGATAAATACAAACTGGAATCACGGTTAACTTTTATTAAACACGAGAAGAAAGACACAGATAATAAACTCCCTGAACCTGAGCCTATGCAAATAGGGACACTCAGAGGTCCACTCACATCAGAGGAAAAAGAAAGAAGGAGAAAACTTCAATTATGTTTATATTGTGGCAGGGCAGGTCACTTTGCCAGAGAATGTCCAGTAAAGCCTAAAACTCCACAAAAGGGTGCTGTTTCCTCCACCTCCTCAACTGAATCGGGAAACGATTAAGCTCGACAAGGGGAGAGGTTACTTGTTCGAGAAAACATTTTAATCAGACCTCTAATGCTGCAGCCTTCATGGTACCGCACATACCTAGACATTTCATAATTCAGGTCGTTTTAATTGTTACTACCCAAGTGAGGCATTCTCTCCCTGTCCTACTGGACTCAGGCGCGACAGGAAATTTTGTGGATAATAAGTTAGCTGAAAACTTAGGACTTCCTATGTGCCTAAAGCCTTGTCCAGAAGCAGTATGTGCAGTGGATGGGTCAGAATTGACCTCTGGATTAATCACAAAACAAACAAGTCCACTTGTTATGGTCTGTCAGAACGGGCACACAGAGGTGATTAGCTTTGATCTGATAGATACTCCTAATTTTGGTTTGATTCTCGGGGTACCCTGGTTAACAACTCATAACCCAAAAATTGACTGGGTAAATAGAACTGTTACTTTGGATTCCTCTTTCTGTAGAACCAATTGCTATCAAGAAGCAGGTACAGAACAGAGCACAGTATTACACTGTGCTAGTGTTACACAAGATGAACCAAGTCTCCCTCCTGAATATTCTGACTTTAAAGACGTCTTTGATCCAGTAAAGGCTAGTGTGTTGCCCCCACATCGGTCTTATGACTGCCGGATAGATCTTATCCCAGGGGCCCCTTTACCTAATAACAGAGTATATGCTTTGACTGACGAAGAAACCAAATACTTAAGAACCTACCTAGATGACCTACTACAGTCTGGGTTCATCCGTCATTCCACATCTCCGGTATCATCTCCACTCTTTTTTATCCCGAAGCCGGATAAATCCCTGCGCGCGTGTATCGATTATAGAGGACTAAATAAGGCTACAATAAAGAATAAATATCCTCTTCCTCTAATACCTGTGTTGTTGGATCAATTAAGACATTCTACTGTATACACTAAACTAGATCTGCGGGGAGCTTACCACCTGGTCCGAGTAAAAGAGGG
This sequence comes from Pleurodeles waltl, assembly GCF_031143425.1. NCBI lineage: Eukaryota > Metazoa > Chordata > Amphibia > Caudata > Salamandridae > Pleurodeles > Pleurodeles waltl. The sequence continues at coordinate 381,804,817 of NC_090444.1, read as the reverse complement.
GGATGAGTGGAAGACAGCTTTCAAGACAAAGTTTGGTTTATTTGAGTACACAGTAATGCCCTTTGGGTTATGTAATGCCCCTGCGGCCTTTCAGTTCTTTATAAATGAGGTCCTACACGAATTCCTGGACGTTTGTGTCATAGTATACATAGACGACATCCTCATTTACTCTAAGAACTCAGAAGAACATACCCAACATGTTCGTGCAGTATTATCAAAGTTAAAAGAAAATCATCTTTTTGCTAAGTTAGAAAAGTGTACTTTTAATGTCAGCAAGGTGGACTTTTTAGGATACTGCCTGTCACCTCAAGGAATAACTATGGATGTAAAGAAAATCAGTGCTATTGCTGATTGGCCAGAACCATCCTCTGTAAAAGATATTCAGAAATTTCTGGGTTTCGCCAATTTTTATAGGAGGTTTATTGCACATTTTGCAGACATTGCGGCCCCAATAACTACCTTGTTGCGGAAAGGGCAACGATTTCTTTGGACTGATGAGGCGGCACACGCCTTTCAACTCCTAAAACAAAAGTTCACTTCAGCCCCAATTCTGAAACATCCTGATCCTGACTTGCCCTTTTTTGTTGAAGCGGATGCTTCACAAGTAGCTTTAGGAGGAGTTCTCTCTCAACGAGATATAGTAGATGGCCAGTTACATCCTATAGCCTTCTATTCCAAAAAGTTATTACCAGCTGAACAAAATTACACTGTGGCTGAAAGGGAACTACTAGCTATCAAAGTAGCCTTTTCAGAATGGAGGCATCATTTAATGGGAGCCAAGTACCCAGTTACAATCTTTTCTGACCATAAGAACCTACAGTTTTTTGGATCACTTAAAGCACTAACACCACGTCAGATGCGCTGGTTAAATTTTTTTAGCACATTTGACTTTGTTATAACCTATAGACCAGGTGCACAACAAATTCAATCTGATGTGTTATCTAGATACGGACATACCTCAGACATGAAACAAGATAAAATAGGAGAACCCATTATTCCTCCCCAAAAGTTTTTGGCACCAGTACAACAGAAGGATTTCATCACAGATCTATATAATGCACACATGCAAATAGCACCTCAGGATTGGTTAAAGGATTCCCATAACACAATACAACGAGGTTTATTGTATCACGACAACATGCTGTTAGTGCCCACCTCTGAATTACAAACACAGGTGATAATTTGGCATCACGCCTCACCGTTGGCAGGTCATCCTGGTTGGGTAAAAACCCTGGAAAATGTGCAAAAACACTTTTGGTGGGACACTATAAGAAAGGACATTAAGCAATTTGTCACTACCTGTCCAATTTGTGCAAGACATAAATCTTCTCATAAGGCCCCTGACGGCTTGTTAATACCAATGCCAACACCCAAGCAACCTTGGCACACTGTGAGCGTAGACTTTATTGTAGGCTTACCACCTGTAAAATCCTTCACAACAGTGTTGGTTATAGTGGATTTTTTATCTAAAATGGCACATTTTGTACCATTACGGAAATTACCCACGGCGGCAGAATTTGCCGATATTTTTATAAGGGAAATTGTGCGTTTACATGGTTTGCCAAGCAAAGTGGTGTCAGATCGAGGGAGCCAGTTCAACTCTAGATTTTGGAAAAAATTATGTGAAAAACTGAAAATAGATGTGGCATTATCCACTGCTTTCCACCCAGAGACAGATGGACAGACTGAACGACTGAACCAAACCTTACTTCAAACGCTACGTTGTTTATTGGCTGATTATTCTAGTGAATGGTTGGAAGCTCTCCCTGTAGCGGAGTTTGTTTATAATAATACTGAGCATTCAGCTCTACTTTGCTCACCATTCTATTTCTTGCAGGGGTATCATCCAAGAGCTATACCCATTTTGTTAGAAGAGTCCCTGTTGCCTACAGTAACGGATAGACTAACGAGGTTAGGTGACATACAAGACAAAGCCAGGAAACATTTATTAAAGTACAAGGAAAGCATGAAAAGACAAGCAGACAAACACAGATCTGAGGCCCCAATGTATAAAATTGGTGACAAGGTATGGCTCTCCACAAAGAACCTAAACATAGAGGGATCCCGAAAGCTGCAACCACGTTTCATTGGACCCTTTATTATAACTGCCAAAGTAAACCCGGTAACAGTAAAATTAGATTTACCAAAAGAATATCCAGTACATACTACATTCCATGTGTCCTTGCTTAAGCCGTACAACCCAAAAACCCGACCTGAACCACCACCTCCACCCATACCAATTAAGGGAAATCTAGAATATGAAGTGAAAAGCATAAAAGACTCAAAAAGAATTAGTGGACGTCTGTTTTATTTAGTAGAATGGAAAGGATATGATGAATCTGAGAATTCATGGGAACCAGCATCATATGTACATGCCCCACAGCTGATTAGACGGTTTTATTTAAAAAACCCAGGAAAACCCCGTCCTGTAGGAGGGCCTTTGAGGGGGGCAACTGTTAGGGTTTGTGCACAGCAAAGAGCATGTCCCCTCTCACTGCACTAGTGGGTTCTGTAATAGCTCCCTTTTAAACTTACTATTCAAACCTTTTCTTGTTATCTCACCTTCCCCCCACCCCCTTAGGCTTCTGTGTATGTTGTTTAATGTGCTGTTTTGTTTACACATTGGGCCTTGCTTTTACCAAGGCTTCTTTAAAACACTCCTCCCTAGGCCATGTGTTAATTCAACTCATTTGCATAATAACTGAAACTCTGCACACCTTTCAAGAACATGTGCAGCATGTGAGGACCACACCCAGCCCTTCAAACCACACCCAGCTCTGCTCACCTTTCAAGAACATGTGCAGCATGTGAGGACCACACCCAGCCCTTCAAACCACACCCAGCTCTTCGAACCACACCCAGCCCTGTCTATAAAAGGCAGCCCCCGAGCCTCACCCAGTGCTTGTGCTCGTCTACCTCCCGCTTACCTGAGAACAGATCCCTCGGCGCTGGCACTCCTGCTCTCTACAGACTTTCATTGGCTTCAATGGGCGCAGCTGCTGGCTCTTCCTTCTTCTGGTTTCCGGTTCCTCCTTGCCTCAGCCTCTCTCCTACAAACAACCTGCAAAAGAGAAAGAAGACAAGGTTAGACTGATCAGTATCTCTTGCCAGCAACAAGTAAGTGCAAAACTTTTTATTACCTGAAGGAACTTTGACAACAATTTCTGGATTCGTGTGTGGGCGGTTTGAAGCAAGATACCTTCCACGAACATTGTGATTCAGGCTCTTTGTTGCAAGAATACCTTGCGGAGCTTTGTGAAACAAACATTGTTTTTTTTTTTTATGGAACTTTTAAGAATCGAACAGTGGAAACCATTAACAGCAAGGCAAACAGTAAATCAAGGACTTGCACAAATTACATGCTGTATTTTGATGTAAAAGTACAGTATTTGTTTTCCAAAAGATTCTGGAGATATGGGAAAAGTGAGTCTGCTATTGGGAATTTAGGCTTTAGTTATATTAAGATGAATGTTTGATATTGGTAATTCTGATAACGGTATTTGTTTAATGTTTTAGAAGCTTTACAGTAATAGAAAGCACATCCCAGAGCAGTAACACATTCCAAACCTGGAAACTCGAGACCAGGATCCAAGAGGTACTTTTAGAAGAGAATTTCTAATAAATAAAGGGATAGTCAGGAACCCATTTAGGAATAGGTTGCACTTATCTGTTCTTTGTTTATGTTTCATTAGGCACCAGTTTCTACAGAAGTCAGAAAGGGCCACAGATTTGTGCAGCACTTCAACAGTGGAAACGCAAGAACGGTGTTGTCTCTTTTTTTTATTTTATCCACTTCCCCCCTACCCTTGAGCTTCTGTTCTTAGTGCACTGTGTTAAAAACTAGTGTGCTGGAACAAGCAGTTTCAGGGTGGGGTCGGATTGTCTTCAACCTCCATCAGAACTGAACAAGAACTCAGGTGAGCTGGGCTTTGACAGAGGCACTACTAAGATCTGCAAAGCAGATAAATACATGACCCTTCTTTGCTATTGTATACTTGCTTATAATTAGATTAAGATTTATACATTGTTCCAGAGTGCCTACCTCAGGCCTAAACCCCAATTGAGCCTCTGTAAGTATATGGTTGTTTGTTGCCCAGGTTTCTAGTCTTTTTACAAGTACTCTTCCCAGCAGTTTAACAGAGGTATCCAAAAGTGAGACTGGCCGATAACATTTGGGGTCCCCTCTATGCCCCTTTTTGAAAATAGGGACAATTATACTTTCACTCCATGATGTTAGAATATATCCCTTTGTCACACACAAAAAGACTTGGGTCAAGATAGGGCTCCATAAATCAACGTGTGTCAAATAGGCATCTACTGGCACCCCGTCAGGGCCTGGTGCCTTCCCTTTCGGGTGTGCCAGATCATCGTGGCCTGCTGTATGCTTCACAACCTGGCTTTGCGACGCCAGGTGCCTTTTCTGCAGGAGGATGGTCCAGAGGGTGGTGTTGTAGCAGCTGTGGAGCCTGTGGAGAGTGAAGAGGAGGAAGGCGAAGAGGACGACAAAGAGAACAGGAACACAGTAATACAGCAGTATTTTCACTGACACACAGGTAAGAGTACACACCGGCATATTACTTTTACTTAAAGACTTCTACCTCTCTACTGTCTGACTTTTTCCCCCAGTGTATGGTAACTGTGTTGTGACTTTCCCTTCCGTTTTCAGATACGGGGGCCCCACTGCATGACATCTGCTTTGTTTCCCCATGGACTACAGCTGTATGACAGCGGTTTGTTGGCATCACAATGTGAATGAACATTTTGGCACGGTCATGTCTAATACATTTGTTCAAAATCACAGCTAGACTCCAGATTGTTTATGTGTAATAAGTGTGTTTATTCAAGTGCTCTAAATTGGATGGGTGGTTGCAAATTGGTGAGGGGTGATGGTGGAGGATTGTCCATGGCAGAGTCCAGACTATCAGTATCACAGGTGCATTGTCCAAATGCCTGTGGGAAGTGGAGCAGGGGCAGTTTAAAGTTGGACAGGGTGACAATGTGGGACAGTGGGATGACAATCAGGGCGGCATCATTTTCTGGCGGGGGTCTTGACATCTTACTCTGTCTTCTTCCTGGATCTCAGGGACCGCTTGCGGGGTGGTTCTCCTTCGGCAGAGGGTGGGGTTGTGGTGGCCTGTTGGTCTTGTGTCAGGGCCTCCTGTCCACTAGCGCCGGCGGAGGTGGTAGGCAGTTCTTGGTCCATGCTAGTGTCAGGGGCCCTTTGTGGTGCCACAGTGTCCCGCAATGTGGTGACTACCTGATTCAGGGCCACTACGATGGTACCCATGGCAGAACTGATGTTTCTTAGTTCCTCCCTGAACCCCATATACTGTTGCTCCTGCAGAAGCTGGATCTCCTGAAACCTGGCCAGGACAGTCGCCATCGTCTCCTGGGAGTGGTGGTAGGCTCCCATGATGGAGGAGAGGGCCTCGTGGAGAGTGGGTTCCCTGGGCCTGTCCCTCCCCTGTCGCACAGCAGCCCTCCCAGTTCCCCTGTTTCCCTGGGCCTCCGTCCCCTGAACCGTGTGCCCACTACCACTGCCCCCAGGTCCCTGTTGTTGTTGGGGTGGTGGGTTAGCCTGGATTCCCTGTAGTGGTGGACACACCGCTGATTGACGTGTCCTGGGGACAGAGGTATGGGCCCGCTGGGTGGGTGCTGTGCTGGTGTTCCCAGAGGGGGGAAGGTCTGCTGTGGCCTGTGGCTGTCTGAGGGGAACCGACTGTCCCGAGGTCCCCGATGGACCGGGCTGGTCATCTAGATCCAGGGAGACAGAGCTGCTGTCCTCACTGTGGGCCTCTTCTGGGGGTGGAGTGGACATTTGTGGACCCTCCTGCGCGGTGATCTGGCGTTCGGGTCCTGCAGGGGTACAAAAGTATGGTTATTGCTTCTGTGTGTGCCATGGCGTGCAATGGGTGGGTGCCCGTGTACCCCAGGGCTGGCATTCCTTTGTGGGGGCTGTTTTGACGGTGGTTTGGGGGGGGGATGGGTATGTGCAGTGGGCATGCTTTTGTGATGGGTGTCCATGCTTTGTGGTCACATGCAGGGCCAGGTTTTGGGATGGGTGGGTTGTGATGGTGAGACATTTGCAAGGAGTAGGTGTGATGGGGGTGGGGGTGAGGGTGGGGGTATGAGTTGGCATGCTGGTGGGGTGGGGGGATGAAGTAGTGAAGATTTGACTTACCAGAGTCCATTCCTCCAGCTACTCCTGCGAGGCCATCAGGATGCAGGATGTTCAAGACCTGCTCCTCCCATGCTGTAAATTCTGGGGGAGTAGGTGGGGGTCCGCCGCCAGTCCGCTGCACCGTGATGTTGTGCCTGGATACCATGGAACGCACCTTCCCCCGTAGGTCGTTTCACCGGTTCCTGATGTCGTCCCTATTTCTTGGGTGCTGTCCCACAGTGTTGACCCTGTCGACTATTCTGCTCCATAGCTCCATCTTCCTGGCAATGGTGGTGTGCTGCACCTGTGTCCGGAACAGCTGTGGCTCTACTCGTACAATTTCCTCCACCATGACCCTGAGTTCATCATCTGAGAACCTGGGGTGTCTTTGAGGTGCCATGGGGTGGTGTGGGTGATGTGTGGGGTGGTGTGCGTGGTGATAAGTGTGGTGATATGTAGTGGTGTGTGGTGTTTTGTGCGTGGAAGTTGTGTGGGTGATGGTGTTGTGTGCCTGTGGCTGCTAGTTTGTTGATGGTGGTGTCTCTCTCTCTGGCCTTCTCCCTGTATTTTTGGTCGTAGGGGTTTGTGGGTGATGTGGGTGTGTGTTTTATATTGTAATGGGTGTGTGGGAGTGGTGTGTTTATGTGTATCAGGTGTGTGTATTTTGAATTGTCCAATGTGATAGTGTTTTGTACAGGTATGTGTATTTCGAGCGCGGCGGTGTGTACCGCCAATGAAATACCGCGGTTGAAAGACCGCCGCGTGGATTCGTGTGTCGTGATAGTGTGGGCGTATTTCTGTTGGCGTGACGGTGGAGGTTTGGTCATCGCCAGTTTCTCGCTGCCCTTTGGTGTGCGGACTTTTGTGGATGTCGGGATTTTGGCGGTTTGCCTGTTGTGGGTCAGAATGACCGTGGCGGTTTACCGCGACCGCGGCGGTGTTATGGCGGTCTTCTGTCTGGCGGTAAGCGCCTTTTACCACCGAGGTTGGAATGACCCCCTCAGTGTCCCTTCCCAATTCCACCTCAAAGACCTCCCCTGTCCCCCCTGCAAGTGCCCAGGCCCGTCCCCCGCCAAGAAGTCTACCCTTCCCAAAACACACAACCCTCCAAGAAACCTAAAACAAAGCCAAACCCAACCCCTCCCAAGCCACATACCAAAGCCCCCCTCCAAAACCTAAACTCAACTCCCCCCTTTGCCACCCCTTCCAGATAACCCCTGAGGTGCCTGCCTGCCCCATAGATGCCCCTACCTGTGGAGGTTACATGGCAGACAGGAGTCAAGTTCGGGACACACATCTATGCACTGCGCGCCGACTACTGTGTGCCGCACCTCTCTGTCCCTGCTCCCAGGGTGGGACTCCAGGCTTATCAGGGCCGCCGGTATTTCCCTAACCCTACGCGGTTACCATTTGTACTCACCTGCTGCTGTTTGGGCACTATCGCCAACTCACAGTTCCCCTATATGAAGATTTAACCCACCACCCAAGGCCTACTCACCTTACTGCAGGGTTCTTTCGCTACCTACCTTTCTGGCCGGACGGCCCAGCCTTGATAAAGTCATCTGAGTGACGAAACACGTGTTGGCTATATCTCGACGAAGGCACAATCCTTTGACCAATAGTACCTACAAATAAAGACACTTTCTACAAACAAGAATTGGGACTTTTACAACTTTTTGCTTTCTCCGACCTCAAATACACCATCAGGGATACTTATCCTTTCTACACGATTGGACTATTCACTTCTGTGTGCTATGGTCTTCTTGTTCTGTTTGTTTAGCTAGTATGTGAGGTTGTGTGCAGTGCTTTGGTCTGATAGTGGTAGAGTGCGTGTTGTGTGATGGACATTTGTGTGTTTGACACATTTTGTTATGATGGTATTGAGGGTGTTTGTGTTGACATGTGTTTGTTGCTGTGTTGTGTGGCTTTGTGTGCTTTGACTGTGTGTGTGTTTTGTGCATGTTATGTTAGATACAAATACAATGTTCTGTGTAAGTCGATCGCTAAGTACTATGGTTGTGTAATTGTGAGTGTGTTTTTCCCTGTTGGTGTTATGTTGTGATGTATGTGTGATGTGTCCCTGGGTAGTGTCCACTATGGGTCCTTGCCAAGAGATTGGAGATGGTGTGGTTGTATTGTATTTGTGTCTTGTTGCGGTGTTGTGTGGTACTGTGTGAGGGTGGGCCTGTGCAGTGTTTCCGTGCATACCTGTGTGTGTTTGTGACGTGTGTGAGTGTGTAGTGGCTGTAGAGTGGTTGTTGTGTATGTGTGAGTGTGTGTGGCTGTATGTGAGTGTGCGTGCCAGTGTGCTGTTACTGTGAGTGTCACCTTCACACACCCCTCCAGAATGGATGTTGTGTAAGTGCACAAAAATTGACAATATACAACAGTGACAGGTAAGTGTGCGAGCAGGAGCAGCAGGATGACGTGTAGTTCAGTTTCCATGGCGGCTCCAAGCGAGTATGGCTTCCTGAAGGTGGGTGTCTCCTTTTCTACATTTCGTTTCCATGTGGGTTTCCCTGGTGGTGTGACTGCGGCAGAAACCTTGACTGTGTGCAACTTCGTAATCTGTCTCACGGTCTCTGACGGCTTGCAGGTGGCTAACGTCTTCTGTGGCGGCCAGATCGCTGTGGTGGTGCCGGCAGTGCTTTGGCTGTTATCTGTTCTAAATACCACCAATGTCATAATTTGGCAGTACGACCGCCACCACCAACATGATGGTCCTGGGACCGCCAAACTCATAATGAGTCCCTATATGTGTGGTTCTCCTCCAAAGCAAATACAATCACTTGCTACATTTGATTAATAATAAATGCCCACGGATTACTATGATTAAACACACATTGAGTATAATTTTCATATAAATACATGGAACACTAAATTACATGGCTCCCTATCACAGTGAGACACAGTACATTTACTGGTGCCAGTCAACTTAGAAGAAAATAATGCACATGTAATAAGTAAACAGGTGATGTAACAGTCTTAATCATTTTTGTGATTAATGTGAATGGGTTCCTAAGAAGAATTTAAAACTGAAATGTAGAGATGGAGTTGAATGGTGAGATGCGGAAAAGATTGGGAGTTTGAGTTTAACTTGGTAAAAAGTATGTGAAGGGAGTGTGTGGATGGGATGGAGTGGAATGGTTACTATTTCTGTAATTATGTCTGCAAGGTTCTGGATTTCCATGTGATCGATCACATTAGCCTTCATGTCATGACAGACAAGTAGAGCGTAGATGGGAGTGTGGAGAAGTCCGGCAGTTGACTACAACCTGTTGCGTTGACTGTAAAACCCTAATGTTAGAAATTGGATTTTTGGTTGACAGAGGTTTGCATCCTGATCAAGCGGGAACAACAATCCTAGTCAGGTTGTGTCAGACAGATCCTAAATTAATCTTTGTTCACCCTCTGGTAGCTTGGCACAGAGCAGTGAGCTTAACTTAGAGCCAGTGTGTAAAGTATTTGTGCAACACTTGAAACAATAAAACAGTGAAAGCACCACACAAAAAGATGCCACACATGGTTAGAAAAATAGAATTTAATTTAATAAACTAAACAAGATCAAAACAACAACAGAAAATAAGTAGAACTTGAGTCATACATTTTTAACATTTAAAAAATAAACTATAAATTAGCGCTTATAAGCAATAAGCGCCAATCGGGGATTACTGGTCTTGCTGGACCGGGACAAAATCAAAAGCTCATGCGGACCACAATGGAGCACTGGCCTTCTACAGGGACCCGGTTAGGCCTGTTGAACAAAATACCTTAATCCTGGTAGCGGAGCGCTGTGCTGGTTTCGAACCATGCAGTAGAGGTGATGCATCGAAATTCTTCATGCAGTAGAGAGGATGTGTTGATTTTTTCCATGCATTAGTGCACCAGTTCCGAGATGTGGCCGAGTTCAGTTGCAAATTCCTGATGCTTAAATGTTGAGGATCCAGGCACCAGGGCTTGTGTTGTGAATACCAGGGTCAAGGATGAGTTGTGCAGTGGAGGCAATGCATTGGTTCCAATGAGCCCAGGGGTCATAATGCGGACTTTCAGCATCAGCGATGAGGCTGCTGTTGACAGGGATGGTGGAACTTTGCACCAGGAAAAGCATTGCAGTGGCAGTTCTGAAGGCAATATGCTGGTCCCGTTCCATGCAACAGCAGTGGTGTTGATTCTGCTTTCACAGCAGAGGATGTGTCAGTTCCACTGAAGCAACACCTTAGGCTGACTTCAAAGGGTCCAGGACTGGAGTGGTACCACTCGGCAGAGTAGACTTACATTTGGCAGAGACCAGGTGTAGGAGTAGAGTGGTTAGAAGTCTGTTATGTACCTGAGACTTTGGATTAGGAGGCCACTCAGCTAGCCCTTGGAGTCACTTTGGGTTCAAGTAATGCAGGTCAAGTCCTTCTTACTCAACCAGGGGAACAGGAGGCAGCAGTGCAGCTCAACAAGGCAGGAGTCCAGCAAAACAGCAGTCCAGCAGAGTGCAGTTCTTCAGCAGGACAGCAGTCCTTCCTGGCAGAGTGGTCACAGGTCCAGAAGTCTACTGTGTTGGTGGTGTCAAAGGTCCAATTCTCATGCCCAGAGTTGGGCCTTTGAAGTGGGGGAGACATTAAAGACAGGCCTCTGAAGTGCACAGAGGCCCTGTCCTTCCTGCCCTGACTCACTACAAAGGTTTATGCAGCTCTTTGTGTGGGAACAGGAAACAGCCTATTCAGGTGTAAGTGAGGCTGTGGCTAGCTCCTCCCTCCACCCTTCCAGAATGGCCCATTAAGGCACATCAAGTCACACCTAAGCTCCCATTCTGTGTGGCTGTCTGGGAAGAATACACAAAGCTCAGTTGTCACTCACTCCAGACAAGTGATCAGAGATGGGCAACAGGCACCAAATAGCTAAAGTAAGAAAATGTTAGACCTAAGCCCTTTATCACTGCTAACCTGAGATAAAATGCATTGTTCTCCCCTAAAACATGGTAACATTGGCTCAGACCTAATTGGCATATTTAACTATAAGTTCCTAGTAAAGTGCAAAACATGTGCCCAGGGCCTGTAAATTAAATACTACTAGTGGGTCTGCAGCACTGATTGAGCCACCCACATAAGTAGCCCCTAAACCACATCTCAAGCCTGCCACCGCAGGGCCTGTGTGTGCAGTTAGACTGCTATTGCTAGGCCTACACCTTATAGATATAAGCCACCCCTGAGGTAGGCCCTACGAAACCCAAGGGTAGGGTGCAATGTACATAAAAGGTACGGCATGTAATTTCAAGCCTAACATGTCCTAGTAGTCGAAAACTCTCCAGTTCCTTTTTCACTACTGCAAGGCCTATCTCCTCTGTAGGTTAGCATTAGAATTATATTATTTACATTTTCTGTGTGTTATTTCGAATTGGCATAAGAAAGGTATTTCGAGTTTGGTGCCCCTGGACTCACAATTTAAAATCAAAACGTATGGTGAAGTTGGATTTTAAGATGCAAGTCTAAAAATGCCACTTCTAGAAAGTGGTCATTTTCCTTACTTAAACCATTCTGTGCCTTCTATCTGTCTCCAATATATGCCTGGGGTGGGTGACAGCTGGGGGTTGTGTATTCCCTCCAAACAGGCACACACAAATGGAGCTTAGGTGTGCCTGAAGGGTTCACTTCCTGTTGGTCCATCACCAGGCTGGTGGGCCTTCCTGAGGTAGATGGGAGGGAGGAACTGACACTTGCACCTGAAAGGACTGGCCCTGCCCCCACAAAAAGAGCTGCATACCGCCCTGCAGTAAGCCAGGGAAGGAGGGGCAGGGACCTCTTGCACTTCAAAGCTTTTCTTTGAAGTCCCCCCACTTTGAAGGCACCACTGGGTATAAGTACTGGACCCCTGGCACCACCAACTCAGTATACTTCTAGACCTAAGACTACTCTGCCAGGAAGAAGAACTGCTGTGCTGAAAGGACGGCTACTCTGGTGGAATGCTGCTTTTCTGGGGACTGCCTTGCTGTGCTCTTCTCTTGATGAGCTGCCCTGCTGCCTGCTGTTCTCCTGCCTGGGAGAGAAGGACTGAATCAGCATCACTTGACTCCAGAGTGTCTCCAAGGGCTTGCTGGCTTGCCTCCTGTTGCCTAAGTCTCGAGAACACAAAAGTCTTAGAACCCTCATGTTCTAACTCTTGGGCTCATCTGCTTGTGAGTCTGTTCTGCCAAGTAGTTCAGAGTCCAGTCCTGGACTCTTGGAATTGAACCTAGGGATTTGCTCCAGTGGAACCAACTAATTCTCTGCTGTGAGAGCAAAATCAACGCATTGCCACAATACGGGAACCGAATCGGTGCATCGCATTACGAACCATTGTATCACACTCAGAACCACTGCTCTTCAGAACCAATGCTTCACTCATGGTTCTGACGCATCACCACAGTTGCGTGGAAAAATTTGGTGCAACATTTTCCCTCCATGAGGATCAATGATGCATCTCGCTGTTGCGACCAGGATCACAGTATTTTTGCGCCAGTGCCTGCATGGGTCCTTTATCTGGCCTGAGCTCCATCGTGGGTCGCCTGAACTCTTGACTTTGTCCTGGTCTAGCACGAGCCACTAGCACTATTTGCTTTTAAGCTCAATCTTTGCATTTAATTCATACAAATTCATATCTCAACTGTTTTATTTATAAAATCATAATTTATTTTCCTAGCCTGATGTGGAGTCTTTTTGTGGTGTTTTCATTGTGTTATTGCTTAACTATCCCACAAACACTTCACACATTGGCTCTTATGTTAAGCCTGACTGCTCTTTGCCAAGCTACGAAAGGATTAGCACAGGATAATTCAGGGTGCTTTGTGTCTTACCCTGGCTAGGATTGTGGTCCCTACTTGGACAGGGTGCGTACCTCTGCCAACTAGAGACCCAGTTTCTATTTCCAACTGGAGACCCAGTTTCTATTTCCAACTTTCTAAAAAGTGCCATTTTCAGAATTGCAATATAAAATCTGACTTCACCATAAATTATGATTTTAAATTGTGATTCCAGAGACACCAAACATGAAAGGTTTACCTCTTAGAGATTGAAATGTACACTTATAAAATATAATAAATTAATCCCAATGTCATCCTAAGGGAGAGACAGACTTTGTTGTAGTGAAAATGACTTCAGGTGTTTTTCACTACCAGGACGTGTAAAACTTAAAAGTAAACGTCCTGTCTCTTAAATACATTGCACCATGCCCTCAGGGTTGTCCAGGGCCTACCTTAGGGGTGATGTATAAGTATAAAAAGTGAAGGTTTGGTCCTGGGAAAAGGGTTACTTTGCCAGGTCGACATATCTGTCAAAAACTGCACATACAGGCTCTGAAATTACATGCCTGAGACATGGTTAATAGGCTACTCACATGGGTGGCATAATCAGTGCTGCAAGCCCACAAGTAGCATTTATTTTACAGGCCCTGGGCACATATAGGCCACTTTTTCTAGGGATTTATAAGTAAATTAAACATGCCATTTGGGAATATGCCAATGTTGCCATGTTTAGGGGAGAGAGCACAAGCGCATTGGCACTGGTTAGCAGTGGTAAAGTGCACAGAGTCCTAAATCCAGCAAAAACAAGGTCAGAAAAGTGGAGGAGGTGGGCAAAAAGTTGGGGGGGAACCACCCTAAGGCTGCCAGGTCTAACACATAGTAATTTTAATTTAAGCATGATTGCGATCTTGGAACCACAATCTACAGTTGATTTTCATTTTTGTATGACAAAACTATAATAAAGCTCAAGTTCTAAAACAATTAGTAAGAAGTGGACATTTCCTGTGGGCTATTGCAGTATCTTCTTAACAGAGCATTATACTGCTCTTCCCTGTTGTCAGCATCACACAGTCAACCGAGAAATCTATATTTTAAAATGGAACTAAATTTTGCAGGGTCGCCGGATTAGAATGTGCACTTTATTTTATCGTAAACCACTGAAGTGCATTAGTAAAACAAGTATTACTAATCCGTATATACGTGACTTATATATGCAACCTCTCCAGTATTGTGACATCATAATAATAAGCAGACACAGAGGCAAGGAAAGCAGCTTAACTCAAAGTCAGGGGGGAATGGGTGTTACAGACTATGAGGCAAAGAAAAAAGGGGACACAGCCAGCATGAAGTATAGAGAAAAGGACAGCAGGGACAGTGCAAAGACATATTCCTAGATAGTTGGAAAGGTGGGTAAAGTGGACTCAAGAACGAACTAAGAAGAGAGCAGATACTCGATGTATCCATGAATACGCCGACATTTAGAAAAGGTACGAGTCCATTAAACAAAACCGGCCCAGAGTATATCTGTTTATCATAATAGCTTATAATTTTTTGTTATACGATTAACAGTGCCAATTTGCTACAAATCAGTTATAATTACAAGTAACTTGAAGGTTGATAAGCATGTGAAATACTTTTAATATTAATGTTACTTTAAACTTGGGAAATATTTCTCGAACTTTTTAACGAGATGACAAACAGTCTTTTCCTAGCTATCGAAAAATGTATTTTTCAGTTTCGAAACCTTTGTTGAATAATTTTGTGTAAACTGAAGTGGGAGAGTCATGCTTTCTGATTACACTCAGTCCTCGTTGAAACTGATTTAATATTCGCAGAATATGCCAGGGGAGAGAAGGTGGACGCACAACGTTCTTTATCAACTGGTTACAAATTTGTGAAGAATGTGTGTGAACATAAACATTTTTGGAAAAAAATTAAATCTCAATGTTGTATCGTGTGGTAGAGTTTAGAATGCTAACGGTTACCTTAGCAACAAGGGTGGAATGAGAACGCAGGGAATGGCAATGCTGACAGTTGGCGGTGCGGTTTTGCCAGGGTTGGATGCCTGTACTGATGTTCCTGTTTATTCATTAAATAAAGAAGAAAAGAAGAATGTAGCTGTGGCTTCTCTTCACTTTCTAGTCCATACAATCACAGTTTTGAAATCACAACATTCTTTCGTGAGAGGAATTTGAGGTATGTTATGGCTCTGGGAAGAAAATGCAATAAAACAAGCATTGGAAAAGCCACTAGATCTCGCTTTTTCAAACAACCAATGCCAAAGCCAGTTGTTCTTCTTAATTTCTGTGTGTGCTCTTTCTTGTAAAAGCAGTAGTCAGGTGCTGCAATTACCCAGTCTAATGCAGGGATCTTACGCTGTAGCCTTGGAACAGGCATGTTGATTGTAATCTATTGTTATTTTATTTATATAGTGCTTCATACCCCGCTGCTGGGTGGTGAGGTGCATTATCGGGCAAGGAGCACCATACATTGTGAAGAAGTGCTTTGTCACACACTTTTTATGTTTGCTGTACGCCTATATGTCAAGCATTTTGATATTTTGCTTGAGGGACCAGAGTGGTGCTCTTATCCTGTCTTGGGTCGCACAGCTTGGTGATGTGATGCAGGAACAGTAAGCGAGTTAGGCGCTCTCAGATCAAGATTAGGTGGCAGAAATAATTGATGTTGTTTTCTGACTATTTTTATGCAAGAATTGCAGGTCTAGTTTGCCATCTCCCCCCTTCACTGCAGCTTAGTCTGTTGATGAGAAATGGTCGTTGTTTAATTTTTTTGACTGGATTGTAGCATGCACACCACCATGAACATTTTACATAGAACTTGCAGGGTTATCTTGGGAAGCAGCTTCAAGTTTCTTGTCCCTTCCAAATTATGGGATGATTCTACAGGTATACTGGCTCTTACAATGACAGAAGCTGCATTCTTGCAGCTACTTGCTTCTTGTTGGTGTTTTCATGTCTGGTGTTAGCCAAGATTGTTTGTTTTTCCAATACATACTTATTTTTATAAGTAGACATCTAGGTATACACACACACATATATATATTATACATGTATATATGTACATATATATTTTTTCACAAAAAAAACAAAGGTTTCAGGGGTATTATAGTTAGCTTCAGATTTTACACACACATAACCACAGAACTTCAGCTGTGACAGTTAGGGTGCCCTGTGGTAACTATAACTCGCACCCTCGCCATGCACAGTCTTCTCATCAATATTTTTAATGGAAATGTGAAAGTGATATTATCAATCATGTCCAAGAAAATGTCATGAGCGATGTAATATCTGGGATAATTAGGAGTGCACGGTGAGGGCGCGGGTTATAGTTACCTTAGGGCACGTGGTATAGTTAGTTGGAATAACTCTACAACACTCGAAGGTCTTTGGTTTTGTGTGTGTAAAATCACCTAACTATAACGTCCCTGTAACCTTTGATTTTTTTGAGAATTTCTAAGGTTTTTTAAATTCTATTTCCTAACTATAACATTCCTGTAACCTTTGTTTTTTTCAGTGAATTTTATATTTTTTAAAAATGTTAAATAAGATGCCCATCACAATGCACAGTGGGGGGGGAGGTGTTGGACGGAGGGTCTGGCCTGGCATTGTGCTGCCCCCACCCAAGCTTGCTGCTCATGCCCTCCCTCCTCCTTGCCATCGATTGTCCAAGTCCAGGCCCCTGCTCCCCCATTACAGCCCTGTGGGGCCATTGTTTTGCCACTGCCCTTCCTGCCAGCCCTGAACAATTAGCTTTCTGCCACATACACCCCTTCCCTACCCTCTGTTGTCCAATTCCATGCACCAGCCCCCACCCTCCTGCCCTACATGGCCCAATGTTCTGCCATTGCCCCCTCCCTCCTACCCTTCATGGACCATAATGCTGCAACTTTCCTTCCTGTCTGGCCAGTATAATCAGCGTGTTGCCTTTGCCTCTTGCCCTATGCTCTTTGTTGTCCATGTGCATGGCCCTGTCCCCTTCCTATTGCTTTCCATGGTCAATTGTGTTGTACTGCCATCCTGCTTGCCCTGTGTGGTGTATTGTACTGCTGCTACCCCTAAAGCTTGCCCTGTAAGGTCAGTTTGGTGCCCCTGCCCATCTCCCTTCTGCCCTCTGTTATCTGACTCCATGTCCCTACCCCATTCTTCCTGCCCTCTGTGATCCAGTGTACCATACTTGCCACACTTTGAACTTAGTAAGAGGGAGATTTTGAATTAAAACCTGGGATATTGATTTTCCCCTTTGACTTACATTGAAGAATCGGATATTTTATGCAGGAGGCATATAAAATAAAGCCCTCTTGGGCTTAAAAACATTGGGAGACTCCTGCCTGAATTGGGTCTATTGGCATGTATGGTTGTACAACCACTGTCTCTTCCTTCTGCCCTCAATGCTATGTTATATTGCCACAGCCTCCCTTGCCTGTCCTGCATGGCTGGTTTGCTACCCCTGCTCCCTTTACTCCTGCCTTCCATGGTTCATTGTGCTTCCACTGCCCCTCCTGCCTGCCCAGAGTGGTCAACTTGTTGCCTCTGCACCCTCCTCCCTGCCCTCAATTATCTGAGTCTGTGGGCCTGACCTCTGCCTCCCTACAGTATTCTAATGAACAACCAGACTGAAACATTCTATGTTTATTACGAAAGTGTGATATGCCTGACATCATCTTGCTGTAACCAAAACTGTAATACCTGAAGCATTTGCTTCAGAAATTATGGTTAGTGCTAAAAAAAACTAAAATGAGGACATATTTTCTGAGTTCTCAAATAGTGACAAAGCACTTTCAAATTATTTGCTATCTTTATTTTGTATCCAGTTGATCACTTGATTATTTGTTACACTTAGAATGTGGTGTTACAGCCGAGCTGCAGACTTTGCAAATGGGAAACCAGGCTCTAGTATCGGCGACAGCTAGACCTCCTGTGATTCTGGACAAATCACTTAGTGCCTCATTTAGACTAGAATTTGGTGGATGGGTTACTCCGTCACAATCATAGTGGAATTTAGATTTTGGTTGATGAGATATCTGTCACTGTTGTGACAGAATAACCCTTCTGCCAAATTCTAAATTAGGCCTTTAATTTCCCCATGCCTAAAATCAAAATGAATGTGTCCTTGTGTAATGTAACTGATGCTGATGTGAAGCATTCCAGTACCTTCTGGTCAAGTCTGTGCTATATAAAACTGCAAACAAAAAACAAATTACATGTTTTGCACACTTCTGTCATTGGGCCATACTTGGGCTACATTTGGGTGATATTTTTGCTACATTTGGGTGATATTTTTCCTCTGGGGGTCATCTTGGGAGACTTATTTATTATGAAGCTCGCTAATTTCTTCATTTACTACAGCATCCTCAGTAGAAAATGCTTTAATTTTTACACTTCAATTCCATCAAGATGGCGTAAATTCAGAATGTTAGCATTTTAGTTGCACATTAGAACTCTGTAGAGAAACTGTTGCTCACTAGGGAGTTAACTGGCAGTCTGCTGTTGGCAACGAAAGTGCATGTTTCAGTCTGCATGTCAAAATGTTTTCATGAAATAGAAGAAGATATTTGAGAACTCACTTAAAACATGTCCTAATGTTTCTTTCTACAGCACTGACTATAATTTCTATGACAAAATGAACTGCTGCATTTTCTCCCTTTCTAAATGAAATGTTTTAGGTTTTACCAGTTAGGTTCAATCAAGATGGCTTCAGATTTGCCACACTTCTGCCATAAGTGTAGGAGGATGGCTCTCTATGTAGTGCACAAAAATGATGTGCACTGTTCAAAGAGTCCGGGCAACCACATAAAACTACACCAGCAAATGCTCTAATTTTTGTAGTAGCTTGGTCAAGCAGTTAGGCCTAAGCATTTGTAGTACTCACAGTATCAATAAATGTGGACACACACTCAAAAAGAATAACTCGAGACCAATTTACAGAAATACTTTGGATTTTTATATCATTTTTAAGCTCAAGATCATTAAAAGTAGGTGAGTACTTGTTAAGTTATGATTTTTCAAAATTTAACAAAAATAGTCTTTTTATGTGTAATTACACACCATAAGAATCAGTGGGAGAAAACTTTCAAAATGCATATAAAATCAGGCAATGTGTTTACCAATGTCTCCTTCTGTTTTTAAGTCGAGGCCATCTCATCGATGGGTCCTGTGGGCCAGCCGGAGAAATTCAGTCGGTTCCCGGTTCAAGTCGGAGCAGCTGCTGAAAGTCCTGGAGCTGCTGCAGGACAGGAGAGGGGGGCCAATTGGAAATGCACTGCACAGGCAGACTTAAGGTTAGTCCAGTGGGTCCTCTTAGAATGTAGAGGTCACAAGGGGTGTGGGACCCTTGGAGCACAGCTGGTTCTCCAGTGCAGGGCCAGGGAGGCTGGGTGCAGAGCAGATAGGTCAGCCAAGAGCTGTGCGCAAAGGTGCCCCTGGAACCAGGAGGCAGGTCACTTGAAGGGGTGGTTCTTGCGTGTCCTGAAGTCCCTCGACTGGAGCTTGCTTCTGGTTCTCAGAGAGTCCAGAGTGAACTCTTCTTCTGGGTGTCTGATGCTGGGGGTCCAGAACTCCTGGCTATTGCATGGTTCAGCCACTGGAGGTCGCAGTGCCACCAAACTCCTTGTTCATCGGGTGGAAGTTGGTCTGGCTGCTGTGTTCCGTCCCTTGGTCAGTGAACTGGACTTCACTGGTTTCTGCTTCTTAATTACAGTGAGTGATGCCTTCACTCTGGAGGGAGGTCCTTGGCAAGTTTTAGAAGGTTGGAGATTCTCGGAGGTTTCTTAAAGTCCATCCGATGTCCAGTCAACCCCTCTACAGTGATTGTCAAGTCCTGTGTGCAGCAGGCAGGGTTTGGCACCTTTTTCTTGGTGCAGGAGGACGTCAGTTATCGAGCCTTGGGTCTTCTGTTCCTGGTCTTCTTGTGCCCATCGAATCTGATCTACAGGTCTAGGGATGCCCACTAAATACATCATTTAGTGGGTTTTTAGGGGAGTACCTTGTAGTGGCCAATGGGCCATCTATCTTAGGGTGGCTACACCCACTATATGACCACTTCCAGTGGGCAGAGGTCATATCCCTACCCCTGATTGGTTATTTTCCAACCATGCAAGATGGAGGAAAATGAAATAGGGAGGTTACCTCGCCTCACCTTCGGGTGGTGCAGGTTGGAGGTGGCCACTCCTTCTGGTGTTTGTGCATTTTCCCGCCATGCTCCCATCAAACGTGGGGGTTTGCAATGGGGATGGCCATCTGCTGCTAGCAGCAGGGCTGGGGGTCAAGTTTTAAGGTTGGCAAGCGCTTTGAAGCTCACAGGTAGGGCAATGCACATCCCTGGGGGAGGCAATGTAACTCCTCTGCCCAGGAAGGGCTTTAATTTCTGCTCTGATAGAGCAAAGGCCCTCACCCCAAGGATCCATAATCTTGTCTGATGGTGACAGGCTTAGAGCAACAAAGGGTTGGTCAAAAAGGTCGGGATAAATTTTCTGAATTTTTTCAAAGAAACGTGAGAAGTACTTCCTTTATGGTTCAATTACTTTCCAAAATGTATTACGAATAACTTTTGCAAGGTCAATAGTGACTCATAAAACATTATTTTATGACAATAACTATTCAACAACACATGACACAAACATAATTGACACTACATTATACATAGCCTAATATATTTTTTGAGGGCAACAACAGACTTGTTGGAGCCTAGGAAGCAAACGGACTGTCAACCGGGGGTTGTCCTCAACTCAATTTCTTTGGCAGGAAATAGTGGTTACAGCTAGTATTTGTGGTTGTATTCCACTACGGTGCGATGATTGAAGGTTCATGTATATGCCTCTTTAGAATACCTGTGTATTTTTTAGAGGTATCTATCCATGTGAGGCAAATTCTTTTTAGGATTGAATACAAATCAAGAACCGAATCTCGCCAAGTTGTGTGTAGACGTGTTTAGGCCTCTCCAGTCTGGGCCTCATCAGGACTATCAAGGGACAACGTTGCCTCTACAAATATTGAAAAAAGGACAACAAGCTAAAAACAAGGGAATTGCTAGACTCCAAATTTTAAAAACGCAAAATGGCTCTATTATGTACACTATGTGTTAGGGTAACACCTTTATCTCCCCATTAACAGTGCTGCAGCACCTCGTGGGACACGCAGTATTGTCTTGTGTAAAACTGTGACGGAAAACCTTTTACGGATAGGCGTGGTGCTGACTGTGCAACACGTGGGGGGTAGACATGCTGGCCGGAATCATGCAAACTATGTGAATGTGAGGAGAACATGCATGGGTGGGTACCTTGACAAGGCTACAGCCAGTCTCCAGGCAGGGGAATGCAGCGTTTTATAAGGCCTTGTTCTATAAAAAAAGAATCGTTTAGTAACTTGAAGGCACTTATATATGGAGCGGATGTCGGAAAAAGAAGGTGTTTCTACTCACTCAAACGGAAAAGTTATGGGCGTTTCTCGCCGAGGAAACGGCGGCTGGTATTGTGATGCGTCAGTAACTTAGGCAAGCCCGTTTCGATTCAATAGCCCTAGTGTGGGAAAACATGTATGAACTCTTGGGCGTCTTGGCATCAAAGCACATTGTCGGGAATTGCAAAGGGCGTCAGGGGAACTGAAACTTACTTGTCACAGGCGATCCTCGCTGGGATCAGCGGCACTTGTCCACGTGTATACTACTTCCCAGAGGGGGGGGGGGGGGGGAACCAGAGTACCGAATGAGACGGTGTGTTGTCTTGGCTAGTCGGCGTCTTTCAGTGAAGTGCGTCCGCCGGTCGCAAGCACTGCTCATTAAGTAGCTGCCGCGTAGACCGGGGCGCGCAAAATTATGGGGGAACTAGTGCGAGGCCCCAGATGGAGGCCATGTTGGAGGGGGTCATAACTTATCCCCAGTTGGTCAGGTTAATATATGGCCCTGCGCACGATCACAGTGAAATTATCATGGGATGCCCGCCTATGGGATAGTGAACAAACGTCTATAGAAATCAAATAAACACATGAGTCGTTAGAGCCTGCCAGGTTGGCTCGCTATTCTGTGAAATGTCTTCTCTGTAACGACATACCGGTGTTTACATTATATGCGTGCCCCAGGGGGTGTGTCTATTGTTATAAGATGAGTGACTTGGTATATTACTGGCGTGTGAATACTGAAACTGGACAGTGGTATTGCTCCAGGTTTAAACGTCAACAAGTGATGAAAAACATTATCAAAAATGTGAGTTACATTCATATATATTGTACACTCAATGCATGAATGATACATTGTGCTTTTCCATTGTAATGCCAACATGTTTAGGATAAGACGACAGGGGAAGAAAGCTTTGTATTCCTATTATTAGGTCAATGTCCATATTTCGTCAATGTCATTGAGCCCTTGACAGGCTGTTTGATACTTTTCTATCAGTCTTGCTTCCAGTTTAAGAAGTTTGTCCGGTGTTGCTTGTCCATCTGGTTTGGATTGTACCATAGCCAATACTTTCCAATGAATATCCTCTGTTGTATGTTTATATTCGATGAAGTGTTCCACCAACGGAGCTCCTTTAATTGCACATTTAATCCTTGATCGATGTTGCAGAATGCAAGTTTTGACCTGCTGGGAGGTTTGTCCAATATAGATGTTGCAAGGACACCATATGCAGTAAATTACATTTTTAGTATTGCAATTGGAAAAATCTCTCTGAATATGTACCTTTCCATTTATTGTCACTTCTTTAGAATCTTGTGTACATTTGCATGCTAGGCATTTGCAACATCTATAGTGGCCTTGAACGGCTGGTAGCTGTAACATTGTTCTCAACCCTTTCTGTTCTGTTTGTGTAATGGCTGCTCTAACCCATTGGTCTTTCAGACTGCGTGCTTTTTTTAACGCAAAAAAGGGTTTTTGTGATGCCTAAGTCTTTGACAATTTTCCAGTTCCTTTCTATTATTGACCGGATTTTGTTGGCCTTCGGGTTGTATGTAATGACACATGTTAGAGGGGTTTCTTTTGTTTTGACTTTTGGGACTAGAAGTGTCTCTCTGGGTGTGAACCAGGCTCTTTTAGCAGCTGATTTCACCAGTTTTTTGGGGTAATCTCTGTTTATCAATTTTTCTGTGAGCTCCCCTGCAGAATGGAAGTAGTCATCTTTGTCGGTACAGTTTCTCCTAATTCTAAGGAACTGTCCATATGGGAGGTTTTCTTTAAGTGTCCTGGTATGGCCACTAGAAAAGTGTAGTAATGCATTGCGGTTTGTGGGTTTTTTGAAGAGACTTACTTCTAACTTTTCGTAACTAGTTAGAATCCATAGGTCAAGAAAGTTAATTCTTTTTTTGTCTTTATTTAAATTAAATTTAAAATCGGCTGTACATTGATTCAGCCAATTATGAAAAGCCATGAGTTCTTCTTCCGTTTCTTCCCAAATCATTAAAATGTCATTGATGTATCTATACCATTTACTGATGTTTGTTTTAAAAGGGTTCGATCCTGGATAGATCCACTTTTGCTCGAAGTAGTCTATTACTAAGTTGGCAATTTCTGGTGCAAAACTGCAACCCATCGCCACTCCCTTGATCTGTTGATACCATTTTTCTTTATATTTAAAGAAATTGTGTTTGAGACATAGTATGGCTAGGGAGACTATAAATTCTGTAGGGGGATTTTTGGGCTCAGTGTTGGTATTCAGCACTTTCCTGATAACCTCTATTGCTTCGTCTTGAGGAATGTTAGTATAAAGTGATTTTTGTCAAAAGTGACCAGCAACTGTTTATTCTCATCGAATGGAAGTTCTTCTAGCTTATTGATAATATCCATGGAGTCACGGACATATGAAAGGGTCTTGATCACGAATGGTTTAAGGAAGACAGCTACGAATTGTGCCAGGGGTTCTAATATAGAATTACAGGCGGACACAATCGGTCTTCCAGGTTTTTAAAAAACAAATTGTGGCTCTTGGGTAGGCTATAGAAGCATGGAACTCTGCCCTCATTTTGATTGAGGAATTCAAACTCTTTGTTACAAATCCACCAGTGGTCCCTTGCTTCTCGTGTGACTAGTTCAATTTGGAACCTGACTTGTTTAGGGGTATCAGCTTCTATCTCTCGATAGTGCAGTATGTTGCTGATTTGTCTCATGAATTCTTGGTGATATTGCTCTAAATCCCAGATTACTATCCCACCACCTTTATCGGCTGGTTTGATTATGATATCTTTTTTATTGGCCAGGTTGGTTATGGCTTCTTTTTCTATTTTGGTGCAGTTTTTCTTAAAGAAGATCTTTTTTTAATTGAGTAGATCAAGTTCTTTAAGTACTATATCTTCGAAGACTGTGATTTATACGGGAATGTCATTTCTTTCTGGGAGGAAAGTCGATTTTGGTCTAAGTCCACTGTTATTGGGCTCTTCCTGTGGGGGTGGCGTATTAAAGAAAGCTTTGAGTCTAACTTTCTGGAGAAATCTTAAGACTTTGATTTTGCTATCCACAGGGTCTTGGTTTCTAATGGGGACAAAGGAGAGTCCTTTGCTAAGCATTTGTTTCTCTGTGGGAAGGAGTGAATATGTGGACAGGTTATAAATGGGGATGGGTTCTTCCATTTTTCTTACCTCCTGTATGTTCTCCTTCGGGTGCGAAAGAAGCCTTGATCTTGAAATTGGCCCCTCGGTGTCCCGCCTCCTCATGTTCCTCTCCGGCTGCCTCTGCCTAAAAAAGGTTGAGCCGTGGGGAATGTCTCTTGAGCTTCTAGGTCTGAATCTGAGGATGTATCGGAAAAGGTAATGAATCTCCTTCGAGATCTTGTTTGGAATTGTAAGTTTAAGGTATTAGTGTTGTTGTTTTTGTAGAAGTCTTCCCTGAGATACGGATATGTGGTGGTGATATTAAAGTTTTTTATATCTCTTGCGAGTTTAGTTGTTTTTTGATTGATGGTGTTCACTTTAAACTCTGCTATTGTTTTGTTAACATTATATAGAAGTTGTTGAGCATTTTGGATGGTGTTGTCTGAAGAAATTACTTGTTCTAACTTGGCTATTTCTTTGAGTTCTGTTTCGCTGATCCTTAAGGCTGTCTTGACTGAGAGGGCTAACTCCAATGAATTGGTTGAGATATTTTGGATCGCTTATGAAAATAACGGGTATGTTCCTCACCTGTAATCCTTGTGGGATAGTGTTGTTTCTTAAATGTTCTAGTAACACCTGTGCGTGCAATTGTGTATGTATGTTTTTATTCCTAAGTTGTTTCAATCTTTCTATTTTGTCTAATTTCGGAGTCTCTCTAGGGGGAAGCTCACCACTGAGTAATGATGGAAGTTCCAAAAGTTTGGATATCTGTTCTTCTGTGTAGCAGACTGTGTGGGATTCTGACATTGTGAATCTTAGAGGTGCGCCCTATCTTACAAAGTTGTTACATAAACATTGTACATAAATGGCCACATATATATACACGTATAAGACACATACGCCCTGCCATCTCCTATTTGGAATTTGATTACCCCCCCTCCAATCGGAAGGGACGCAACTCAGTTGCTTAGGAATATATATGACAAGCCTCACACCTAAACAGGTGTACTCACAATTGTATACAAAAGAGGAAAACCCAATAACCCTTACCTGACCTGGGTTCAATAACATAGAGCAACAAAGGGTTGGTCAAAAAGGTCGGGATACATTTTATGAATTTTTTCAAGGAAACGTGATAAGTACTTCCTTTGTGGTTCAATTACTTTCCGAAATTTATTACAAATAACTTTTGCAAGGTCAATAGTGACTCATAATAAAAAATTATTTTATGACAATAACTATTCAAATAACAACACATGGCACAAACATAATTGACACTATATTTCACATAGCCTAATATATTTTTTGAGGGCAACAACAGACTTGTTGGAGCCTAGGAAGCAAATGGACTGTCAACCGGGGGTTGTCCCCAACTCAATTTCTTTGGCAGGAAATAGTGGTTACAGCTAGTATTTGTGGTTGTAATCCACAACCTTGTGATGATTGAAGGTTCGTGTATATGCCTCTTAGGAATACCTGTGTATTTTTTAGAGGTATCTATCCATGTGAGGCAAATTCTTTTTAGGATTGAATACAAATCAAGAACCCAATCTCGCCAAAGTGTGTGTCGACGCATTTCGGCCTCTCCAGTCTGGGCCTCATCAGGACTATCAAGGGACAACGTGGCCTCTTCAAAGATTGAGAAAAGGACAACAAGCTAAAAACAGGCTGGCAAGGACTGGCCAGCAACCATGCCAGGGTTAGTTTGCTTTTGCAGGGGTCACCTCAAAGGTGGCCCCTGGGTACATTTTGTAATTAATCCAATACTGGTAGGGGTTTGGATTTATTGTTCTGAGTTGTTTGATACCAAACACCCCAGGGTTCAGAGTGGCCATGATGTAGCTGTGAAACTTGTACTGACCAGTGTCCACCACATGTGTTTAAAAAGGATGCTCTGTACACTTACTGGGGCCCAGGTTTGGCAAGGACACAGTAGGGGCATATTGCTCATGCACCTATGCCCCCACATACAGTACAGTGCACCCTGCCTTAGGGCTGAAAGGCCTGCCAGAGGGGTATCTTAATTATATTGCATGCATTGTGTAGTGGACAGCTCACACTGGATGTGTGCCATGTGTGCCATGTTGAGTTTGCATTTTAGGATTGCACCAGGACACTCAGCCTGCAATGGCAGTGCTGTGTGCACTTGGATGCATGGTCCCTGAGGGTGGCACAATCTGTGCTGCTGCCCTCAGGGGCCTACCTTAGAACCCCATGCCCTGGGCACCTAAGTACCTTTTACTAGGGACCTATAGTGGTAGCTAATGGTGTTCCCAATTGTGCCAATGCATCACAACAGTTTTGGGAAATAAATCTGGTCCAGGGAACCTTTTTAGCAGGGGCCATGAGCACTACAACTTAGAAACCACATCAAATACCAGGCAAAAGGTGGGGGGCTAAAATGTCAAAAGAGACACTTTCGTGCAATAAGTCAGACTGTTAGTGCTCTAGTTTTTCTTTAGAACACTCTGGGAGGCTGCAGTAGAACACAAGGGAATCAACTGACAGGCTGCTCCTGTTAGAAGTACGTTCTACTGAGAATGTCAGACTTAATTCTCATATGGCTGAGTGAGATAGTGTGAATTTACAGAACATATGCTCTAATATTAGCCTCTGGAGCACCTTCCATAACATGTATGGCAAAATCATGAGAAAACAGTTTTCTATCAAACATGATTCATGAAATCTGTCAGAAGGCTTTTTCACAGGTAAAAATCACCTCAGAACACACCAAAATTCCTAATATTATTATGGTGCAATCAATAAATGATTTATATTGTAACTAATCCGTTATCGCCCTTTATACACTCTCCTTTTTGTGACCCTCAACATCTGCTATTCACTACAATGCAATTCAATGAGGTATTATCATGTATATTGATCCCAAGATAGCTGCCAGCACGTCCTGGCTAAAATGGTAACAGCCAATCACATCTTACCATGAGATTTGTGCTTAGGTTCTGCCCAGATATCTATATTTCCTTTTCCCTTAATAATTCCAAAACTATTGAGCGGATATACGCCAAATAAAATAGAGCACAATCTGCCCACCAAGATCTTGCTTCCAGACAAATTTGGTATAATTCCGTTCATCAGTTCGGGCTGTAGTAGTGTCTAAAGGCCCTATAGAAAAATGTATGTGGAAAATGCTTTCTGGTAACCCCCCCCACACTTTTTTCTCAGCCCATGCTCGATGAATCACCCTGAAACTTTCAAAACAGCAGCTTGAACTTACTGTTGTACTAGTAAATATACCTTGCACCTTCGCTGTGCACAGCGAATTACTCCAAATATTATATCACTGATGAGATCTTGTATGGCATATTTGATATTATCACTGCAACATTTGCAATAAAATTATTGATAAGAAAACTGTGCAGCGCAAGGGTGAGAGTTATAGTTACCTTAGGGGTTGAGTTATATTTACTTGAAAGAATTGTAACTATGACTGCTGAATTTCTATGGTTTTGTTTGTGTACATTTCTATGGTTTTGTATGTGTAAATTTAGAACCTAACCATAACTATAACGTCCCTGTAACCTTTGTTATTTTCAGTGACTAGATCTATATAGATATATATATCTACGACCAAACAGTTCTGGCGGCATGGAGCTGCCATGCGGCAGTCCGTGTAGGGCTCAGGTTGCCCTTACATCAATACATGTTTCTCTGAATCCCAAAGGACGAACACAAACTCCTAAGTGCAGTGCTCATCAATGCATCATGGCCATAGCCTTGATCACTGTTAGCAGCTGAAGCATCATGTGACAAATAGTGAAATGGTAATAGTACTAATACACTTCATGCAGGCATAACCAAAATATAAGTTTGTTCCATCTTCTTATTGTATATATCAAAGTACATAATTCAACAATGCTTAGATCAAAGAATGAAACAGCCTTCATACCAAATAATATCAAAAATGTGTCAAAACTTGTAAACTGAACCCGACGGCTGCAGATAAACATAAAACTACAAGCACTCACATGAAACAAATGGCATGGGCACATGACTAAAGTACAGTTTACACAACAGCTTTCCTTCAGAGAGGTCCAAAGGTCCAACAAACAATATATATAGCATACACATCTAGGGTAGTAGTATACATATTATTGAACTATCATATAACATTATTAGTGATGAACCCTAAAAAAACATGTATCAGTGCCCAAACTGGTAATAGCCCATGTGGGCATAAATCATGGGATCCCCATGTGGGTTTAACAAAAATAAACTGTGTCTGAAGGTATACAAATTAAACAAAATAAATGCTGCACTGCTGCAGAGTAGAGGCCCCTTGTATTCCACGCATAATATATATAGAGTTTACTAAAAAGTCAAGAAGAAAATAATTTGAATTGCAACCCATGTGGGTAAACATCACACCAGAAACGTGCTGACCTATCTCAATCTAGACGTAAAACTAGAACTCCTGTCAATCCTGTAAAAAGCTGATACCTAGATAAAAAAAAGCAGAACATAGAATTAAAATTCTTCAACCATTACAATCAAGTATCTAATCCTCTAACCCTAGAAAAAAGGAAAGAAAAAATGGAAGGCTGTACATCACATTAACTTTATAGTAATACTGGGTACACTGGAAACCTCATTACCCTAAATGGACTGCTAATTCTTCACTAGAATTCAAACCTCTTAGTGTATCGGTGTAAAAATCAATTATGTATCTGGATTCAAGGATATGTAATTTTGTCTTCCTGTCCCCACCTCTAATGTTAGGTTGTACAGCATTAATAACAACAAGTTTCAAGAGTTTGTCATTCTGTTGATGTGTTTCTGCAAAATATCTAGCTATGGGATATTGCTTGTCCAGATGTCAAATGGCCCTCATGTGTTCAACATCTTTTTTTCCAGCTTTGCGTATGTACTACCAACATACAGTTTTCCACATGGGCAAATCAAACAGTAGACACAAAATTCTGGATTGCAGGTGTATAACATTCTGATCATATGGTATCTTTAAATAGCTGGGATCCATGACTTACCACAGTTGCTACTATATGTGCAAGCTTTGCATTTCATGCAGCACTAAAACCCTCTAGCAGTCTGATCAGACACCTGCATCATCTGTCTAGTCACCACATTTCTGCTGAGATTATCCCACAAAGATGAACTTCTCTGAAATGCTGTCTGTGGCTATACTGTTGTCTGTCCTGAGCACATGCCAATGTTTGTTAAACACCTTACAAATTTGGGGTGCTTGAATAGACAAGGAGATAATGAGTCTCACATTCTCCGTATCCTCAGTGTTTTTCTCCTCAGGATGTAATAACTTGGCTCTCTTCACCAAGTCAACTCGGGCAACAGCTTGTCTAACAGTTTTGTCACTATATCTTCTTTCCCTGGTTCTCTGTATCACGATTTCCTGATCCCATTCAAAATCCTCAATCGTACTACAGATACACTTGGCTCGAAGAAGTTCTCCATAAGGGATACTATAAATTAGACTTTTAGGGTGTGCACTAATAGCAAATAATAAACTATTATGTGCTTTTTTCTTCCAGAACAGTCTAGTATTGAGTTTATCCCATTGTACCACGATTTTCACATTTAGAAATTCAATGTTAGGCTTACTACTGATGTGAATGTAGATTGTATTCATTCCTGTTCAATTCACTGATAAAATCCTCAGCAGATTTGACATCACCTTTCCATATGATAAAAATATCATCAATAAAACATGTACACAATACCACCGGGTCCTCAAAGACGTCAAAGCTGCTGGACACCTATTCCTCCTACCAGCCCACAAAAACAGTTGCATAGCTGGTGGTGACACAAGTGCCCATAGCAGTTCCCCTGAAGTTGTCTATAGATCTGATTGTCAAATAAAAATAAATTAATTGTTAGACAGAAATAAATCATATTTATTAACATTTCACACTGTAATAGGAGTGAAATGGAACTAGCCCTTAAAAGGTGTCTGATATTTTGAATGCCTAATTCATGTTTGATGCTGGTATACAGGCTGGTTACGCCAAGAGTCATCAATAAATAGTCTTCCTCCAAATGAATACCATCAATAATAGTCAGAAAATGAGTTATATCCTTCAGGTAAGCAGGGAGCGCTGTAAAAAATGGTCTTAGATAGTTATCAATAAATCTGGATGTGTTTTCTGTCAGTGAACCTATAGCTGACACTATGGGTCTTCCAGGAGGATTGACTGAATCATCATGTAAATTAGATAGGAGGTAAAGAATGGGAGTTATTCAGTGTTTGCACTTCAAAAACACATATTCCTCGCATTCCAAAAGCCCTCTGTCTCTCCATTCACCCAGCATCTCCCAATATCTTCTGTTGGAATTCATAATTTCATTCATACTGGAATGAATATAACACACAGGATCATTCAATTGTCTCAAACCTTCTGCTAGAGATTTAACCTTACACATGACCACCACGTTCCCACCTTTATCGGACTGCTGCACCACAATCGTGGGTCCAATTTCAGCCTATCTAGGGCTAGGCGTTGACCTGATCTAAGGTTGTGACTAACTGTACTTTTAGGTTTAAAGGTCATCCTTTTCAATCCTCCTAAAACACCTATTTCAAATACTTTCAAAGCACCTCATTGTATCTGTGGCAGAAATGCATGTAAAACCTACTTGTGGTCCCCAGGAGGTAGTTATAGTTAGGACCTAGTTTCCATAGGAAAAGTGTTTTTGTTTTGCTGATAACTCTCGTGCCATTTGAAGAATCTTCACGAACTCTTCAAAACTAATTTGCCACTCACGTTAGCTGCTGTCTGTACAGTTTTGGGCTAATTCGTCAAGCAGGAGCTGAGAAAAAAGGTGGGGGGGTCATAATGCATTTTCCCCATGCAATTTCCTATAGGGATTTTAGAGAAAACTACAGCATAAACCACCAGACAGAATTCCACCAAATTTGAGAGAAAGCTAGATCTTGGCCCAGAAAGAGTGCTTTTTGTAATTTGGTATAAATCTGTTCACTAGTTTTGAAGGGCTTGAAGAAAAAAGGTTTATGTATATCCAGAGATGCCATTCCACTGTGTCTGATCTCCAGATCCACATACCAACAGCAATGCAGTTGTTGGCTGCCCGCAACCTGAGAGAAAAGTTGCGCCTGACATTTTGTGAATCGGGACACGGTTCTTGGGGGGGGGAATAAAGATTAAAAGGATGAAAGGGGTCAGGATAGAGGTATACTCACCCCATGGGAATGATGAAGGGGTCTGAGAGGGACTCCTCATGGGCAAGAAATTGCAGAAATGTGTGATTTTGGGGACACACGAGGATCAGGGGATCCACTGAGGTGCTCAGCGTGGCACCCCTTGCAATCCACAGCAGATCAAGAGATCCAGACCCCCAATTGAAAAAACATACACCCACCCACAGACCCACTCAAATACTCACTCACACCCCTTCTCACACATCTATACAGCCACTCACATACTTGTGCAGTCACTGATACATCCCCTCATAGAAAATCACTCACACACCAGGCCCCAGGGATGGGGTCCACATGGCCAAAGCGGGGGTGCCTGTGGTTTGGCTTCCTTTGGGGGCCACAGAGCATGGCAGCAGGCCAGATCATGTGGTTTGGCTTCCTTTGGGGGCCACAGAGCATGGCAGCAGGCCAGATCATGTGGCCAACACCCCCCCACTGTGTACAACCAAAGGCCGTGCACTGTGTGGGGTTGGTTACATGCAGGGGATTGTCCACAGAGCCTGGCCACAGCGTAGTGCTAGCTGCAAGGGGGGGCTAGCCGCAGGGCCTGACCGCAGGCCACGCCTTGTGGCCAAACCCCCTCTGCGCACAACCGAAGGCCATGTGTGGCGGCGGTTGGATTAACATATGGTAATTACATATTTCCTTATGTTAAAAACACCCTAGAAATTCACTAAAAAACCCAAAGGTTACAGGGATGTTATCATTAGGAAATAGCATTACAAAAACATAGAAATGCACTGAAAAAACCCATAGGTTACAGGGAAATTATAGTTAGGAAATAAAATAAAAAAACCTTAGAAATCATTAAGATCAGATTTTACACACATAAAAACATCAAAATTCACCAGAAACTATCCGGGGCATATATGGACTTTTTTATATGATTTTTGTTTACACTTTCTTTTGTTTTTGAGAAACATGGGCACACCATCTGAATGCCAAATATGTAACTGCTTGTGAATCACTGCAATCCGCCTTCAACGTTTTCATGGGGACAGGGCACTCCAGTATTTGCTGGGAGTCTGTTGTGATGCATGTACATCTCCTGCCTCCAGCACATAGCATAGAAGACATCTTTGAACATGATCAAACATAATTTAGTTCTACAAGGTAAGGGAATACACGAGCAATGAGAAAGTAAACAAAAACTTATTTAGCAAAACTTTGACGTTAAATCCATACTGAGAATGTTCTAGCTTGGATCGTCAGTACCAAAGGCCCTTGACCCTACACCACCTATGCCCTCCTCTTATTTTTGCCTCCTCGCTGATGCCTCACATCCATTCATGTTTACACAAACGTGGTCAACATCAGCTCTTGCAATAGCCGGTGCTGTTCCGTCCTTTGCTCCGGCATAACATGCTAGTGACTTATATAAATCCGTGTAAATCCATGTGACCAGAGGTAACAATAGAACTCGCAAAGATTATGTTACTGCTTTAAGGAGGATGATTATTGACACCATAAGGTTTACAAAGGGATCACAAGTCCAGGTAGGACTTAGGCCACTTGGTCCTATGCCCTTCACACCATCACATTAATTTTCCATAGGAAGAGAAACATATTAAAAAAATAATAAGGGATAGGCATGCTGATGTTGAATTTGTTATTTTTTATTCCACAGAAAATGTACTTACATAGAAGGACTTGGTGAAGCATGTCCTCTCAGAATAACTGTATATCCAGCAGCAGCAGCCACCGCATATTTCAAGCCTGGGGTGAGAGGGATGACGACGGGGGAAACAACATTAAAAAAAAACAAAAAAAAAACACTTACCTTGTGTATACAGCTGGGTTGAAGAAACCTAAGTGCGCATGTGTGTTTGACCAGTCTCAGACGGCCGGCCAAACACACATGTACATTTGTTGCACTCTCCTCACCTCCCCGTGGCCCAGCCATGCCCCTCCCTGCACCTGCTGGATGAGCCAGGGGGGCAATGCCCCTCCACCATTGTGGAGGAGCCACCCCTGATCTCCAGATTTATAGGAGAGTGACCTGGCATCCTGCATATGTATAATGGTACTTTGTAGTATTTAAAAACATGACTCGATTTGTAATATAAATTACTTGCCACACTTTGCAAGTTAAAAACATCTTCTGCTGTTGAAGAGCGAGAGGTGAGCCTGTTTTGGGTCAATTTTAGAGCCTTGCTTGGGCACAAGTATTTTAGCTTAGGCCGGTGACCTTTTACCTAGTTACATGCTTAATTTAATTTATTCAGCCAACCCTGATACTTAGGCACATGATCACGTCAGGCCTGTTTCTTAGAACACAAGATGTTTTGCTATAAAAACATCATGCAGGCCAAAGGAGCCATCCTATGCTGTACGCCACTTCATTGGCACTTTGCTGACCTCATCCCTGTCTCTACAGACCCCTGTTTCTCTGGTATGGGGGCAGGTGTTCCTTCAGTGGACTACTAAGGGCAGAGAAGAGCTATCACTGCTATACTCTTGCTTGAAGTGTAGGTAGGGAATCAGAGGGGTTTGTAGACGTATGCTAGTTCCATTATGCTGGGGCTGTTTATCTGCTTCTCATTTATGGTAACCATTTTATTGTGCTATGTATAATTATCCTAATAATCGCAGCTCATATATTTTATCATAGATTGCAGTCTTTTCAAATAAACACATTGAAAACTGTCCTGCATCTCTTTGCCTGTGTTTGTGTGAGACTTGTACTAATGAGAGAAAGGGGTTGGATGTGACAACCACAACTTTCCTGAGGAGTCAGAGTGTCATGTGTGAGGCTGCCACAAATCCCCCTTACTTTTTAAGTTCACCGGAGGTGCTGCTAGCTAGTTAAAAGGGTTAGGCCGACAGCTACCAGACTGTCTGAGATCGACTCAGACCCCGGCATGCGGTGGTGCAAAACTTTGTTTACTGAAGAATTTACATGTTCCGCTGCTTTTCACAAAAATAGAAAAAGTGCCACTAATAAATTGGCACATGTTACCAGCTTGGCCCCTATGTCCATGGATCTTCCGGACAAATATGTATATCTTTGTGCGACTACAAATACGAGGAACAAGGGTAAATTAGTGATTGTTCGACTTTGTGCAGTGCATTCATATTTAGAAACCTTACATTTGTGCCTTTCACACTATCAACATATTTTTATGGAAGGCAATTTTTGTAAAAGCAAAATAAATTTGCTACATTGTTTGCGCAATTGCAAAACTATTTGTAATGGGTCCGGTAGACTGGTACAAAACTACAGTTACAGGAGTTAGCCCACACTGCAGAGACTTCATTTATCAGTCTGTAAGTAAACAAATCAATACATTAACTAGATTTGTCTCACATTCTTCTTTTACATTTATACACTACATCAGTTTGTTCAAGCGTTTTGATTGCACCCTCTGCTGCAGTTTGAACTGTGCTTCCTTTCTATCTGCAATTCTGCATATATTCTGGGCAGAGGTCACCGTAAACGTAAATTGCAAACTTACCTACTCCACCCCTTTGGTGTCCAGCTACTGCCACCTAAACTCCAAACCATATGTATCCAGTTAATTCCCTTTAAGACTCCCCTACTGTGGTCCTTCACATCAAACCACGACCATCACCACCTCACTGTTACCTGCTACACTTTAATCGCTGATCCGTGCATACAGATGTGGCTGTTTTTTTGGGGGGGGCAAAACATAATAAAAGTTTTAAAAAATTACAGGACATGCCTCCAAATGCATAGATGCACAGACAGCCATCTTTAAATAATTTTTGTTATCATTAAAAAACAAAATAACAAGATGGCCTACTCTGCATCCGCACACATGGGTGCCAATCTTTGAATGGTTTGTTATATTTTCAAATTTTCAAAGCCAATAACTAAGCTCCAAAACCATCGCTTGGTTATATTGACCAGTGCTTGGCATCTGAGGCTTGACCTCTTATGTTTATGTTTCAGATTTATGGGGCTCATGGCAGCCCTGACGAGGTTGCTAGTAAAATGTCTTACGGACCTAAATTGCTAAAAAGGGGCAAAATAATTAGAACAGCCAGGTTTTTGATTCTTTCTGAAGACTGTTCAGTTGGACTCAAGCGAAGGTGGAGGGGGAGGCCACTCCAGAGTTTAGTGGCCAAATATCTGAAGGAGGATCCCCTTCGCCTGGCTCGCTTCACTCAGTGAGTGATAGCCAAGTGGAGACTTTTACATCTAAGTTTCCTAAAGGGAACCTAAGGATGGATCAGATGCTGAAGGTGAGGTGGACCTGTGTTAATAAAAGCCCAATAGGTGAAACAATGTGCCTTGAATATAAATCTGTTGCCAATCGGCAGCCAATGCAAAGGAGATTTGTGTAAATGAGGTGATGTGTAGGTACCTAATATAGAAGGCGATTAGCTGTGTTTTGTATGATATAAAGGTGCCTTAGTAAGGTCTGAGAAATGCTCAAATATAGTATGTTGCTGTAGCAGGAGATTATAGCGTGGACTGAGGTTTTATGAGAAAAGATAAGACTTTTCTCAGGCAACTAAGGAGTCCAAAGCAGCACGCAGCAAGGATTTTGATATGATGTTCCATGTTGAGGTTGTGATCCAGCCAATACCTAGGTTTTTCACACACAATTTAGGGATGGAAATGCTCACAGAGAATCCAACCACAAGCTGCTATTGGTTGCCTACCTCCATGACTTTGGTCTTTCCCCCATTCAACTTAAGACAGTTGAGATCCATCCATTCAGCAACTGCTGTTGGCATTTCTGAACTGAGGTGGAGTTAGTTCCCGAATCTTGAGTCAGAAATATGGTAAGATAAGTATCACAAGCATAAGCCAGGAGGGAAAACCAAAAGACTGTATAATATTTGCCAGAGGACAACGATAGACGTTAAAAAGCGTGGGGCTCAGAAAGGATGCCAGAGGGATGCCACATGTCGCTGGGTGAATAGCCGAAGAGAAAGGTTTAATGGGGGTTTGAAATGTGCAGTCTTAAGAAAAAGCTAACTATTTTAGTGCTAGTTGCAAAATCCAGAATATCTCAGTCTAGTCAACGGGGTGTTGTGCAACATACTACATAACGCTGCACTAAGATCAAGTAAGATAATGGCAGCAGAACCTCCTTGGTCGAGAATGAAATGCAGGTCCTCAGGAACTGCAAGAAAGACAGATTCAGAAGTCCGATTGCAATGGGCCTAGCAGCTCATGAGTTTCTAGGTAGCTGGATAGTTGTATGTTAATGTGTTTTTCCAACACTTTAGCAAGTACTTTAAACAATGGGATAGGAGAAGTGTGTTTTTTAAGAGTTTGCAATAATCACTGCATGTTTCCGAGACTGGGGGATGAAAGCAGATGTGATGGAAAGATAAAAAAGGGAAATTAAAAGTGAATGGACGATCTTGGCCCTTGCCTGATTGCATGTGGATGAACGGGGTCTAGGCAGGGGTTAGACAAACGCATTTTAGTGCTGGTGTCTACATCACCTCAAAATGCATTAGTCTTGCATTAATACCGCCCCCAGGGACCGCCTGCGATGAGGAGCGTTGAAGCTGAGCTGAATAAAGGTCTTTCAGGTGATAGCGCGTCAGAACCTTGATAAGTAAACTTACAAGGAGACACTCCCAGGCCGATGAACCTTTTGACCACGTTTGGAGACCTCCCAGAACGAGATATCTTTTTGGCATCACAATCAATAGGTCAATAACCCCATTAGTATTCACAATAACTAATCAATCAAACTAATCAATAACATTTATTATAGATCAATACAACAATCGCACCATGACCTTTCAGCCATGAATAACCACACAAATCTAGGAAGTGTTAGGATATTTATTCCCTATTAGTTAAAATCTAATATCATATTTATTAGTTTCAATATCAACAAGCACGTCAAAACCACTATGACTTGGCAATCAGAGCAAATCTTTGTCAAAGCATAGATCATGAACATTTGGAATGAAGCACGACGTTAATATGAATCAACTTTAGCAGAGTATCATTAATACATTATTCAACAAAGCAAGAATCTTGTCATTTGTCTATTTGCATCCGATATTAGTGAACTCCTTAACTAACTTTGAATTAGCATCAGCATGTTGGACTTCATGGAAAACAATTTAGCAAACACAAATTTGGAAAACATCTGACTATGGCCACTATCAAAAGAGCAGTTGGTACCTAGAAAGAAAAGGCAAACAGACAATTTACAGTTATCATCAGATAGTTACCCGTCCAACGATTCAGCAATCAGCGTCAGTCTTCGTCCTCAGGACATCAGTCGATTTCAGCATCAGCAAAGATAGGACAGGGTAAAGTCTCAATATGGCATAGCTAAGAATAGGCACTTCCCTCATAAGGAGGAGAAGTAAGTATCAGGTAGTGATTCAATATAGGATGATTAAGATATCAGAACAGTAAAGTCTCAAAGTATAATAATTCTCGGTAGAGTGGCAAGGGGCAATGGGGAAAAAATGGCCCATTACTCTTCGAGTCAAGCTGTTATATCAAAACTGTCGAACTAGTCCTTAATTCCCTATTGGATCAATTTTGGTGCATCATTATCTCTGTCCAATAATTCTCCACACGCCTTACTTGAATTTTCCACGAAAACACAGTTCTCATGCATCCGATTGGCCCACGTTGTTGACGTCTTCAACAGCAGGAATGTCAAGTAAGAAAAGTTACACTTTACGCCCCAGTCAGTAGTCCCGTTGTCTTCTCCTAGTCTAGACAACCTTGTACCTGTTACGAATTACACTGTTGCATTCAGCAAGAATGTCTCCTTGAACAAGTCGGGTCCCATGAGAAAGAATTTACTACGGCTACACACATATATCTAGCTCCTGGAAAAGTACAGCTTCGTGTCCTTCAGAAAAGGAGCACATTGCACGTTAGGAAAAACACAGTTTAATATGAGATCAGGCAGCTAGGCCCAGACCCTTGCTAACTAAGGCCTAGTAATTTAAGTTGACAACCCCTAATACATGACTCCAGTTAAGATACGCTAATACAAAACCATACATTAGTACATTATTAATTCATCATTAATTAGTTTCATTAGTCTTCGTATACATTGGTGGCCACTCCCCGTGGGCACATTTCAAACGTGTGCATTATTTTCTACGTTAACACATTTCTATGCAGCATCATTACAGAATATATTGCAAGCTTTTCATGTTAATATTAAGTTTAAAAGTCACACTCCAACAATACACAGGCAGCGCAAAAAAACTGGCTTGCTCTGCAAGTGCAGGCTGCTGCCTCTGTCACAAATCAAAAATAGTCTCATGATTCTCTCTTTGTGTTACAAATCATAGTGCTGTTCAGTGTTTTTGTGAGCGCACGCTGGCAACCTGGATCACTGGTCCATTCCTGCTCACTGCAATGTCATGTGAAAGAAAGTGAAACATTACAAATAAACAAACAGCCACACCAGATTGACTGTAGCACACGTGGAATTGGGTGTGTCTTGTTGTTGTGGTGCAGGCAACATCCTTGTGACCCAGAACACACGCAGTAGATGATGGGTCCAGCAGGTTTCAGGCAGCAGCCTTGTTTTTTTTCTCACCATGCCTCCTGTTCCCTCGTGCGACCCCACACACAGTCGTCGATGAGGGTTGTGCTGGCTGTCCTTGCTGCTGCTGCTGAATGTTGATTTTCCTGGGCTGACATCCGGACAGCCAGGCCTCTCTAGGATGCATTTTATTATCATGCCAGTGGGCCAGGTCCCTGCCCCCTCAGCCCCTCCGGGCACCACCTGTTGGCAGACACACTGCTGGCAGGGGGCCAGCCCCATGATCATAAGTAGTCAGCTTCTCAGCTCCAGTCATGCATGTTTGCTCTGGGTGCCGGGGGGTTGCACTGTAGCAGTGTATGGCCTACGAAAGGTGAAGCGCAGCCAGGCGTAACAACAAGCCACTGCCAGCAAGCCATCTCTGCAAGAGAGCAGCAGGCTTGACCTGACGTCCCTAGAACAATAATTGAGGCAGCAGAAGAACTAGAAGCCTGTCGTTGAGAGGCAGTAGACGTCCTCCTAAGTGAACTAATGGCAGCTGACTGCAGCATTTGAAAACCTACCCAGCCAGTGTGGTAAGGAGCTTCTAATGTTGTTGATGGTGGTGGGGGTGGTTGTGGTAGGTACTGTAGAACCGTCTTGTATAATATGGCTACTAGCACAGTCAGTTGTGGACAGTGGTTGGGATCAGGAGGAGGCCTTACTCATGATATGATGTGGCAGAGGGCTGCTGGGTATCAGCATCAGATCAAGGTCTGTTTATTGTTTAACATTAAGGTTACACAATTATTTTACAGCACGATCAGCTTCCAAAGATGCAGTAAGTTAGTGACCTTCCATTTTAGTTACTTTGCAGCAGTTTCAAGATCTTTTTATAGCTTCTTATTGCTCAAATGGGTGTATTTCTGACATTTATCTCTTTCCATGGACCTCATGAAAAGTATCAATGTCATACATTTGGTCAGGAATGTAATTCATAAGTACTCTAAAACTATAGAAATGTCACACATAAATAATTGAAAACTTGTCAGCTATATTCGGATCCTATATGATTTAGTGCAGGATGCTTGTTTCTCTTTTTCAATCATAATAATACAAGTCTTTCATTATGTAGATGTACATTGTTTTAATTTTCCTTGGTTGATCGTCCACCTTTCAACTACATAGTTGTGTAAAATATTTGAACCTTCTTGCATGCTTCTTTTTTCATTCAAAGTACTTTGTCTCTTTTTGAACCTGAATGAATCCAGACAATTAACCTATGCATGCATTTCCTCTTTGTACCTACAGTGGCGATATCCTTGGTGGGGCATACCACAACGTGCACTGAGCCCTAAATTGTGATGTACGTCAAACTGCTGTCGCACTTTGTACAAATTCATATTATCATTGGGCAATGAGCACATCTCGGATTTAAAGGGAGCATTTTCAAAAAGAAAAGTTAATAAGCATTAGTCTGTTATCCGAAGGTACATTACAAGCTTGGGAAGTACTGTGTGCATGTAAGCAAGAGCAGGGATGAAGAAGCAGGGTCCTGTGCTAACTCTATTAAACAAACTAAAGCTCTGCAATACATTGAAGCTCAGGGTGGTGAGCTGCAGGCATGGTTCTAGAGGGTGGACCAAGAGAGCCACGACTCCCTCCTCCCCCCGATTCCACCAAGTGTACCCCCTGGTCCTCCAAGGCCCTTTCACAAGTGGAAAGGCCTCCATTTGTTTCTTTTTAAAATACTTCACAAGGACTTTCAGCCATGCTCTTAGCTTAACTTTTATAAAAACAAAGAATTATTTGGGTGACTTTAAAAACCTAGAGAAAGGTGTGAAATCAGCAGAGTTGGAAGGCGATGATATCACATCCACTTCCCTCCCCAAAGCACAATTGAACAGCGGAGTATCCTGAGATACTCCTTCTATAACACAATGCATTACATCCGCCCATCAAAAGGCACTTAAGTGATAGGAAAGAAAGAATTTGAAGAGGATCCGCCCTTACTAAGAAATGTAAATGATAAAGTGCACAAATTAAGGACAGGCTTTCGTAGTGGTTTCATTTTTAACCTGTGGTGGTGTCTGAAAAAATAAATGAAAAGTGAGTAAAGTAAATATTTCATTCTGACGTCAGATTAAATATAGAACATTCTAATTTTGAAACCAAGAATTCGGGAGAAGAATTTTGAATCACAGGGGCTATAAACAACCTCTTTTGTTGATTGGTAACCAGTAACCCATCCTTAAGATAAGTGTAATATTATCTTTCATCTGGCGTCCGTCAGTAGACGAGCAGTGACATTTTGCACAAACTGAAGCCTTCTGGGAAAGTTTGTCTGGTAGTCGTAGATAGATTGGAATCCAATAGTCCATCCGTGACTGGACTATGACTGTAACTATATGGATGTGGTATTATCACAGGAATGGCTCCTCCACTATGGCAGAGGAGCGTTGCACCCCCCCTACCATCAGCAGCTGCAAAACTTTTACTAAAAAAACTGAATAAACTAAGTTTATTCAGGTATTGTTGTAAAAGGTGCGAGGCCATGGGGCATGATAGGGACCTAGAGGGAGTGCACAGCACTCACCTCAATGCGAATGTATGTTTGGCAGGCCATCTTGGGCTGACCAAACACACATGTTCACTGGGCTCTTTCCAACCCGGCACTGTGTTGCCGGGTCGGCGACAGCAGGCAAAGACTTCCACTGTCCCTCGGAGCACCCAGCCAGGGTGTTCCGTCCAATCCAAACGTTGCTTTCATGCTGCCAGCAGCATGAAAGCAGCGTTAGGATTGGCCGCAGGGCAGACTGGGAGCCTGTGCCTGCAACTTCTGGCAGCCAGAGGAGCGGATCAGAATAGCACTGTGAGAAAGGTAAGTTTTCTTTTTATTGCTATATTTTTTTATTTGTCCCTCCCTGTACCCCCAAAGTGCTGTGCCACCCCTTTTCCCTCCCGCGAGCTGCAACTGGACTAATTTATCAAGCAATAGAGAGATTTTTCACAGATTCCAGATGGTGTTAGATGAAGGATGGGGAAGGCCCCGTATACTCCTGGACAAGCAAATTGGGATTCATTTGCCAATACCATTTTTTACGATCAGAAGTTCTGTTTTTACTGGATTCAGTTTGAGAAAATTAGATTAAATTGGTTAACGCTGATGACAACAGTTTATGCATTCTACGGGGAATCAGAGGTGGAAAGGGTTTCTTGTGGATCTGTTAGTTTAAACAGTTGGGTGTATCATCAGCATAGATGTAAGATTTTACTCCCTCAGAGTATATCAAGAAGGCTAGGGGTACCATCTAAATATTAAAAAGCAAAGCGGAAAATACCGAACCCCAGGGCACTTACCATTTAACCTGACTTTGCACTGACTTGAAAGGTAGCAGAAATCCTGTTTGGGTCTAATCTTTCAAAACCAAGCAGAGCCATTTTATTGCAAGATCATTAAGGCCAACATCCTAAAATCTAGAAAGCAACAGTGTTTGGCCATTAGTACCAAATTCTGTGGATAGATTCAATAGGACCACAACCCTTTCTACGCCGTGGTCCACTAGACTTCAGAGGTCATCCAGGGCAGAGATTACTATTAGTTCTATCCTATGAACAGACCTAAAGCCTGTCTGTAAGTGTGTAACTGTGTGAATTCCACTTTTCCCATAGGTTTCCTAAGATATGGAAGCAGGGTATTGGGCAGAAGTTGTTAGGGTCCTCTACCAATAAGGTGGCGTTTTAACAGGTTTGATCAGTGCTGCCTTCAACTCTAATTTGGTAATTCTTTCATTTAGGGAGTGATTACATAGACTGACTATATTTGAGGTGAGCAGCAGACCCAGTTGTGTCATTATGGTAGCTCTACAGATGTCTGCTGGGGAACTGGGGGTCTTGTAAGGGCGTGAATCCTAATTATTTGTGCAGCTGAAGTCTCTGCAATGTAGGTACATTTGTTTTGTTTTTGCCATAACACAGGTGTAAATGAAACAGTGAAGTAAGGGAGGTTTCCAGCTGAATCTGGGATCGATGTTATTGATCATAGTAGCAAAGAACTGTGGCGGCTTTTTACACAGAGCTTGCAAAGGCTCAGATTGGTTATCATGTGTTAGAGGAGATGTCGATTTTACAATAATCCTGAGGATCTCGTAATATGTGGTGGTTACTAGCATAATGTGGGATAATAGTGTATTTTTGTTTACTCAAATTAATTTATTGTCAATTTTACAGAGGGATGCATACTAAAGCGTTGCGTGATCATGTCAGACTTTTCACGGCACGGAAAATCCTGTTTTACAGCAGTTGTCTTCAATGTTTTCTTGAAGGTAGACTTTTCGTCGGTGGGTGTATTTTAATGCAGGTAAAATATAGACTGGTGAATTTCACCCCTTCATAAAACATTGACGCACCACGT
The DNA here is from genome assembly GCF_031143425.1 of Pleurodeles waltl. NCBI lineage: Eukaryota > Metazoa > Chordata > Amphibia > Caudata > Salamandridae > Pleurodeles > Pleurodeles waltl. The sequence continues at coordinate 381,761,303 of NC_090444.1, read as the reverse complement.
TCTCTATTCACATATTCTGTAACCTGTGTCCTAATTAAATTTCTTAGTGAAATGAATTGCTATTTTTAAGTGAGCAAAGTCAGTAATGATTTGAATAACTTTATATAAGGGAGACAGTGGTATTTTTCAATTGGTAAGTAATTACTAGTAGTAGTAATAATCAATCACGGGTTATTTAGACATGTATCTGTAAAACCAGCCTAAAAATGCTTACACAATAATACAATTTAATAAATATAGAATGTCATCCATTATATAAGAATAGACTTTAAAAACCTTCTCATGGCACATGCTACGTCAACAAATCCATACTTAACAACAGTGAGATTGCCTACCTTTGATCGTGAATATTATAATTAATAGTAAGTCATTACTATAGTTTTTTTCCTGTTTGTGGCACAAACACGTGGCGTTGCACCAACTTAGATTTGTGAAACACCGCCAGCTTCAGGAATCTGTCACCTGAAGTATAAATTGATATAAATTTACAAATATCGATGCAGTTTTTTCAACACAAGCTGAAATCTTTAAGTCATGCCATGAAAGAAAACACAGTGTTTCTATTGGATGTACAGCATGGACTAATTTGTACTAAATGCATAAATCATGGCATTGCTCATTAATAGTAGTTAGGAGACCTAGATTGAAACCTTATATCTAAGGTGGCAATTCCATGAGTGATTCATCACAACCTCAGATTTCAGGGCTGCACCATAATTCTGCAGATTACCACCATCCCAGATCCCCTTGTACTTTGTTCCTAACTCTAATTTCAGATGATGTCAGCTAGGAAGAAGAAGTAACTCTTATCATCCAAAGCCTGAAGCTAAGACGAGGATCACTGTGACAGAGGCTCATTGGGAGTCAAAAATATGGGGGCACAAAGTGGATGATTTGACTTTTTGCCTGTTGTTTCCATGATTAGTGAGTGTGGTGTGCACATCTTCCTTAATTGAAGATATCTCACACAAACCTTGAGGAGAATGTAAGCGGGCACTTATTTGGGATGGCTTATGGTTCTTTAGTGGCACACGCAGTAAATTTTGGACTTCCTGAATGGGGGCAGGGAACGGTGGATGGGAGAGCGGTATGGAGTAATGTGTCTGAATAGTTCCTTAGGCGATGGTGGCTTTTGTGAGGATGGTTTAAGTGACTAATGCGTTCTGAGTGAGAGGATGTTATGTGAAACTCTGCCTCAGCATACATCATTTGCAGATGTACACTTGCCCTCTCCCTGGGAATTTGCATTTTCTGGTTTTGACCCTTATTTGGGAATTTTTCCATTAGGTGACGGGCATACATAGGAACATTCTCCAGGACAGTGTTACATTCACTCTGGTACACAGTGCTGGGCCCACTCTGACCCTTCTTGCTGTGTTCTGAGTTGCTAGCTCTTTGCCCAACGAGGTCCTATGTTTGCCTTGTCATTTCACCTGATTGATGTCTTCCATGGTATGTATAATTTTCAATAAAGAGCAATTTAAAAAAGTGCATTCACTTTGGTAGACAAAAATGCTCCAGTTACTTGGATTTCACTGTTCTCAATACCACACTCGTTCAGAATAAACACAATGAACAAACAGTGTCAGACATGAAATAGCCTTTATGATCAATGGAATCTTCTATAAATATTCTATATTGTTGGGTGGTACTGGCGTACTAGGGTACACACTGTGCGTCGGAGAAGAGACCAAGAAAAGTGTAATTTGTGCCAAGGGGTATACCAGTTAAGGGCACATCCTCAAAGACATTGGCTGACAAATGAGTGCAAATCCTGCAAGAAGAAAGAGATCATTTGCGATATTTTGCCAGCAACACCAAATAAGAATTGTGTAGGTACACACAGATCACAACTTAATTTAAGGAGAGGTGCTGTGCAGCTTGACTTTCCAATAATGCACCACTCTGCACCCTAAAATATACCACCAGCAGCCAGAATTGTAAGACAAAGAGAACACACCAGACCCACGAGGTTATGATTAGAGGCGATGGATCCATCATTGCACGGCTGCAGGGGAACAGGACAGGGGGGCTCATTACTTTCAAGAACAGGCGGGGCTAGCTGGCCTAGGGCTTCTAAGCCGGTTGCAGGTGGAGAGGCATAAACAGGAGCAGATGCAGTAGGTGGCCCTGGCCTAGGGCTGATGCAGGTCCAGGGCTGGGCACTTCTGAACAGGTGTCTTGTTGGGGCGCTGCACGCTTGCACTGGAAGAAATGGACTCATGCCAGCAATCCGGGAGATTTTTCAACGTTGTTGGTGAAGAGCAGTGCAATGTATACAGCCCTAAGGCTGCAGTGCCGATTTTCTCTGGTGCACCTTCACGTACAGCCAGTCGAATAGCTGAAGGGAACAGCAGATTTTGGATGGCAGTCAGAAAAATAACCTAAAAATGTAAACTGTAGAGACAGCAAATGTGTTTTTGATAGTGCTGGAGAACCACATCTTCAGTTCCAATGCAACTGACTGTGTGGATCGTAAAAAGTGTTCACAAACAAACGCTTACCTCCCAAGAGACTCCAAACCTGAGGTCACCCTCTGGCAGCTTCACAGGCTCCGCTTGGCAGTGCGATATTAAACTTTAAAACTCTATTTCCATTATCTATCAGGCGGCATTAGGGTTGAAATGCTATATGTCAATATTGCGGTTTGTTTGTACAGTTGCTAATGTCAGGGTTCTTGTGGAAATTGTTCCTGTTAGAAACGGGGTCTCTAGTTGGCAGTCGGTTTGCACCCTGTCCAAGTAGGGACCCTCACTCTAGTCAGGATAAGGGAGATACCCCCTCAAATAACCCCTGCTCACCCCCTTGGTAGCTTGGCACAAGCAGTCAGGCTTATCTCAGAAGCAATGTGTAAAGCATTTGCACATAACACACAGTAATAAGTGAAAACACTACAAAAGGACACCACACCAGTTTTAGAAAAATAGCCAATATTTATCTAAAGAAAACAAGACCAAATGTGATAAAAATACAATATACAGTAAGAAAAATATGAATTCTGCAAGATTTACTTGAAACGACAGTTCCTTGAAGTTGATAGCTCCACCTGGGGCTATGCCGGCGTCGTGATCAACAAAACCGACAGTTCAGGCCGGCCGTGGCTGCGGGTCGGTGGACCGGGGCTGCGGTGCGGAACAGGACGGTGCTTCGTGTACCTCGCGAGCAGTGTCCACAGGCCACGGTGCAGGCAGTGGCACCGGTGTCAGCAGGAGCAGCGGCGTCGGGGATGCCCAGGCTGCGGTGTGAGCAGGCGATGCCGAAGTGCTTGGCCCTCAGGTCGCGGTGCGAGCAGTGGCTCAGTGAAGTCGTCCGATGACGGCATCAGTGAGACCAGGGTCGCGGTGCGAAGCGGGGCAATGCGGCTCCGTGTGGCGTCAGCAGGTCACGGTGCAGGCCAGCGGCGTTGTTGGCAGCGTCACAGTGGATTCTCCTCTTGAACAGCACAAAACATACAGTTCCCAGTGCTGCAGGTCAAGGAAACTGAAGTCTTTGGAGTCCCTGAGACTTCCAACAGGAGGCAAGCTCTACCCAAAGCCCTTGGAGAATTTTTACAAGCAGGACACACAGCAAAGTTCACCCTTTGCACTCTTTTCAGGCAGAAGCAGCAACTGCAGGCCAGTCCAGCAAAGCAGCACAGCAAAGGGACAGTACTCCTCCTTCAGCTCTTCAACTCCTCTCCTTGCAGAGGTTCCTCTTGATTCCAGAAAGATTCTAAAAGTCTGGGGTTTTGGGTCTTCTTCTTATACCCAGTTCTGCCTTTGATGTTGGCAAACTTCATAGCAAAGTCTCAAGTGTTTGCAAGATCCTTCCTCGTCCAGGCCAGGCCCCAGACACTCACCAGGGGATCGGAGATGGCATTGTGTGAGGGCAGGCACAGTGCACTCCTCCCCTCTCCTTCAGCACAGATGGCTAATCAAGATATGCAGGCTATACCCCAGCCCCCTTTGTGTCACTGTCTAAAGGAGAGGTGTGAACAGCCCAACTGTAAAACTGACCCAGACGGGGAATCCACAAACAGGCAGAGTCACAGAATGGATTAAGCAAAAAAATGCCTACTTTCTAAAAGTGGCATTTCCAAACTAACAATCCAAAATCCAACTTCACTAAAAGATGTATTTTTAAATTGTGAGCTCAGAGACCCTAAACTCTGATCTTTAAGGACATTTAAAGGCAGCCTCCATGTTAACCTGTGAGAGAGATGGGCTTTGCACAGTGAAAACCGAATTTGGGAGTATTTCACTGTTAGGACATGTAAAACACATTAGTATATGTCCTACCTTAAACATACACTGCACCCTGCCCATGTGGCTACGTAGGGGTGCCTTACATGTAGTAAAAGGGAAGGTTGAGGCCTGGCAAGATTATACACTTGCCAAGTCGAATTGGCTGTTTAAAACTGCACACACAGACACTGCAAAAGCAGATCTGAGTCATGTTTACAGGGCTACTAATGTGGGTGGCACAACCAGTGCAGCAGGTCCACTAGTAGCTTTTGATTTACAGGCCCTGGGCACCTCTAGTGCACTTTACTAGTAAATCAAATATGCCAATCATGGATAAACCAATCAACAGTACAATTTCTATAGGGAGCACTTGCACTTTAGCACTGATTAGCAGTGGTAAAGTGCACAGAGACAATAAATCAGCAAAACAAACCTAAAAAAATAGGAGGAAGAAGGCAAACAATTTGGGGATAACCCTGCAAAATGGGACATATCCAACAGCTCCCATTTCACAATTCCATTCAGGAATTCTGGACTGCAGGATGTTTTTGCCCTCAAAGTGTATTTATCTCAAATACAGCAAATCAAAACTGACATGTTTTGATGAAAGTCTTTCTCACATTAATAACACTTCCCCCATCACTCTACATTTATAGTGCTTCTATACTTCAATGGCAAAGATCATTTTGGTAATCGTAGTTCCCATTACCACACTGGAATCATGCACAGCCATAGAGGGAGGCTTCTGGAAGCTGTCTCTGCCGCTCAGACAGGAGGTCAGCCAACTGACCCTTGGAGCCACTTTGTGTAGTCTTGCTTCAAGGCTAGCAGGTTCAACCTTCATTCCTTAGTCAGCAGGGTGATTCCTCTTCCTCAGCCAGAACAGCAATCTTCCACAGGTCCAGAAGTGTTCTGATGAGAGGTTTTGACAGTTCCACTTTTATATCTGTTGTCAACCTTTGTATAAGGGATTTCCCTGACCTACCCCCTAACCTGGTTCTGGTCAGTTCATCTACTTCTAGTGGGTATGGCTCAAACTGTCTAGAGCAGTTGTATGTAATTGGGGTTTTGACAACAATTACAATCCTTGTCAGGGTGAACCACAAAAAGTCACTTTATTAACCTGTGCTTAACCCTCTGGTAGTTTTGTACACAAGTAGTCATGCTTAACGTAGAGGTAATCTGTTAAGTATTTATGCAGCACACAACCAGTAATTAAGTGAAAACACAACACAAGAAAAATCCCTCAACAATTTATGAAAATAGAAAAATAAACAATAAAATTATACAAAATAAAATGAAATCCAATCAGTAGAACTGGAGTTAAGATTTTTTTAAAAAAGTTTTAATAAAGAAATGGAACCTAAAAGATCAAAGCACCAACCGTGGGCATCGTGTCGGGGGAGATTGGAGCAAAGTCAAAATTATGGCAGACCGCAATGGAGCGTGGCCCGGTTGCATGAGGTGCTTTGGCTCCCGTCTCTGCTTACCTTTGGAGCTAGAAGAAATTTTGAAGAAGAGTACCTGAAAAGGTAAAGTTCAGCAGGGCAAGGCAGCCTGTGGCGTTTGAAGAGTAGGGGGTTCATTGCCGGGAAACCGATAGATGAAATCACGCTGAAGATTTCTACATTCAGACTTTGTCACTTTTGTGAAAGTCAAATCTCCACCAAGATGAAACTGCAGGCTGTAGCTGACGAAGGCACCATAAGGCTTGATACCCCTCCATAGAGGAGCTGCTGACCAGGATTTACTGCTGCAAAGAAGAACATAAATGGAGCTACTGTGATGTCAGGCCAACCAGCAATGTACCTCGGGTGGATCAGCAACCTCCTGTCAGTTCTCAGGCCACTTTTTTATGGAAAATCTTCTGAATTCCAGGTTTCAAATGTGGCCTGGAAGAACACCTTTATCACAACTTCCAAGGGTTCAGGACTGGTTGGGCACCACCTTGGGGATCAATACTCACTCTAGACAGAGTCCAGGTGATGATTCAAGGTCTCTAGGGGGGCGTGTTATGTCCCTGGAGCTCACACAGGAGGCCATCCAACTAGCCCTTGGACTCACTGTGATAGTCCTGAGATCAAGCAGCAAGGCAGGCCTTAGGCAGTTGGGCAGCCCTATAAAGTGCAAGGCAGTCCTTCTCTGGGTCCTTAGCTGGTCCAGAGGTGAACTGAAGAGTTGGTCTGAGGGTTCAATATTTATACCTGGTGTCACCTTTATAAGTGGGAGAAACTTCTAGGCTAGCCCCCATCTGGTTCTGGAAATGTCCTTGCTTCTCCTGCTCAGGCTTCAAGTGGTCTAGGGAGACAATAGACTGGTGTCAAGTTCCTTAGCGAGTGTGCTATACGCAGCCCTTTGAAATGTGAGCGGGGAAGGGAACAGCTCCTCCCTACCCATCCTGGCAAGATGCCCCAACCTGCCAACACCCATTCCCCCTTTGTCTCACTGTCTGAGAGGAATACACAAAGGTGAACTGCCAACTATTCACAGCCATGTGACCCAGGACACAGGCTGCAGGCACCAAATGGTTAGGACACGAAAATGACAACTTTCTAAAAGTGTCATTTTCAGAATTGTGACATAAAATTGAACTTTAAAATTAAAGAGGATTTTAAACTACAATTATTTTGAGACCAAACATGAAATTTTTACCTGTTCTTAATCAAATGTTAGCACTTGTAATAATAAAACCTCATGTTATCTAATGGGAGAGATAGGCCTTGCAGTAGTGAAAATTAATTTAGGAGTTTTTCACTACCAGGACATGTAAAACTTAAAAATACATTGATTCATTTTTTTAAGTATGCTGGTCAGGGCCTACTCTTAAACTTAGACTTATATGTATTAAAAACAAGAGGTTATGCCTGGAAATATTTATTTTTTTGTCAGGTCGTACTGGCAGAGTTTAAAACTGCACTAAAGGCTGCAGTGGCAGGCATAAGATGTTTTTAAAGGCTACTTTAGTGGGTGGCACAACGAGAGCTGCAGACCCACTAGTAACATTTAAAGACCTTGGGTACATATAGTACCACTTTACTGGGAACTAACAAGTAAATTAAATGTGGCAATCAGGTCTCAGCCAGTTTGCCCGGTTCTAGGGAGAAGGCCGAAGCACTTCAGCACTGGTTAGTAGTGGTAGAATGTGCAGAGTCCTAACACCCACAAAAACAAATTCAGAAAACAGGAGGGGTGAAAGCAAAATGTTTTGGGGTGACCTTACAGAGAGGGCCAAGGCTAACAGCAGTCCTTCCCAAACTTTTTAAAACAATGACCCAATTTTTAGATCAACAAAATTTCGCAACTCAGCTAGCCTCAATGGACATGAGACAGGCGATTTTTTAACATTGCTAAAGCATCGTGTTGTAGCGCACTGTCATTTACAGACAGCACATTTTCCACCAAATGGCCACTAAATGTGCACATGCATACAGTTTTACTGATAAAACAGTACTGCAGACAAATGATATTGTGTGGAAATTTGGTTTCAGTGAGTGTAATCATTTGTGCATCGTCAAGTAAAGTGTCCTGTTTTGTATTAATCCTATTAAAATATTTGTTTTCATCACACTTCAGAATTATAAAAAATGTGCTTCATTTCTGCTTTCCTAACTACTGAGGTGTGTGTATTTAGTTATTTACAAAACAATTCTGTCCTACAGCGTTTTCTTTCACACTCCCTACATCCCAGAATGATTGTCACATAATTCACTTTACTTTTCTTTCTCTGATTGCAAACTGAGAGGAGTATGTAAACTCCAATCCTCATGTTAAAACATATACAGAAATTTGTCAGAGGAAGTCATCTTTATGCATTGCTTGGCATTTTGCAACACACCAGAAAACATCTTATGGCCCACCAGGGGGTTGCGACACATAGTTTGGGAAATGCTGGTCTAGAGTAACCAAGGCAAGGTCAGGTTCTTTTGCATGTGTTGCAGGCCGGGTCCTGTCCTTTGAAGTGCAATCAGGGCAGGGCTGTTGTGGGTAGCACATCCAGGAGCTCGATTACAATAAGATGTTGTTGCTTGCAACATTCTGACTTATTTGGGTATATTTATTACATCTTTGAATTTCAAGTTTGCAATAGCCAATGCTTGTTAAATGTCTTATTTATTATAGCCAGTGCTTGTTGATTATGCACATTGTATCCCACCTGCTCCAACTGTAACTGCCAAAACATGTGCTCTTCACAATGTAATCTGTATTGAACATGTGCCACATTCAGGTGGATAATTGCTCAATTCATTAACATGCAATCAACTGCCGAAAGGCACATGTGCACATTTTATTATTTAAGGATGCTTGTGAGTCTGAGGCCTTGCTTGGCTGAGGCCTTGCTCTGCTCAACTGTTTCCAGTCAAGTTGAGTTGCTTGTCCTCCAGCCTACCTCCAGTTGAGTTCCAGTGCAAGTCAAGTTCCTTGTTGTTCAGCCTGCCTCCAGACGAGTTCCAGTGTTCCTCGTTCTACGACCAGCTTCCAGTCGAGTTCAAGCACTTTTTATCCTCCGGACAACCTCCAGTCAAGTTCCAGTCATCCTTGCCCTCTGGTCGGCTTCCAGCGGAGTCCTGGTTCTCTTATTCCGCCTTCTGTTGACGACCCTGTATTTTCTATAAAAGAGAGAAAACAAGAAAGGTGAAAAAAACCAGTTTGGGTTCTTCTGAAATTTTCAAGCAAGTAACTTCATTTCAGGGTAAAGGAAGATTAATCACTTAAATGAAACAAAACAGAGCGCTGTCTTTTAAATAATTTATGACAATAAGAAATAGCGTGATTTATCATTTGGGTGAGAATCCAAGATACCGCTAAACAGACATTAAGGAAAGATGTATTTCCTGTAACAAGCGCTCCCTTGAGAATTAGGAGATTGGAAATAGAGCAATTGTATCAGAACTATTACTGGCAAGAGATTACACCAGAACACAAAGAAGCCCTTTAGTCAAGTTGATTGTTTTTGAGTTTGGACATTGCTTCAGAGACTCTGAAAGTATTGTAAAAAGAGGCAGAGACTTGTTCAGCCTTATAGAAACGTATGCACAATGTGTCAGCAATAACTGACATTATGCAATGTACAATAGTTTATGCAAGTTCAATGTATTAATGAAGTAATTCTGTTGCAGCCCAGAATCCTAAAAAAACAAGAACCCAGTATTTTGAGAAATCAGAAGTCATGACCCCCATCACGACACACAGTCTAGAGTCCAGGTGTCCGATTCTGCAGTCCATGAAGCAAATGCTGGTATTTTCTCTTTTTCTCTTCCCAAAACACCCTTCTCCTTGAGGACTTGCGAGAGGGCAATGTCCTCTTCATCGTGGTCACATTAGTCCTCAACGGGATAGGGGAATTGTCATTGCCCTATCGGAAAGCATGGAATTCAGGTGAGTGGCTCACATAGCACAAGGGCACAACTTCCCGGCCATCCTATCAGGAGGACCCTCTCCTCTCACAAAGAGGCCTTTTTTGCCTAAATGTCTTGAAGTAATACACAACCCAGAGCAGTTCAGAGCATGTGACCCAAGATACTGGCAGAAGGCACAGTTGGTTTGGGCAGGAAAATACCAACTTTCTAAAAGTGGCGTTTTCACTATAGTAACTTACAATCTGTCTTTACCATTAAAGAGGATTTTAAATCCAACCCCTTTGAGTGTAAACAGCTCATGTATATCTTGTCCCAAACTGTTAGCACTTATAAAGTGCAAAAAGGTAACCCAGTGTTTGTCTATGGAAGAGACAGCCTTACAACATTGAAAACCAACTTTAGATATTTTTCAATGCCAGGACATGTAAAACTTAAGTACATACGTCATGCTTTTTAAATGATATGCACACTGCTCTGTGAGCCTTTATGGCCTACATTAGGGGGGGTGAATTATATGCATTAAAAAAGAAGATTTGGACCTAGCAAAAGGTTTATTATGAATTGGACGCGCTCTCCTGGTAGGGAGTAATGTCCCCTGTATGCAGTCCACCCAGTGGGTCAATCTTCTTCCAACTGATTGCACCCATTTCGTATGTAGTTCCTCCAATGTATTATCAATACATGCACATGAAAATTCAAAGTAGAGTTTTATTATTCTTTTATCAGAGTACAACAATCTTCTTTCGAGGATGTGTAGGCCCCCATTACAACCCTGGTGGTCGGTGATAAAGCGGCGGTAATACCGCCAACCGGCCGGCGGTAAAAAAAATTGAATCACGACCATGGCGGAAACCGCCAACACAGACTTTAACATTCCGACCGCAACAGCAGTAGCAACAAACACAGCGGCGGTAACCGCCAACAGACAGGTGGAAGACAATGTCCCGCCCACACTATTTCAAGGCACCATCCGCCAGCTTTTCCGGGGCGGTACCAACACCATCAAAAGCACGGCGGAAACAGTACTTGGAACGGAAAGCCCTCACCTCACAACACCCACGAGGAACCAGGACGCCATGGAGCCCGAGTTACAGGTCCTGCCCATGTTGGTTTACCTCTTCATCTACCAGGAACATTAAAGATGGCGGCGACCGCCGCGGTGAGAACTGCACCTAGTACACAGGGGAGGAGGGGAGTAAAAAGAGAGTGACACACACACACAATATGCAACACCCCCACCCACAACACCATACACACAAACACATCCAATTACATCACAGATAGACCTCGTCACCCCCTGGAAGAACGCAAGGACCAAATGAAATGATTGTAACGAGTGTAATAACAGAAAATTCAGATAGGCCAAGATAACTTTAAATGATCAGTATATACAAATATTTACAGCAAGTACACAAGTCTGTATACTGTCCCATTAAATGTCTGTGGACCACTGGTCCCCAAAAGCATGAGCGAGGCCCAGACATGACACCTGCCTCAAAACAGAGAGAACACTGCAGGGGCATCAGGTCGAAAAAAACAAAGGCACCTAAGGGGGAAGGGCAGGGGGGGCACCTCAGCCAGATAATGGGACTCCACTGCTCCTCGAGGGGGCTCCATGAACACTGCTTGGTCCTGGGGACTACAAAGCCACAGTCTCTCAAGTGGATGGTTTGCCCACTGCTTGGTCCTGGGGAGTGCAAAGCCACAGTCTCTCAAGTGGGTGGTTTGCCCACTGCTTGGTCCTGGGACATGCAAAGCCACAGTATCTCAAGTGGGTGGTTTGCCCACTGCTTGGTCCTGGGGAGTGCAAAGCCACAGTCTCTCAAGTGGGTGGTTTGCCCACTGCTTGATCCTGGGGAGTACAAAGCCACAGTCTCTCAAGTGGGTGGGTTGCCCACTGGTTCTGGAGGGGACATTGTGCCCAGAGTGCTTCATCCTGCCAAGGACTGGGGCAGTGGATGTATCTCTCCACTGGTTCTGGAGGGGGCTTTGTGCCCAGAGTGCTTCATCTTGCCAAGGACTGGGGTAGTGGATGCTGTTCTCCACTGGTTCTGGAGGGGGCTTTGTACCCAGAGTGCTTCATCCTGCCAAGGACTGGAGTAGTGGATGCTGTTCTCCACTGGTTCTGGAGGGGGCGTTGTGCCCAGAGTGCTTCATCCTGCAAGGACTGGGGTAGTGGACGTATCTCTCCACTGGTTCTGGAGGGGGCTTTGTGCCCAGTGATGCTGCACCTGGGGTGTGGCAGTTCCCATTCCCTCACCTGGATGTCTGAGCCACGAGATTTTCAGGGAACAGGTAGCATGATACTCCATGGAGGCAGAGCCACACTCCACCCTGCGGCAACTTAACCTGCCAACTGCTGGTTGTGGTGCCTCATGTAGTGTGTGCAGGGTCCAGGACATCTCCTGCAGCCTCAGATGGCTGCCCACTGGGGATGATGCTGATGTCCGCTGTAGTGGCACTGGCTGGGCATGTCGCGGGGCAGGTGGCGGTGGCTGCGGCGGAGATGCTGTCAGTGGTGCAGGTGACTGCACTTGTGGAGGGAGACAGCAGGCCGTCTCCTGCAGTCTCGGAAGGGTGCCCACTGGGGATGATGGTGGTGGCTGTAGTAGAGGCAGCAGACGTGCAGGTTGCGGTGCAGGTGGTGGTGCAGGTGACGGTCGTTGCGTACAGGTTGCTGGTCTGTCTTGCAGAAGGGGTGACACCAGTCCCTCACCCGGATGCTCCGTGCTCTGAGCTGACTTCTCTTTGCACTTGTGTCCCTTCCTCACCTTGGGAGTCGCGGCTCGGACCTTGGCACTGTCCTCTTTGGTTCTGGAAGAGGCCTTGCTGGGTGGTTGGTACGGCTTTTCTATTTCTTCTTTACCTTGGCAGGTGGTGGAATAGGGTGGTCCTTGGCCTCACTAGGTGGCAAACTGGCAGCCCTGATGGGTGCATCCTTTGATGTTTCTGGACTTGCAGGGACCACACTTGACGATGATTTTGTGGCTGAGGTGCTGGGCTGTGATCTGGACATCCTGGCCATAGGGGAAGGATGGGGGAGAGGTGTAGGGAAGAGGTCAATGGAAGCTAGGAAACCTTTTTCAGACACACTGAAACGGGAAGTTGGAGGGGGTTTGGGAGTGGAGGAAGAGGTAGTGGTTGTAGGAGGTGTACGTCTGCTGAGCTTGGGTGAAGGTGCATGGGCTGGAGGCTGTTGTGAGGTGGATGGCTGTTGAGTAGGTGTGTGCCTGCATTTGTGTACTTTGGAAGGAGGGCTCACAGACACACTGGGAGGGGACACAGGGGACGTGTGTATGGTAGTGGGGTGGTGATTGTACGTGAGCAGTGTGTGGTGATGGGCGTGCTGGTGATGGAGGTAGTGGATGAGGATGTAGTGCATGCAGGTGTGAGTGGAGATGAGACAGGGAGGGAGGTGGAGGACTTGGAGGATGGAGACACAGTGGAGGCAGTGGATGTTGTTGTGTCTGCATGGGTATGGTACTTGTGTGAGTGCCTGTGGGATGTGTGGTGCTTATATTTGCCTGAGCCACTTTTGTGTGTTGATGAGTGTGCATGCTGGTCTGATGGTGTGCTTGGGATAAGCTGAGGTAGAGGGGATTGGTTCGGGGTAGTGGAGGTTGGAGGGGGGAGGCTGGACACAGGGAGAATGGATGCCATCAGTGCTGAGGCCAGAGCCAAAAATGCTCTCTGTTGGGCCGCCACGCCAGAGTGAATGCCCTCCAGGTATGCATTTGTTTGTTGCAAATGCCTCTCAACACGCTAGATGGCATTCAGAATGGTTGACTGCCCAACAGTGAGGGATCTCAGGAGGTCAATAGCCTCCTCACTGAGGGCAGCAGGGCTGACCGGGGCAGGGCCTGAGGTACCAAGGGCGAAGGAGATGCCCACCCATCTGGGTGAGTGGGCACGGGAAACATGCTGAGGGGCTGCTGGGAGGGCGGTGCTGGTAGAGGGGGTGGCGGTAGTACCTGTTGTTGCGGTGGGCACAGAGGTGCCCACCACCGCAAGGGAGCTCCCATCAGAGGAGTCGCTGTCGCTGGTGTCCCCTCCTGTCCCCGTCGTAGAGCTCCCCTCGCCCTCCGTCCCACTGGTGCCTTCAGACTCCGTACATTCACCCTCCTGGGCCATGTGGGTTGCAGCTCCCTCCTGCTCTGGTGCCACTGCTCCTCCACCAGATGATGCTAATGCACACAAGGACAGGGTGACAAAACAAAAAGGGGGGGAAAGACAGCGGAGACACATGGTCAATCCCAGCAACGACACCACCATTGGCGGACACAACACGCAGGGAGCAGCCCTATTTACTAGGCCATGCACTAACAGTTCTTAAGAAAATCACCTGCCCATGGGGGACGATGCCTAAGGCCATTTGCTGCACACCTGGAACCCACAGGAGCCTGACTAGGTGTAGATTGCCACTGCCTCTATTGGGGTTGGAATGCCCCAGAGCCTGCATAACAAGGGACCTACCCTACCAAGTTTGCCATGGCCAAGGGGAACCCACAGCCCACTTCCCCCACCCAGACACCTCGTAAAGCGTGCAGAGTCAGCTGAATGAGACTGTAATCACCGCCTTGTGGCTGCTGTGATGCCCTCAAGCGCCCATCCAACTCCGGATATGCCACCTCCAGGATTCGGAACATCAGGGGGGTCATGGTGTGAGGGGTACCCCTTCCACGTTGGGAGGCCATCCCCAGCTGGGCCTCCGCCGTCTTCTTGCTCCAGCGGCGCAGGTCCTCCCATCTCTTGCGGCAGTGGGTGCTCTGTCTATGATAGACCCCCAGGGTCTGCACTTCCTTGGCGATGGCATGCCAAATACCCTTCTTCTGGTGGGCGCTGACCTACAGGAAAGGTAAAGTAAGAATGGATTTTACTACCCCGTCCGGTTCTTCTTACTCATTGGCCACAACGTCCCAACCATGCCCTGAAACACATACACTGACCATCCTCACATGCAGGCCACAGCCCCCCCACCCATGTATCTTCCATCCATGCCACTCCATGCATTAATGTCCCATCCACCATACACACAGTTTACTCACCTGCTTGTCTGGAGGACCGTAGAGTAGCGTGTACTGGGGGAGGACCCCATCCACCAGGTTGTCCAACTCCTCCGCGGTGAAGGCAGAGGCCCTTTCCCCAGACACTGTAGCCATTGTTACTTCCAGACTCAGGTCACAGCAGCACTTGCAGTGTGGGTCCTCTCCTGTTGAAGGTCAGGTATCAAGTGAGTGAAGAGATAGAAAATGGTGGTCACGTCCACGGTGATGCATACCGTCACCGCCGGCGTCCATCGTCATTGGCTCCTGGAACCCATAGGGCCCAATTAAAGCCAATGCTGAATTGCGCAGCGGTCTTCGTCCGCCTACCGCAACACTGCACACCGCCAGCGCAGTTAATTTCCCCTTGTCCCTCCTTACAGGATAGGTAGCCGCCATTTCAGGGGGGCACATGGCAGGGCACCCAACTGCGTCACAGCACTTTTGGGCAGGAATACGGACAGACAAAGCCACACACTGATTGAATCACAATAGTGCAAAACACCCTTGTGCAACCTATGTGGTATAAGACCCTCTGCTCACCTTTCTCCTCCATAGGGCACATCCGCTGGGACAGATGATGAGATGGCATCATCCCCCGGTGTACAGACCCCTGGCGGGCCTGTCGACAATGGAAGACAGACACATCATTATCACCTACATGCTTGATCAAGCCACAATCCATGAACTGTGTGCCCAGTTGGAGCCAGACCTGATGTCAGCTATCCGCCATCCCACAGGAATCCCCCCTCCGGTGCAGGTCCTGTCAGTGCTCCATTTCCTGGCCAGTGGTTCCTTTCAAACAACAGTGGCCATGGCATCAGGGATGTCTCAGCCAATGTTCTCTAACGTGTTGTCCAGAGTGTTGTCTGCCCTGCTGAAACATATGCGCAGCTACATCGTTTTCCCCCAGGTGGAGGATTTGCCCACAGTGAAAGGTGACTTCTATGCCCTGAGACATATCCCCAACATCATGGGTGCCATTGAGGGTACACATGTGGCATTTGTACCACCCCGTAGGGGTGAACAGGCGTACAGAAATCACAAAAACTACCATTCCATGAATGTGCAGATGGTGTGTTTGGCAGACCAGTACATCTCCCATGTGAATGCCAAGTATTCTGGCTCAGTGCATGACGCTTACATTTTGAGGAATAGCAGCATCCCTTATGTGATAGGCCAACTCCATAGGCACGGTGTGTGGCTAATAGGTGAGCCCAAACTTCCCCACACAGTTTGAATAGGTGTCTGGGTATGGGAGAGTCCCTAAGGGTTTGTGTATGTCTAACAGATACCCCTCGATATTTGCAGGTGACTCTGGTTACCCCAACCTGTCATGGCTACTGACCCCAGTGAGGAATCCCAGGACAAGGGCAGAGGAACGCTACAATGAGGCACATGGGTGTAAAAGGAGGATTATAGAGCGGGCCTTCGGCCTCCTGTAGGGCAGGTTCTGGTGCCTCCATCTGACAGGTGGCTCCCTATACCACTCACCGAAGAAAGTGTACCAGATCATCATGGCATGCTGTATGTTGCACAACCTGGCTTTGCGACCCCAGGAGCCTTTTCTGCAGGGGGAGTGGCCTGATGTTGGTCTTGTGGCAGCTGTGGAGCCTGTGGACAGTGAAGAAGAGGAGGCAGAAGAAGAAGATATTGACAACCGAAACAACATCATCATGCAATACTTCCAGTGAGACACAGGTAAGAGCCTGGCACTCCTCCTCTCATATCAGACCACTGTAGGACATTGCATGATTTTGCCTTTTTACCTCTGTGTATGGACCCTGACAGTTCACTTTGCCTTTCCTTTTCACAGATCTGGGTACCACATTCTGCCTTCTGCTATGTCTACTGCTGCCCAACAAATGTCATACTTTGGTATGTGCAAATGAACATTAACATTGATATTTGTTAGAGAGGTTGCAATAACACATTTGTGAAAGTACAGACTGACTCCAGATTGTTTTGTGATTCAAGGATGTTTATTTAAGTGCTAATCAGTGGAGGGGTATGTGCAATGGGCTGGAATGATGGTGGAGGAATGTCCATGGTAGAGTTCAGTCTCTTTGTATCACAGGTACATTGTCCAAGGAGGCATAGGAAGTGGAGCAATGGCAGTTCAAGGTGGTCAGGGTGACATAGTGGGACAGAAGGGTGACAATCAGGAGAGTTTCATTTCCTGGTGGGGATCTTGGCAATGTTCTCTGTCTTGTGCCTGGATCGCAGGGACCACTTGTGGGGTGGTTTTCCTTCTGCAGGGGGTGGGGTGCTGGTGGCCTGTTGGTCCTGTGGCGGGACCTCCTGCCCACTAGCGCTGGCAGACGTGGAGGGCTGTTCATCGTTCGGGCTAGTGTCAGGGGCCCGTTGGTGTGTCATTGTCTCCCTCATGGTGTTGGCCATGTCTGCCAGCACCCCTGCAATGTTGACCAGGGTGGTTTTAATGGACTTCAAGTCCTCCCTGATCCCCAGGTACTGTTCCTCCTGCAGCCGCTGGGTCTCCTGAAACTTGGCCAGTACCGTGCTCATGGTCTCCTGGGAATGGTGGTATGCTCCCATGATGTTGGAGAGTGCCTTGTGGAGAGTAGGTTCTCTGTGCCTGTCCTCCCCCTGTTGCACAGCAGTCCTCTCGGTTTCCCTGTTGACCTGTGCCTCTGTCCCCTGAACCGTGTGCCCACTGCCACTGACCCCAGGTCCCTGATTGTCTTGGGTTAGTGGGGTTGCCTGGGGTCCCTGTAGTGGTGGACACACTTCTGATTGACGTTTCCCGGGGACAGTGGCATTGGCCCGCTGGGTGGGTGCGGTGGTGGTATTTCCTGAGGAGGGAGGCTCAGTGGTGGTTTGGGACTGTGGCATGGGAACCGACTGTCCAGAGGTCCCTGATGGGCCGGGCTGGTCATCTTGATCCAGGCGTGCAGAGTTGCTGTCATCACTGTGGGCCTCTTCTGTGGGGGGTACTGGATATGGCTGGCACCTCCTGTCCGGTGACGTTGGGTAGGGGTCCTGTTGGGGTGTAAATGCATAGTTATTGTATCTGTGAGTGGCATCCTGTGCAATGTGTGAGTTTCCCTCTACTCCTCTGCTTGCATTATTGCATTGGCCCTTGTGTGAGTAGTGACTTTGTGGCCTGGGTGAGTCTCTCTACTGGACATGCTTTGGTGATGGGTGTCCATGCAGGTCTGTAATGGGTGTCCATGCATTGGTGTTGCATGCAGGACTTGGTATTGGGATGTGTGGGTTGTGATAGTGGGTATCTGTGAGGTGTTAGGGTGATGGGTGTGAGGGTAGGGGTAGGAGTTTGTGCTGGCATGCAGGTAGGGTGGGGGTGATATAGTAGTAAAGATTTTCCTTACCAGAGTCTAGTCCTCCTGCTTCTCCTGCGAGGCCCTCAGGATGCATGATCACTCCTGCATGATTGCTCCTCCCATGTTGTTAGTTTTGGGGAGGAGGTGGGGATCCACCGCCAGTCCTCTGTACTGCTACCTGGTGTCTGGATACCACAGAACGCACCTTCCCCCGTAGGTCGTTCCACCTCTTCCTGATGTCATCCCGGGTATTGGGGTGCTGTCCCACTGTGTTGACCCTGTCGACAATTCTCCGCCATAGCTCTATTTTCCTTGCAATGGATGTCTGCTGTACCTGTGATCCGAATAGCTGTGGCTTTACCCGGATGATTTCCTCCACCATGACCCTGAGGTCCTCCTCAGAAAACCTGGGGTGTCTTTGAGGTGCTATAATGTGGTGTGGGTGATGTGTGAGGTGATGTTGGTTGTGCTGTGTGATGTGTTGTGTTGGGGTGTGTTTTTTGAGGTGCATGAATGTTGTATGAGTGATGGTGTTGTGTGCCTGTGGATGCTGGTGTTGTGTTTGCTATTCTCTCACTCCCTGCTTTTTCAAAAAATGTCGTAAGGGGTTGTGGGTAATGTGGGTGTGTGTTTTAGAGTGGTGTGAGTGTGTGGGTGTGGGTATGTGTATGTGTATCAGGTGTGTGTATTTGGAATTGTCCAATGTGGTTGTGTTTTGTAAATGTGTGTGTATTTTGAGCGCGGCGGTGTATACCGCCAATGGATTACCGCGGTTGAATGACCGCTGCGTTGATTCGTGGGTCGTGATAGTGTGGACGTATTCCTGTTGGCGTGACGGTGTGGGTTTTGCTATCGCCAGTTTATCACAGACCTTTGGTGTGGCGGACTTGTGTGGGTGTCTGTATTGTGGCGGTTTACGAGATGTGGGTCGTAATACCTGTAGCAGATTTCCGCCACGGTATGCTGGCGGCCGTCAGCACGGTGGTAATCGGGATTTACCGCCAGGGTTGTAATGAGGGCCATAATGTTGTGTCGTCACAATATGTGATCATGTCATCTCATACATTTCCTTATCCCAGTGCATTTCGGACCTAGCCCCTACTTCAGGGATAATATTTACTGAAGAAATAGCAAAACAGCAAATAACCCCCCTGTTTCCAGAAAATGGAGTGCTCACCACAATCAAAATGTAATCTTCAAACTCATAAAACTACATATGTACAACTCTGTGTACCAAACAAAGAAGTTCAGATATCCAGGGATGTGAATTCTGCCCCATGCTGTGCAATGCTAAAACAGCTGTTACCCAAGCCTGTGAAGCCGACCATCAACACAGATTGCAATAGTAAATTGCGCCTTCTAATGCATGTGCAAGTGCATTTGAAATACAATATGCAGTAATGATGCTGAGTTGAAGGAAGTTGCCATGCCTTTTAATTGTAGATCGCTCTGACCAACGTGCTGTTCCCAACACCAGCCAGCCGCAACTGTCACCGGCACGGAGCACACATTCCAAGCATCTCCAAGCTGACAGAATACAATGAAAGATTCCGAACGCACAGAATCCTTGACATTAGATTACAACACAATCCAAAAGGCGTCTATGTCAATAATAAATCATACATCCTGTTCAAAGTACATTTTTAAATGAATAGTTAATCATGATAAAGAATGACTCGAAATGCTGATGGTTAAACTGAATCAACCATACGAGTGGATTCGCATTGAACGCAATTTACAAATAGGAGTGCCTTTTAACTAAGACCTTACACAACGTGTCATTAGTGAAACATGCCTAACAAATTTACATGAATCTTGGCGAATCAGAAAGATCCGTTGTTCTAAATAAAAGTCATGCAAACAATTGTGAGTGATGGTAAAAAATGCCCAATAACACCAAACACTGGTGAATTAAAATACTGTGCTGAACTGAAGCTGATGTGTAGCTGTGAAATCCTTCTTACTTACCAAAAAGCGTGCATCAGGCTTATGTGAAGTTTTTCGTGAGTTTGTAAGGGTTGCCATCTTGATAGTCTCAAAAACATTATTGTGCATGAAAAACAGACAACCTTTGGCTGTTATTATAATCAATACGCGCCGTATTGGAGCGATGTTAATTCAAAGAAAAATTCAAGTCAAACAGTAGAAGATACGAAGCACACACCGTTAAAGAAATTAAAACCAATGCAAAAACAGGTTTGTGTCTCGTGTGATCCCTATGAACCAAGAACATTATCAGGATAGTATCTCAGCCCATAATTTAAACAACATGGTCCTAATTCAAAAACTGGTCACTGACACAAGTACACCTAAACTGGTTCCTATTTCGTAATTTCTATCAACAAGGCACAATATAAGGACAGTACCAACTATATGGTCTCCAATCCCATCCTGTGTACCTTCTTATCTGTAAAAAAACAAAACCCAAATTCAGCACAAACTCAATATCATAAACATCAATCTTATAATCAATGCAGTGCAACATCAAATGTAATAATGTACATGGTCATCAAAGATAGCTAAATTCCATACAGTTGTTTAAACCTTTGGGAATTACTGTCAAGTTTTTTAATCCAATACAATTCGCTGCGAAGAAAATTATTCATAGTGTCAATGTCCTCTCTGATAGGTACAGTTTCCAGTACCAAGAATCTCAGTAGACTAATATTGAGCCCATGAGAGTTCAAATGTGTGGCGACCGTAGACTTTTCATTTCTTGTGCGGATATTACTTTTGTTTTCTATCAATCTGATATTTCTTTTTCGTTCAGTCTTGCCAACATAGGCCAGCCCACAAGGGCATTTTAATGGGTAAATTATGTTCTTTTTTATATTACTCTTTTTATTGATTTTATACAAATAAAGCCAAAAAAAACAATACCGTGAGACCTCCCATACAGTGGCCTCCTAAAAGAGATACCCACACAGTCAGAAGTACATGTCAACCTTGTCTTGTCGAGAGGAGCATCATATTGGTTCTCAACACATGATAGTGATATAATGTAACCAAATCAGAAACTTTCCATGCATACCAGAATTAGGAAATAAACACAGTTGGTCACCACTATAATTCGACTCATAAGTTGACCCCTTCCATCAGTCTTCAGAATCTGTACTTGTCTCAGAACTCAATTCCCCAGCATCAGTGAATCGCTCCAACAATTGTCTCCATGCCATCAGATCAGCGGGTGCACCCTCATCGGGCACGCTATCCTGATATGTTGTTCTTCTGCCGCACCCCACTCCAGGAGATCCCGCATCCAGTAGTCAAGCAATTGGCTCCTAGTACTCATCCAACCTATGGCCATTCTGCGTCTTGCCAACACGAAACCCAGCAGTGCTCATTTGTATGGGATTTTCCGCTCCCTGGGTTGTACCACCACCCCAAGTATTCATGTCAATGGTGTCAGAGCAATAACTAATCCCGTAGCCTCCACAATCTTGGCAACCACCTCCCTGCAGAACCACTGTTACTCCCACCTCCTACTCACCCGATAGGGCTACGCA
Organism: Pleurodeles waltl; assembly: GCF_031143425.1. Taxonomy (NCBI): domain Eukaryota; kingdom Metazoa; phylum Chordata; class Amphibia; order Caudata; family Salamandridae; genus Pleurodeles; species Pleurodeles waltl. The sequence continues at coordinate 381,739,873 of NC_090444.1, read as the reverse complement.
AGGTGCAGAAAAGGCATCTCTTTCACCACAGCAAGTGCACCCGGCCCCCATAGCTGGATCAATCTTTTTAGGATGATAAGGTGTGACATAGGTACGATGTACGAAATTAAAGTGTAGGAACTTAAATCTATTATTGTAAGAGATGGTGCGCACTAACGGCAACACCTGAGCAGAGTCGGCGTCCACCACCGGTTCCCCCAATTCCCGCTCCCATGTCTGGCATGCTGCATAGGTTGTACCAGGCATATCCTCCCGAAGAGCCCTATAAAATAAGGTACTTAAATGTCTCCCTTCCCTCCAGTTTATCAGCTTCCCCCAGCACCTTAGAGGATGGTGGGGTAGCTGGGAAATCTCGCCAGACCTCCTGTACAACACTTTCAAGCTTTGCATATTGGAATTGGCCAGGGCCCAGACCAACCATGTCCTGCGCCTCCTGAAAGGAAAGGAACACCTCATTAGGAAATAAATTCCTAGCCACTAGACACCCGCCCACTCTCCTGTGGTCCATAGACAGATGGTTTTCAATATCACGGAATGGAGCTAGGTCCCACACCTTCAATGCCTGGTCAAAAAGGGCACGATGAGGTCTAATATGCAAGGAACTTGTTTGAGTAATTGGTGATCCATAAGAAAGGGCTGTGAGAGAAAAAATTTGATTACAAATACTGTATTGTGTGCTCATACAAACTGGAGAGTATATAGTTATAAGGATAAGAAATGCAAGAGGAGGCGTGCAGAATTTACCTTCAGAGTATAGGATGGTGTACAACAAGTAATTGTCTTAGAGTCATGCTAATAGTGCTGGTCCCGAATGTTTAATGGGAATAGAGGGATTGAAGATGAAGGTACTAATTAGTATTACGTAGGTATACAACTAGTAGTGATCTTGGACCCATATTGATAGTACCGATCCTAAGGATTTAGTAAAAGTGGGAGAGTCAAGGGCAAGGGTGCTCGTTAGTCTTGAATAGCAAAAAGATACCATTATCAAGAATAAATTAGAAAATGACATACAATTCCAAACCTACCATAACCTGTAGAGACATTTCGGCGTGCAAAACATTCAGCTGTTTAAGCTAAAATTTGTATTCTGCAAAGTGAATTAGTACTATTAATATGAGTCCAAGATATCCTTATAACTATATACTCTCCAGTTTGTATGAGCACACAACACAGTATTTGTAATCAAATTTTTTCTCTCACAGCCCATTCTTATGAATCACCAATTACTCAAACAAGTTCCTTGCGTATTAGACCTCTGTGTCGCACGAGTTTTCCACTGGATCTCGGGTCTCCATATTTCGGTGTTGTCTCCTTTTTCTTCATTATAATATAATTGAACTATATTTTTAGTCGTATGTTGTTTCTTTATTTCAGCCTTGACAAAGCCCTGGCTTACGCACCTGAAGGGCGAAACAGGTGTTGGCTGAGCCTTTGTCTTCCTGTGGGACTCTTTTTGCTGTACCTCAATTGGAAATTATGTGTCGTCTGAAATAAAACTCGAATTGGAGCAACATAAAATTCTCATTGCAGTCCCTTATATGACTTTCAGTGAATCATTGGCATATTGACACTAATCAATTTCGCATATACAGTGGGACCTCACCTTTTCCTTACCAGTGCACTCTTCCTGGAGGACTTGGGTCCATGTCCTCCAGTTAAGCTCCCACGCTTATAACATACGGCATTTATACAGAAAGTTTGCAGTGTGGACCCCCTCCTTTTTGGAGTAATTTTTGTTAAAGGGCACGATGAAGCACCTTCTTGACGGCCTGTTCCCAAATCCGGCTACTGCTCCCTTCGAACGTCCACCTCTCATCAGAATCCGAGCTAGTGTATCTGTGCCCAGCATGCCATCAAAAAGTTGCTTATCCCTTGTGTCTGACTCGACCAGCCATTTCGCAGCATGCTGCAGATGTGCAGCATAATAATATAGCGAAATATTGGGGATAGCCAACTCGCCGTCCTCCAGATCTCTCTGCAGTGTGGACAGAGCCACCCTGCTGTGGCACCCAGCCCAAACCAAAGAAATCAGCAAACTGTCCAGTCAAGCAAATAACCGAGGGGCCAGTGGAAACCATGAGTTTTGCACCAGAAAAAAGACAACGTGGGAGGAACACCATCTTGGGAATAGCTGCCCTAGCCCTAACAAAACCAAGCATTCCAGACCCAACACAACTCTTTCCACGTTGAATGTCTCACGAGCCGCTGAGTTGTGAGTGGTCCATATGCCTAAGTACCGAAAGCCCCAACAAAGACCTACCACAGGCAAGCCATCCAGAGGTCTACCATGAAGCGTACCCAGAGGGAACAGAAGTGACTTATGTGGATTAACTCGTAAGCCAGAGATGAACCTGAACTCCATCAACATCTGCATTAATGGGGGAACCAACTCACCCAGTGACCAAAGATACATCAGCGCATCATCCATCCTGCGCAGTCTGGTAGCTAATATCTTACAAATAATTTTGACATCACTATTTAACATCATGAGTGACCTATAAGAAGAAAGGTCACTCAAATTGCCCCCAGGCTTGAGCACAAGACAGACAATACCCTGCCACATTGATTCTGGCTAGATACCCCAATCACATGTCTCCCTGCACACCGCCAGCAATTTCTCTTGAAGGAGGGAGTAGTATACTCTAAAGAGTTCAACAGGGAATCTATCTCCCCGGGCCTTGGATTTAGGTAGTGCGGCAATAGCTGCACTCACCTCTTCCACAGTGATATCACTATCCAACTCACTCAGGGTCCAACTGCGGGAACACAAACCACTGAAAAAAATCCCTGTTTAACCTCGTAGGATGCCAGAGAGCTAGCTCGAGACACTGTTTGCAGATGCCCTGCTAACACTTTTTAGATGCCCTTACTGTTGGTAACCAGTACACCTGCTGAGTTCCTAATATGCAAGATAGGGGTTCATTCTACCTCTTGTTTCATGATCCATGCCATCAGCCTACCGGACTTATCCCTTTTCCTGTGCAGTCTCTGATGATAAGATCTAAGTGCTAGCTTATCCAGTGTCTCCCAACTCCTGGTAACTTCTCTTCTCAAGTGAAGATGCTCTCTTTGCACCTCCCCAGTAAAGGATTCAGGATGCTGTACATCCGCAAGTCGCCCCTCCCATCTCTAAAGATCTCATTCTAGTTGTCTACAAACTCCACACGTGGTGCTTATACATGTTCCTCGCACAGCGGCTTTCATTGCCTCCCACTCAGTACCCCTGTTTGGTGCGGTACCCCAATTGGTATCCAGATAATTCATTCTGGTGGTGGCAAGTGTCTCGCAACATGCATCATCTGTCAGGAAGTCAGGAAGCAGGTGCCAGCCTCATACCACTCTGTTAGCTGACCCCCACCCCAGACGCAGAAGTACAGGGGCATGGTCAGATAGAAACCGCCCTAATTTCATTACCTCCATTAACTGTGAACAATCCAAGCCACCTAGTAGGAATCGGTCTAAGCGACCTTGGCCTTCATTATGACAGTGGCAGTGGCAGTAAATCCAGTTTACTGCTGTGGTGACGGCCGCCAACATACCGTTGCGGAGGCGAACATCCATATTATGACACACACACTAAACCGACAGAGTACTGCCACAAACACATTTCCGCCAGACTAAAGGGAGGTGTTAAACTGTCGGTACGAACACCCATACCGTCACGCCAACAAAACAATGCCCTCCACATTATGACCCACGAATCACCACAGCGGACATTCAATGGTGGTAAACAATTGGCGGTACACACTGGCACAGTCAGAATGGCCACCCAAATACAAAACAACACAACATTGGCCAAAACTAAAATCACACACCTGACACTGATACACACACCACACACACCCAGCCACAGCACTATAAAACACACACCCATATTACCCACAACCCTTTACGAACACGAAAAATAGCCAACAGATAGCCACGCAAATCATAGCCACAACTACACACAGACCACAAACACCCATTCATCCGTCACGCTCCCCGCACCCACCACATTACTCAACACGCATTGCACAACACATACCACACAACACCCATGTCCCCACAAAGACACCCCGCGTCACTGATGAGGAGTTGCGGGTCATGGTGGACGAAATAGTCAGAGTTGAGCCACAGCTGTTTGGAACACAGGTACAGGAAATCTCCATTGCAAGGAAAATGGAGCTATGGCGGAGAATCGTGGACCAGGTGAATGCCGTGGGACAGCATCCAAGAACAAGGGACAACATCAGGAAGAGGTTGAACGACCTTCGGGGGAAGGTACGTCCCATGGCAGCAAGGCACCAGCATGCCATCCAGAGGACTGGCGGTGGACCCCCACCTCCTCCCCCACAGCTGACAGCATGGGAGGAGCAAGTCTTGGCAATCCTGCATCCTGAGGGACTAACTGGAGTTGCCGGAGGACTGGACACTGGTTAGTCAATATTTACTACCTATCCCCCCACATACCTGCATGCCACCACCACCCCTGACACCCATCACTCCATTCAATTCCCCCCACAGTGCACCACTACAATATAATAACCTGAATGCCAAGCCCTGCATGCCATACCAACTGCATGAACATCCTTCCCAGCCCTGCATGTACACCCACCACCAATGCATGCCCAGCATGAAGAACTAAAATCCCACAATACATCACTATACACAAACAAAGGTGGTAGGGCAACGATATAGGGTAAGCAAGGGATGTAGACTATGTCACAGACATGTAGCATAATACACTACTTACATCCCCACAGGTGCCCCAGCCAATCCCAGCGGCGTGGAGGTGCCACGGCTACCCAGTCCCCCACCAGAAGATGCCCCCAGTGATGACAGTAACTCTGGATGAACTCCCTGGCCCATCAGGGACCACTGGTCAGTCGGATAACCCAGCACACACCCACATTGCCACAGAACCTCCCCCATCAGTATCCAATGACACAGCAGCCACTCAACGTCCCCACACCTTTGTCCCCAGGACACATCAATCAGCAGTGTGCCCACCTGTACAGGGACCCCAGTCCACACCTCACAGACAAGACAATCAGGGTGCTTGGGTCAGTGGCAGTGGGCACACCATTCAGGGGACACAGGCCCAGGGGGACAGGGACACTCGGAGGACATCTGTGCGCCAGGGTGAGGACAGGCCCAGGGATCCGAATGTCCAGGAGGCACTCACTAATGTCCAGGGGGCTTCCCAACAATCCCAGACAAGATGGGTCAGATGTTAAACACCATGCAGGAAAACCAGCGGCTGCAGGAGGAACACCACCAGGAGATCAGGAAAGAATTCCAGTCCCGCAACACCACCATGGTCTCCATAGCAGGGGTGCTGGGTGATATGGCTAACCTCATGAGGAACTACACAGCACACCCTTCCACTTGCAATTCAATTGAACAGCGCTCCACATCTGCTGCAGCTAGTGGACAGGTGGCCCTGCCACAGGACCCACTGGCCACCAGCACCCCTCCCCTGCAGAAGGTGAACCACCCTTAAACTTTCCCTGCGACCCAGACAGAAGCCAGAGACACTTGCCAAGACCAAGACCACCGCCAGGAAACTAGACCCATCCTCGATGTCCCCCTTGTGTTCCACTGTGTCACTCTGTCCACTTTGAACTGCCATTGCTCCCCTTCCTATGCCCCCTTGGACACTGGACCTGTCCTACAAACAGACTGGACAAATACCCTGGACTATTCCCAACCATCACCCCACTCTATTGCACCATTCCTCCTATACTTTTCACTTCAATAAACACCCTTGAACACAACGTGAGTTATAGTGCTTTATGTGACAAAAATGTGCAATAGTTTAACAGTTTAATCTTGTGAAATTGTCCAGAGCTTTGTGATTCCATACAAAAAATGGCCTGTAGCTGTCTGTAGTCATTACATCTTTACACAGTTGTAACCACACCAACATCTGCAAAATGGAAAGGCAAAGGTGACAGTTAGTTGGGATGCTAAGGAAGTGACTTCCATCGTGGAAGCCACACAGAAAAGATTATTAATCAGAAGAATGGTCAGTTCCACTGTCTTACCTGTGTGTCATTGGAAGTACTGTCGTATGACTGATGTCCTGTTGTCCACATCCTCATCCTCTGCCTCCTCATCCTCACTGTCCTCAGGGTGCACTTCTGCCCCCGGAGCATTTCCATTCTCCTCCTCCTACAGATAGGGCACATGTCATCTGATGGCCAGGTTGTGCAACATACAGCATACAACAATTATCTGGCAGACCTTCTCAGGGAAGTAGCAGAGGGTCCACCTGTCAGCTAGAAGCATCTGATTCTGGCCTTCAGGAGGCCGAAGGTCCTCTCAATTATTCTACTGGTTCGCCCATGAGCAACATTATACCTATCTTAGCACCTGCCCTGGCATTCCTTACAGGGGTCCAGAGCCACAGCAGGTTTGGGTAACCAGAGTCACCTGCAAGAAGTGAGGGACAAACATTAGCCTTGCACAGTGCTGTGGGGGATGACTCCTGTAGCCATACACTGACATACATTGGGTGGGGACTCATGCTCACCTATTAGCCACACCCTGTGCCCCTGTAGTTGTGCCATCACATGTGGGGTGCTGCTATTGCTCAAAACGAAGGCGTCATGCACCGACCCAGGATACTTGGCAGTGACGTGGAGATGTACTGATCAGCCAGGCACACCATTTGCACATTGAGTGAGTGGAAACTCTTCCAATTCCTGAACACCTGTTCATTGTGTTAGGGGGGGTCAAATGCTATATGTGTTTTATCAATGGCCCAGATTACATTTGGAATATGTCCCATTGCATAGAAACCAGCCTTCACGTTGGCCAAATGATCCACTTGGGGGAAGTGATGTAGCTGCACATGTGTTTGAGCAGGGCTGCCAAAACCCTTGTCAGCACTATTGAGAACATTGGCTGTGACAATCCTGCAGCCAAGCCCACTGTCACTTGAAAAGAGCCAGTTGCCAGGAAATGTAGCACTGATAGGACCTGCACAAGAGGGGGGATCCCAGTGGGATGACAGATATCAGATCAGGCTCCAACTGAGCACACAGCTCTGTGATTGTGGCCCTGTCCAGTCTATAGGTTACTATTATGTGCCTGTACTCCAGTGTACAAGTCCACCAGGAGTCTGTACATGAGGCCTTGCCTCCCCCTCCTGTTCCTCCGCAGTGGTAGGTACCTAAAGGACACAAGTGAGAAAGGAGTGACAAACTGAACAATGGAACCACCACTTCAGTGTACATTGACCATGTAAGTTACTGGAATATGCAAATGGCAATGTATGTACAATTGACAGTAATGACGCAGTTTTCAATTTAAGAATGTCGACCTGCACCATTAAATGGCGACCACCTGTTCTGTAAGTAGGGACACGTGGAAGTGATGTAACTCTGCCGGCGTTGGGCGACATGGCGGTAGGCGGTATTGCACTGCTGTGCTATTCCTCAATGGCTTATATTGGGTTCTATAGAGTACGTTGTCCAATGAGGATCACCAGTGGCAGTGACAGTGTACACCGCCATGGACGTAACCGTCATTTTCTGACTATAACCTCACTTGATTCCTGACTTTCCACATGACAACACCTCCACTGTGTGTGCTGCTGTAACCTGAGTCTGGAACCTGCCATGGCCCGTGTGACAGGGGAAAGGGCCCCTGCCTTCACTTCAGAGGAGTTGGAGGGCCTGGTGGATGGGGTCCTACCCCTGTATGGACAGCTGTATGGGCCTCCAGACCAACAGGTGAGTACACCATGGGGACAATGCATGCAACAAGGTTGAATGGAGATGTGTGCGCTGGCAGTTTGTCATTTGGGTGGGGGGAATGGCTGGTGGTAGTGCACATGCAGGGCTCCAGGTGATGTGTGTGCCATTTGAGGGGAAATAGTATTTGTGGGCAATATATGTGACAGGCTGGATTGTATGGTTAGTGGTGTCCTCCTGTCTGTGTGTCCTCTGCAGGTCAGCGCCCATCAGAAGAAGGGATTGTGGCGTGCCATCACCAAGGATGTGCAGACCCTGGTGGTCTATAGCAGGTAGAGCACCCACTGCAGGAAACAGTGGGAGCACCTGAGACGCTGGGCCCGGAAGACTGCGGAGCCCCAGCTGGGGATGGCCTCCCAACGAGGGAGGGGTACCCGTCAGAACCTGACCCCCCTGATGGCACGCATACTGGCAGTGGCCTACCCAGAGCTGGATGGGCACTTGAGGGCAGCACAGCAGCCACACGGGTTGAGTAAAGTGTGTGTAACACCCATCTTTGTTGCCTGGCAAAGGATACTGGTGGTGGGTTTCAGAAGGTAGGTGCCCCTTAATGCCAGCTCATACATTGCTGCGTGACCCAGCATGGGTGTATGGCAAAATCTTGGTAGCTAGCTAGGTGGCATTTCATGTCAGACAGGGCTTAGTAGGTCCCAGGAGGGGTGCAGATGGCAGTGGTTGGCTCTCATCTTGCTGTGGTACCTAGCCAATGGAATCCTAGTGCAGTGCATAGTGCGCAATCTTGATCCCTGTGTGTGATGGTAATGTGTATGCCATCTGTGGTGTTAGTGCTGTAATTGACCCAGTGCTCCTTTTCTCTCTCTCCCCTCCTATTTTCTTCTGCCATCCTGTCCATGTGTGCATTAGCCTCATCTGGTGGAGAAGCAGGTCGACCGGAGACTGAGGGAGCTGGAGCCCACAGGACCCAGGAGACAGAATCCACTGACGCCGAGGGGACCAGTGGGATGGAGGGAGAGGGGAGCACCACAGCGGGGACAGGAGGTGACAACACTGACTCTGATGCCTCCTCCGATGGGAGCTCCCTAGTGGTGGAGGACAGCGCCAGTACCACCCCAGCAACAGGTACAGCCGCCAACCCCCAAACCAGCACTGCCCTCCCAGTAGCCCCCCACCCAGTTGCCTTTGCCTGCTCACCCAGGAGGGTGGGCATCTCCTTCACCCCAGGCCCCTCAGGCCCTGCCCCAATGAGCCCTGCTGCCCTCAGTGAGGAGGCTTTTGACCTCCTGAGATCCATCTCTGTAGGGCAGGGAAACATAGTGAATGCCATCCAGGGGCTGGCATCCCAGATGCATCAATGCAATGCCTACCTGGAGGGAATCCACGGTGGGTTGGCGGCCCTACAGAGATCGTTTCAGGCTCTGGTCTCCTCTCTGATGGCAGCCAGTATCCCTGGTCCTACCTTCCCCCCTCCAACTGCCACTTCCCAGTTCCAGACTCCTCAGCCCTACCCATCCAATGCACATATACAGACAAGCATTCACACAAAACATCACACAAGAGTGGCACAGACAAACAGGCATCAAACTTCAAGCCACAAGCACTCACACAAACAACAGACAGTTGCACACACAACAACATCCACTGCCTCCATTGTCTCCCCCACCTCCTCCTCCTCCTCCCTCATAGTCACAGCCACATTCACACCTGCATGCACTGCATCAACAGCCACCACCATCACCACATCATGCAGTAAACCCACCTCACTTGCAGACACCTCCACAACATACATCCACACGTCCTGTTTGTCCTCTCCCATCCTGTCTGTCCCCCTCCTAAAAGACACAACGCTCACACTCAGACACCCAACAGCCATCCACCTCACACATGCACACTGTTCATGCACCTGCACCCTCTTCAGAGACTGTGGCCTTTTACTCTGCTCCAGTGACAATTGGGCAAGTAGCCCCCTCCAGAACCAGTGGGCATGTTACCCACTCCAGAGACTGTGGCCTTTAACTCCCCTTCAGAGACTGTTGGGCACGGAGCCCCCTCTAGAACCAGCGGGCATGTTACCCACTCCAGAGACTGTGGCGTTTCCATCCCCTCCAGTGACAATTGGGCAAGGAGCCCTTTCCAGAACCAGTGGAATGTAACCCACTCAAGCAGAGGTGTCCCCCATCCCCTCTTCCCCCTGAGGTGCCTGCCCATTTCCAATATGAGGCCCCTGAACAGTGGAGTCCAGAAGTTGTCAGGAGTCAAGTTGGGCCTTGGACTATGCCCTGTGGCCATGTGGCCCTTTGGAACTTTGGACTGGCCATTGGCCCAATCTGGACATTGTTATCTGCATTTTCATTTCCTCTTTTTGTATGGTGGCTGTTGGCAGCAAATTACAGTGTTTGCACTTCAGAATTGTAGTCCTTGCAGTATTTGCTCCTGGGTCCAGTGACAGTCATTTTACTCTGCAGCTGGGTCTGTGTATGGTGTGTGTGTGAATGGTATGTGTTGTGCGTGTGTGTGTCACTCTCCTTTTCCTCCCTCCCTCCCTTGTGTGCTAGGCGCTGTACTCACCGCCGTCGTCTTCGTCGGCGTTGGTGCTCCAGGATGACCATGGCCTGGTAGAACATCGGGAAGACTTGGAGTTCCGGTTCCATGGCGGCCGCGGAATCCTCTGTGTCCCCGATGGGGAGTCTTTCATTTTCTGTGAAGTGTTTCCGCCAGGTTTTTGATGGCGTTGTTACCTCTCTGGAAATCCTGGTGGTTTGCTATGTCATAATATGGTGGGAGGTACCTTGACTTCCGCCTGGCTGTCAGTGGTGTTAACGACCTGGCAGTTGGTGTGGTACGTTGGCTGTCTATGTGAGGTATCACTGCCATGGTCATAATTTGGCAGAAATTACCGCCAGGCTGTTGACGGTATTACCGCCACGTTAACAATCACCGCCAATGTCATAATGACCACCAATATGTGTTATGTGCTTTGAGTGACATGTATATTCTCTACTCTCCGGGTGCAATCCCCTCCATCCACCCCATAACCCCAAATTATGCATAACCGAGGGAAAGGATCTCACCATAAAAGGCTTACTGTCCTGTTTTGGGGGATGACGGCTTCTATTCCTATCCAATAAGTAATTGTAGTCCCCAACCCACACAATTGGGGATCCTATACCATTTCCCAACACCTCTTAGACATTGTCGTAAAAGGAGCAATCATCATTATTGGGTGCATAAGTGTTCAGAATTGTGAGGGGTGCCCCATCCAATGTACACTGAAGAAGAATGCATTGCCCCCCCACATCACCCCTGCTATTGATGTGCTTGGAAGGAACTCCTGGTGCCACCCATATTGGCACTCGCCTGGCATAAGAGGAAAAGGATGCGGACAACAACTGACCCGCCACTTCTTGGCATGTTTCTGGGACTCATCGTCCATCATATGTGTTTCCCTTAAGCAGAGTATTTGGATATTGTGCCGCTGCTGGCATAAGTACGCCCTGTATCGAGTAGTGTTGTCTTTCGGTCCCCTGACATTCCAAGTCACTATATTTACCTGTCGAACCATACGACCATTATGAGCTCCCCCCAGTGACCAACAGCCCCCCAATGCCCCCATGCGGGTGGGAGAGGCGTTCTCACAGTCCTAACCATATCTCACACGTTTGCACTGAAAAAATAACTAACAAGTATAGGAAAACATGCACAGAAAGAACAAATCCCAACAACCCCTTCCCACCCCGGACAAACAGCAGACCAGGAAAAACAAAGTATACTGTAAATCCATACATACATACATACGCTGCCAGGACAAACAGCCTAAACCCAAACCCCCTAAACTTTAGTCTACCACAACTGTGGAGGTCACATCCTCAGCCCTGTAGACAAATTGTATCTTGTCTGCGGTCAAACCTCAGAGAATCTGTGCTCACCCACCACAAGACGGTATTCTAAGGACGCAGGGCACATTTATCTGCACCGGCTAAAGCTGACCATATTTCCTCCACGTTGGTCACACACCCGCACCTCACACAACTTATGCAAAATATGTTCACCACAACAATACATTCCATAGAAAAAGAGAAATCAAAGGCAAATCTCAACAAAAAAAACAGGGCTAGTTGGCATCCAACGTTGACCCTGCTCCCATGTCCAGCACCTGGGACAGTTCATCTGGAGCTGGCAATGAGCTGGGGGACCACTGCCTTCGTACCATCCTGTTGTATTTAGATTCTGATAGGGTCTCCCTCTGAGGGACTCAGCAAGATGTCCATCTGCTCCGTACTGCATTGCTTTCAGTTGGGACTACCAGAACCTCCCATTTATCCAGAGTCAGAGCGGGCAATGAAAGAAGTGGGACCTGCTCCCAGAGATTACCTTCAAGTACGCTGGGTATAATAACATATAATGCACATTTATGGAACGGAACTTGGCCTTCACCTCCAGAAAACCCTTTCTCGAGTTCTACACTTTGTTTGTGTAGTCTGGTAAATTGAAATGTTATGATTTTCAAAAACAGCTTTGTTGGTTTCCCGAGCCACCCGCAGAATACAGTCTTGATACATATAATTCAGAATCCAGACATTAATGGCCCGTGGGGGCGCCCCAGGTCTAGGAGGAGCAAGAAGCGCTCTGTGCGCACCTTCTATTGTAAACATAGTGGATAGCCCCATAGGGATAAGTACATCTCTAATCCAACGCTCCACGAAGACCTCTATGGAGACACCTTCTGCTCTTTTCTGGAACCCAAGAAGTCAGACATTACTGCGTTGTGACCTGCCCTCAGCATCCTCCATCCTCGCCTCCAGAGCCCCCAATTTGGAGCTAACTTATGCCTATTGTTTACGCAGGGTGGTGATATCCATCTGCAACTCCACGATGGAGCCCTCTGCCACCTTAACCTTATCGGAAACCTTCCTTAGGTCTGCTCGGAGGAGTTTCACTTCCAGAGCTACAGTCTCTATTTCCCCCTCAAGCGCCACTCTAGAGCCCTGGATCACTGCAAGAAGTTCAGCACGACATGGCTCATCCACGGTTACAGGCATCGTCTGTTCATCTCCCAGCCCACCTTGTTGTGTCTGCCAATGAGAAAGGGGGTGGAAGTGGTATAATGTTTCATAGAGTTACCCTGCGAAGGAGCCACCTGCCCATGTCTTCTCATCGCTATGAACGCCAATGGGGTGAGGAAAGTGAGTCACCCCTCTTCCAGGTGCACCACACACCCCGTACCTCTCTCCCCTACCACCAAAATCCCTGTGGCGTGCAGGGGATCATCCATGACAGGTACCTGTCTCACAGGGTCAGGGGAAGAGACACTCAGGGCCCAGCCTAAACAGTCCAAAGTTGTAAAGTGCCTCACCCACACAGCAAGGTCCAGGGGTGTACCCCAATGGGACAGTGTGCCATGCAGAGTGCAACAATGAGCAATGAAGACAGCACCAAGGTATTATGGTGCACAGTAATGTAATTCAAGCATAATGTCACCAGTCCCCCCCTCACACCACGGCATGGGGATCAATGTAGAGAGAGGCCCAGGGTTCCATTCCAATATCAGGGGCTCCTCCACCCTCGACACGCTGTACATCAGACCCAGCAGGCTCCGCCCCAAGAGTCCGCCCAGCCCATACCAGCTACAGCTCAGCACAGCTCTCTGCTCCCTATTCTGCGGGGCCGAGGTCCGTCGGCTCCACCAACATCAGCTCCCACCAACACCACGTCACGAGGGCTCAACAGCACGGGCCCCAGGCAGGCCTGCCAGCTGGCTTATTCACGGCCTCCACCAGCTGCTAATGAACCGCAGAGGGCGTCAGCTCTGGCCAGCCCACGCAGCCAATGGTGATCCCAGCGTGGCCGCACAAAAGCGCAGCACTAACTCCTTAGCTCCAAGGGCTCGCCAAAGGATGAAACGAGGACAGGATCCCTCAGCGCCGCACTCTCTAAGTTCTCACCGGGTCTCCTCCAAAAACCCAACCAGTGGTACACTCCCCGCGCTTCAAGCTGGGGGCGCCCACATCATGCTGCTCTCCCCCCTTAGGTTTGAGAGGCATCCTCCCACAAAGGGAGCAACACTGGACACCCCCGCTGGACCCTATGGGCAAGCGGGCCACCCTACCGTCCACTCCAGGTCAGCCCGCCGCTAGCCCCCACACAGTCCCAGCCCGATCCACCCCACCGCTGGTCTGGGAGGCCCCCAGCACTCCATCCCAGGTGGTGGGGGGTGAAAACATTAGACAGGCAGTAGCAATCCTTTCCCTGCCTGGGGAAGTCCTCACAACGGTAAGACACAGCAGGATGCCACAAGATAAGGGGGGTGGTGAGGAGCCTCCTAGAAGTGCGTCTCACCGGCCATTTTGCTTGGCCATGTCCATAAATTAAGTTTTCAGAGTTGTGTGTGCAGTGGTATACAACTTAATGGTGGTTCTGCTGAAGGGCCACAAAATCCTAGCTATTACTTAAACTGAATAGTGGATTCTGTGCAAAAGGTCAATGGATTGAAGCGACATAGGATTGAGGGGATGTCATTAATGAGGAATGTAATCATCAACAATAATCAATATAATCAAAGATCTTGAACCTCAAACAATAACCACATAAGAAGAATCATAAAATGTATTTCCCTAGATTAACAATTCTAAGGTCACTAAATAACTCTCAAACACAAATGGTAAGCATATAGAATTAATAATGGTTGATTAGAACGTCTACTATATCTGAGTTTAATCAAAACAGTCAAGCAAATAACCTCCACAATAATAACACTAATTAGCAACACCAATCAGTAATAACGGCAATGTATGCATTAGTACAAACATTCAAAAAGTGTCAATATAAATCTTGAGCATTCGATATTAATACCTTCACTAACCACAAATTAGCATCAACCTGTTGGGCTTCATGTAAAATAATTTAGAAACACAAATTTAGAAAAATCTCACTAACTCGGGTTATTAAAAAAGATCATTATTATGCAGCAATCAAATTATAAGTTGCAGCTGGTACCTGCAAAGCAAAAGAGACACATACAACATACAATCGCATACTTTACCCCAAAAATAACAACATGTAGACTACTTCAGCAAGGGGACAACATCAGGTAAGTCTTTAGAAGAATCAGGCGTAACGACAGCTAAACCCACACTGCTAATATGACTCGGACCATCAGAGGGAACTCTGACATGGAATTCTCAGGTCTCTATCATGAAGTCTCTAGTCTAACATCTGACTAAAGGTTGTTATACTAATCTTCAAAAAGCTTATGATTGGTCAGTTCATGGGATGGTTACGTTTCAGCCAATACTAATTCTAATTGATAACCTAAAATACAATGACCAGGACATATTCTCAACAGTAACTTTTCCTCTTCTGTCTTGTCTGTAGCTCAATCATTCCATCTCGTCTAAACTTCTCTTCTCAGGAAGAAACTTTCTTACTTGCTACATTCACTTCCATCCTTGAGGAAGAAACCACATATAAGTAACATTCTCAAACAATAGAACATTCAATGTATTCAAGAATTGAGTTAAACATGGCCTTATAAGACATAATGCAGCAGCCCACTAGGGGTAGTTGTGGACACATCTATTAAACCATTAAGTACACTTTTATATAAGCATTGAATTATGAAAAATAACCACAACATTTAGTTAGAATTTTGCTCAGTTAGGAACAGAAATGAACTGTGGCGACCATTTTTAAAAGTCTACTGTTTTTACGTGTTAATTCACTAAATAATTAGAATACCAAAATCATTAATAAGCATGTTAGAAAATTCACTCTCACAATCCCTCCTCTGATGACTATTTATGTCCTCACATCCATTCATAATAAATGTATTTATTATCATCAATGCTTCAAAATTGTGTCTCTTATTTTCGCATTATTTCTCTTTCTCCTTGTATTTTCCCCATAGAATTTAGTCATTTGAGTATCAGATCTTTTCTGATTCTTTTCCAGCTTTCTCTTTTTCAAACATTTTATCATTTCATATGTTCCCCAGATTCCAATTAGACAAAATACAATAATTGACACCCATTTTGCTTTTGCCACATTACTAAGCCAATTTCCCACAGCTGCAATTCCCTTGCCAGCTTTTTCCCAAACTGTAGTTTCTGTTAGTACTTTTAAATCTTCTTTGTTAATTGTTACATTTTTAATTAATTCTTTAACCTTTCCTGAATTATCAGGAATGTATGAACAACAGTGATTCAAACCAAGTAATTTGCAAACTCTGCCCTCCTTTGCTAAAAGAATGTCTAACGCAAAGCGGTTCTAAAGTGAAATAGCTCCTGTAGCAGCCAACTCAGTATCTAAAAGAATGATAGCTCCAGAATAACTTGTCAACATGTTATCCACTATTGTAGACAACTTCTGTATTTTAATAGAATTTAGGACTACTCCTACTGAAGGAATTATAGCCCGATAATGTCTCCCACAATGCTAGAAACTGATTCTTGCTTGTGTTGTGTTTGGCATTTAATCGTTTCAGGTATCTTACTCAAGTCTTCCAACTGATAGATTTTCGGGAAAGACTATTCCCAAATAACATGTTCCATACCATCCCCGAGGAAGACAGTAATATGCATTTTTTCATCAAGCCAAAGCCAAACCGCCAAGTCAACACACCAACCGCCATGGCGGTAACGACCGCTGGGCTGGGGACTACAGCCTCCAGCCCACCGGCTGCCACTAGGCCGCCCATGGCATTTTGACCCTGCCCACCGCCATGGTTTCCGTGGTTTCTGTACCGCCACGGAAATCATGGCCGTAGGCGCTATAAGTGCCAGGGAATTCCTTCCCTGGCACTGATAGGGTCTCTCCCACCCCCTCCCTAGAACCCCCAACACCCTCCCCCAGATATACACACGCACATACATACACACACACACGCATACACACATTCACCCACGCATTAATTCATTCATACACACTCACAGCAACACTCACGAACATACATCCAGGCACACACACAATCACACGACACAACATGCACATGCCCACACACCCACTCATGCAAACACGCATTACACATACATGCACGCATTCAAACAGTAACACACACCCCCACCCCCACACACAACACCCCCCACCCCATCTCCTGTCGGAGAAACCGACTTGCCTGCTTGCAGGGGGTCCTCCGGCAGGAGACGGGACATGGTGCTGCTGCCAGCAGCAGCGTCTGCCAGCAAAACACCGCCAGGCCGTATCATGGGACATGATACGGTAGGTGATGTTTTGCTGGCGTGGCGCTGCTGCTGGCTGCAGTGCCACCTTACCGCCATCCGCTGCCATGACCGTAGCCGGAATTCCGCCAGCCTTCTGGCGGAATTCCGGCTATGATCATAATGCCACGGACGGTTGGTAGCCACGGCGAGGTATGTTGGTGGCAGGCGCCCATGGCGGTAGGTGGCATTTGCTGCCAATCTCATAATGAGGCCCAAAGACTTCCCATGTGTTCAGCATCTAATGTTAGTTTTCCTTGTTTAGTAATATCAGTATAAGTATAATCAACCCCAGGTTTTCTACTTATTATTCCCTTATCTATCTTTGCCTTTATTTCTCTTCTTCTATGTTATCAAAAAATGTCTTCTACAGGAGTTAGTAAACATGTTAAGTTGTTCCTCTTCACAAATGCTGTGCCAAAAGTTAAAGTAGGCTCAAATAAATCTCTCATAATAACAATGTTATTATCTTTGGCTATTCTATTTAAATAACCAATGACAGGTAAAAATGAGAATTACATGTCTTAATTTGAATAGAAATATTGAATATATTCTTGATTATAGAAGCGCGTTAGTAAAAGACTGCAACCTATAGCATAAGTTACAGGCAAGCTATGGTAGGTATTTCCTTCTTCCACTGAAGTCGGAATCTGTGTACATACATAACAATCTTTTGCGTCTATCACTTGAACATACTCATGCAATAAGCGACAGAAAACTTTAGAAGAAAGCTCTTTCACTTCATGCAATTATTTAACATCTATTCTAAACTTATCTTTTGTTAGTGATGTACCAGTTATATCCAAAGAATTATCAATCTTTGCAATATGGTTGGCTCCATTTGTCTCATAAACAGTCACTCCTATAAACAACAATAAACACATCAACACACTCACTACCACCAATCCAATACGTAGAACTTTACAACAACTAATTCTACTGTTTTGGTTATGAAAGTTTCTCATAGTCTCCGTAGTTAAAAAAAAATGTTTTAAAACATATTCAAAAACATTTAAACATTAAGTAAAAATCAAAAAATCCCAAATTTCTTTTTTTACAAAAATTAATTCACTCAGGACAGTCTCTCTTTGTCAATTTTCGGTATAGCAGCTTGTCAAATCCTGTTATTCATTTGTCAATTCCAGTCATTAATGTCTCTCTTAAGCACGACTTTCAAATAATTTTCAATATCGTTTTCCCAAAGTCTTTTCTCTTAATCTTCACATGCCAGAATAAAAACTTTCCGTATCTCTGTCAAAATATTAACTCAAAAATTCTTCCTGCCAATCATTTGTAGTTAAATACGCCCATTCTGGTCCAGCCTATTGCTTGCTTGCAACTCTCTTTCTTTTCAGTCTTTTGCTGCTTTCACATTCTTCTCCACTCGTATTTTCTCCTTCATTCAACTCTTTTTCCTTCTGAATTGGTGTTACTACATTAATTCTTCCACTCTTCGAACTTTTATCTGGCCAATTGTCTCATTTTAATGTCTTTTTTGTCAACAATGTTTCCAAGATTGAGTCCTCACTTGCCTTAGAACCTTTTTCTTTCGACTTTCCCGCAACTAGTTCAGGAAGAGTACAATCCACTTGGGCGGGACTACCCTCAATTCCTTTCCCAGTGGGGTCAGTCCTCTGTTCAGTTCGGTATGTCAAACCACCTGCTACTGAGGACGCCCTCCTCTGACCAGATCTTCTCTCAACCAGCTCTTTCTGATGACTCTCATTCGAGGACACCCTCCTCTGATCAGAATCAGCCAGAATTTCTCTTTCTTCATGAACTGACTCTTCTCCTACTCCTTCTGCAGAGTGTTCAGCTTCTTCTGCATTTTGTTCCTTTTCATCTGTTACAGGAGTAGGCACATCTCTCTCATTCTCAATGTTCAGTTCACTTTCCTTTTCTTTGCTCCCGATGTTGTAAACTGTCGGTAATCTCAACAGTTCTTCTTCGCTCTCTGTTGGATCATTCACATTTCTCATGGGGCTAGCATGCACCCAGTTCGGCAAACCTGAACACTTCACAGCTGTTGTTGTTATAAGTACGATTTGATAAGGACCATTCCACTGTGGTTCCAGGAAAGACTTTCTCACATGCTTCCGCATGAGGGCCCAGTCACCAGCTCTCAAGCTGTGGCCTTGACCTTGCGTTTGTTGTACTCTTCTTGCTTCCACCTGATGAGAAAAAGACCGAACCACATCAGCTAGGCTTTTGCAATAATCTAGCACCATGTCATCTGTAATATTCACAAGTGCATTTGCAGGTATTGCTGGCAATCTCATTGCTCTCCCTATTAGGATCTTGTGAGGAGACAACCCAGTCTTCTTATCAGGAGTGCTTCTCATTGACATTAGCACTAATGATAAAGCATCTGGCCATATTAAATTTGTTGATGCACATACTTTTGCTAATCATGACTTTAAAGTTCCATTCATCTGCTCTACAAGTCCTGAAGCTTCTAAGCGATACCTACGATGTAGTTTCTGCTGAATGTTTAATGGTGAAAAAAGCAATTTTATCACTTCATTATTGAAGTGGCTTCACCTATCTGATTCTATAGAGACCGAGAAA
Organism: Pleurodeles waltl; assembly: GCF_031143425.1. Taxonomy (NCBI): domain Eukaryota; kingdom Metazoa; phylum Chordata; class Amphibia; order Caudata; family Salamandridae; genus Pleurodeles; species Pleurodeles waltl. The sequence continues at coordinate 381,720,393 of NC_090444.1, read as the reverse complement.
CCAAAACGTGGAATTAGTTCTCTCAAGAGTAATTTAGCTACTGTAAGGCTATCATTTCTCCTTGTTGGATATGCCTCAATTCAACGACTAAAAATACACACAATCACCAACACGTATTTCAAATCAGGACAAGCAGGTATCTCAATAAAATCCATGTGCATCCTGCTGAATAGACCTCCTGCCATGCTTATATGTCCCATGTTGACAACTGTTCCTTTGCAGACATTCATTTGCTGGCAGACCACACACCTATGGCAAACCAGTTCAGCAACTTGTCTAAATTATGGATACCAGAACTGTTTAAAACATCTGATCATTGCATCTCTCTCTATATGTGCTTTACCATGATAATATCTGGCCATCTGTGTCAACAGACTGTTTGGTAAAACCACTTTTCCCGCTATTGTCATCCAAATTACGTCTTCTCTTTGAATGCAATGATGTTTTAACCAATCCCTACGCTCTTCTTCTGGAACATTGTTCTGTATGGCCTTTAACTCTTCTAGTGTTTCAACAATTTGCATCGTAAAATTTGTATACACTTCATCATTTTCAGACATTAATTCCCAATTTCCCTTGAATGAAATTCCATTTAGAGCACAAGATTTTGTAACCTGGTCTGCATAAGCATTTCCCAATGTTACATGATCGTCACCTCTCTGGTGTGCGCTGCATTTAACCATGGCAATTTTCTCAGGTTTCTGTACAGCTTGAAGCAAATCATGTATCCTATCACCATTTCTCACAGGTGAACCTGATGATGTTAGAAATCCCCTCTGGGACCAAATTTGCCCAAAATCGTGTACAATACCAAATCCAAACTATCATTGTAAATCATTACTTTAATCTGGTCTGATGATAGGCCATCTCTAGTAAGAGCCACCAATTCTGGAACTTAAGCAGAAATTACTCCTTTAAGCCATGAGGCTTCTAATATGCCAGTAACTGTGCACAGAGCATAACCTGCTCTCAATATACCTCTGTTGTCTCTTAAACAGGAACCATCAACAAAGAGAATTTGATAATTGTCTTCCAAACAAGTGTCTTTAATGTCATCTCTTGGTTTTGTGCATAATTCTGTCACTTCCAAACAATCATGTTCAATGTTACCTATTCTGTTTAAATCTTCTCCCTCATTTGGTAACAATGTTGCCGGGTTAAGCACTGTGCACCTTTTGATCATTACATTGGGTGCTCCAACAATCACTGTCTCATATCGTGTCAACCTTGCATTTGTCAGATATTGTGTTTTTGATCTGGTCAATAGAATTTCTATCAAATGGGGTACCATCACTGTCAGAGGACAACCCATCACAATAGTTTGACTTTGAGTTATACTCTACTCAACTGCTGCAACTGTTCGCAAGCATCCTGGTAAGGCTGCTGCAACATTATCCAAAGTAGCTGACAAATATGCTACTGGATGATTGACACCACCATGTGTTTGTGTCAAGACAGACAAAGAACATCCATCACACTCATGACAAAACAACAAAAAAGGTTTTATGTAATCAGGCATACCTAAAGCTGGAGCTTGACACAAACTTTCTCTCAGATCAGTAAACGCTCTCATGCACTCTTCATCCATCATTACAGGATCTGAAACACCCTTATGTGTCAGTCTTTGCAGTGGCTTAGAGAGAGCTGAAAAATTTGGAATCCACTTGCGACAATATCCACCATTCCCAGAAACATCCTCAACTCTTTCTATGAACTAGGTATTTTCATTTTCATTATCGCTGCTACTCTTTCTCTCGAAATTCTCCTTGACCCTTTCTCAATCAAATGACCCAAATATTTCACCTCTTGCTGACAATACTGGAACTTAGTAGGAGATACCTTATGCCCATTGTCTCCCAAAAAGTTCAACAATGCAATTGAATCTTCGCTACAACCTTCCTTTGTCTTTGATGCAATCAACAAATCATCAATGTACTGCACCAATGTCGATTGGTAAGGCATTACCAATGACTGCAGGTTCTTTTTTAAAACCTGAATGAAAATTTATGGTGATTCGGAAAACCCTTGAGGAATTCTACACCAACAATAGACTCTGGTTAGGAACTTGAAACAAAAAATATATTTACTGTCCTCCTGTATAGGCACAGAAAAGAAAACTTGACACAAATCAATTATAGTGAACCATTCTGCATCAAAGTCTAGTGACACCATCCCTCTTTCAACAACAATTGATGAATCTTCTCCATCACTGTTTGTCTCAATCTCAGTCCCCTTCATTGAACACAGCAAGTCACTTCCCAATAATGACACTGGACTAGAATCACAATCAACAAAACTGGGAAAATCTCTAAAATGTCCAACCCTCACAAGAACTGGTTCTGTAAGAGTATTTATCAAATGTTTATTTGCAACTCCTACTATCTGCACTGTCTTCTCTGAAATCGGTATGTCTGGAACTTTTACAGTTCTCACTGTTGACAGTGCTGCTCCTGTACCGACCAGAAAATTGACTTCATGACCATGTACTTCACATAAGGACCCCTTTGATCCACTTCTAATGATGCAACCATCACATACTCCTCCTCATCTGAACTATCCAACGGCCATTCATCTTTTATTTCATCCTCACCGTGTAAAAGAAACTGTTCAGCTGTTTTTTCACTTTTGTTCTTTCTCTGATCTGTGACCACTTGCGAAAGCATTACCTGTTGTTTATCCATAGGGCTCTGTATCATTTGAGCCTGTCTCGGCATGTGTATTTGCACAAGCACCATCTGCACCTGTGGCTGCATTTGTGGCATTTGTACCTGATGTACCTGCAGTTGTGCATTCTGTACCTTTGTATTGGCTGTAAAGGCTGAAAACCTTGCATATTATTCACATTGTTCTGGAAATTTTTATTTTGACCCCCCATCCTAGGTCCTCTCATGCTCTGATATGGATTGACACCATTTCTCTGTTGCACAACTCCACCTTGATTTAACTTCGGGCACTGTCTCTTCCAATGTCCAATTACTCCACAATTATGACAAGGTAACACCTTTCGTCTTTGTTGCTCATCCTGCATCACCAGTGAACTCAAATCCCTATTTCTATTGATTACCAGAAGCATCATTCCACCTCGACCTCTGCCTCGACCTTGACTCGGAAACAAACCATTTCCCTGTGGTATCTGCTGAAAATGTCACTGTAATCCTGTCCGTGCAGCCTTAATCTGCATCACCATCACTTTTTCTTTCAACTTTTTCAGCTTCAACTCAATTTCATCACTACAGCATTTAGCATACTGCAACACCTCGTCAATCGGTTTTGCTCGCCAGAAAATTAAATGATTCTTAATCATCTGATTTATTTCTGGTTTCAACACTTCAACAAACCTGAACACCAAATGATTCATGCTCTCTTTCTCAATTGTTTCCATGCCACTGAATTGTTTGAACGCCTTTAACAACCTTTCATAATATGTATGAGCCGATTCCTTTCCTTCCTGTGATGATCTAGCTATACGCTGCCAATCAAAACTTTTCGGCGAAACTCTTCTTTTCAACAACTCATTAAACTTATAGTAATATTTCATTACTTCGGGAGATGGTGCACCTGTTTTCAGATCCCTTTGTGGTTCACTCGTTGGCCAATCAACACTACTTTTGCATTCAATCCACAAATCTGCTGGAACAACAATGTCAAAAAGTGTATTCAGGTCTTCCAACAGACACTTCGCAAGTTTCACAAATCTATCTGTCTGCTGGTACCACTCCCATTGGTTTCTCTCTCAACCTCGGGTAATCATTTGTAAAACTTAAAATATCACTCCTATTCCAAGGTACATGTACAAAATTCCCCCGCAGGTGTTTCCCTCATTGGTAAAATTTTCACTGAATCTCCTGCCTGTGCCATGCCATCTTTCTTTGGTCTTTCTATTTTCTTGACCCATCTGCCGTCCCATTTATCTAATGCTCTCCAAACCTGCACTCTCTCAAGTAATTCTCTAAGATGTGTTTTCATCCCTGCAGATCTCATGTGTGTAAACATTTTTTCCTCCATGTTTAATCTGTAACTTCTTTTCAAAGTTTTCGTTTTTGACAAATCAATATCATAATCATCTGCTATTTCTTGTAACTGCTGGTGAACTTTCTCTGCTCCTCTGGTAATTATTTTACACAAATATCTCAATTGGGCTTCAGTATAGGACTCAAATCTATTTATTCCCATGGTCCCTTCAAAGAGTTCATTTCCTTCCATTGTCAATCTCACTCTATTTATTGTGTCTTCCTCTCTGTCTTTTCTTTCTAATATTTTTGAATTACTTAGATCTTCCAACCACTTTGTTATTCCTTGTGCAGACAAGCCTTTCAAAGAAACTCCATTTAATTGTGCACCTAAATCCTGCTCTTGTCCTGAACTTGCCCATTGCTGCAGAACCATTTCTACCAGTCCCTGACTATTGTAAGATATAGTCCCAGAATTCTCAACAGGAGACAAATCTATTAAAGAATTAGTCTCATTCAAAGCTTGTCCTCGTCTGGGAATTGATTTTTCCAAAACTCCATTCTGAACTTTAATCAAAGAATTCACTCCACTATTGTTTACTCGTGCATATAATGGAGTTACCGGACCCATCGTAATAGGTACAATAATTGCATCTGGATTAGCTAAAGATCCAACCCTCTGCATCTGTCCTGCACCCATGCCCTGCATTTGTGGAATCTGTATTTGAACAGGCTCTCTTATGTTTAGATCTTGCTAACCAGTAGACATAAACTGAGCCTCTGGCTGTATCTCAGGAATGTTTATTTCCAACTGTTGTTGAATGAATCATTGAAACTACTCTGCATCTGAACTCTTTCATTGTTCAGGATACCGTTTGATATTTCTGATGTGGATGGTGCAGTAGGAATTGTATTACTAATTCCACTCCGATTTGATCCACTATCGCTTCTCTGGTTCGTATTTTAAGAGGATAAGTCTCTAAAATCTCAGAAACTCTCATCTTCACCCATCTCATCATCATCATTAAACATGACTAGTTTCAAGTCTTTCAATTTTTGTCCTTTAGTCTCTGTTGAACCCTTTTTCTTTTTTCTTTTCATCTTTTGTTTCATTCTCATCCTCCTTTGTTCTTGCAGGAAATAATCAAATTCTCTGTAGTGTTTCTACTCTCCACCTTTTCTGCTCTTCATCCCAGCTAGCCTCTGCTAGCGTCTTTTCCACTCTCCTCATTTTCTTATCAAATGTTAATGCCTGTTGCTGTCTAGCTACCAGCTCCCAAATTGCTAAAGCTTCGTATTGTGTTGGCCTCGGTGGAGGTTTTAAACTGTACATCTTTAACCTCAAATTCTCCAAAATTCTCAAATTAAATGTTCCATTCTCTGGAAAGGCCAAACAATCTTCTTTTCTTGTAATCTTAACCCAATGTTTCAACTAAAGACATGCTCCTGCACCCTTCTCCTCAAACATGATATATGCCTGAGTATTTTCTGGCGGACAAATTTCTCCTTCAAGTGCCGGAATATACTCATCACCTCTCAGTGCACTTCTCAAAACCTTGAAAAACTTAATTTTCAACTGATTTTTATTCAAACATGATGTCCACCACAAAAGTTATTTACAAACTAAATTAAACCAAGCAATATAAATGATAAATCAAATGTAAAGAAGAACAACCAATCAAGAAAAAGTGACTACGATCCCACAATTCTCTTCGACCCTCTCACCTTCCAATCGCGTTACTTTATTATCAGACTGTTCAACGAATCCGTGCGTGACCCTTCTCACTAATCAACCAATCACAGAGCAGCACCACTTACGTCACACTACCACATACATACCTCCTCAGCGCACTCGCTGAGACACTGACAAAGCCTATCGTACCGATTTCTTTCACAACCCACATATGAAATCAACGCAATAATAATTTGCGAGCAAAACTCAAACCAAAAATAAGAAAACAAATTTGCCCATTTACTACTGGTAGAGTAATACAATCGCTTCAGAAACCTTCCAAAGTAACCTTCAGCTTTCACCTCCTCTTTTTTACAGATCCCCCCCCCCAATCCTGAGTAAAATTCAACCTGCAAATTTCACTTCTTAACTGACCCTTGGACTATCGTCCTAGTGCACTTAGTACTCACCAAGTCTCAGTATAGTTTAAATCGCACCAATTATCTTGCAACCTCGGCTTACCAATCATGCTGGATTGGTCTATTAAATAGGCAAATTACAACATATACCAAGTGTCTCACTACACTTGTCAATATACTTCTCAGTCCCAGACCTCTCTCCTTAGGTCTGTCATCAACAACCATGTGGATAATTTTTCCTGCATTAAACGCTGCTTCCCTGCTCTCATACCTATTGAAGTACGCCCACTCCTTCTAAATTCTAATTGAATATTTCCACTCCTCTAAACTCGTACTCACCTCAATCATCTGCAAATTAGCTTAAGCTGTGCAAGCGCAAATCACTTCACTCAATTCAACCAAACACCGCTAGAAACATACCCTTCAACCCAGAGGAACTTTACATTACCTCATTATGACATCATCAAACAATTACATAACCATCCTCTGCTACCAAAAAGTGCTGCAGCGCCATGAAATCCTAGCTATTACTTAAACTGAATAGTGGATTCTGCGCAAGAGGTCAATGGATCGAAGCAACATAGGTTTGAGGGAATGTCATCAATGAGGAATGTAATCATCAACAATAATCAATATACTCAAAGATCTTGAACCTCAAACAATAACCACACCACTTTATTAAGAAGAATCATAAAATGTATTTCCCTAGATTAACAATGCTAATGTCATGAAAATAACTCTCAAACACAAATGGTAAGCATATAGAATTAATAATGGTTGATTAGAATGTCTACTATATCTGAGTTTAATCAAAACAGTCAAGCAAATAATCTCCAAAATAATAACACTAATTAGCAACACCAGAATCGGTAATAACGGCAATGTATGCATTAGTAAAAACATTCAAAAAGTGTCAATATAAATCTTGAGCATTCGATATCAATACCCTCACTAACCACAAATTAGCATCAACATGTTGGGCTTCATGTAAAAGAATTTAGAAACACTAATTTAGACAAATCTCTCTAACTTGGGTTATTAAAAAACATCATTAATATGCAGCAATCAAAATATAGGTTGCAGCTGGTACCTGCAAAGCAAAAGAGACACATACAACATACAATTGCATACTTTACCCCAACGATAACAACATGTAGACTACTTCAGCAAGGGGACAATATCAGGTAAGTCTTCAGAAGAATCAGGCCTCACGACAGCTAAACCCACACTGTTAATATGACTCGGACCATCAGAGGGAACTCTGACATCGAATTCTCAGGTCTCTATCATGAAATCTCTAGTCTAACATCTGACTAACGGTTGTTATACTAATCTTCAAAAAGCTTATGATTGGTCAGTTCCTGGGGTGGTTACGTTTCAGCTAATAATAATTCTAATTGATAACCTAAAATACAATGACGTCACATTAACTAGGACATATTCTCAACAGTAACTTTTCCTCTTCCGTCTCATCTGTAGCTCCGTTGTTCCATCTTGTCTAAACTTCTCTTCTTAGGAAGAAACTTTCTTACTTGCTACATTCTCTTCCATCCTCGCAGAAGAAACCACGTATTAGTAACATTCTCAAACAATAGAACATTCAACTTATTCAAGAATTCAGTTAAACATGGCGTTGTAAGACATAATGCAGCAACCCACTAGGGGTAGCTGTGGACACATCTATTAAACCATATAATATAATATAGGCATTGAATTATGAAAAATAACCACAAGATTTAGTTAGAATTTTGATCAGTTAGGAACAGAAATGAACTGTGGCGACCATTTTCATAAGTCACCCGTTTTACATGTTGATTCACTAAATAATTAGTATACCAAAATCATTAAGAAACATGTTAGAAAATTCACACTCTCACAGTTCCTTGAGATGGATGAGTTTTAGTAGTGACTTTTATAATGTTATTGCAACTGCCACAGTTGAGACAAGCTGTAGTCTCTTCGTGGCTTGTATTGTCCTTAGGGTCTTCTTTGCCATCTATAAGTTCCTTGAGGTTCTTAGTTCTTTGATAAGCAAATAATGGAACTGAATTGAAAATTCAATTTTGAAGCATAGGCCAACACTTTAATATGATATCTTCAAGTCTTACACTTCTGGTAGAGTAGTTGTACACAAATACTATACTCTTAAAATCACTGTGGACAGTTCTGATGTGAGAAGCTGTGTTCTATCTTTGGTGTCAACTTATTCAATAGCTTCCTGTATGACCGCATTAGGGTAACCATGTTGCTTGAATTTAGTCACCATCATATTCTTTCCTGTGTTGCAATGGCTAGAATTAGATGTGATGCGTTTTATTCTTAAGAACTGAGAATATGGAGGGTGTCTTTTCAGCAGATTCTTATGAAAACTGCTGAAGTGTAACAATTTATTAAGATCCGTGGGCTTGACATGTATGTTGGTTTCTAAAAACAACCAGGTATAGTATTGTCCACTCCCAAAAATGTGATCTTGCTCTCACTATCATTTCAATGAAACCTATCCGGTTGTCAATAGTTTTGAGCTTGTCTATGGCTGCTGTCAATTCTGTTCTCGGACCCTTCCATATTAGAAGAATGACATCAGTATATTTCCAGTACATAACTAGATTGTGCTGCCACTCATGTTTGCTAAGGATATTATCAAGCTCAGACCTATACTTAAAAAGATTAGCATAGCATGGGGTGGTGCAGTTTCTCATGGATGTCCCCGTCTTTTGTAGGTAGTATTTGTGGCTCCACGTAAAATAACTGTGATACAGTAAAAATTTAATAAATCAAGTATTAACACCTTGAGGTCTTCCTCCATATGAGAATTCAGTAAGAACAACTCCACTGCCTCTAATCCTAAGTTATGTGGGATGGAGGTATATAGAGACTTAGGCCCTCATTATGACAGTGGCCGTAAAAACAGGCTACCGCCACGGCGACAACCACAAAAAGACGGTCGCCGTGGCTACCAGCCGACTGCCATATCATGACCATAGCCGGAAATCCGCCAGAAGGATGGCAGAATTCCAGCTACGGTCATGGCTGCGGACGACGGTAAGGTGGCGCTGCTGCCAGCAGCAGCACCACGCCAGTAGACCGCTGCAGACCATATCATTACCCATTACAGGGCCTGGCGGTGTTCTGCTGGCGGACACTGCTGCTGGCAGCAGCGCCCCATCCCATCTCCTGCCGGAGGAAACCCTGCAATTAGGTAAGTCGAGTGCTCCGACGGGGAGGGGGCAAGGGGTGTTGTGTGCGTGTGTGTGTGCTTGTGTGTGAATGAATGTGGATGTGTGTTATATGTGATATGTGTGTGCATATGTGGATGTGTGAATGTGTGTATTGTTTGAATGCGTGGGTGCTTGTATGTATGTGTGTGTCAATGTGTGTGTGTGTGTGTGTGAATGGATGAATGCATGCGTGGGTGAATGTGGGTATCAGTGTGTGTGTATGCATGTGTGTGATGGTGCATTAATGTGTGTGTCGGTTGTGGGGGGTCCGAGTGTGAGGTGGGGGCGCGGAAGACTCTGGCTTGCGCCAAACCGCCAATGTCATATTTTGGGGAAAGGTACCGCCAGCCTGTTGGCAGTACTCTACTCCCAAATACCGCCATCTGCCAGGGTTGTAATGAAGGCCTTAACGTATAATGAACACAGGATAGGGGAATCATTGTCTTCTAAATGGATTAGCTCAATCTTATTAAAAAATTCAGTGGTGTCTTTCAAGTAGGTACTCATGGACCAGTGGTTGTAAGTAGCAATCCAAATATTTACCAACTGATTCATGGATAGAATTCTGTGTTGAGACAAAAGGTCTAAAATGTGGCTGTGGAGGGTTCTTATGTATCTTAGGTACCATTTGTATGCTTGGAGCCTTTGGGTTGCTGTGTTTGCATGCTTGGAGTCCTGGGGTTGCTTTGTGTGAGATACCTTTTATCATCCTCCATGATGGTACTATGGTTGGTGGCTCCATTGAGACTGTCAGATACAATTTTATAGAATTCTTTTATGGGATTCGACTCCAGTCTCATATATGTAGAACTGTCAATAGCATGATTATCGACATTCTTGATGTAAAAAGAATCCACAATGACTATGACCCCAACTTTAAGTGCTTTGCAACACATTATTTCAGCATTGTTGGCAATTTGTTTGATAGTTGCTTTCTCGTTCATACTTATATTTGAAGTCTTTGGAGTCTTGGATTTGAAAACATTCAAAAATTCTTTCTGAAAAATTACTTCGAATGAATCTCGTAACTTATGTCTCACTAGTGCTAAGAAGGTCCTCTTGTTTCTTAAGCCCATTATGGTCCCTTCTTCTTTCTGTGGCCATTCTTCTACAACATTTTTTTAAAAATGGCATAACCTTAAGTTTCTCATAAATTTGAACAAGCTTATTTGTTATTCCAATTCATTAGCATGATACGTGGGGACAAAAGATGAACCCTTCTGTAGAGTATTGATTTGTCTCTTTGTCAATTGGCAGTTAGAAATTATAATTAACATGTTCTTGGAACCTATATTTTCTGGCTCCTGGTTGTCATCCTTTGCTCCTTCATGACTGGTTGCACCTTCTCTTTTGTTCTCATGTCCCCTGCGGGTTCGATGTTGATGTCCGGGCCTTTCTCTAAAAAAGAAACACCAGAGGATTGTTGGAGCAGACATGCCTGATGTTGATGTATACAGGTTGGTTGGAACAGATACATGGCATGGGCAGTGCAGGGGCCCCCAGGCACAGCCCCACACTGCTTTTCACTGTCTGCACAGCCGCAACACCGCCAGCTCCATTATGAGCCGGCTCCCATGTTGCGGCCCAGCGGGGATGTCAAAATGTGGCTGGCGGGTGTGCGGCCGCTTGGCGGTATAACCTTATGAGGGCCTAGGTCTTGCTCTAGAACTGCACACTGAAAGGAGTAACAAGTGCTCTATGGTAAGTAATCTATGGCAAGATATGAAATTAACTGACTTACGGGTCCCACTGCTCTCCTGTTCAGCCAGTGCTTCTCTGGTCCACTTTGGTTACACCCCTTCATCATGGTACGCGGAGAAGGCCTTTTTTCCCCAGGTAGCCTGGAGGTTCCTTCAGGCGGTCCTTTCGAGGATGGGTCCCCATATGACTTATCAGATGGCAAATTATATAATCCCACAGTCTCGCCTCAGGGTCATCTGCGCCCTCCCTGCCCTATTACCATTACACAGGGGCACCAGACAAGGGTGCCTGCTGTCACCGCTCATCTTTGCACTATCGATCCCCTGATTCATTTTGTCCATACTATACCAGTGGGCCAGGTTCCACGACCCACCCCTCTTTGCCTTGCTTCACTACAATAAAGAAAATAATGTATCTTCTTTATGTTGACCCTCGTCAACTCTAATAGTGGCATGCTTCATCATCATTGGGTCCACCTCAGCCAGTAAAAGACGAGGTGGGCTCAACCGAAATTCTGGAGAACTTAATGATAGCCAGCCGGAGATCTAAAGATGACAAATACCTCACTATTCACAGAGGTGTCCCTTTATTAATTGTGATAGTGAGTATTAATGGGTATTAATGTTGGATGTACATTAAGATATTATGGTCTTATGACCCTCATTTAAATTTCGTCAACATGTTTCAGCCCTTGATTATGGCCTACAAAGGTCCCTGGCTTTTACCAGAATGTATGTTTCAATAGTAACCCCGGTCTCTGACCTACTTGGCACATCTGTGAGTATATACATTTGGCGTGGAGTACCTATATCAGGCACATATGGAGGATTGAGGGTAAGAATATCTTCGTATTCTTGTGGCATCACATATTGTCTCTCATACACTGTGCATTGAGATTGTTGAGGTTATCGAAGCTCTCCTTTTTTTGAGTAAATATTTCTTGGAAAAGTTGCATCCTTTGTTTGTCACTGTTCTGTTGTTAGTCAGGCTCACATGTAATGTGGTTTTTTTTCTTATACATATTGTTTGCAGCATTGAGAAAGTCCGAAAGTCCCAGTGATGAAACATGTAACTTTGTTCTTGTTCATTAATGGCTGCTTATTCACGGTTTCCACATATACCACTTTCTTTGGGGCCAGGCAGTGGCGGCTGGTGAGGTTTGTGAGTGGTGGGGCTGGGCTTGGGGGTGAGGGAGATGGGCGTGGGCATTTTTTCAGGAGGTTAGTAGCAATTTTCCATTTCTTCTGCAAATCCAATTTAACAAAATTGAGATACATTTTTTAAAATAAAAAGAACCAAAATAGCTCTCATTGGCCTGGCTTGGTAGGCAAGCCTGACTTCCTTCTTTAGCAATGTGTACAGCATCAAGGCGTTTTGGGTTTGATAGCTCACTCACAACATGTTTGTGAAATGAGTTCTCCTCTCCATGTGAACATGTCAGGCTGATATATAGAGAATAATACCATAGGTAGGGGCTAATAATCACAATTTGAATGATGTTGCTGTTGCATAAAAAGGTTGGAGTTGTCTATTGAGCCAGTGCATGGCAGAGATAAAATGGCATTCAGGATGGTCCAACACAGTCAATGCCTTCTTAGTCCATACAATAATATATTGTTTAGTTTTCCCATACTGAAACTCAAAATCATGCATAAAGGCAACTCACAAACACAAAAAATACAGAAACATGGAGAGATAAAATATATACATGCAATACACAAAATGCTTTTCTTACCTTTAGTGTAGGTCTGTTTCTTTTCTGAAGCATCTGTTCAAAGCCAAGCACACAGGAGGCCAAACAAATATTCATATGATATAATTGGCCACAGTCAGATAGAAGAAATATTTATTTGAAGAAAAAAAAAATTGATCTTATAGAAAGTCAACTACATTTCGAGCAGGGTAGTTGAAACACAAAAAGTAAATATCCATTGCAGAAAACTCTTTGTGTAGGGACGGTTTAATTGATCAAAAAGTAAATTTGCATACCTTAACATTTAACATTAAATACTTTGTACATCTCTGATAAGGACTTTCGTTACCCAGTACTTTAGAGAACTTATATAATGAAATTAAATATGTATTGGTACAAAGAAGAAATAAACCTGTCTCCAAGAGGTATGGGTTTACCCATTTATATATAAAATATATTAAAATATATAAAATATATTATCTGACACCCATGCCCCCATCACAAAATCTTACTAGTAGTCGTATATAAGTCAACATGTGCCAACATACACAAACAAACATTGTTATACCATCATTTATCAATCAAAAATGAGCCAACATTCAGACAACTTTGATGAAAATGTAAGTGCACCTTCATGGCATTTGCATCACTGCAGATGGCGATTAGACTCAGATTCTGCTAAACAAACACACTTGATCAACATGAAGTGGTGCCACCTTTATATAATTGTTGAACTTTTTTCTTTGGCATTGAGCAATCAAGTTTGATGTAACACGTCATGTGTAGATCTACAGCTATTCATTGGTGTCAAATTATCTACTCTGCTCTTCAGTGGAAAAGGATATTAAGCCATATCGATTCAGTAAGGAAGTCCATCATTATAAAGCAAGAAATATTATCAACAAATTCAGTCATTATCAGTCCATGTGGTACTCATAGCCCTAGATATGGTAAAAATTCTACCGGCTTCTAACAGTACAGCAAACATTACAGTTTATGATTTTGCAATTCGGAAAAGAGCAAACAACTAATGCTTCATCAGCCGGATAGCCATCAGAAAATCCCTTCTCCTAAAAAAAAAAAAAAACTTGCTGTACAGCTAGAGTTTGCAAACCTCAACTATAATACCCTCAGGAAGGATGAGAGCAATAAATAGAATCCTGTAGCTTCTTACAAGACTGGTTGTTGGTCAGTATGCACCATCTTTACATATGTCACGGAAGGTACATTGTCAGTCTGTCTGGCTGTGGTTTGTAAGTTTTTCCAAAGCTTTCCAGAGTTTAGGTTATTTACATAACTGGACCATATTTGCTGGTGAACTTAAAAAAAAAAAAGAAACAGTGCGAGGTATATTATTTAATACCCTGAGCAACACCAAGCTTATGTGGCTTTGTAAGGATAAGCAAGTCTGAATTCCTCTCAGGCAATGCAAAATACTAAACATACAGTGCACTTTCTTGCATACAAGGTACCTACAGTATGTCTTAATGTTACTTACAATACAAACTAAACCAAAGCTGTATTCCCTAGGAACAATATTTTACAACACTACATGCATTGCCATGGTTTCCATTTATACAGAATGTTTGCACGACGTTCTTTAATGTGAGCAAACTTTTCAATAGTTCTTTTGTTGACTTCTGGAATCTGATTTATTAGTTCCTTTTCCATTGATAGCGTGGCTAATGCATTTAGTCGTGCTTGAGTCATTGTGTTTCTTAAAAATGTTTTTATTCTCTTCAGTGTAGAAAAACATCTTTCAGCTTCAGATGTTGTCATGGGCGTTGTAATGACAATTCTCAATACCTTTAGAGTCTCAGAAAAAGATTTCTGTAGGTTATTTTGACATAAAAGTATATATAAAGCCATGGCACCGCCTGTAGCCTGATGAAAATCCTGTCTTCCATACAGGATTGATAGCGTAGTCTTGACTTCGTAGTCTTGACTTTGTTAGCATTGGATATGCTTCCACTGTTTCACTGAGAGCTGCACTAGGAAAACATTTGGCATGTTTTTAAACAGCTCACTATGCAGTAGTGTTGCACTGACAAGATGCCTTGTAAATGCAAAGCGCTCCCTGGCATGCACCACAATAATGTCACATACTTCTTTTCCTTCCTGTATCAAGGTACTTATCTGCAGTTTGCGGTTTGTAAATTGACAATCATGTGGCAATTCAGATTCCAAATTGTCAATGGATTCCCGTACCTTATTGATGCTTATCACAAAGTCTGAAGTGGCCCTTTGTACAAATAAAGTATCAATGTCTCGCTTTTGCAACTGATTGTATAAAATATTGACATGAGGCATTATGCTGTGGAACATAAAAAGAAAAAAAAGAAACTCCTTGTCTTCCAGAGTTCTGGTAAAGCCCTTTGCTTCACATACAGAAGTGGAATCAAATGTAGTGTTTTGTGTAATAGATTTCATGCATTCTACAAGGTCCTCTCTGTGTTCGTGAATTATAATGATAGCTCGAATGTTGAAGTTCCAGCAAGTTGCAGACCCTCTCGGTATTCTTCTTGCCACTATCTGTTCAAGAACTTCAGTCCGTTTTGGAGAAAGGGAAAAAAATGCAGTAATGCCACCCAGCTCTTTAAAGAAAATTCTGACTCTGGATATTTTCGATGCAGCCTGATCCATTATTAGATTTAGTTGGTGGGCATAGCAGTGGACATAGTGTGCATTCGGGTATATATCTCAGATTTGTTTTTTAACCCCACCAGAGGCACCAGGCATGACACTAGCGCCATCATAGCTTTGAGCAATTAACTTCTCTTTACCACTCCGCTCTGGTAATATAAGGTTAAGTTCATTAAGAATAGTTGCTGAAATTGTATCGGCCGATGAATCTTTCAGATACGAGAAGCAATAAAATCTTTCTACCACCTTGGAATTGCCATCAATGTAGGGAAAAACTGTGTCTTGGTAGAGACGTCAGTTGTGTCATCGGCCTGGATAGCCACGTAATCAGTGCTTCTTAATTGCTGTACAATGGTTTCTCTTGTTACCTCTAGCATACAGTCAAGCAACTCATTCTGGATTGTCTTAGTGCCTTTAAACACAGTTGCACTTTTCAAGTGTGCTTCCATTGCACTGTCTATACTGGACACAAAATCAACCAGCCCTCTGAAGACACATGGATTTAGTGAATCTTCTGTTTCATCATGGCCTCGCAACGCCAATTCAAAGGCTCCACAAAATTTCACACAGTCAATCAATTTTGATAATATATAACGGTTCTTATCAACCTCCTCATTATGTTTCATTACTCCCTTGTGGTAGGCTTCATTTAACTGGAGTGAAATATTTGATTTTCCAAACAAAGAAATACATTGGTCAAGTGGGATTCACTGGAGTCGTGTCTCTTTATTTTTTCTGCCAGATGCTTTAGATCAGTAACTCCTGTTCTAGTCCAGCTAACTTCACACCCAAAGAGCAAGCAGGGGAAACAGAACAAGGCATTCTTAGTAGAACTGTCTGTAAGCCACTCCATTTTATCAAACCATGTTCGTGTAAACCTGCGTGTGTAACCTTTCCCCCGGTCTTTTGCAGACTGCTCAATGTGTATGTCCGGTTTCTCTGGTCCTAGTGCTTTAACACGAAGTTTGTCTTCGGTGTCATTCCCAGCAATGGTTTTGTCAGTAAACTGTCTACTGTGTTCATTTTTGCAAACAATTAAATGAACAAGACAAAGAAAGGCTAAACTAGATTATAGATTCTTCCTCCACTTGCAACTGCACTTCAAGTTACTTTTTAGCAACAGGTGATTAACTTTCTGCTGATTTAGTAAATCATGCCTCCTGATAAAGTATCTGCTGAGTTCCTTAGGAATCTGGAGACAACTTTCTGCTGAGTTCCTCTCTTCTTCCTATTGATAAGCTATCTGCTGATTTCCTTCCTGGTACTTGTCAAACTATCTGCTGATTTTCTCTGGTGCCTGGAGATTTTTTTTTCTGCTGGTTTCCTCTCTGCTGCCTGAGGTTTAGCTGTCTGCTGACCTTCTCCCTGGTGCCTGCAAATAATTGAAATATGATATAAGCTTTGAGACTATGGACCAT
The DNA here is from genome assembly GCF_031143425.1 of Pleurodeles waltl. NCBI lineage: Eukaryota > Metazoa > Chordata > Amphibia > Caudata > Salamandridae > Pleurodeles > Pleurodeles waltl. The sequence continues at coordinate 381,703,679 of NC_090444.1, read as the reverse complement.
TGGATACACATCAGAAACCACTGAACAGCTTGACTATGTTAAAAGCTTTTCATTCTGCATTTTTCATCAACATTGTCAACACCAGAGCAGTGCGTGCTTTATTGGCGACAAAAATGCAAAAACCCAGCACTCTCAAAACAACGTAATTTATGCATTGTGCTGATATGTTGTGGTTTAACCTTTTGCATTGCAGAGTTCAATCATGAAAACTTATTTTTAATATGCTTACAAATACTGTTCCTTTGCAATGTATTGCTGCAAGTTTTCAGAGTGTGTTAGGGTGTGGTCCCTTTCCAGGGCCTTCCAGAGACTTTGCCTGCAACATGCCTGGGCGTGGTTCTGGGCTGGGCCAAGACTCTATAAAAGAGAGCCAGCCCAACTCCCAGTGCTCACTATTCAGAGGTCCTGGTGCAGACCAGCAGCTTCTTCCTGAGCTCCTGTCCCGGCGGCCTATTTGGATCTTCCAGTCTTCTGCCCTTCACCCTTCATTGGTGATCATTGTTCCAGGCGGTAAGATGGTGGTTGGACTATCCTGATACCGTAATTGAGAATTTTCATATTCTTGGTTTAATTCTTAAATGAGTAACAGATTACTTGCGCGCTACCATTTCTTGACATTTATATGGTAGTTTACAAATAGGCAAGACGCGCTATTTGTTTCATAAAGGTTTGACTTTGTTATTCATTGCGTACTACCATTTCTTGACCTTGGCATGGTGGCTTAAGAATCGGCAAGACGCGCAATTCGTTTTATGGAGTTTAAACATTGTTGTCCATTGCACGCTACTATTTCTTGACATTTGCATAATGTTATACGAATTGGCAGGACGCGCAACTCGTTTCGTGAGGATTTAACTTTGTTGTTTATTGCGCACTACCATTTCTTGACATTTACATGGTGGCTTAAGAATCGGCAAAAGAAGCGTGATTCGTTTCACTGTACTTTGATCTTGTTATTTATTGTGAGCTGTTATTTCTTGACATTTACATCGTGTTTTACGAATCGGCAAGACGCGCGATTCGATTAATGATGATTTGACTTTGATATTCATTGGGTGCTTCCATTTCTTGGTATTTTACATGGTGACACTCGAATCGGCAAGACGCGCGATTCTCTCCTCGAGTTTAATTCATGTTGTTTATTGTATGTCACTATTCTAAGATATTTATTATGTAATATTCGAGTTGACAAGTTATGTGATTTGTTTCCTGAATCCATATTGCGTTATTCATGGTGCACAATCCTTTTATGGTGTTTACTATATATATATATCTGCAATATGCGCAAGTTGTGTTGAAACATTTTAAGAGTACACAGAAGGCCAGAGTTTCTAGATGCAATATTGTATGGTCCTAGTATACATTCTCAAAACAGGATTTATATGACTGGTTTAAAATTTTGTCAGAATGTTTTTCTGATTCTCATGTAAAGGAAAGTACTTGAATAAGAAAGTTTTTATTTAATTCATCTTGATTCCCCTACAGGCCATCTTGAAACTTAGTCATTTTAAACTTAACTCTTAGATTGTTCATGTTTTCAGAGTGACTAGGCTTAGAATCATAGTCTAGTATTGATTTCAGGAGATATCATTTTCTTATTGTGTGTTCTAACCTTTTTCTTACTACAGGTCTCCTTCCCAGCTGTTCCCTTCCTAATCCCCTCTTCCCCTCTTGAACTCTCTCAGTCTCTGTGATTTATCTATCAGAGTCTTGGAGCTGTTCAGTGGTGGACGTGTTGGGAACGTGCACAGACACAGAGGATCTGGTGACTCTGACAAACATCAAGGAACTGTGGGTAAGAATGATGCAAAGCAACACAGCGCTGGATTTAAGGTACTGTGTTCAGCAGGTGGGTTCCTGTAGCTGGCCCACATTCCGTTACGGTCGGCCTGAGCTAGTGACTTTGACCCAAGAGCTTTTCTTGACGTCATCAAACACCCTCTCTCACCTGCATCCAGTCAGAAGGTGGACGAAGGCTGAGGACTGACTGAGGTCAGAGATGCACTCCGTGCATCCACGTTCTGCAGGCTGTCAGTGCCTAATTTTTGTGAACAGTTCTGAAACAGCCCACCTGTTTAAGTCCTCAAAAGCTGATACACTTTTACATAGCGTGATTGTGCTCGGTTTTTTGGTTTTCAATTTCAGCGCGATCGCCAGTGCTTAATATGTGCTTGTTGTTTCCAGTGCTGAGCACCGGCACTTATTTTGGAGGGCCAGGGCTTATTCTTCTGCCTCAAGCATTTGCTGCGAGCAAAAGACACATATAGGAAGGGGAAAACGAAAAAGCGTCACAAAGGGAGAAAGTAGAAAGCTGCTAGAGTGAGCTGAAGGGGTAGGGAGTGACTTTATATGGATTGAAGAGGCCCGAGATGGCTTCAGGATTACGCCGCCTGCGTATTCCATGTTTGCACGTTTAATTGCAGCAGCCGCATGTTTAAAAGGAGGGCTTTGGGCACCAGCACATTTTTATTTACAAATTAAGCACTGGCGATCATGCTGGGGTTTGCATGGCACGATCGCGCTCGTTGTCTTTTCTTTCAATTTATGTGGCAAGAAAAGTCGGGTTAGGAGTTTACACCGCTAATAGCTCTAACTCGATAAAATGCGATACCCGTTGCATTGCAAATGCTTGCTGCCACCGTTTGTTGATAGTGCCGATGGTCTCACATTTTGTCCAAACACTTTGCCCATTTATTTCTGATGCTGTGACACTTTCTCTTTATGTGCGCCACACTCTTGTTTGCTTCAATTTAAGCTGACATTTGCTGTTTACAAAATTAGCTGTGACAGAAATGATCACAAAATGTCTGCCAGTTGAGCTGCTTTAGTAACTCTAGTAAGAGAGTAATAGCTGTTCTCAGCAGTGCCTAAATAGTCCCAGCTCCCCTGACTGGGAGGCGTGTTCCCTTGGTGAGGGCTAATTCTTCCTCAGTGCACTAGTGTATCCATTCACAATTGGTTGGCGTGTGTTTAAGGGCTGAGCAAGAAAAGGCCACTCGTGGAGCTCAGACCCCCCACTGCTTGGTAAAATGCAGCTTCTAGTGCCTGATAATAGTGCAACCAGCTGCTTGTAAGTGAGCCAGAGAGGGTGGTATGGCACCACCATTTACTGGACAAGATATACGTACCTGGAGTTGAGGCACGTAGCACCACTGCATTAATACATGTGCATGTGGATATATTACTCACTGCACCCTTCTGTCATTATCTGGTGGTATGGGCCTCAGACACACGTCACTCTCTGTTATTATATTAGTGTATATGGAAATATTCCACATTGCAGCCCTCTATTGATAGATAATACTCAGTTTGGCCCAGTTCAAAATGTGCTTTGGAGGATAAATCCCTCAAGTCCCCTAAGGATGATAGCTTGGCTCTCTTGGCTTGCTCATTCAATCCAATTCAAGCAGATATTGCCAGCCGTCCACTTTTAAAATTCATCATCCCAAGCGCGTCTGCCGCTGTAAAAAAAAACTAAATATCCTGAGAAATATCTGGAGAAACACGAGAACTCATATCTATTCTTCCCACACAGAACCTAATTCAGAGTGTTGTGGTAATATTCTACATAGTTCTGCCCTAATGCAATATTTATATGTTTTAGGTACCGCTGGTTACTGCTGAGTGTTATTTATAAACTAGGTTGTAGATAGCCACATACCTACTAATTCCCCATACCCATGTATTATCCCCTCATGAGCCCAGCTAAGTTTCCCACGTCTATGCGTGACTAGTTGTTCCAGTCTATGTTTCACCTTTACGTTATGGAACTTGTAGAGTTTATTCTATTAATAAACCGACACTAGTCCCAGAGTGCGAAGAAAAACTGGACTTGCGCTGCTAGAGACAAATTGAATCTTGACAGTTAACCTCATTAAACCTGTCATTCAATGACTGTTTCAGTTCATAGCAGCAAATAAATGTGCTTGGGTGGTCATGTAAACTGTTATAATACTCTACCTTAGGTCCTCACACAAATACAATCTTGACTAATAAAATGTAGTCCCACCTGTAACAACAACCCGACAGCCAATCACTTCTACTCTTTCTTTTGAAAAGAAATCGCATTCGCAGCCCGTAGTAACAGATTAGAACACAATCCTATCAGCAACAACTTCCCCTGATATGACTTAAGGTTTGCAATAATATCCGCAGTAATATTTTCCTTTTAACTTGTCCTCCGCCTACTCTTGCCTCCCAAGACTATTTTAAGGCTTTACGAGGCTCAGGCCTCGGGACGCGTGTGAAATTAATCTGGCGGCTGTATTTATTTGGAATAAATCACATATTGCCTTCGATATCCTTTTTCGAAAAAATGAGGCTACTGCTCTCTCGCTGACTATATTTCCCCTGTGCTTCGTTTACGGCGTTGTTCAAGTGTTAACCGACTGAGAGGATTGTTTTAAAGAGTCCTTCACTTGCCTTCAAAGCACTGAAACGTTTGGCACTGGTGCGCGGTACTGTACATTTCACACTTTTGCCGCATTGAATGTCCCCGAGTTTTTTTACGAGCCCAGACTCTAATTAAAAGTTCCGTTAAAGAAACTGTTATTTTTTCATTGAAGTACTACTAAAACAGTCCTAGATCTCTGCAAGAATTAAATAAATTTCAGAAGGAGCTCAGGTTTTAATCTCATTCCCAGCTCTGATCGAACCTTACCTTTCCTTTGTAAATAACCCCTAGCGTGGACTTTATTTAACTAATTGATTGAACATGGCGCATTTTTGTGTAATTTCCTTATTGCGGTTGACATATCCTATGCTGCCCCTGTGACTGCAGTCCTCGCAAAGCACATTGTACTTTATATTGTTTTGTGAAGGTTACGTGGGGTCTAGAAAGGGACATCCTGCCGGCCCGGAGACCAAACGAGAACCAATCAGCGCTTGATTTATTGGAGACATTTATGGCTATATTATTTGATATTCATTATTCACTAATTCACATACCTAATTCTTCGGTCAAGTCAACTCAATCCATCAAACGTTCGATGCACTGTGTGAAAAATTGCCGCCTGCTACAGCCACACCCTTTCCCAATTCCCAGCTCATCACAGGGTGAGAGGTCCCACCCACACCCTCTGCCTCTGGGAAATTGGGAAAGGGTGGGGTGAATGCTCTCCACTCCCTGATTGACGTGGAGGCTAAGCGCTTCAGGGCGTGAAATAAAAATGCCTGCGGCTAACTTGGCCTTCGCGTCATCAGGGGGTGGAGACAAGGCCTTGATGAGGGGTCTTTGCTGAAGCTGATGACCTCACAGGCCTCAGGGCTGTGAGATTATCAGCCCGGCAAATAGACTCACTTTGGGCCTGCAGTTGAAGTGAGCACGTGACGTTAGTCACGTCACTTCACTTGTCGAGCAACATTAATGCTGGACTGGTATTGGTGAGTGGCTGTTTTATAACGTTTTTATAAAGTTACAAGAGGGTATTATAATTATTTTTTAATTTTAAAATGATCGCTTTTTTTTATAGCTTTGTGAAGGAGGCGGAGCCCCAACACCCATGTAGAGAAACCGCCACTGGGGCCAGGGTTATTTTTGTATCTGTACACATACCGACAATGTTCTTCCAAAAGGGCCGCCAGACTCTTGTACCCTTTGTACCTTCCAATCCTGCTTCAATTGCCATGGGGACTAAAGGGCCACAGCATTTTTAAGCACACACCATAGTTGTTGTGCTGTCGTAATAGTTTGGTGCTTAGCGTGGACTAATGGATAAGGTGAGACATCGGGTGCAGTTTTAGACCGGCCAATGAGTTGTTAAATATGCACATTTTCATTGCCGTGATGGGAAAGGGCACTAATGGTTCTCGTTTTTATTTGCATGCAGGCTTATCATGGCCACCTTTGGGACGTTGCAGTGTTTTCACTCATATACTTCTAATCACTTTACGATTTTGGGATTCCCGTTTTTGACTTTTCAAAATTCTATAAGCTCTGATATCACCAGAGGACTGAAGCTATCCTTGTTTTCATAGACTCGTTTGAATTTTTATTTTCTGTTCTATACAGCTACTTTAATACACTTTGACTATGCAGCTTTATCTATGCTTTGGATCATACGTACTTTTTACAGGTTGCCTTTGACTTTGTCTTCTCATCTTCAAATCTCCCTCTTCTGTGCTAAACACTTCTTTGTCTCTTTCCCTCTTGCACACATCATTGCATGCACTTTGAACTTTTGGATTAAGACATTTAGGTCTTTTTGACCATCTTAACCAAGGGCTGCATCTAGGGTCCTTTTACTGTGTTCTCTTGTTTATTTCACACAACGTTCATTTCGAATGGTGCATCTATGTATGGCACATTTGGAGGAATGAGAGTGAGAATCTCTTGACATTCTAATGGGGTCACATATTATCAATCATACACTGTGGATTTAGATTTTTGAGGCTATCTAAGCCCTCCTTTTTTGAGTAAATATTTCTTGGAAAAGTTGCATACATTGTTTTTCACTGTTCTGTTGTTAGTCAGGCTCACATGTGAAGTGTTTTTTTCTTACACATATTGCAGCCTTGAGAAAGTCCCAGTGACAAAACATGTGTTGGCTGCTTTCCTTTGGACATACTGTCTGAATTATAAGAGAATAGTTCGGGAAATCTGACAAATAAAAAGACAACTTGAAGAAAACGTTTATCCTACCTTTGAATTTGAGAGTTATCATCAGTGTGCTTCGGTACTTCTGGTATGTGTTTTCCGGTCAGGGTCTGTTGTTCCAGGCCAGGCACTTTTTTACCCATGGTGGCAGAGTGGACATACCTGGTGAGCACTTGTTTAAGGACACTGGAATAATTTCTGTTCGAACAATTTACCCTTGTTACTTTGGGCATCTCTGAATGTGCGAACTCTGTATCATTGTCACCATTTCCGTTCTGAGTCTAGATCACCCACAATCTGACCTTATGGATACCTATAGAGATAATGCTCCAAACTCAGAAACAGCTGCTCCAGTTCGTTTGTCACAGTTCCACACTGAGAGTACCCAGGCAGACTCTGTACAGGCATACAGCAGATGTGGGTCTAGCTTTTCCCAATATAGAACAATATGTCCACGCCACCCAACTCCAGTCTGCCTTAGACTAGCATCATGTCCCATACACGAAACCCTGGGTGCTCATCGAACAAAGTTGTTCCTCCACCCCTCTAAACCGTGTCAGGGGGATAAGACCCCTTTATCACTTCCTGGCCTCATACACACCTCTTTATGCCATTCCCACCTTTCTGAGGCCTTGGGACAAAACTAACTGGCATCAAATTACTACCCTCCTCCCCTATTACGCTACATCAGGAGTTCCCACAGGGCATGATGAGTGCCTTCTTTGAGGACTGACGAGGGGGAGTGCCCCCACTGATAGTAGGCCTTTATCGGGTAGGAGCCATGCTGGGCATGCATGCATGTAAACAACTCTTCAGCTATCTCAGGTGGAGGAGTTCCTCCTCAAACAACTTCTCCTCTGGGCAAACACAAAAGCGGTCAAGGAAAAGGATAGTGGGACTAAAACACCCCTTGAGAAATTGTTTACCCAGGAGTTTCCGATGAAGGGCATCACTCACCTGTACACCGCCCTTGGTGGCCTCTCACAGCCACACATATCAATCACATTGGGAGCAAAACTTTGGAACACCATTACCAGATGAGATCTGGCATCGACTCTGGGACCTCCATCTGACTACATCACAAAGCTAACTCCTACAAAATACTCACCAGGTGGTATCTTACCCCAGCAAGTATACATACCATGACAGGGGCTCCTGACCTTTGCTGGAGGTGTTGTGGGGAGCGAGGCACATATTTCCACATGTGGTTACAGAGAGGTAACTGTCTTACATAATAATGTTACCTCATAGACAGCACAGGCATTTTTGCATTCGCTATTCCAAATGGTTTATTTCTCAACCATAGTAAAAATAATTTATAGCCACTGCCCGTTCAAGCATGGATCAGGCAGGGGATGATGGAGAAAATGAACGGTGTCTGCACCGTGCAAAGGCTCGGAGAACATTTTCAATCCCAGTTATACTCGAGTGAATGGATATCATTGACAGCGAAGCACATTTTGCCCCACAATCGCGGTGACGGACGCTTTGAGCAGCAGGTGTCAGCAAACAAAGCCTCCAAGGCAGAACCTACTTAAGGTTCCATCCAGATGGAGAAGAAATATATTTGCTCAATAGATTAAGGAGCAGCAATAAAATTAGCATATGGTCTGAAAAACAGCAGAGGGGCATCTGCCTTCAAAGGTGGTCAGGAGCAAGTCTGACTGTCTAGCTTAGAGATACACAATTAAAACATAATTCGACAATATGGACACTCCTTACTGTTCCCACAGAGAAGGAACCAATTCAAACGAAGCATTAGCAAACTTCCAGTGTCCGCCCTCTTCCCATGAATCAGAATAGAAGAGTTCAATTTATGACCTTCATAGATATTGTGCAAGGGAGGATACTTCTCAGCTAGCCCGTCTAATGGTCAGGTGTTTAGATTTACTGTTCAGCTGGGTAAGAGATACATTCAGTGGCCTTCACACAAAATTTAACAGCAACCACAAGTACTGTTGAAACCTGGCTTCTGAAACAAGAAACAAGAAAATGATTATGCACAGCAAGCAGAAACACATTTAATTTTACATGGGGCATTTCAAATCGAGGCTTACGGTCACTATGGCTAACTTAACATGAACGCACTATATAATTATTAATTGAAAAATCACGAATTGTAGTCAATCTAAATACATAATTGCACTTGAATATAAACAATGACTATATGCAGAGCTGCCAATCTTTCAGTTCATGTTACACAAAAAATTCTGAAAATATGGAAATGTGAAACACCATGTTGCAGGTCATAACACCAATTAAATTAGGTACATTTCAGACATTGCCATATCAAGTGCAATGCTATGGTCTAGAAATAACCTTAAAACAGCAGCAGCACACCAAAAGTATTTATTCAAGGCCACTCACATACAGACATGTTTAACTTGGTCTGCCAATTTGCATTCTGGAATGTTGAGCTATAAAGCATATTGCAACTTAAGACATATGTTTATATATAGCGATGCCTTTAATGGAGCCAGCTGAAGTTTATGGGCCTGTACATCCTTGGGAAATGTGCAGTTCTAAGTCCTAGAATACATACTGTTTTTGGCTAAAAGCCAGGGCAGGCAAAAGGTTTCAGTCAAATAAGACACAGTCACTTGGCAGCCATTTTCATGGGCTTAGTACGCCACATCCTCACATATAATATGCCACAAACAATGATTCACATCGAACAAGGCATCGAATCTTCAGAATGAAGGATATTCAAACAGGCAAATGTTCCTTTAAAACTTTTTTTAAAAACTACTGGACTGCAAACAGCAAATCGTCATTCTCCTCCTCTAAAATTAGCTTTCAATTTCTTAGCATGATACCACGAGAAGTCATGACATGTAAGGCTCGCTTTTATTGCAAGGAGACAAAACAAGTCCTGGTCAAGTGATGTGAAGTGGGGTTGTAGGAGGCTGGCCTGGCTTATAGTAGGTACCTTGTGGTACTTACACCCTGTGCCAGGTCCAGGTATCCCTTATTAGTAGAATAGAGGTGTTTCTAGCAGCTTATGCTGATAGAAGGTAGCTATGGCAAAGCTTAGGCTGAACTAGGAGACATGCAAAGCTCCTACTATACCACTTATATCATATAGCACAATATCATAAGAAAACACAATACTCAGAGTTACTAAAAATAAAGGTACTTTATTTTTATTACAATATGCCACAAGTATCTCAGTGAGTACCCTCAGTTAGAAGGTAAGTAATATACACAAGTTATATGTACACAAACCCAAACAGGTAAGTAATAGTAAGAAATGTAATGCAAACAGTGTAGAATTACAATAGGATGCAATAGGTGAACATAGGTCTAGGGGCAACACAAACCATATACTCCAAAAGTGGAATGTGAATCACGAATGGGCCCCAGACCTAGGGGAGCTTGTAGAGGGTCGCTGGGTCTGTAAGAAAACAGTCAGGGTGTCCAAGATACCCCACCCCAAGACCCTGAAAAGTAGGAGTAAAGTACCACTACTACCCAACTAGGACACAATAGTCGTGATAGGGGGATTCTGCAAGAACCACAAACACCAGCAAAGCACTGAAGACGGATTCCTGGACCTGAGGACCTGCAAGGCAAGGGGACCAAGTCCAAGAGTCGCGATAGTGTCCAGGGGGGCAGGAGCCCAGGAAACCCCGGATGAAGGTGCAAGAAGGCTGCCTCCGGATGGAAGAAGCTAAGGATTCTGCAACAACAAAGAGAGATAGGAACTTCTCTTTTGGATGGAAGATGTCCCACGGCGTGGTGGAGGTTGCAGAAGTATTTCCACGCAGAAATACCACAAACAAGCCTTGCTAGCTGCAAGGGTCGCGGTAGAGGTTTTTGGGTGCTGCTGGGGACTAGGAAGGACCAGGATGTCGCCACTTGGAGGAGGAGACAGATGGGGCGCTCAGCAACTCAGAGAGCCCCCACAGAAGCAGGCAGCACCCGCAGAAGTACCGGAGCAGGCACTTAGAAGATTTGTGAACCAGAGCTGGCTCAGAGTCACAAAGGAGGGTCCCACGACGTTGGAGCCCAACTCAGAGGGTTGAGCACTGCAGGACAGAGTGCTGGGGACCCAGGCTAGGCTGTACACAAAGGAATCCTTGGAGAAGTGCACAGAAGCCGGAGCACCTGCCAATCACGCAGTACACAGGTTTGCAGTCTAGCGTGGGGAGGCAAGGACTTACCTCCACCAAACTTGGACTGAAGGATCACTGGTCTGTGAGGGTCACTTGGATAGAGCTCCTGTGTTTCAGGGACCACGCTCGTCAGGATGAGAGGGGACCCAGAGGACCGGTGATGCAGTCTTTTGGTGCCTGCGTTAGCAGAGGGAAGATTCCATCGACCCAGGGGAGATTTCTTCTTGGCTTCCAGTGCAGGGTGAAGGCAGACAACCCCCAGAGTATGCACCACCAGGAAACAGTCAAGAAAGCCGGCAGGATGAGGCGTCACCATGTTGCTGTTAGTCGTCTTGCTACTTTGTTGTGGTTTTGCAGGCGTCCTGGAGCAGTCAGCGGTCGATCCTTGGCAGAAGTCAAAAAGGGAAGTGCAGAGGAACTCTGGTGAGCTCTTGCATTCGTTATCTCAAGAATACCCCAGAGAAGAGACCCTAAATAGCCAGAAAAGGAGGTTTGGCTATCAAGAAAGGAGGATTGGCTACCAAGAAAGGTAAGAGCCTATCAGAGGGGTCTCTGACGTCACCTGCTGGCACTGGCCACTCAGAGCAGTCCAGTGTGCCCCCAACACCTCTGTTTCCAAGATGGCAGCGGTCTGGGACACACTGGAGGAGCTCTGGGCACTTTCACTGGGAGGTACTGGTCAGGGGAGTGGTCACTCCCCTTTCCTTTGTCCAGTTTCGTGCCAGAGCAGGGCTGGGGGATCCCTGAACCGGTGTAGACTGGCTTAGGCAGAGATGGGCACCATCTGTGCCCATCAAAGCATTTCCAGAGGCTGGGGGAGGCTACTCCTCCCCAGCCCTTCACACCTATTTCCAAAGGGAGAGGGTGTAACACCCTCTCTCAGAGGAAGTCCTTTGTTCTGCCTTCCTGGGCTGGGGCTGCCCAGACCCCAGAAGGGCAGAATCCTGTCTGAGGGGTTGGCAGCAGCAGCAGCTGCAGTGGAAACCCCAGAAAGGCAGTTTGGCAGTACCCGGGTTCTGTGCTAGAGACCCGGGGGATCATGGAATTGTCTCCCCAATACCAGAATGGTATTGGGGTGACAATTCCATGATCTTAGACATGTTACAAGGCCATGTTCGGAGTTACCATTGTGACGCTATACATAGGTAGTGACCTATGTATAGTGCACGTGTGTAATGGTGTCCCCTCACTCACAAAGTCCGGGGAATTTGCCCTGAATGATGTGAGGCACCTTGGCTAGTGCCAGGGTGTCCACCCACTAAGTAAATTGGCACCCAACCTTCACCAAGTGAGGGTTAGACATATAGATGACTTATAAGTTACTTATGTGCAGTGAAAAATGGCTGTGAAATAACGTGGACGTTATTTCACTCAGGCTGCAGTGGCAGGCCTGTGTAAGAATTGCCTGAGCTCCCTATGGGTGGCAAAAGAAATGCTGCCCCCCATAGGGATCTCCTGGAACCCCACTGCCCTGGGTCCCTAAGTACCATATACAAGGGAATTATATGGGTGTACCAGTGTGCCAATGAGAATTGGTAAATTTAGTCACTACCCTGCAGTGACAAATTTAGAAAGCAGAGAGAGCATAAACACTGAGGTTGTGGTTAGCAGAGCCTCAGTGATACAGTTAGGCACCCCACACGGAACACATACAGGGCACATACTATGAGCACTGGAGTCCTGCCTAGCTAAAACAAACATACATGCAGTGAAAATGGGGGTAACATGCCAGGCAAGATGGTACTTTCCTACACAACCCCCCCCCCTTCAAAAACGAAGGACAATAAGACTAGCCTTGTCCAGATGAGGCTTCATTGTCTAAGCCTCTAAGTGGAAATATCTGGAGAGTCCATCTGCATTGGAGTGGGTACTCCCATGTCTATGTTCCACTTTATAGTCCATTCCATGTAGAGATATGGACCACCTCAACAATTTTGGGTTTTCACCTTTCATTTGCTTTAGCCAAAGTAGAGGTTTGTGGTCTGTCTGAACAATAAAGTGAGTACCAAACAGGTATGGTCTCAACTTTTTCAGTGCCCAGACCACAGCAAAGGCCTTCCTCTCTATGGCAGACCAATGCTTTTCTCTAGGGGTCAACCTTCTGCTGATAAAAGCAACTGGTTGATCCTGGCCCTCAGAATTCAGTTTTGATAGTACTGCCCCTACCCCTAATTCAGATGCATCAGTTTGAACAATGAATTTCTTAGAGTAACATGGGCTTTTTAGGACAGGTGCAGAGCACATGGCCTGTTTTAGCTCATCAAAAGCTTTCTGACAGCTGGCTGTCCATAATACCTTCTTAGGCATTTTCTTGCTAGTGAGATCATTAAGAGGGGCTGCTATGGAGCCATAATTCTTGATGAATCTCCTGTAGTACCCTGTGAGGCCTAAAAAGGCTCTCACCTGGTTCTGAGTTGTACGGGGAACCCAATCCATGATAGTTTGGATTTTCCCCTGTAGTGGTGCAATCTGTTCTCCACCAACCATGTGGCCCAGATAAACCACTTTCCCCTGCCCTATCTGGCACTTTGAGGCATTGATAGTGAGGCCTGCCTTTTGCAGGGCCTCCAAAACTTTCCATAGGTGGACCAGGTGATCATCCCAGGTTGAGCTAAAGACAGCAATATCATCTAGATATGCTGCACTGAAAGCCTCCAACCCTTGCAGGACTGTATTCACCAAACTCTGAAAAGTGGCAGGTGCATTTTTAAAACCAAAGGGCATTAGTGTGAATTGGTAGTGCCCTCCTATGGTAGAAAATGCAGTCTTGGGTTTAGCATCTTCTGCCAATCTAATCTGCCAATACCCTGCAGTTAGATCAAAAGTGCTAAGATACTTGGCAGAAGCCAGTTTATCAATGAGCTCATCTGCCCTGGGTATAGGGTGAGCATCAGTTTTGGTTACCTGATTGAGCCCTCTGTAATCTACACAAAACCTCATCTCTCTCTTTCCATCTTTGGTGTGAGGTTTTGGTACAAGCACAACTGGGCTAGCCCAGGGGCTTTCAGAAGGTTCAATCACCCCTAAATCCAACATTTTCTGCACCTCGTGTTTAATGCAGTCCCCGACACGGTCAGGATGCCTATAAATTTTACTTTTGACAGGCAGGCTGTGTCCAGTGTCAATTGTGTGTTCACACCAGGATGTTGTACCTGGTACAAGTGAAAAGAGGTCTGAAAATTGGCTTAGGAGCTTGATGCAGTTGTCTTTCTATTCTGCAATCAGACAATATGCTAAAACTACTCCCTCCACTAAGGCATCTGCTTCAGTGGAGGAGAAGAGATCAGGGAGAGGGTCACTCTCTTCTTCCTGTCCCTCATCTGTTGCTATGAGCAGGGTGAGATCTGCCCTGTCATAGTAGGGTTTTAGGCGGTTGACATGAATCACCCTAAGGGGACTCCTGGCAGTGCCCCGGTCTACCAAATAGGTAACCTCACCCTTCTTTTCAACTATGAGATGGGGTCCACTCCATTTGTCTTGGAGTGCTCTTGGGGCCACAGGCTCAAATACCCACACCTTCCGTCCTGGTTGGTACTGGATCAGGACAGCCTTCTGGTCATGCCATTGCTTTTGTAGCTCTTGGCTGGCCTGAAGGTTTTTCCTGGCCTTTTTCATATACTCAGCCATTCTGGATCTTAGGCCAAGTACATAGTCTACTATGTCCTGTTTAGGAGTTTTTAAAGGTTGTTCCCAACCCTCCTTCACAAGAGTAAGTAGACCTCCTACAGGGTGCCCAAAGAGGAGTTCAAATGGGCTGAAGCCCACTCCTTTCTGGGGTACCTCCCTGTAAGCAAAAAAGAGGCAAGGTAACATGACATCCCATCTCCTCCTGAGTTTTTCAGGGAGTCCCATTATCATACCTTTGAGAGTTTTATTAAACCTCTCAACCAGACCATTTGTTTGTGAATGGTAAGGGGTGGTGAACTTGTAGGTAACACCACACTCCTTCCACGTTGCTTTTAGGTATGCAGACATGAAGTTGCTACCTCTGTCTGACACCACCTCTTTAGGAAAACCAACCCTGGAAAAGATTCCCAGGAGGGCCTTTGCCTCTGCAGGAGCTGTAGTGGTCCTTAAAGGTATGGCTTCAGGATATCTTGTGGCATGGTACACTACCACCAAGATAAATCTATTGCCTGAAGCAGTAGGAGGGTCAAGGGTGCCAACTATGTCAACCCCTACCCTTTCAAAGGGCACCCCAACCACTGGAAGTGGAATTAGAGGGGCCTTTGGAGTACCACCAGTCTTGCCACTGGCTTGGCAGGTCACACAGGACTTACAAAAGTCTTTTGTGTCCTCTGGCATATGAGGCCAGTGAAACAAGGGGACAAGTCTTTCCCAAGTTTTCGTCTTGCCCAAATGCCCAGCCAAAGGAATGTCATGTGCTAGGTGAGAAGAAACGCTCTGTACTGCAGGGGAATGACCAATCTCCTGGCAGCTCCAGGTTGTGGGTCCCTTGACTGTGTACAAGAGGTTGTCTTCCCAGTACACCCTATGACTGTCACTGACATCCCCATTTTGCTGCTTGACAGCTTGCTGTCTGAGACCCTCTAATGTGGGACAGGTTTGCTGTGCCACACTCAGCTCTTCCCTGGCAGGCCCCCCTCCACCCAAATGCTCAGCAGTATCTGCTGCCAGCTCCTCTGGTGTAGGTTCTGCACAGGGAGGAAATTCCTCTTCCTCAGAAGGGGAATCATCTGTAGAGGGAGGGATAGTGGGTAGGGATTTATCCTTCTTACCCCTAGCTTTAGGGAGCACTTGGTCCATTGTTCCAGGATCCAAGTTACCCTGTCCTTTTTGCTTCTTGGCCTGAGCCCTAGTTAAAGCAAAAATATGCCCAGGAATGCCCAGCATTGCTGCATGGGCCTCCAACTCCACTTCTGCCCAAGCTGATGTCTCCAAATCATTTCCTAGTAGACAGTCTACAGATAGATCTGTGGCTACCACGACTTTCTTTGGACCAGTAACCCACCCCGCCCCCCAGTTGAGATTCACAACAGCCATGGGGTGGCTAAGAGTGTTGTTATGAGTGTCTGTTACTTGATACTGCTGACCAAGTAAGTGTTGATCAGGGTGGACCACTTTTTCTATCACCATAGTTACACTGGCTCCTGTGTCCCTGTAGGCCTGAACCTCAACACCATTGATTAGGGGAAGTTGCTTGTACTTATCCATATTAAGGGGACAAGCAACCAAGGTGGCAACATCAATGCCACCATCAGAGACTAAAACAGCCTCTGTGGTCTCCCTAACAAGACCAACCCCAGCTACATTGCCAATAGTGAGCCCAGCTACACCCTTGGATTAGGTATTAGTAGTAGATTTCCCACCACCACTGCTATTACTAGGGGCACTAGAATTTGCAGCAGGGGTTGTGGTGGTGGGAGGTTTGGTGTTTTTCTTTGGACAAGTGGAATCACTTGCCCAATGGCCTTTGACTTTACACAAATAACACCAAGGCTTTTTAGGTTGATTATTAGAAGAGGATTTGGACCCACCATCCCCAGAGGATTTTTGTGGGCCTGATGAAGCTTCAGAATGCTTACTTTTGTCCCCACCCTTCTCAGAAGACTTACCATCCTTCTTCTTGCCATCCTTGTCAACCCCTGTATGAACTTTTCTGTTCACCCTTGTTCTGACCCATTTGTCTGCCTTCTTTCCCAATTCTTGGGGAGAGGTCAGATCAGAGTCCACTAGGTATTGGTGTAACAAGTCAGACACACAATTGTTAAGAATATGCTCTCTCAGAATAAGATTGTACAGGCTTTCATAGTCAGAAACTTTACTGCCATGCAACCACCCTTCCTAGGCCTTCACTGAACAGTCCACAAAATCTGTCCAGTCTTGAGAAGACTCTTTTCTGGTGTCTCTGAACTTAATCCTGCATTGTTCAGTGGTTAAGCCAAATCCATCCAAGAGTGCATCTTTCAAAACTTTTTAGTTATTGGCTTCACTTTCTCTGTGGAAACCCGGGAAAGGCAGTTTGGCAGTACCCGGGTTCTGTGCTAGAGACCCGGGGGATCATGGAATTGTCCCCCCAATACCAGAATGGTATTGGGGGGACAATTCCATGATCTTAGACATGTTACATGGCCATGTTCGGAGTTACAATTGTGACGCTATACATAGGTAGTGACCTATGTATAGTGCACGTGTGTAATGGTGTCCCCGCACTCACAAAGTCCGGGGAATTTGCCCTGAACGATGTGGGGGCACCTTGGCTAGTGCCAGGGTGCCCACCCACTAAGTAACTTGGCACCCAACCTTCGTCAAGTGAGGGTTAGATATATAGTGACTTATAAGTTACTTATGTGCAGTGAAAAATGGCTGTGAAATGGACGTTATTTCAGTCAGGCTGCAGTGCCAGGACTGTGTAAGAATTGCTTGAGCTCCCTATGGGTGGCAAAAGAAATGCTGCAGCCCATAGGGATCTCCTGGAACCCCAATACCCTGGGTACCTAAGTACCATATACAAGGGAATTATATGAGTGTACCAGTGTGCCAATGAGAATTGGTCAATTTAGTCACTAGCCTGCAGTGACAAATTTAGAAAGCAGAGAGAGCATAAGCACTGAGGTTCTGGTTAGCAGAGCCTCAGTGATACAGGGCACATACTATGAGCACTGGGGTCCGGCCTAACAGGATCCCAGTGACACAAGGGCTAAAACAAACATACATACAGTGAAAATGGGGGTAACATGCCAGGCAAGATGGTACTTTCCTACAAGGGTGCACTATGCTATGTACTGTATTACATTTTAACACAGGAATACTCTTAAGAATAAACAGTTTGAAAGCCTAATGACAGCAGGTTTCCAATCAGGGACGCGAAGCTTGGCACAAGCATTGATGACAGCCTGACCCAGCTCACAGCCTTGGGCAGCAAATCCCACACACAGGCTGAACGTTTTTCACGTTCATAAGAAATTGTTACCCATCCTTGCTCCCTCTTTCCTCTTCCTTTCAGTTTTGAAAGATCATTCTGACTGAGATCGCCATAACCATGGCACCCAACTCTGTGGATCTCAGCCACTTGGACTTTTACGGGAGGCCGGGTGACCCGGATGTAAATTACATGCAGCCTCTGGCCAGGCATGGCAAAAGGTGATAAATAAAAGGGTTGTAGACCACTCTGGGTCTTTACGCCCATACCATACTGTTAGTGTCTTGTGGTCGTTATTGCCAGGAGCATATATACATATATTGTAAGCCTTACTTAAGGAAAGAGCCGGTATCCTGGGTCTCATTTCACTTGGCAATGAGGGTGGATTACTCCCTCGTGTCCAACCCTCACTGAGCTCACTACGCTCCACCTGAGCCCCTGTGCCATGCCGCTGACACATCTGACTTGGTGCGCCCTCCTCCATCAATGATGCACACATCATACCTCCTCAATCCGCTATCTCCCTCAAGGTTGAACTATCAGCCACCCGGAGCCCCTCTGCACCTCGGTTCCTGCATTCAGCTTAAGAGAAGGCCGCTTGACACCTGCAGGCCCACTGAGGAGCCATGTGACTGCACAAAAACATGCAGCCCCACCCAGCAGCAGATTGAATTCCTCAACTGAAGCAGAGCATGTTTGTGGGATATGAGCAAACTCACGGGCACACCAGGGACAGCACAAGGCAGGCAAGTGTACTTACAACTGGAAAACAAGTGCTGGAAATAGACTAAGTAAAGGACAGCAAAAGAGAAAAAAAAGAGGAAAATAAATTAAAGAGGAGTAATAAAAAGGTAAAATAAAGGAAAGTTGCAGAAATAGAGTACACAAAAGCTAGGAGCGAAGGGGAGAAAAGCAAGGGCTCAGAGGTGCCCATACCAAATATTCTGAATATTACAAGAACCCACAGGCCCAACTACCAGGCATATATGAACTGGCCCACTGAGAGACCTCACCAGCAGCATCAGCACATCAAACACATTTGGGACAGCACACCCCACGGCCACATCTCTGTTGACCAGCTGCAGACCCCCCTCCCTGTGCCAACATCACGGCTGATGAAGCAAAAGCAACCCCACTTCAAGTGCAGCGCCAGGGTGGATGGCATTATGGAACCATTCAGCAAACTAGCAGATCCCACCACAGCCGCACCCCGCTGTTGCATATGCGTAGAGAGACTAGACAACTATTTTGTGGCGACCAGAGAAACCAACAGAAATGTCAAATGTTTGCTGCTACTTCATCATGTGGGGGAGGAAATCTCTAAGTTGTTCAAACATCTGCCCAACATTAGTGCCACAAATGATTATGATGTGGAGGTGAGGGCCTGCAATGCCCATTTTGACCCCCAATTCAGCCCTGACTTTGGACAGTTCAAACTACCTCAAGCCCACCAGCGGGAGGGGGGAACCCATCAACGCATTATAAGCGCGACTTCGTGAATTGGCCAGCACATGCATGGCTGAGGAACAGCTCAAAGAGATAAAGGCACAACCGATACAAGGCTGTCGCAGCAAGACATTGAGAGGCCTCATCTTATGCCAACCCATCATAAGCTTAGATGACATCCTCATCATGGCCAGGTCACTCGATGGATCGAGCCATCACTCAAGTACCAGGGAAGATGCCTGCCATAAAAGTAGAATGTGCAGATACCATAGCTACAAAAGGAAAGCATAACAAGCCATGGATGCCAGCTACCACCACACCAAGGCCACACTGTGGGGACTGCGGAAGGGAGGCGCACCCCCGAACGAATACCCCACCCAAGGATGCACTTGCTCCAACTGCGGGAGAATCAACTACTTCGCCTCCATCTGCTGAGGAGGACAACAAAGCAAAGGGGCAACAGGAAGATGGGTGCCGATCAAGGCAGTGCCACAACTATTGCTAAATGAACCAGAACCAGCAGGGACAGTTAAACACCAATCGAGATACCAACAACAAGGCGATGACTCTCCATCAGACGACAAAGAAGAGGTATTCCACGTCTCCTTCACAAATGAGCTTAAGAAGCACTGAAGACCACAGCCATCATGCTGAATCAAAATGGCTGGCTCGGAAGTCAAAGCCCTCATTGATACAAGGGTGTCAGTTAACGTGATAGGCATCCAACAATACTGCTGCCTTAAACTTAAACCGACACTATCACCATCTCAGACTAAACTATTCACATATGGCAATCAGACACCTCTGCCGCTTAACGGCCGCATGACAGAGTGCGTCAAATCCAACAACCAAGAGATCCATACAACATTCCATGTAGTCGACAGTGAAGCCGACACCCATCTGGGAAGTGATGTGGCCGAGGACCTGCAGATTGTGTCATTTACATGCAGTGTCAAATCCTGTCAGATAGACGAATTATTACAGCAATTCCCAGGACTCTTTGACAAACTCTGATGCCTCAAGGCTGCCCCGGTCCATCTATACATCAATACGACCACCAAACCCATAGCCCTCCGTCACTGGCGAGAGCCCTTTCACCTAAGCCCTCTGGTTGAGAAGGAGCTCAAAAGACTGGAAGGCCTGGGAGTTATCAAGAGGGTTTCGGATCCACGCCATGGGTGTTCCCCATGTTCATTGTCGAAAAACCTAAACAACCTGACAAGGTGCACCTATGCATCGATATGAGGCTACCCAATAAAGCCATCAAAAGAGAGAGAGACATGACACCAACCATGGGCGACATCATTGCAGACCTCAACGGAACACAATGGTTCTCCAAACCAGACCTAAACTTGGGTTACCACCTGCTGCTCCTGCCATAAAGGAGCTGGTATGTTACAACGTTCTTAACTTATCTAGGGCTACGCTGGTACAAAAAAACTGAATTTCAGGAACTCCTCAGCTGCCGAAGTATTTCAAGCTGCTATCAAAGAAACCCTCTCATGGCTCCAGGGTGTTATGAACAATAGTGATGACATCCTGATCTTCTTGAGGACTGCAGAGGATCACCACAAACACCTCCTATGGTCTACTCTGAAAAGCCTATGGGAATATGGGGTCACTCTAAATTTTCTTTCTTCCAGAACTCCATTGGGTTCTTTGGTTATGTATTCAAGACTGCATACAAGTAGACCCAAGGAAATCGCAAGCCTTCAAACCGGCCCCGGTGCTCACCCTGGTATCAGAAGTCTGCAGCTTCCTTGGAATGGCCACATACTGCAACCGATTCATCCCTAATCTAGCAATGATTGCTGAACCTCTGTGAGCCCTCATAAAAGCAGATGCAGTTTGAAAATTGGATCAATCTGAAGAACAAGCCTTCCAGAAAATCAAAGCTGCCCTATTAAGGAAAGCAACAATGGCATACTTTGACCACATGCGACAGAGAGAACTATTAGTAGATGCCATCCCCATGGGGGTCGGTGCTGTACTTACACAAGAAGTAGAACCCGGCAAATGGGCGCTGTTGGCATTCGCCAGCTGAGCACTCACCCCGACAGAGACAAGATACGCCCAAACAGAGAGAGGCTCTAGCCATTAAATGGGCTTGAACCTATTTCTACCTGTATCTCTGTGGGAGATATTTCACAGTTGTGACTGACTATAAGCCTCTTGTATCCCTGTTCAGAGGCACAGTCCCTCATCCACCACCCTGGACAGAACGCTGAGCCATCCAACTCCAGCATTACAACTTCAATATTGTATACCGGCAAGGGGCCAAGAACCCATCAGCCTTTCTAGCAGCAATCCCATCAAGAAGGCTGAAGAAACCGAGTAGGATGCCAAAGCATCTGAAGACTACATCCATCTGATGATCCAAGGCGCGTGTCCGATGGCTATGAGTCTGAGCGAGATCCTGGAAGCCACAAAGAATGATGCCCTGCTAACCAATGTATCAGATGCCATACGGCAAGGGTTGTGGAGTAACTTCCTTCGAGACACCCACCATTGGCAAGGGGTAGACAGAGAGAACCTCAAGCAGTTATGGACAATCCATTACGAATTTGGCAGCACTGCAGGCAACCTTATAGTGTGAGGTCACTGGCTGGTAATCCCTGTGAGCCTGAAGCTCCGTGTGACATCCCTTGCACATGGAGGGCATCAAGGCACAGCCAAAGTGAAATCACGTCTGTGAGCAAAGGTGTGGTTCCCTAACCTTGAAGTGATTGTTGACGACCTTGTACAAAGATGTCCTGGCTGTAAACTCACAAGTGCTCAAGAGACACCTGTACCTACCAGCACAGACGAGCCATGTACCACCCCTTGGTTCAGAGTAAGCATGGACTTCGGATGTTTCTCCAATGGGAGGATAACAATGGTCCTGGTAGATGGACACTCCAAATATCCCACAGTTGATGTTCCGGATTCGACTCCGTCAAGGTGGCTCCTGCTTTGGAGAAGGTATCCACACTAACTAAAAACAGATAACGGGCCTCCATTCCAAGGAACAGAGTTCAAGGTGTTCCTTGAAAACCTAGGGATCCGACACCGCCGCATCACCCCTCAATGGCCACAAGCAAATGGGGATTCAGAATGCTTTACGTGTACCCTCAATAAAGCCCTGAGGATTGCGGTCCTGGAAAAGACTGACACTGGACTCAGACTCCACCGATTCTTGAAGAGTACTGAGGGACTACACATTGAACCATGCAACAAGCCTCATGGACTATAATGCTAAGAAGGAACAGGAGGGATGGAATTCCAGCTCATCCCGAGTAGACCCACAGGAGGCCCAAAACAGATACCAAAGAAGCACAGCACGTGCAAGTGAAAGGAGACATGCCATCGTCCAAGACATTGTGTGTGGTGATGATGTAATATTGAAAGATTGAAGACTGGTATGGAAATTCTGGACACCATTTGAGCCTGGAGGGTAGTCAAAGTTGATAGGATGATGGTGACCTCTTGTAAAGGCCAGGAAACTGTCATGACAAATGTATCCTGGTTCCGTAAAGTGATGACTCCCAGCACTGGAAGAGACTGAGCAAGATGCAACGATGGACAGTTTCCTCACAGAAATGGTGGAATACTGCTCAACCCCAGACACCCCAAAGCAGGGTCGAGAAGAGGAACTCAGGAATAAGGGCTGTCAGAGGAAGCACGTGAAGAGCGGAGAGCTGGCTGCTCAGACCACCCCTGCTATGGTTTGAGACCTAATCCAATCCACCGCCGAGCCGACTCAGAGACTATGTGAGAGTGATTCAAGTTTAACATTTTGTACCAAGTTGGGGAGGGATGTAGTGTGCAACCCGGAGTGTTAAGGGTTGCCCGGATGTAAATTACACTCACCCTCTGGCCAGGCGTGGCCAGAGGTGATAAATAAAAGGGTCGTAGACTGCGCTGGGTCTTTACACGCTGAGGGACTGGAGTATGATTTTGACTCTTAAAGTGTGTTTGAAGATATGACAGAGCTAGGAATAGACCGTTTTCTTTGCTTGACAATTAATTAATTGCAGGGATGCGAGAAATTTATCAAAATAGTGTTCGTTTAACACTCGAGGAGTGACACTTGGCAGGGCAGTATATTTGATGAGTACTGGCATGTTATTGAATGAAAATGAAAACTAGTCACCAGAGACAACCGACATTAAAACTGTATTGGAGATGCAAAATACCTCTGATTAAAAATTAAGGCAGAGTGGTTAGTGCACCAGATGGAGGATAGGCATATCACCTCACACCTTTCAATAAGCAAATAGCTTCCAGCACCTTAAAGTACATCAACTAAAATACATGGCAATAGAAGGTTTAAATGCCCGCTTTCTCTTTAAATGCCAGAGTCTCCCCGCCCCCCTCACTCAGGCCAGGTGCTGTGCTGAGCTCTCACACCCACCAGCGCAACACAGGGGGCTTCGGAGGTCTTTGTTACACCCTGGAGCTGCTGACCATGAAGCTAGGAAACCAGGTTTGTGTCTCGGCAACAGCCCAAACATGCTGTGATTCTGGGCAAATCACCTAATCTCCCAGTGCCTACCAAAACATGAACGTATCCTTGTGTAATATAATGTATGCTCATATAAAGCGCTCCAATATCTTTGGTTCGTGTTCGCACTAAAATGCACGCCTGAAGTGGGTGTGGAAGGATTAGATCAGAGTCGCCGGTAAGAGAATCTTCTTTTATTAGATTGCCAGTACGGTAACAAGGGAACAGGTCCGCTTCCTCGACACATCCAGGCTCAACTGACACAAGGAGGATTCCAGCATCAGGGACGCTGGAATCCTAGTGTGTCACCGGCCTCCACATTCTATAAAGCTAAGAATTAACTCACACAGAACACATCCCCTTCCGTAAATTCAAATAAATAACTTGGAACAATAAATTAAAATAGCAACACACAAAACAAACATATAGTGATAAAACATAAGAAGAGGAAATTCCAATTAAAATTATCCGGAGTCCGTGTATGAGGCAGAAATATACCCTAACACATAATCCTTCAACCAACTTGGATGGGTTACTTTCCTCTTCTCCTTAGGTCTCACATCTCCATCAAAATCATCATCAGGAAGAGAACAACCTCCTTCCGAAATTCCAGAAGGTGAAGAGGTGTCTAAGCAAACACCCTCTGAAACTTCAGGAGGTGCAGAGGTGTCAATTAACTCATCTTCTAACCAATCAGACCTTCCTTCCTCATTCCTAAGACCCATCCCATCTTGCCTAATACAATACTTATTATTGAATAAAGCAATACGTTTAAGATTCCAGACTCGACCATCACTCAATCTAACCGCATTATGCAACACTTCCCTCACTTGTTCAGGATCAAAATATTGGCTCTCATTCTTTCTTACTTTAAAAGGCTTCCTAACACGTACCCAATCACCCACAACAATTTTGACCGGTTTCACATGATGAGAGTGGTCATAGTACACCTTATTTTTTTCTTGGGATTTGTCCAAATTATTTCTCACAAATTCCAGTGACCAATTCTCCACACCAGCACCAAACAACCACGCAGGATTATGCTTACCCCTGGGTTTTCTACCTCTCATAATGACGAAAGGACTCAAACCTGTTGTTGGATTCTCAGTAATCCTGTAAGCCCACATCGCTTTGAACACAGCTGTGTGCCAATCACAAGTATTCATAGAGCTTTGAATAACACTCTTAATGACCCTATTGAATCTCTCAACCGTACCATTTCCACTGGGGTTGTACAAAGACGTAGTTTTGTGTTTGACGCCCAGTTTTTCAAAATACATCTTAGCAGTACTAGAGACAAATTGCACACCGTTATCACTCAACAATTTCGTAGGAATTCCCTCCGACAGAAACACCTTGTCCATAAATTTCAATACAGAAACTGTGTCTCCCCTCTCTACTATACCAATTTCTGGCCACTTAGAAAATAGGTCAATAAGGACTACCACATACTCTTGCTCATCTCCAACAGGACCAAACAAATCGACAGCCACACATTCCCATGGTTGCTTTGGTAATAATTTTTGATCCATAGGAGGTTTTAAAGTACACAAAGTTTTGTCCGCTGAAGAACACACTTCACATGACCTTACAAACCTTTCAACTGCTTTATCCACCCCCGGCCACCAAAACAAATCTTTAACCACTGACTTAGTGCGAACAACACCAAAATGACCTTCATGGCACAGATCCAAAACAATATTTCTCATACCATGTGGTGGAATTACTTTATTTCCTCTCAGTATGAAATTTTTCTCAACAGAAAGTTCATGCCTAACTTCTCAGAAGTGTCTACTTTGCTCCGTAAGTAGATCTTTCTTAGGCCAACCTTCCAGGACAAACTTCCGCACCATTTGCAAATCTAAATCTTCTTCCATTTCCTTACACCACAAATCCTTATCAAAAGAAGAATTTCCAGTGTCATGTATCAGAGCAACACTATAGTCTTCCCAAGGATCATCCACACAACCTTCTAAAGGGCACGGAAGCCTAGATAAACAATCTGCCATCAGATTGTTTTTTCCAGGAACATACACAATTCGAAATAAAAAATCCTTCATACGCACAGATAATCTTAAAATTCTCGCAGAAGCCATTACACTACCTTCTGATGTGAGAAGCTTAATCAGAGGTTTATGATCACACTGGATAGTGATGTTCTTACCCCAAATAAATGTACGAAAGTGTTCTAAAGCCCAAGCACATGCTAACGCCTCCTTTTCAATGACAGAGTACTTCTCCTCTGAAGGCGAGAGTGATCTAGATGCGAATAAAATAATCCTCTCCATTCCATCTTTCCCTTTCTGGGCCAATACAGCGCCTAGACCTTTATTTCTAGCATCCGTAGTCACTACAGTATCCAAGTCAGGATCAAAACTCTCTAAATTCATTACCTTGCTCAAATTATCCTTAACACTCAAAAATTCCCTTTCGCATACATCACTCCAAATAAATTGAGTATTCTTTTTCAGCAGTAGTCTTAAATTATAAACCTTTCCTGCAAAATTTGGGATAAATTTCGCACAAAATTCAGCCATTCCCAAAAATGATCTTACATCTTCCTTTGAAGTTGGAGTTGCTGCATTAACAATGGCACTAACCAATGATGCTTTCGGTTTCACTCCCTCACCACTGATTTCATGCCCCAAATATTCTACACTTCTCCTGGCAAACTTGCATTTGCTCAATTCGACAGTCAAACCCTTACTTCCCAACACCCCTAAAACATGTTCCAATCGTTCATCATGCATTTTCCGATCACACCCAAACACCAAAATGTCATCCTGGAAACACATAACTCCCAAAGATTTTCCAAATAACTTATACATGAGTCTTTGAAAAACTGCAGCTGCAGACGCTAGTCCAAATGGCATCCTTTTATACTGGTAACAACCGAAAGGTGTGATGAAAGCTGTCAACGTCCTTGATTCAGTTCCCAACAGAATCTGATGATAGGCGGCTGATAAGTCAATTGTTGAAAACCAACTTGCACCTTTAAGATTTGAAACCATTTCATTAATTTTAGGTAATGGAAAGCGGTCGATGACAATATTGTCATTTAAATATCTTAAATCGACACATAAGCGAATTTTCCCATTGCTGCGTCGAGCAATAACCACTGGTGATAACCATTCTGCACTTTCTATAGGTTCAATCACATCCATCCCTACCAGCTTTTCCAATTCTTTTGCAACTTCATCCCTTATCATCAAGGGCACTGGTCTCACCTTATGGATTTTTGGTACAGCGTCCATTTTTAATACAATTTTATGCTCAAAACCAACCAATTTTCCTAAAAGTTTTTCAAAGACCCTGGGAACTTTTCTCTCCATTACCGTAGACAGGGTATGCCCATCACTTACTATCAACACTTTTTCCTTGCTGTTAGGATCTAAGATCATGTGAAGCTGTCCTTGATCCTGCCATCCAAGAACTGATGGCCCCCTTTTTGACACATACAATTTTCCTCTGGCACACCTATTTTTAAAAGAGAATTTTAACCATCTAAAACCAACGAGATCAACCTTGTCTCCTGTGTAGCTTTCAGGTCGCACATCAGGTTGCAAAAGTTTCCCACCTAATCTATTCACGAATGTCTTATTCCATATATCCTCATTGACTATAGTGAAAGGTGAGCCAGAGTCTGCGTACATAGTGATTGGAATTCCATCTATTTCCATATCACACATTGGTTTCCCTTTTGTTTCAGCGTCTGTTATGTTCAAAATAAAGTTTCCATCTACAGTATCCTCTTTAGATTCCAAGTCATCATATTCTTGGTGTTCAATTCCTACTTGAGCATTGCCATTTATTATGCATTTAACTATTTTCTTTTTATTCCTACATACCTTCGCAAAATGACCCACAATGCCACATTTACTACATTTCAATTTCAAAGCTGGACATGATTTAGCATACGCTAAATGTTCCTTGCTGTCACATCTGTAACATCTTTTTTCACCGTTGTTACTTTGTGGTGTTTTCTGTTCCTTCACTGTTCTACGATTATTTATCCTGCAGATGTTGTCAAAGCTCCTCTCAGCCGATTTTAATTCTGAAACACACCGTTCAGAAATCTCCGCTTTCCTTACAATAGCCACAATTTCCTCCAATGAGGAGTCACCATTAATCCATAATCTCTCTTGAATGGATTGATTGTTGTTGTGCATGACCACTTGATCCCTTATCAAATCATCTTGTATTGAACCAAACTTACAATCAAGGGCCAATTTCTTTAAGTCTGCCACATAGTCATCAACAGATTCACCCTTCTCCTGTTTTCTTTGAAAAAATTTGTAGCGAATAATTCCAATGCAAACTTTGGGTGCAAAGTATTTATCCAGGTCTTGCATAGCAACACCAAAAACACAAACATCTCCACTTATAGGGCTCTTCTGCATTTTGTTGTACGTTTTCAAACCCATAGGTCCCAACGAATGTAGTAAGAGTCTTTTCTTTTGTTCTGCAGGCATCCTGTTATCAAGATCTATAGCTCCTATATAGTTCAGGAAATAATCTTTCCATTCTGTCCACTTTACAGGTGGATTATTCCCAGCAGCCCAAAATGCTTGTGGCGGAAAAATCGTGAAATTGGGCTGTGCCATATCACCCACACTTAGCTATGCGGATTCAACAAAAACTGTTACTAATTTGAGGATCTCCTTGACCTGTTCCCTTGTTTGAAGAAGAAAGAAAAAAAAAATGTATATATTTCTAATTCTGTTGTTTTTGTAGTATACTTTATTTCTGTTGAGCAAAAACCAGCCGTATCAGCCGCCAAATAACGTTGTATGCAAAAGCGTGTAAAATATGTAAACTGTGTAGAGCGTCTCTGCGATACCTTGAGAGTCTCTGTTGCCAAGTAAACAACGCACAACTTGAAATTGCACTTGAGCGTATTAACGCGTCTCCGTTGCCTAGGAGACGACACGCGAGTGTAAACACGCGCCTGCAGGACGAGCGTATTGACGCGTCTCCGTTAATTGCACTCGAGTGTATTAACGCGTCTCCGTTGCCTAGGAGACGACACGCGAGTGTAAACACGCGCCTGCAGGACGAGCGTATTGACGCGTCTCCGTTGCCTAGGAGACGACGTTCGAGCAGCAACCCGCGCTAACAAGTCGATTAACGGTCCGTGCGCGCGCACGCTACCACCTAGCACGTCTCAACAAAACAAAAACAAAACAAAAAAATGAATACAGACAAAAATAACCTGAGTGACGCCACTCCAATAGTGGTGCTGATCCTGGACTTGATTGAAAATAAGGATCCCAATGGAAAGTGGAAGCTGAAGCAACGCAGTCAGTGCTTCCACCACCCTCGTCGCCAGATTGAAGTGGGTGTGGAAGGATTAGATCAGAGTCGCCGGTAAGAGAATCTTCTTTTATTAGATTGCCAGTACGGTAACAAGGGAACAGGTCCGCTTCCTCGACACATCCAGGCTCAACTGACACAAGGAGGATTCCAGCATCAGGGACGCTAGAATCCTAGTGTGTCACCGGCCTCCACATTCTATAAAGCTAAGAATTAACTCACACACAACAACGCCCCTGCAGGGATCAACTCTCAGAAAACAGTTGCAGTGACTGCATTTTGTAAATGTGTGGATTATAAATTGAAAAATAAACTTATAACTAAGTGGTTTGCGTTATTCTGTCAAGCCTGTTAATTTAAGAAGGTATCAAGTACAGTATACAATCATACATAAGACGGCGTTAATGGATATGTGGTTATATAAACTAATGGCTCCTTACCCACAGCGTTCTAAAGAACTAGAACGCAAAACGTAATTTGAGACAAAACTTGAAGCAGTCACGCACGCCATATTGCTGGAACGGAAGCTTTAGACATCATAGCGGATGAACTTGGATCTAAAAAATTAAGCAGAATACTTTCAAGAAAAGCACCCGTGTTTGGGTGGTTGACATATCGTTACAGCTTTAGTAAATGCTATGGCCCCTTTAAGTTTAATTTTCCTCTTCTCCCTGCACAATCGCGAGTTCGCCTCCTGAAAGCCCGTAGTTATCCCTTCATGCATCGCGCTATTTTGACTTCCGCGTTTGGAACCGGAGGCGCTCTGTCCCATTCGTAAACTCTATAATTGTATCTTTCCAGGCTGCTCCTTCGCGCCATCCCTAGAAAATTGAATCAAAGAAAGGCAGCTGAAATTGCTAACCAATCGGAAGCGGCTGTCATTGGATAGGCGTGGCTGGGAGCGGGGAACCCACGTAGTTCTGCTTATCACGTGGCTTCGGCACCGGGGAATTGGTCTTTTCCTGTTCTCGAAATTAACTGCCACGCTACCTAGAATTCCTCGACGGCTTCTAGATGTATCCCATGTCAGCCTTCACCGTGGAGCCCTTGGGTAAGTCTACTGCTTTTCGGAAGGGAACAGATCACTGGGGTGTCCTTTTACCGAGGCAGTATTTGTGTACAGCAGCTCGTTGCCAGTGTAGCAATCTAACTCGCACGGCATTGTGTTTCCAGCGCCGCTTAGTCCCTGATCGCAGCTTCCAGTCTGCTTATGTGTGCCCGTTCTATGTTTGACAGCACTTGTGTTTGACACCAAGGTTTCATGTGTGACCCTTGATAAGAAGCTGACATGGGATAAATATTAGAAATGACAACCTCTGTCTGTAAAGGTCTAGAAACTGGTTTACAACTCGCGAGGAGCATATTATGCTAGGTTACCAACCTCTCTAAATGTGACACTGGACTTGACTGCCGTGGCACCCGGATACTCTTCTCTGGGTCCTGTGTGGGAAGCCTTCAAACCAAGACCATGAGTTTCAAATCCTATCAGAAACACATACACATGCACATTTGGACATTAGACTTTCAGTGCTTAAATGTTTTTGTTTCGTGATTACTGTGAGCTCCACACACTTCCAAAGGACAGCCAGGGAATCAAAGGAGCCTTGCTTTACCTCTGGCAATGGAGGGGAGTAAGACGTGATTGCCACTTAAAAACTCTTGGAGGAAGTTCCTAAACCAAAGGAGAATAAGAAATCTCCTAGTTAACGTGAAGGAAAGTTTCAGTTCTATTAAGGACACAGAGGTGAGGATTATGCAGTCATTTCTTCACTTTTATTGTTACTGCAAGTTCATATTTCAAGGGGGGGAAAAAACAACAACACTGTAGTAAGCACTACAACTCCCATGAGTCCAACAGCATGGTCATAGTAACCATAAACCAATAGAAGTACTGTCCATATAAATGCCTGCCGGGTCCAGTCTTTCCTCTTCTTCACTGTAGGAAGTTAAGTACAAGCAGCCTCAGTCCGTTTTAGATTTGCATCCTAGAACATAAGGAGAGTATTAATCCTCCACCATTGAATCTGATGACTCTAAGCAATTCTGATCTGCACTAAGATGTCACAACAACCTTACATCTTAATGAAATACTTTCAAAAGAGACGATGACTAAGACCAAATGGTATCAAGATAATACACAATCTTTTCAGAAACGCTATAAATAATCCAGTAATTGTGAAAAAGAATAATACCTGTAAGTATATGGTACTCCTGTATAAGTCCACCCTCGAACGCATTCCCTTATTTTATCCCAGAAAATCCCAGGAAGGGTATACTGCTGAAGCATGGGATGGGATTATCGTCTTCTCAGTGTCCTTAATAGTATTGAAACTTTCCTCCACATTAGCTAGGAATTTTTTCATTCTATGTCAGGACTGCAGGTGAGGATTATGCATGTTCAACGCTAACTCTCCACCAGCGACGCAGCTTCATGAATACACTTGAAATATAATTTTTTTCATAGTAAATTCTGTTGACCAGTCTACCTTATCTTCCAGTCTGCCATCTACCTGTATGGCTTAAGAGACAATCGCTTCTCTGGTGGAGTGCGCACCAAAAAGGCGAGCATCTATGCCAGCCTCCACCATAATCCATTGTACCCACCTGACAGTAGTCAGCGAAGCAACTGTCTTGTGTGATTTCTTGATGGTTATTAAAAGTTGTTTCTCACCTGGTGGTCTTACCTCCTCGTGTGCCTCACGACACAAAGTTTAGGATAACCTTTAAAACTATGGTATGATACCTGGTATTTGTTTTAGTTTGTTTGTCTCTCTGTCTGGATATAGTAAATGGGACCCCTTCTGGTGTGAAAACACTTGCCATGATGTCCAGGGCCGGACACCTGAAAAGAAATGAGGCATAGCAGCATGGCCAGCTTTGCTGATAACTTTTTCCTGGATAAGAATTGGTTATTCTGCCAATCCGAAAAGGAGACAAAGAAATCTATTAACATCCTATAAATCTGAATACCTGGGTTCCGGGGGCCTAGACATTCTGATGCCTTTCAGTAGCTTACAAACCCAGGGGTGTTCCTCTCCACTGGGAAATTATTGATGGGAAGGTGACCTGATATGGCTGATCTAAAGTATTTAACTGTGATAAGCCAATCCTGATTTGTATAGTTCCTCCAGGAAATTGATTTTGTATGACGGGGGGCCCCCCGCTGGCTCCACGTCTCTCCATACACCAACATGTCCATTGATTCCAGGCTGGTTTATATCTCTTGGTGGTGCCCGACGCCCGTGAGTGTTCGAGGTTGTCAGCCTCTTCTGAAAGTTCGATGTCTTGCCATCCCCTGAAATCCTCCAGGCCATCAGGTTCAGGTGTCCCTGCCTCACCAAGGGATGTGGACGTCCTGCTGGATCCTGTAGGTTCCCTAGCGCTGATGGCAGTCTCAAACGCTCCATCCAGGATAGTTCCAGGAGCATAGGGAACCATGCTTGTGATTTCCCGATCGGGGTGACAAGTACCAGTGATGCTTTCTACCTCCGAACTTGGGCTGCCACTCTGGGGATCAAAAGAAAAGGAGGGAATGTGTAGTCCTGTTCCTGTGTCCAGTCCTGCACGAAGGCATCCACTGCTCCTGTGTTCGGTATCTGGGAAGCTGTGCGTTCAACCTGGACGTAAAGAGGTCCACACTCCAGGGTCACTATTGTTCAGAAGGGACAGGGCTTGCAAAATTGAGAGATCCAGTCGCTTGAATCCTTAAGATGTCTGGAGTTCCAGTCCGCCACAATGTTTTGAGATCTGTCTCTGTAGGCAATGGGGGCAAAAGTCCCTGGCCAGGGTTCTGGATCGGGTGCCCACCAATCTGTTGATATACTGGACCGCTGACGTATTGTCCATCCTCAGGAGAATGCTGCGGGAAACTCTGTCCTGTCGGGGAACGGACTGCAAATTAACCCACAATGAGTTCCAGGCAGTTGATATGCAGAATCAACTCCTTGTGTCCATTGTCCTCCCATTCCATACCTCTGTGTGGTCTATCCACTATTGCCTCTCTGTTTTGGTCTCCGCGGACAGTCTCACTAGTTCCAAGTACTTGAGGCCTCTCCTCAGATGGGATGCCTTTAGTTGTTGCAAGGCCCTGTCATGCAGAGGTCCTGTAAAGATAGCTTGGATCGACGATGACAACAGTCCAACTATCCTCGCCAGTTGTCTGAGAGATATCCCTTCTCTCCTGATAGCTTTTAGAAGCTCCTTTCTGATCCTGGTAATCTTGCTTTCTGAGACCTTCAACATGGCTGAGGTGGTGTCTGTTAGGAACCCCAGGAAAACCATAGATTGGGAAGGGGTCAGTTCCGACTTTCACCTGTTGATGACCAATCCGAGGTCCTTCATTAAGGCAATAGTCGTGTTCAGGTGGACCACCAGCTTTGTGAGCGACTGATCCTTAAGCAGAATATCGTCGAGATTTATGATCAGTCTGATGCCTTGCGTTCTTGGCTTCTCCACAACAGGTTTCAGTAGCTTCGTGAAGCGCCATGGAGAGGCCAAACGGTAAGCACTGGAATTTATATATCTGATCTTTCCATTGGAAATGGAGGAAACAACGAGGTGTGAAAATGGGAACTCTGAAATAGGCATATTTGAGGTCCAATCGGGTGAGCCAATTATCCTGGAGAAGGAGGTCTTGAAGGAGGTAAATGTTCTCCATCTTGAAGTGGCGATAGACTAGCCACTCGTTGATCTCCCTGAGGTTTATCACTGGCGAATCTTTTTGTCTTTCTTTTCCACTAGTAAAAGGTTGCTTAAGAAACCCCTCGGATGTAAACTTGTCTGGGATATAGTTGCCTTGGAAAGAAGTTCCTGGATCGTTTCCCTGATCAACTCTGAGTCCTGTAAAGAAAAACGCATTGGGCGCTGCTTCACATTTTGAATTGGAGTCCCATTGATTTCTATGTAGAAACCCATGACCGTCTCCAGCACCCAAGGGTTGGAGGTGATCTGGGTCCAGTTGTGGGCGATCAGTCTCCCTCCTAGTCTTAGAGGGGGAAAAAAGGATACTGCTTAACGCTAGAACCTCCTGGGGCATTAGCTCCTCCTCTGGCAGCTCGGTTTGACCTGCCTCCTGCTCGGTTGGGGAAGAAAATTCCCTTCCTGCCATTGTTCTAACCGTTGTTGTGGTGGGCTTGCCCTCTGGAGGAGCCAGATTGGAATGCACAGCCGCAGGAGCGTCCCCTGCCTCTTCCCTCCCCATAGAAACCTTTCCAGGGAAAATCTTCTTAATGGATGACTGCATGTTATCGAGCACCGAGAAGGTAGCAACAAACTTCCCAAGCTCCTTCACGAAGGGTTCCTGGAAAAGGTTGCCTTGCACTATTGGGCCTGCTTCGAAAAATGAAAGTTCCCCAAGCTTAGGGACAATCTTTATCAAGAGAGATCGACATCTCTCTGCGGAAAGGGCACAATTGGCGTTTCCGAGCAGACAGACTGCCCATTGGGGACCCAGGTCTGGGTTGAATTCCGTGGCGACCTTGTCACCTGGCTCTCTGGGCAACACATCTTCTCGGCAGGGTAAATTCCTCAGCATGGGTCCACTCTTGCGGAAGGCTTTCTGTAATCAGTTGAAACCCTCCAGGTGCCCCACATCATGTTTTAGGGGTCCCAAAGAGGTATTGTTATACAAGGCACTGGTTCCTGTCCCTGTGTCACACAGGATTCCCGGGGAGTTCGAGATCTGGCCCATAAGTTTGTCCATCCTGTCCTGCAGGGGTGCCAGTGCTTTGACAATCGCCTGTGAGAGGAGTCTGACCACCCCTGCAGGATGGTGGCGCTGAGGGTGCTATCCCTCCTCTGATACCAGGCTAGGGGAATAAGTGTGGTCCTCAAAGGAGTCTATTTTTTTATTGGGGTGAGAACACTCATGTTCAAAACGCCCTGCAATGTGTACACTAGGACAGCCTGCTTGATGTACTCCAGTATTTAACAATCTGCCCCTAGTGGGTGCCCTAATAAGGCGATGTCTGAACCTTATCGCTAGTGCAGTGTCAGCAAGACTTGGGAGGGAGGAAAAATGATACCCAGAAACCCAAGGGAGGGCTGCAGGCCTGAATCATGACTTGCGCATGCTGTAAGTCTGTACTGCGATGTGGGAAGTGCACTAGAAAACGGATCACAACGTGCCTAACTGTTCCAGAGCATGGCGTGAAAGTGCCCCACCTAGAGGACCTGTGAGGTGCTTGGGCCATAGCCTCCCAGGCACCGCTTCGGGAGAAAGGTAGTTATGCAAAGTCAAAACACGTCAATGATTAAAGTGCGTACAACAATAATACCACAAGGCAACACCTTACTGAGAAAAAACGTTAAGGAAGCGAGGGACATAACTGATGGGTCAGCAGTGAAGAAAGAAAAAGGACTGGACAGTAAAGAGAAGAAATGACTGGATAATCCTGGTCTCCGTTCCTGACATAGATTCACATGTGAAACCCCTCCCTACCATACTATCTGTAGGGTGAAGGGGAGTTTTGACCAGTAGATTCTCCCCCCCCCCCCCCCAAATCAGCATCTGCACCAGGAGCGAGAAGATTGCCCACCACCACATACCTCCAAACCAGCTCCAGGCTGTTGGAAAGGTTACCAAGGTGACATCACAGTCGTATATAAAACAGCCATATGGAACTCTGTAAAAAAATATAAAAACAAGTCTTCTTGTGAAGTCCTAACCACCCTCCCCTTGTGGCTAGATGGGAATAAACTTAGGACACTCTCCCTCATCTCTGTGCTTCCTCCATCCTTGAATGAGTGAATGAAAAACCACTTAATTAAGCATAACAGCTAGTTCCAAAGGAGTGTTCTGGTGCTAAGCTAACCAGACAGCAGCTAACTTGTCTTAAGTCTCCCTGAAAAAACTGATTCATGATCT
Organism: Pleurodeles waltl; assembly: GCF_031143425.1. Lineage (NCBI taxonomy): Eukaryota > Metazoa > Chordata > Amphibia > Caudata > Salamandridae > Pleurodeles > Pleurodeles waltl. The sequence goes on along the minus strand of NC_090444.1, from coordinate 381,667,979 downwards.
CACCACCCAGACAGAAAATGATCTTCTCCCTCCTCTGGCTTTCTGAATTCCAAGGATCTGGTTAAGTCTTTGGCTGGCAGAGCGAAGGGCCCATGTGAGCTTCATAGGCTGCCACTCTTTCTGTAAATAATGATTACCTTTTTTACACAGCGCTCTGAGTTAATGTTAATGCTTTAAATTTGAATCAGAAGCCAAACGCAGTACCTTTAGCCCTTCCCTGACTGATTGCCAGGTGTTAGTGTTCAGAATGAGATGTGCTGCTGCATTCTTGGGTGTGAAATTTAATAAAATATATATACTTGTCCGTAGGACACGTTCCTTCCTAAATTGTTTTGTTAAAGAAAAAAAAAAGGAAAAAAAAACCTCTTCTTGTCCCTTTGGTGCCATGTTCAGTGGCTACAGATTGTGACGGCAATCTCATTATATAAGGGTTCTGATAATAGCCTCTCCGATTATGCAACGACTAATACTATAGTAGGGCTTGAATACTAGCAATTTCCTTATTTTGCCACGTTTCTGCAGATCTACAACCTGGGGCAGTAATCAAAAGTTCCAGGGTTGGATCGCCCTTTTGAGTCTGTGCAAACCTACTACCTTTCATGTTGTATTGGTATTCCACAACCCCTTCTCTAATCTTTTTCAAAACTGGGAAAGGGTGCAAATTTACTCCTAAGAAGGGCAGAAGTGAAACTTCTTCCAGGTTTGGGAAGAAGTGGTCAAAGGGAAAGTGAGCTTCTAAACGCTCAATGTATTTTGCATAAACAAATCTACACATGCATATTTACTTGTGCTAAAATGCAGTTCACGAATATTTTCTAGGAGTATGATTTCCTGCTCTAAATTCATGAAATATGTCAATCTGAGCTAATGCAAAGACACTAGCACAGGTTTGCTTCCGTGACTCCCTTTAAGAATTGGGCTCCTACTTAGGTCTGGCGTTAACCAAGACCATTTTGTTTTTAATAAAATCATATTGTTCCATCTATTGCTGGCTTTACTGTGAGTGATAGCAATCTACTCTTTCACAAGGAGCATTCTGGCACACAAAGCAATTTTGTTCGGTGCCAGAAACTACTGAGGTAATATGTGCTCTTTGAGAGAATTATTTTTTTATTTATTTATTGTGATGTGATGTTTGCAAGTTTTTGCTACAATGTTGAGAGCCCAGCAGTTCCCACAGCAATAAAGTTTTACAAAAGCCATGTCCAAATAAGACACGCATTGACAAAAAACAAAAGACTGACCACCAACGTCGGACCTATTGGCTGTGCCTGTGCTTGTTTATTTTTGTGTTTCTCATAATCTTGTTGACAATGGTTTCACTATTTTTTTTTTTTTTTGTCCCATTATGAATAAGTTTGGGAATACTTATATGCTTCAAAACATTCCACTGAATGATGCTTCAAAGAAATGGTACCTAAAATTTCACAGTAATTTAGCAAATTTTTTTTTTCCTAGTTTTTTTGTGAAGGCAAAGAATCATCAGTCTTTCTTTCAAAGTTCTGAAAATGTTTGCATCTAACCAGAGAGCATTCTGCGAGAATTACACATAGCCTAATATTGTTAAACTTTGCAAACGTGTTCTTTTAATTTTTTTTATTTTTATTGATGCACTGTCAGTAGTGCAGTCTGATAGTCTGAGCTTACAAAATGTATTCGGAGCACTTGACCTAATAATAAGGGCTTTGCATTAATGAACCATAAATATAAGCTTGAACAGCATAGCATGTGGACAGAAATATTACCTCAACTGGAAATAATTCCCTTCCCTGCTCCATAATGTGCTACTGTGAACTGGCAGACATAGGGGTTGTGCTACAGGGGGCTGGGTCTACTTGTCCCAAGGACAAAATAAACATGAAAAACTGTTGTCCGTGACCCCAAACAATGTTCTGGGCGTTGGGCTATCGGAATTTCACACCTGATTCTGTACCAGATGCAACTTGTTTAGCAGGTTCTCAGTTGCTCTGAAATATTGCATAATCAAACCTTGCTGTAAGGAGAACATGGACAGTATTGTTTCAAGTGTGAGGTGGGAGAAATGTAAAGATATTTTTCACTCCTGAATTCCTTGAGAACTAGGTGGCTGTAACTGACCACACTTGCAGTAGAAATTTGTCGAATTTGGTCCACAAAGTTTTTGCCACATCAGTCCCTATAAGGCAGAACCCACCCGCAGGTCATAGCCTGCTCATATCTAAGGGCACTGAATTACCAAAAAGTAAGATCTCCAATTTTATCTGAATTCAACTTCAGTGAACTGTTGCGCATCTGTTTTGCTTTCCTTCTCTTATCTTATGACCGAGCTGACAAAACTTCTCTGGAATGCACTTCTTAGTTTAAAGAAGACATTTATTATTGTTGTTACTTCACCACTAGGTTCCTGAAAGACGAGATTAGTAGGTTGGAAGCAAATGTTTAAAAGTAGTCGCAGCAATGAAAGCAAAATATATCAAAATACTTCTCAATTGCAACGTACACAGCAAATATATGTGATTATATTATAGCATAACTTCAAAGCAAAGAATAAAACTCAAAATTGCTTCACTGTAGGGCTTATCACTGCTTGTCCTCCTCCTCCTATCTTCAAGTTGAAGACTCCAGTTCAACTGCAAGAAAGAGACTTTCTGCCCAAACTGGAGACAGGCAGCTGACGTCCACTCCTGACTGAAGTCCTGAAAGATCTCTCTCTGCTGCTGCCCCAGGGCCACCGTTACCCCTTCTTCTCAGACTGGGGAAAATAAAACAAGCCATTGGAGATTGGCCAGATCTCCTAGGCCCCTCTTCCCAAGGCTGAGCAGAAAGGAAAACACCAAATATACGCTCTCTTATCAGCTAGGGTTTGTGTGAATTCAATTTGAAAAACACAGCTTGGTCTACCATGTGGAAAAACACAACTCATCTGCAATGTTTCAGCTGCAATGCCTAACTCAACGTTAAAGCCAATAGGCAGCTAAACTGAATACCAAATGTAATGTGCTACTTGTGAACATTGAACAACTAATATGCACAGTGGTGAAACAGTCATTGGTCAAATACAATTAATAGCATAGCATCTCCACCCTATGACCAATTAATTTTGTTTACATACCTCTTATTTCAAACAAAAACAACAACAAAAAAACATTATAACCAAATCAGATTTGAATGATAAAAGCCATCACTGTAAAGCAATGGAAGTGGATTAACATTGATCTCATAACCTTTCACATCAGATACATCTACAATGAAAAGACTGACGCTTATATACTCTGATTGGGATAATAACTGATTGAACAGTGTCTCTAAAACATCAAGTTGATGTAGCATGAGTTCTACTCATTAAAAGGTACACGGTCCACCTAAAAGGTTTGCTGGGATGTAAGTGAAAGTCAAGGTTCCACACGAAAAAAAACACAGTTAACTGGTAAGGTTGCTTAGTTCCAGTGGAAGAATGTAATCAAACAAGTTGACAGACTTTATATTGATCCCATGTAGAACTAGAGCTGAAGGCGCCAGTTGCGCGAAATTTATCCATGGCTTTTGTACTTTAATCAATCAGGTTCAGGTTGGGGGGCGGTCCCTCCCCCGACCCCACACAGCACACTCATGGTCAGTGGCGAGTCGTGGTAGGATCTGTAAAAGGAAAAAAAGTATGACTTTTCTTGCCAATAACATTTGTCATCTAAAATGTGCCCTTCTTCTTCCTTTCCTTGTTTTATAATCAACAGGATGTTATTGGGGCCCTTTGTTATGATTTCTGCAGGTTCTGGAGGGTCATTTGGGGATTCAACCCACACCTTAGCACTGAGGTGTTTATCTGCTGCACCACAGCTTCCCTTTCCTTGCACAGTCAGAAGGGCTGGGGCAGACTCCTTCTTTACCAAACCTCCATTCACTGCACTTTTGACAAGTTGGGTAATTCTGTCTCCAATCTGTATGAATGCATCAGATTCTCTTCTAGTTATCAGAATAACTTTGATTTCGACTTGGTAATCTGCAGCAATCACTTCCCCTAAAACCTGATCAATTTGTCATATCTGTCCTGGTAACTTTCCTCTCTCCAACTGATCTTTGACTGTTAGTGGGACAGATCTCTGTTGTGCGTGCTGACAAATAGGACATTGCAAAATCAGTTTTTATCAAATCTAGGGGAATGTGCATCTCTCTAATCTCTGCCCACCTGTAAGTGGCTTTTTCGCCCAGATGTCCAGATTTCTGGTGCACCCGCTTAGCCATCCCCACTAAGTCAGAATTCTGGGTGGACACTTCTGTCTCTGAATTGTTCTCTTTCAAATCTGCAAGGGAATTGAACCAGTTATGTACAAGCCATGTGGAAAACCAAATGGCTAAACCATTGGCAGTGAACCAAGAATCAGTATAAAACTGACACGTCTCAAGCAGCTCTTGCTTTAAAGTCTGACACACATTGTACAACTCTGCATATTGGTTACTTTTTCTTTCTCCTGTGGTAGACAACAACTTTTCAGTAACTGAATTATATGACACTGCTTTCCATTGTCTTTTAGTACTCATGCATTTTAATGAATTATTAGTCAGACAAGCACGCTTTTTATCCTCCGGGGGACACAAATTCAAATGGTGCACTCAATTTCACTAGTGACTCGTTTGCCTGTGGTACCTTCTTCACCCTCTCCTCATCCTGTACAGGGGCTTGTGGCACCTGTTCATGTAGGGCTGCAGTGACTCTAGCCCTGTCTTGCATGTACCAGATCCAGTGTATGATACTAGCCTCCTGTGCCTGTCCTATACTGTGAGATTTAGGTGAACTCATCACCCACTGCATGCTTGATATTTCAGGTTTCAGAATTACATTATCATTTAATGTAATTTGCTCAGTATTCACTAGAGCCCAATAACAAGTCAAAAGCTTAATCCAAATTTCCAGGGGCACACTTGTCCTCCTCCTGTTCCCTCTTGCACTGTGCACAAATCTAAAGTCTGAATTATTTCATTTGCCAAATCAAAAGCGCACAGCTGCTCATGTTTTTTCCTAGTTACTTTGTACCAAAGTGTTAAGATTTCACTCAGATGAGGGCTATACTGTTTCCAAAAATCAAACAATCTCATGAAACTCGGTGTCTCTTGCTTAGTGCAAATAGTAAGAGACTCTAAAATCTTTTGTTTTACCTGTGACAGCATCTGTCTATTTTCTGGATTCCACTGAATTCCCAGAAACTGCACATTTTGCGACAGTACTGCTGCCTTGTCTGAATTAATTTTAAACATCGTACTTTGAAAAAGTAGTCTGAAAATAACATTCTCAACTTTGTTCTCAGTGTAATCTGTTAAGGAATGCACTTCACCTGCCAACAACTGTCGGCTACTCTGCGATACGCTCTGCTCACACTGACCCCCACCTTTTTTAACCTTCTCATTACTGGAAAGGGAAAAGCCAGATTCTTCTAAAACATCTTTATAGATTTCAGCATTATCTTGCAATAATGTGTTCTGGCTAATTTGCTCACGTAAATTATTTTCATGATCTAACTGCCTACATCTCTCCTGCATTTTTCTGTACGCAGACAAAAGTATCCAAACCCTTCTGTCAAGAACAAAAGGGACCTCATTTCTTTCATTGGGCACATTTTCTAAATATGAAAACACTTTTGCTTTATCAAAGCACTCATCACAAGACTCACAAAGTCCTGATAAACAAGAAAACATGTTTCTCACAGCACCATAAAGCAGTTTAACTTCACGTGCATTTTCAAACATGGTCTGCCGTGCTTCTTTAATTCTCTAAACAACAAAAACAATTACACTTTTAAATAGTGCACTTCCAATCTCTAATTCGACTTCCAGACTGTCGTCTAACGCCAAAAGGTTTTGCTTTCCTTCTCTTATCTTATGCCCGAGCTGACCAATCTTCTCTGGAATGCACTTCTTAGTTTAAAGAAGACATTTATTGTTGTTATTACTTCACCACGAGGTTCCTGAAAGACGAGATTGGTAGGTTGGAAGCACACTTTTAAAAGTAGTCGCAGCAATGAAAGCAAAATATATCAAAGTACTTCTCAATTGCAATGTACACAGCAATACATGTGATTATATTATAGCATAACTTCAAAGCAAAGAATAAAAGTCAAAATTGCATCACCGTAGGGCCTATCGCTGCTTGTCATCCTTCTCCTATCTTCAAGTTGATGACTCCGGTTCAACTGCGAGAAAGAGACTTTCCACCCAAACGGGAGACAGGCAGCTGATGTCCGCTCCTGACTGAAGTCCTGAAAGATCTCTCTGCTGCTGCCCCAGGGCCACTGTTACCCCTTCCTCTCAGACTGGGGAAAATAAAACAAGCCATTGGAGATTGGCCAGATCTCCTAGGCCCCTCCTCTTCCCAAGGCTGAGCAGAAAGGAAAACACCAAATACACCCTCTCTTACCAGCTAGAGTTTGTGTGAATTCAATTTGAAAAACACAGCTTGGTCTACCATGTGGAAAAACACAACTCATCTGCAATGTCTCAACTGCAATGCCTAACTCCACGTTCAAGCCAATAGGCAGCTAAACTGAATACCAAATGTAATGTCTAATGCCATGTTAAAGCCAATAGGCAGCTAACCTAAATACCAAGGGGCATATGTACGAACACTTTTTCCCATAGACACAGAATGGGTAAAACCCTTTGCTACATCTGGCCCTAAATGTAATGTCTAATGCCATGTTAAAACCAATAGGCAGCTAAACTGAATACAGCATGTAATGTGCTACTGGTGAACATTGAGCAACTAATATGCGCAGTGGTGAAACACAGTCATTGGTCAAACACAGTAGCATAACAGCATCCATTTGGCAATGGCCGACAGGCAGCCCCGGAAGTTAGCAACTACCGACTCATCAAATTGACGGAAGGCAGTCGTCCATTGCATGCCGTCCCTATACAAAACAATATTAAAACCCCAGGGTTCTACTACTCTAGCGAAAGGAGCAGTGTAAATATTGAATAGTATAGGGCTGAAAGCAGAGTCTGTGACACCCCACAGCTTAGTTTCCTAGAGTTCAAGATATGGGGAGGTAAATAGACCACTTGATCTCTGTTTGACTGGAATGATTTAATCCAGGGCCACACTTTGCCCACAATTCCTCCCTCATGTGTCTTTCCTAGAAGACCATGTGAAACTCAGCTGATGGATCAAGCAAAATTAAATTTGCTTTCTTTCATCAAGCTTAGCCTGAATAAATTCCGTGACCGCTAGTAAAGCAACTCGAATACCAGATCTTAGTTGAAACCCTGGTTGTGATGGGCAGAGTACATCATTATTTTCAATAAACTCTGTAATCTGGTTATTCACCAGCGTCTTTCCTATAACTGGTAAAACTGGCAATAGTGGGTCTATATTTGCTTGAGCAGCTGGTGTTGGCATTCAGGTTTTTCAGTAGAGGCAGGACTGAGGTCTTTTTCTAAAATGGTGGTACAACACCCTCTTCTAATAACAGATTAAATAGATAGTTTGCTACTATATTGATAGAAGGATCTATCCATGGCAAACACTTAGCAGGGGACGGATCTAGGGAGAATCCCAGTATTGCTTTGTCAGAGATTGCTTTGGAGTCCTTTAAGGTGATCTTTTCAAAAGATACAGTATCCTCTGGACTCTCATATGCCACATAAAAAAAAAAAAATTGACATAAATTTGATCCACCATTCTTGAAAAATTTGGAAGAGATTTTTGCATAGGCTTTGAAGTACTGGGAAGGTTTGTTGATCCACTCATGTGAAGAGAAAATACTTCAGTATGCAAAAAATTGACCTTCCTGCATTTGTCTTTGTGATATATTTAGCAAAATCCTCTGCCTTGACCTTAATAATATTTTTTCAGAAAGCCTTGAGGTCTTCTTTATATATCATGTCATCTTCCAGTTAAGCCCATCTTTAGAGACTTTCTAGTTGTTTTTCAGCTTGTAATGGTGAGGTAAACCAGGCTGCAGAAAGTGAATTTCTTTTTGTATACCTTTTTTTTTTTTTTTTGATGAGGGCCAGTTTATCCAATCCTTAAACGGGTCTCAAAATAGTTTAATTGCTTCATCTAACTCCGCTGTCGTCTTAATTTGAATCTGCTCACATACTTCAGTAAGACTAGAATCAGAGACAGTATGCCACAGGTGGGATACTTTAGTTGACCTACCCCTACCTGCCTCCTTATGCTCACTAGGCCTTACCAAGGAAAAAGAACAAAGTATTGGTCTGTACAAGTTAGGGGGGAGCAGCTTTTTTGTAGCTAAAGAAGAAATGTTAATAAAAATGAGATCTAGCCATGGCCATGCTACTTTCTTAACTCCAAATTAAGCCCTGCCATTATATCCACTAGTTTTTCCCCTTCCTTACAGTCAGAAACATCTACATACATTAAAGTCTCCAAGTACTACAAAATTTAAATATTGCAAATAGTGTGGTTCTACTACCTTTGCTAGGAAATCTCCAAAAGAGGGAGAAAGGTAAGGGGGTCGATAGATCAGGAGATGCCAATATAGTTTGTGTTTAAAAAAAGAAAAAAAAAAAAAAGTTTGTTCAGAAATATCAACTTATCCATCCATGCACCCACCCACATCATCATCCACCTACATTCATCTATCCATGTACCCAGCCACACAGTACATGCTCCAAGAACCATATATCCGTGCATACATCATCCATATTCTGGGCCAATTCAGCCATTTATTTATCCGTTCACCCATCTACATGGAATCCATTCATCACCCACAATATACATCCATGCACCCATCCGCCAGGTCACTCATCCAGAGTTTCATCAGTGCAGCTGAAGCAATAATAGCAAAACTTCAAAATGAGTTAAAATGCTCAACATCAATGAAAACTTGGTAGGTGTTTACAAATCTTTGTGCAAATTACGTGGTAGGAAAATAAATTTGAAAACCTTCTGAATAAATGATGTTGTTTTTTCTGTTGACAATATATTTCTGTTCCATTAAGTGCTACGTAACTTATTAACCTTTTGGTAGTCAGGGGTGTGGAATTCATATAGCCCAACATCCAGAACATATTGTTTGGGGTCAAGGAAAACATGTTTTCATGCTTATTTTGTGTTCGGGCTAGTAGGCCCAGCCCCCTGCAACACAAACTGTCTGCTAGTTCATAGTAGCACATTATGAAGCAGGGAAGGGTATTGTCTGCATTTGGGATAATATTTGTGTCCATATGTGTTTTGCTTCACTAATGACCGGGGTGAAACACTCATGCGCTGACAAATCTCTGGAATACACTTCTTAGTCCAAAGAAGACATTTATTATTTCATTACGCAAAGTTCCTAAAAGGAGATTAGCATGCTGAAAGCACACGTTTAAAAATGGTCACAGCAACTAAATGAAAAAATGCACAAATGATTCTCCACTGCAATATACACAACAAATATATGTATCTATAGTATAATACAAAGCAAATAATGAATAAAAAATATCCATCACCATGAGGCAAGGGCATCACTGCTTCATCTCCCTCCTATTCAGCATCAGATTGCCAGATCCCAGAATCGATTGAGGAAAGAGAGAGATCAGTTATCCTCACGGGAAGGATGACACACTCTAGCGTCCTGGATATGCCTGAGATCTGAAAACACTCTGTCCCTGGTCCATCTGGTCTCGGCCTCTTATACTTTGAACAAACGAGAGGAACATTTTAGAACCTCCGTCTCCCTGCAGAAGTTTATGTCTTTGCATTAGTGCAGATTTACAGAAATGTACGGAAGTAGCCTAGGAAATCGTACTCCTAGAAAATATTTGTGAACTGCATTTTAGCACAAGCAAATATGAATGTTTAGATTTGTTCATGCGAAAATATGTTAAGTGTTTAGAAGTTCACTTTCCCTTTAATCACTTTTTTCCCAACCCTGGAAGAAATTTTACTTCTGCCCTTTTTCAGGAGTATATTTTCACCCTTTCCCAGTTTTGGAAAAGATTAGGGAAGAGCTTGTGACTACTCATAAAACACGCAAGGTAGTAGGTTTGTACGGACTCAAAAGGGCATTCCAGCCCTGGAACATTTGCTTAACGCTGCCTCTAACCCCAGTTTGTAAATCTGCAGAAATGAGGCAAAATAAATATATTGCTAGTATTCAAGCCCTACTATTGTATTAGCCATGGCGTAATCGGAAAGGCTATTGTCAGAGCTCTTATATAATGAGATTGCTGCCATAATGTGTAGCCAGGGTACATGGCACCAAAGAAACGAGTACGTTTTTTTTTTAACAGGACAATTGGATTAAGAAGGAAAAAGTCTTATGGGCAAGTAGATATTTTATTAAATTGCACATCCCTAGTAGTGTACTGGAAGCTAGTTCGAATGGTGGTTCCGGCAAATGGGAAGCAGATTAGAAAGACACCACAGCAGCTGTTAGCTGTGCAGTTTGAAGAATGAACCTGCAAAACGAAAAGTGCTGAAATTACGGACAAGTGCTGTCTGTTAAAAGCTTAATTAAGGACAATGGACAGTAGGCTGAATTTATGGACGTTCCATTAAATTACTGGATAAGTGGTCACCCTTATTGCTGCATCCATTAAGTGGCACTAAATTTTAAGAAAAAATGAAAAACTATATTTTCCTAGTGGGTATAGCACAGTCAAGCATGTAAACATTCTTCAGCCAGGAACACCCTGCATCTTTGCACCGTTCCTTGTTAGATAAACTGATCTGTGCAATGTAATCTGATATCTCTCGTTAGAGTGGACTGAGATAGTTGTAGCCATACTGAATGCTCTTTAGAACCTGGTATTTTAGAAAGCAGATTGCCAGGTGAGCCACTCCAAATTATTCTTGTCAATTCATTGACAAATCGTGATTGATTCCTTGGTTCCAATACAGGCTTCCTCTTCTCACATTGTCATGTAGCAGTTTGTTGATTACTTTCCCACAATGGAATATTTCAAGTATTATCTGATGGGCAATGTTGTAGCCAAGGCTTCAAAGTCTGTAGTTTTGGTGCTGCATTGTGGGTGGTACATAAACGTTTTTGCTTTCATTATCTTATTGTTAGTATACCAGTTTAAATAAATGTATGTGAAGGTATATATTCGATTATCTTAAGGGTTTTCTTTACTTGCGCTCATGGGCAGCATTTAAATAACACCATGTATGTTCGTCCCTGGCCTCTCTACAATTACTAGGATTGGAAAGAAGCTGTCATGGATTAAGGAGAATCTGTATGAACCTATTTTAAAGAGAATGTTAGGAGAGAGATTGAATGGTACACATACACCAACCTGCAGTCCTGTTGGCATGCTAAAGAGAAGGGATGACTAAGTGTGCATTCTTTGTTTCAACTCGGGATAGTTTGATTGAGAAATGTGTGTTGGAAGATAAAATGAAGTAACCAAATACCAGTTGTATGAAAACAAACTATTTCAAATGGAACCCGTGCAGTAGCTCCAAAAGAGCAGGTTAATGGGTATTTGAGAAAGTTCACCAAACTGCAAGATTAAGGACATGAAAGTAAAAACACTAGATTTGGAAGGAACCATCCGATAATTACTGTATCTTGACAGTCTATTGTATTGTTGTACTCTTTGACAAAAACTAAGGGTTGAATTCTGCTTGTGGCAATAAATATATATTTGATACGTTTTCAAAAAAAATTTGTAGTTTCTAACAAATTGAAAAGACCATTTGGCTATTCTTGACGTATTGGAGGCTCTTAAGTTTTTATTAGCCATCAGTTGATATTTTTTTGTGTGAATATTTTAACTATAAATACACTGTATTGTCACCCAAAAAAAACAAAATCTACACAAATTCATGGAGTTGAATTAAACTGTAGATTGAGTTTTTCACTGTGCCATGAAAAATACATTTTTACGGCTACTTTTTTTCAAACTAATCATTTATCTGTTGGATTACAAAAGTAATAAACCCATTTCGGAGACTTGCCTAGTTCAAATGAATCGGTAGCGAATAACATTTTAAACAATTCGCTACCGCATATGGTAAATTTTCAAAGTTTTAGCAATATATAATGCTCGCATATGTACCACTTGTCAATACGTTTACAACTAATTGATAACTGTTAGACCTGACAGCCTTACTGTGGTCACCCCTAACTTTTTGCCTGCCTCCCTCCACTTTTTTGACACTTTTCGCTGGTTTTGGGACTCTACGCACTTTACCACTGCTAACCAGTGCTAAATTGCATATGCTCTCTCCATTTAAAACTTGGTGACATTGGTTAATACCCAATTGGCTTATTTAATCTACTTGTAAGCCCCCAGTAAAGTGCACTACATGTGCCCCAGGCCTGTAGATTAAATGCTATTAGTGGGCCTGCAGCACTGGTTGTGCCACCCACACAAGTAGCCTCTTAACCATGCCTCAGGCCTGCCATTGCAAGGTCTGTGTGTGCAGTTTCACTGCCACTTCGACTTGGCATTTAAAAGTACTTGCCTATCCTTAAACTCCCCTTTTTCTACATGTAAGTCACCCCTGAGGTAGGCCCTAGGTAACCTATAGGGCAGATAAAATGCAGGACATGTACCTGTGCAGTTTATATGTCCTGGTAGTGTAAAACTCCCATTCTAACAATAACCATGTCCTTAATTATGACCACTGCCCCAAGAACCTGGACAATCACTGTGCCTACACCACAGTAAGGTTTTATGTAATTTCCCCCCTGCTCCCCCCTTACTCTCGGTGGCAGTGCAGATTACACCCATGACTGAGCTGTTTTGTCAGCTTAGGGAAGATAGGAACATTTCTGACCTTTATGGGCCCAGTGTGTGTTTCTTTGCCTCTGTCCACTCCCCCTCTCTCAAACACATGGATGTTTGAAATCCTTACTAAGTAACTGGGAGTGCCTCGGTGGGCTCTGGCCAGAATAGTAAATGTCTCTGTAGGAGTAAAGCCCCCCTAGATTTCTAGTGCAGGTGTCTGTACACAGTCAGTAATGGTGCAACCTTACTGTTTAAAATAGATGCTCTTCCATAGACTGTCCATGCAAATACTGTTCTGTTGCTTGAGATGGTTGTGAGACGGACCCATGGAATGTGGGAGCACCACAGTATGATGGAAGGAGGAGGTGTCCGGTTATCAGTCAAATCAGTGATTCACCGCTATTTTACCATTTTATGTTTGTTTTCCCCCTTCCCACAGATGCTGTACTATGTGTGATAAAAGCTGATGGAAGGTGTGTGTTTTCCACATACTTAAAGTAGGATGTTGGGGATTCGGCTGCAGTGCGCTGGTGGGAGAAGAGGAATCTTAACTCTATATTTCCTATATTGTTTTGATGTGCCCTTCTGTGGCCCTGCTCATCCTGCATAAACGCTAGTAGTAGGACACTGGCTAGGCTGATTTTAATGTTTTAATTACATTTTCATACCACATCTTCTTCTGCTCATCTCCTCCAAGTCTTGAATGTTGCATACTTCTGCACATGTTACCAAGTGCAAGCATGTGGCATTTCAGGTGTGCATTGTAAGAAATTGGGTTCATGGTAGAGAGGTGAGAGCCTCACTCAAAAAAAATAAACACCGTTCTTGTAAGGGTGAAACACAAAAGTCACTAAACCTCTCTTTGTCTACCCCGAAACACTATCATTTCTGCCTATTCCCTTGGGTTTGACTCCAGTCTCTATAGTGCAACAGGTGGGGGGGGGGGGGAGATCTGGGTGTCAGCTGCATTTGCCAGTGACTGTAGCAGCCTCAGAATCCAGGAAGAGGGTGGACGCAGAGTCCCAGGCTATCCTGCTCAGGAGAGGAATGCCTGTCTTGAAGGAATACATATCACACCACAGGCGAGCCATTGGAGTCATGTGATGCTGGCAGAAAGGCATTTGTTTCAAGCAGGAAAATGCCAACTTTCTAAAAGTGGCATTTTCAGAACCGTGACTTAAATTCTGACTTTACCTGTAAAGAGGATTTTAGATTACATTTCAAATGAGTAGAAGTAGTATTTTTCTATCTGTTCCCAAAATGAAGTTATCACTCAAGTGTAATAAGGTACCCCAGTGTTAGTCTATGTGAGACCTATCCTTGCTACAATGAAAACAGACTTTGTTGTATTTTCACTTGCAGGACATAAAACTCAAATACACTTGTCTTACTTTATGAACATCCTGCACCATGGCCTACAAGTCTTTAGGGTGTACCCTAGCTCTGTGACTTGCATGTATTAAAAAGAAAAGTTTAGTCGTGGCAAAAGGCTGGTTGAAATAGCAGCTTAAAACAGCACTGCAGTGGCAGGCTTGAGACATGTTTTACAAGGCTGCTTAAGTGGGCGGCTTAACAAGTGCTGCAGCCAACTAGTGGCATTTAATTTACAGGCCCTGGATACATGTGCCATAAAATAAGGGCTTAGAAGTAAATTCAGTACCCCAATCAGATGCATGCCAATTTTACTATGTTTAAAGTAGGGACAGCATAAGCACTTTACCACTGTTTAGCCGGAGTAAAATGCACAGCCCTAGAAGCCAATAAAAACTGGTTCAGCAAAGCAAGGTAAAATCATATATTTTTTTTTTCTTTCTAATAGAGAAGCAATGGGGCTTAAAGGCTAGTGTCACTCTGCAGTACTTAGTGAATCAAAGATTCTGAGTTGAGTTGTGTGGATGTCTACAGTACACAAAGGAGCTACCACAAAGCCCCCCCCCCCCCCCCCCCCATCCCCATCAAAGACTGACTTGCTAAAAGTGATGATCCAACATAAGTTTTGCAGAAAACTGCGTCCAGCCCTCCATCCTCTGGCATTGGGTTCGCCCAGTGTTTCCTGTCTGCATTTAGGCATTGCTGAAGGCAGACATGAAGGCCCAGAAGGAGCAAAGAGCTCAGAGCAGTGGCAGGGATCAGAGTCTTACCAGGCAGTGCTAGGTGTATTCTGTAGTGGACTGATCGTCTTGTATAAGGTGTTCAGCTCCTAGAGTGTTATTGGGACTGGTTAGTCTCACATTCTGGGAAAGTGCATGTGCAGGCTGATTCTTTTCTGTTTTCACAGCCTACAGCAGTCCACTGTCCTCTGGAGACCATCCTCGGGATGGTTTTAACATTAGTACGTAAACTGTGTTTTCTCTGGCACACAAGCAGGTTTCTCACAGCCGAGAGTGCATGAATGATTTTCTAACCAGTCACAGGCCATCCTACAGTACTCGAAGTGATGGTATATATGCTTGTATCCTCTTTACTGGCTGCGAGCAGCAGTCTCAGTTTAGTCTGTATGTTCAGTAATTTAATGTGTAGCTTTCAATTAGACGGTAATTAAAAAAGTTTGCCTAATCACCCCACGCCCTCAGGAAATATACGTTTTGGGAAACAGGTCATAAAAATCCCGGACTCCTGCCTATATATCTCTTTAACAGGTATATTTACTGGATTCGATATTTCATCGATCTTCATCTGGAATGTGCGTTTCTTGACCCCGTCATTCCCTGCAAATTTTAAATTACTTAAATGCACTCTTCCCCAATCACCTTACTCATCAGTGATTTTTTTTTTTGTGTGTGTGTGTAGACGACGACCTTTCTGTTAACGAAAAAACAAAGCGTTCTGTTTAGTACAGGATTGTTTAGACCACATTTAATGATAGTCTGATAATTAGAGTATGAATTTACACAAATACTAAAAATGCTGCCTGAGTGGAGGACTGTCAGTTTGGAGGAATGCTATTAATGGGCTGCTTGCATTGCTAAACTAATTAGAAGTAGGAGGGAACTGCATCCAGCCAAAACACGATTGGTCTCTCGCATAGAGCCCCATAGGATGAGCGGATGGTTCAAAAGAGAAAAACAGCTGTCACGAGAGGAGTGAGTTGGGTCCCAGTGTGTTTGTAAATCCTCCACTATACAGAATATATTACTCCATCGTGGCTCTTCTCAACTGCACAGTACTGAATACCAGGGGCAGCTGTATGTATCCTTTGCATTGTTAGTTGGTCCTGCGGGGAACAAGGCCTGGGAACAGAGCAGAAAAAAATGGAACTGAGTGAAGTAGAAACTAAAAGTAGGAAGTTTGTGAGGAGAGGAAAAGAGAACAGATGGAGAAAGCGGTGGAAGGATGGAGAAATTATGTAAGGAATCAAGAATAGTCAAAGAAAGAGGAATGTTTGGTAGAAGGGAGGGGACTGTTGAGAGGAAAAATGGAGGGTTTATGAGACTGAATAAAATGCGGAAAAGAGAAGGAACGTCTGCGGGAAGGAAGATGAAGGAAGAAAAGGAGTAAATAGTTCTGAGCACCATTAACAACAAATGAAGGGGAAATAGATAAAGGGGGAAGAGAAGGAAGATGATGTGGAGTCGCTGTAGGAATGAAGCAATTCGTAAAACAGAGCTAAAATGAAGGAAGGAGCGAGGATGGGGTGAGGCAAGGAAGAGAAGGTACATAATGGAGGGAATGAGGGGCTATAAAAAGATGAAAAAGGTACAGAAGATAAAGGTTGAGGAATGAGGTGATAGTGTAGACACTTAGGAGGCGTATGAAGGAATGAACGAGGGGCAGTGGGAGAAACCGTGTAGATAAGTTTGAATCCAGAGAATGTTTATTTCAATCACATATTCCCCAGTTTACCGAAATTGTGGTCCCTTAGTCCAATTATTTTATTGCTTGTTCTGCTTGGCCTAGTTTAGGAATACTTGACAGGTATGTTGACCGTTAGTCTTAATTGCTACTTTAGAAATAATGTAGTGAAGAGGACGAAGTGTTAGCACATAATTTATTGATCAGCATGCGTGATTCTTTTTATCCTCAAGTAGCTTGCTGCTTTTATGCAAATTAAACATACCGAAAACAGCAGTGTTTTAAATATTCAGTAAGCTTTTGGTGGCCTTTCCTGGCATGAACTAGTGTAGACAATTTATCATGCTTTTGAAATTACATAGAGAGCATCTGATCTACATCTCAAACTAATGCACAGAAGTACATCAAATGCAAGGGATGCTCATTATGTGCTGGAGTTTGACATCAATGTTACCTAAATGAGGGCAGATATTCCAAGAATGTCTACATGACATGGCCAGCATTATGTTGGAAATGGATGTCATAATGCCAAAGATGCAGGCAGTTATCGGAAGAGTGGCCTCAGGTTTTCTATGAATGCCCATCAGATGCCACTGATGACCACATTTACGCCGTGAATGTCACAAGTCACTCTCCCTGCACCTTAATACTCCTGGACCTGTCAACTGTATTCAGCACCATCATTCATATTTTAGACGAGTGTTTTGCAAGCATTAGAGAAGTAGCACTAATCTGAGTCACTCCACCCCTTTCTTTTGAATTGTTCTCACCAAGTAAAACTTCAGTCCTTATCCCGGTCGACTAACATCACCTGTGGTGTTCCCAAGTCGTTGCATCATTCCTAACAATCTTAAACATCTGCATGTATCCTCTTAACATCAACGCGAATCCTTCAATGCCATGTGTGAGTGGCATACAGCTCCACTTGAAGCTTCATGGCAGCTCTGGTAACCAATCTAAGCAATCCTCTGTCTCTCCCATGTTCATCAATGCATTCAGTAAAATTGGCTGTGTCTGAAGTTCCCTAGGCTCTCTTCCATAACTCTTTAAAAAATATAAAGATATATTGTAGCCTTGGTGTCCTGATTGACTGACCTTTACTTCCTACTCCAATGTATTGCAGTTGTGAAGTTTGCCGTAGTCTACTGTTACGTCCCCACCCCTAATCAACTTCCCTCAAAAAATTGCTGTCATCCTGGCAGTCTTGATGTCTCGCCTGGACTGCTGCATTTGTCTGTAAATTGGCCTGCCGGGCAAAGCTGTTGCCAAATTCTAAAGCACAAATCAATGTAGTCTATTTTCTTTTTGACATCGCACTCACCCTAAAAGCCCTCGGCCTTCAGTGTTATTCATTCTCAAAGCCTTCCACAAAATGGCTCTTGCTCACCTGTCCAAGCCCCAGGATGGAGGGGTGATGTCGCACACAGGAGGCATTCCTGTGTGGCAACCAGGGACACCACACCAGTCTTCAGGCATAGTTATACCCTGACGCACGTGTTCTCGCTCTTGTACTTTTTTTTAATTATTATTATTTTTTAAACACACTTGCCTACTTTCTCTGTTCATGCTCTGGAAACAGGTCTCTTCTGCCAGCGCATGTGCTGCTCTTGCAAGGAGTATTGTTTACAATAAAGGGCTTGGTGCCTGCCCATTGCTTACCATTTGTTGGCTTTATTTTCTTTCTTTAATGCTGCCTCCTAATTGGCCAGTACGTTTCCATTTATTTCTATGGAGCAATGACCAAACACAGATTGATTCAACTTAGTGTCAGTCCAGTGATCTTGCTTTGATTCGGGTATTAGTAATTTCACTGCCGCCACCTGACTCAATCTTCTTTATCCGGACAGGCATGATATTTTGCTCCCTAGCCCTTTCTAGTCTAAAATGTGTTTATTTGTAAACCAACCAGTTCTCGACGAAGTACTCTACATACTGACAAGTTCCTGTATCGAATCAAAGCCATCAATCAGATATTTACATAGATCGTAGGTTGTGATCATTTGCAACCTATTGTGTTGTAATTGCATTTATTTAGAACTTACTAGCCCTGACCAGGCTTCAAAGCGCTATAAGGCAATTCACTAGCTACTCGGGCAAATTTCCATACTATCCCATACAATGCCACTACAAGTCACATAATGCCAATCCTTACCACATAATACCACTCTTCTCCATGCTGACCTGCTCCACGCCACACCCCTAACTCTTTAGCCATGCTGAACAGCAGCAGTGCTAGTGTACAACATTGCTAAAAGACATTGGCAAAACCATTTGCTCTTACTCAAGCGTGATCTTTTGGCTTTTCCAATGCTTGTTCAGTTCTGACTTCTGTTTTTAACACTTGCACCTTCAGATGGCATGGTTTTCCTGTCCACCTGACAAGATCGGTCACACTACGTGTATGGGTATGGATCCTGGCTGTTGGCTGGTTGACCTATATGGCATTGCTGCCATATATGAAAGCTGTTGGCTGTTATATAGCCCCACTTTTAAATTGAGCCCTAAGTTCGCCTATCCCTCAACTGAAGAATAAATTACACGTGCGATTGACATTATTATAATATATTACAGTAAGACCTTTTGATGACGCCCTTAAGGTGTAGTACTGTGCAGCGCAGACAATGTAAATGGTTGGTAGAAATTGTAGTAGGGCTCGGGGTGTCAATGCATGTTGCCATATATCTGTGCAAAAAAATCTTGGATATGTAAAGTTTGAATCTCTGGGTACATACATTGTACAAAAGATCCGTTTTTCTCAATGCTAATTTTCCTGATTTTAATTTGCCGCTGGTTTTTTTTAATGTCTTGCTATGGCAATTGTGGCTTGTGTGCTATCATTTTTCATAATTTACTTCATGATGTTTCTGATCATGTATATTATCTTCATCTGTTACAATTAGAAATACAGTTATTGGTTGTCTAACATTTTACAAAACTTACTTTCGTTCTCTTTGTTTCTAATGTTTACAGGAGCAGAACCAATGACGCTTGGTTCCCCTACCTCACCCAAACCTGGGGTTAGTGCCCAATTCCTGCCAGGATTTTTAATGGGGGATTTACCAGCTCCAGTAACTCCACAGCCTCGCCCGTCTCTAGGGATGATGGAAATGAGAGCTCCTTTACTTGCAGGTATGTACTGTATGTTGCACACAATCAAATTATACATTCGAAAAACTGTACGTAGTCATCCAGAATGAAATGAATTATGTGAGAAAGACAAATCTTCAATGACTAGCACATTAAAAGAAAATACAGCCACACACTGGTAGGCGACATAGTCCTTTACTAAAAGCAGTTCTGATTTGTGAAGGCAATGAGGTCATCGGATGGATTTAGAGTGAGCGATATCTTCTAACACACGAGGGTAACTGCTGCTGGTGTAAAACTACCTCTATACAGAACAGGGCAGATTACTGCAATTCCCATTTAAATAGAAGTGTGAAATTAAAAAGGTTCACAGTTTCACCTCACTAATGGGAAAGGAAAGCAGTGGTAAAGAGCTTTGTGCGGAGGGAGATTGGCAGTATACTGCAAGTGAATTTACCATTTGTTTGTGGCAAATGTAAGGACCGTCGTAGTGCACTGCCCACGTCACCTGTGAAGAGAATCATTGTGGCATCCACCCTAGAAGCACAAAGTCCAAAGAGAATCCGAAACACTGGGTGAATGAGGGTCTCGTGGGCGTTATACTGTGAGGCCTTTGGGAGTCTCCAGAGATCAGAAATTAAAACTGACTGTTGTCTTGGTGGATTTATCAGTTATAATTTTTTTTAATCATTTACTTGTTTACCAAATTCACATAGATTAATTTGTAAATTTTGCAGAGCATGTGGTTAATGCATTTTCTTACTGTTGTGTGTTGTTGAATACTCAACCTAAGGTGTCCTAAAAGGAGTACTTATGGGAAAACGTACAATTCAGTTTTAGATTGCTCTCTTTGCACACATCTTTCCTGAAGGACGAAACCTTGTAAACCTTGGTGGTCAACTCGGTATAAAATCCAGATCACATGATTGTTATATCAATGCAATATAATAGCATGTACATAAATTATGTTGGCAAAATAACCGTTCGGCAATCCCTACATTTGTTGTTTCTTAGGTCATACTCTCCGCAGCTCTTATTCTTTGGAATGCCCTTGTTTGCGCATTTGAGACTGCAACCCATGGCTTGTACGGTTACTGTTTTGAGATTCTGTGAACATTAAAACTCCTATCTGGTTTGAAGGTTAATGATTCTTTGGGTGTGACTTTGACAGGCCAGACATTCTAATCAAAATCAGGGTGTTCAAAACCTGCTAGAAGTTAGACAGCCTACCCTTTAGCAGGATTTCTGGATCAATCCACGTGACTTCTGAGACATTTCATTGTCCTCACTTGATACCCTGAACCGCTTGACACACAGGGTGGAAACGTTCTTTGTTTACACTTTTATCTCTTACCCGTACTGACCAGACTCTAATAATGTGTTCTTGATGGGTAGTGGTATTGTGGCCAAATCTGATGTCTGAATTAGTGAGAGCTGAGGTTTCTCTCAATTTTTCAACCTGTCCCTCAGCCACAGTGTTCTAGTCTTCGTTGTGTCAGGCATTGAAAAAGGTGAAAGAAAAGCAACTGTCTGAGTAGCATTAAAAAGTGTATATGAAGTAATTTCAATTTGGGTGTAGCTGTCCGTCATTGAATGGTTCTACGAATATCCCCAGGCTTTAAAAGTCTAAATTTGGCTGTCCTTTTAATCGTCTTGAAACTATTGCAGGTGAACCTCAAACGATTCGGATGCCTCTGTAGAAGAGCTCCATGCTATGAACGTTTCCTTAATTTCAGTGGAGGACTCCTTAAGGCACTAGACCTTACCTTTCACACGGACAGAATGCCGTCCCCCTGCCTCACCCCTCCCCCCCCCCAAACCATGGAGACCCTAACAAACTAGACCCAACTTTGAAGGTCAATATATTATGCATTAATTGAGGCAGGTCTGGAACACTGTGTCCCCCTTTGTATGTCGAGAACATGAATGCATAGCTGCAGTGTATTTGTAAACTAGATTATCCACATAAGATACATATGCCTTCTGATGGATACAACTACCTGTGGATTCCTCACCTAATGAATACTCCCATGGCGCCAGCATTCAACGGAAATCTTCTTACTAGTCTCTGCACGTCGACGAGGACGTCACTCTAGCCCACGCGACGCCGTCTGACGTCATACAGGCAATAAGAGGTCCTCGACGACGTGCGGACGTCAGTTCCCTTTTTTCCGTGCATTCGAAACGGTTATCTTCGAGGGAGCAACTGTTACTTTTGTGGTTACAGTGTATTTTTGCTGCGTAGTCTTTCGCTGTGGTAATAATGTCGCAGAGAAAGTCTGGATTCAAGCCTTGTCGTGAGTGTGGAGGCAAGATGTCGGTGACGGATCCTCATTCCGATTGCCTTTGGTGTTTGAGCTCCGACCACGACGTCTCGACTTGTGATTCATGCCAGCACGTGAATCCGAAGGCCCTCAAAGAACGTGAGGCGAAGCTGTTTATGGCAAAATCGAAGGAGTAGCATCACAAGAAGTCTTCTTCTCCAAGACATCGGCGTCATCGAGACTCCCGGCGCCGTAGAGAATCTCGGCGTCATTCAAAGGAGACTCGTTCCAGGTCTTCGGATCGGCGCCGAAGGACATGGGAGATTAGTCCCACGGTTACGCCGCATCCTTCGACGCCGTTGCCCTCTCCGGCGTCTCCAACTTCACCTGGACAGGCGTCGGTGATTGAGGTATTGGAGCCTCAGGTGTTTTCTCCGGTGCAGACGTCGAGGCCGGCGTCGGGGTCGCCTCCGAGACAGGCACCTCAGTATCCGGCTTTTCCCACCCCTGGAGCCGATAGTTCCGCATTCTTGAATGCGATGTATGCCATCTTCCAACAGATGGCTCCAGGGGGTGCTCCGGCTGGGCCTTTGGCCTTTTTCTTTGGGTGATCCTGCGCCTCTTCGGCCGGCACCCTTTATGCCCTTTCTCCCTTTTGGGAACGTGGGCTCGGCGCCAGTGTCGGCGCCGGTGGCCGCTCCGGTGGCTTCAGAAGGATTGGCCCCGGGGATTTCCATCCCGTTGACGTCGGGATTTCGGCCTGTGACTCCGGTGGGTCCATCTGCTTCAGCTGCTCTTTCGTCGGCGCCGAAGTTACCTGTGGCGCCGGACGCGGCGTCGGTGGCTTCTGAAGATCGGCGCCGATCTTCGGCGGAGGCATTGTCGACTCCGCGTATTGAACAACGACTTCATTCGCGGAGACGTGCTCTCCGTGTATTAGAGGAGCAGGAGTACCAACGAGCCCTGGAGGAAGGAGAGCTAGAGGACTCGGGTGATGGGCTGCGTGGTCTGGAGTCGGCCAGTGGGCTGGACACTTCCCCTGAGTGGGATCTTTCGTCCCCAGGAGAATATACTGAGGAGGCTGCTTCCTTTCATGCAGTGGTACGGAAGGCAGCTAGGTTTTTGGACCTGCCTTTGCCGGTGGTGGAGGCTAAACAAAACCTTTTAACAGAGGTGTTACATCCGGCCTCAGCTGCGGCGGAGCCTCTTTTGCCATTTAATGACGCTCTGCTGGATCCGGTGTTAGAGGTGTGGAAGAGGCCGGCATCTTCCCCAGCAGTTCACAGAGCCGTGGCCAGGAGGTATCGGGCGGCTCCGACTGACCCTGGTTTTCTATCTAGGCACCCTACGCCGGAGAGCTTGGTGGTGCAGGCCTCCTGTTCATCCAAGTCAGCGCCTGGTTCTTTCCCGACGGTGCCTGGGGACAGAGATTCTAAGAAACTAGAGGCGCAGTCCAAGAAGATTTTTTCGTCCTGCAGTCTGGCGTTAAAAGCCACTAATGCAACCTGTGTCCTGGGGAGGTATATTCATGCTCTGATGGATGACATTTCCTCATCGTTTACAGAGCTTCCCCAGGATCTTTTGGATCTTGCTTCAAATGCCCAGGCTGCTGTGACCCAGATTATCCAGACGGGACTGGATACCACCGACTCGGTAGCCAGAGCAATGGGCACAACTGTGGTGGCAAGGAGACAGGACTGGCTCCGTAACTCGGGCTTTTCTGCGGATGTACAGTCCACATTGTTGGATCTCCCGTTTGATGGGGACAAACTGTTTGGGGCCAAGGCTGATTCGGCCTTGGAACGTTTTAAGGAAAGCAGGGCCACAGCTAAGTCGTTAGGGCTCCAAGCTCCTTCTGCCACGGCCTCTTCCAGATTTTTCAGGAGGTTTCGTGGATTTGGGCGTGGCTCTTCCTCCTCTTCCTTTCGGGGAAGATATCCGCAACCTGCCTCTTCCCATCCCTATAGATCTTTTAGGGGGAGAGGTAGGGTCCGCACCAGAGGAGCCTCTCAGCAGCACTCTGCCTCTTCCTCATCCTCTGGCGGGGTGCAGCAGGGGAAGCAGCCTTAGGCTTCCGCCATTTCCCACTCACTCCTCTCCTGTAGGGGGAAGATTACAGCATTTTCTCACGAAATGGAAGACTGTTACAACGGACACGTGGGTTCTCAGTATTGTGGGAAAAGGCTACACCCTTCCCTTTCGGGAGTTCCTGCCCCTCATCCCGCCCCGCCCTTCTTATTGTTCAGAAGAACACCTCCTGTTGCTAGAACAGGAGGTACAAGTCCTCCTTTCAAAGGGCGCGGTGGAGTTGGTCCCAGAGCAGGAAAGGGGTCGAGGATGTTACTCAAGGTATTTCCTGATTCCCAAGAAGGATGGTCGTTTGAGACCAATTCTGGACCTGAGGATCTTGAATTGGTTCCTCAAGCAGGAAAAGTTCAAGATGCTGACCCTAGCACAGGTGCTTTTGGCGTTGAACAAGGAAGACTGAATGGTGTCTGTCGACTTGCAGGATGCTTACTTTCATATCCCGATACTCAAGTCACACAGGAAGTATCTCCGGTTTGTGGTGGGATCGCAGCACTATCAGTTTGCGGTCCTTCCGTTTGGTCTTACTTCAGCACCTCGAGTCTTCACGAAGGTGATGTCGGTGGTTGCGGCAGAACTCAGAAGGAAGGGGATAGCAGTATTCCCTTACTTGGACGACTGGTTGATCAAAGCCAAGTCCCCGGAGCTTGTGTCGCATCATCTGCAGTCAACAACCTAGTTGTTGTTCGACCTGGGTTTTTCGGTGAACGAGCCCAAATCTCACCTAGAGCCCTCTCAGCGCCTCCTGTTCATAGGGGCAGTACTGGATACAACATTGGGTCGGGCCTTTCCTCCGCCTCCGCGGATTCAAGATATTCAGGATTTGGTTCCAATGTTTCGAAATGGAGCGGTAGTTCCAGTCCTCAAGGTCCTTCGTCTGCTCGGTCTGTTTGCCTCCTGCATTCTGTTGGTCACGCATGCTCGCTGGCACATGAGGGCTCTTCAGTGGTGCCTCCGAAGGCAGTGGTCTCAACACAAAGAGGATCTAGAGGGTACTGTCAAGATCTCCAGAGATGCTGCTGTGGATTTGAAGTGGTGGATTGCAAGCAACAATCTTTCACAAGGAAAGCCGTTCCAGCAGTCGCCACCAGTGGCCACAGTCATAACGGATGCTTCCACTCTAGGGTGGGGAGCTCATCTGGGGGATCTGGAGATCAAAGGTCTTTGGTCTCCAGAGGAACAGATGTTTCGCATCAATCTGTTAGAGTTACGGGCTGTACGTCTGGCTCTCAAGGCCTTCCTCCCTTCCCTTCGTGGTCAGTCGGTACAGGTCCTAACGGACAATACTACCACGATGTGGTACATAAACAAGCAGGGCGGAGTGGGGTCGTACCTTCCCTGCAGAGAAGCTCTTCGACTATGGTCCTGGGCAAAGGACCATCAGATTTGCTTCATAGCAAACCATCTGGCCGGAGTCTTGAACGTGCGTGCGGACAGTCTCAGTCGCCATTTCTCGGCAGACCACGAGTGGCGTCTCCATCCAGATCAAGTCCGTTTAATCTTCCAGAGGTGGGGGTTTCTTCGGATAGATCTGTTTGCCACTCGAGAGAACGCGCATTGTCCGTTATTCTGCAGCCTCCAGTATCCGATGCAGGGAGCGTTGGGGGACGCGTTTCAAATAACCTGGTGCGGCCAGTTGCTTTACGCGTTTCCTCCCATACCCTTGATTCCTCGAGTATTGAGGAAGATTCGCCAGGACCGGGCTCTAGTCATCCTAATAGCTCCGGATTGGCCAAGGAGGGTATGGTACTCCGACCTTCTCCAACTCTCAATGTGCCCTCCGCTCCGTCTCCCTTTCAGGGCAGACCTCCTCTCGCAGGGGCAGGTTCTACACCCCAACCTCCAGAGTCTGCACCTACATGCCTGGAGATTGAACGGGGCAACCTGAGTTCCTTCTCTCTCCCACCGGAGGTAGTGGATGTTATATTAGCGGCCAGGCGACACTCCACTAAATCTATCTACGCTAATAGATGGTCTAAATTTGTTGCGTGGTGTGGAGAGAGGCAGATTGATCCTTTGCATGCTCATCTATCGGACGTGTTGTCTTTTGCTCTGTCTCTAGCGCAGAAAGGTTGTGCAGTGGCTACCATTAAGGGTTATTTATCGGCCTTGTCAGCCTTCATATGTCTTCCAGACCAACCATCTTTATTTAAATCCCCTATTGTTATTAGATTCTTGAAAGGTCTTCTAAAAAAATATCCTCCAAAGCCATTCATTATGCCGCAATGGGATTTGTCCTTGGTCCTGACTTTCCTTATGGGGTCCCCTTTTGAACCTATGCATTCTTGCCCCTTAAGGTATTTGGTTTTAAAAACAGTCTTCCTGATAGCTATAACATCAGCAAGGAGAGTGAGTGAGTTGCAGGCCTTATCAGTAAAGCCCCCTTATACAACTTTTTATGGGGATAAGGTGGTGTTGAGGACCAAGGCTGCTTTCCTCCCGAAGGTTGTTTCACCCTTCCATTTGGCTCAGGCAATTACTTTGTCCACGTTCTATCCTCCGCCTCATCCTTCCAAAGAGGAAGAAAGACTGCACCGTCTGGACCCAAAGAGAGCGTTGAGCTTCTTTATTGATAGAACAAAGGATTTCAGGCTGGAGGATCAGCTGTTTATTGGATACGTGGGCAAGAGGAGAGGAAAGGCAGTCCACAAGAGAACACTATCCAGGTGGGTTGTTCTTTGCATTAAAATCTGTTACTCTTTGGCAAAGAAGGATCCTCCTGAGGGCATTAGAGCTCATTCCACCAGAGCTAAGTCGGCCACTTCGGCCTTGGCCAGAGGTGTTCCTGTGGTCGACATCTGCAAGGCCGCAACTTGGTCGTCCCTTCACACTTTTGCAAAACATTACTGTTTGGATTCTGAGGTTAGAAGGGACGGCCATTTTGCACGGTCAGTGCTGCAGGATTTCTTGGTTTGACCATTTAGGCACCCACCGCCAGGCGTGGTACTGCTTTGGGACTCTATTCATTAGGTGAGGAATCCACAGGTAGTTGTATCCATCAGAAGAACGAGTTACTTACCTTCGGTAACGACTTTTCTGGTGGATACATTAGCTACCTGTGGATTCCTCACGGTCCCACCCGCCTCCCCGTTGCCTTTCTGGTCTTACCAAGTAATCCTTGAGTACGCTCCTCTTGGTCTTTGAGGGTGCAATAGATGTTGTATATATTATATTTATATATGTATATATCTTTGTGTATATACTTGATGTGTATATATATTTTAAAAAGAGAGTTTTTTATATATATATATATATATATATATATATATATATATATATATATAAAAGATTTACAGTTATTCATGCAATGTTGTGTATTTTTACAATGTAATGGGATGTTGCCTTGCTCTTTCATTGCATTGCCTGGTTGTTCTCATGCACGTAAAAAATGATTGGTACTGACGTCCGCACGTCGTCGAGGACCTCTTATTGCCTGTATGACGTCAGACGGCGTCGCGTGGGCTAGAGTGACGTCCTCGTCGACGTGCAGAGACTAGTAAGAAGATTTCCGTCGAATGCTGGCGCCATGGGAGTATTCATTAGGTGAGGAATCCACAGGTAGCTAATGTATCCACCAGAAAAGTCGTTACCGAAGGTAAGTAACTCGTTCTTCTCTCTCTACATTGTGCAGTCTTAAGACTGTCATTCTTATACCAGCGTAAAGTATTATAGACGTTATTTCGTCATGCCTGGCACTTTCACTGAAAGATCACAAAATTCCTTCTTGTTCTCTCCTACACAGAGTAGATTGACATAAAGCACAATGAATATATTAATTGTGTCTGAATATTTATACATTTGCAGTAGTAGGATGTACCCAGCACCAGCTGATGCACGCAGTTGTTCACCTTGTTGGGCACATGGGTTCGCACAATTTGACTCTTCAACCAAAAACAGGCATTACAGCCCAAGTAATTGCTGATAACGGGTAAAGAGATTCAAGTACACAGGTGACCATGAAAAAAAAAAGTAGCTTAGCAAATGCCTAACATTGAAAAGTTTTTCTGCAATAAGTGGTTTCTTTTGCTTAATTTAAAAAAAAAAAAAAGAAAAAAAGTGCAAAGCTCTTGGCACCTTACTTTGAACATGTCGAAGATGCAAAATCTCACACCTTCTCCTTGCTAAAGCCTCTGTAATTAGACCTCATGGCCACCAGCAACTTTCACTGTCCCAACGCTCAAACCATTTTTACTCTGTCAGGCAAAAGTGGAGTACTTATCCATACACTTTTCACTGCCTCTTCCTGGTGTTATACTCTCAAAGACTTCTCCCGTCTTCATCCATTTATTATTAATGCAGTGCACACTTGCTTAAGGAACACCCATTTTCCCCCATGTTGTCCGGACCGCAATCCCAAAGCGGTTTTTGCCATTTTTATATGTAAAATCGTAGTTAGTTGCATATTTTTGTGTACTAATAATTTTTTTGTTATATTGCCTAGTCAGTAAATGTTCAAATAATATACTGCTGCAACCAGATGCATGTAAATGGATATCATGAATTGTATATTAATTCATTATTTATGCACAACCGAGAGGGAATGGCTAGGCATTTTACTATCCAACAGTTGGACTGTCGAAGCCTCTTTACTCTTGCAATGTGGTTGTTCCATAAGCCTGGGAACAGCACGTATATATTTTGTGGATGTCTTGTAGATGAACTGCAAACATTGATGTAGGAAGCCATTGTCATCCCAATTATTCAAACAGGCTTGAGTTTAAGTGCACTTTATTCAGGACTCTGTTTTTCATGCCAAAATCGGTTGTGATAGGATTGTATTTTGTTTCCTACTGATGTAGGACAGTCAGCTAAGAAAATATGGGCAAAACCTTTAGTTTTTAGAGAAATAATATTTTAGGTGTGAGGGCTGAATAAAGTTGAACCCTTTGTTTCATTTACTAGTAGCAGTGGCTCTTAACCTGCTGACTTCAGTGGACACTAACTAAATTTTTAACTTCCCATTTCAGATTTTTTTTTTCACAATTGAACGTTAAAAAATGTTAAGTTTACATTTTCATTTACTTATTAACAGATAAATTGAATATATTTCATTTTCTAAGAAGTCACGGACCACCCGAGTATGCTTTGCAGAATCCCAAGTGTCCATGGACCACAGGTTAAGAACTCATGATCTAAGGCTACTATGAAAGAAACCTCGAGCAGTTTCATACAGTCAGGGCTTTCGTACTGTCAGGGCTCGCAGGCCGCCTCCGTGTGAAAACAATCAGCTCTTATTGAGTCCTATTAATTAAGCTGGCCACAAGATTATATGTACACCCAGTTAATCATAGTCATAAATTGTTTGGTATCAGATTAATTCTGCTACGCAAGTTTAGGAGACATAGAAGTCTTTCCTAGATAGCTGGGAATTTGCTGCTTTGGTGAGTTAAGGGTTTCTCTCTCAGCCTCCACCTGGTACAGAACACCAGTAGGACCATATTTATTAAAAAGCAGCGTTGCTCTTGCACCATGCAATGGGGTGCAAGAGGCACACGACTCTTAAGATAGACCTTGCTTGGCCTTGACTGGTTTGAAAAATCTAGAATTATGTAACACAGGACAAATAGCTACATTGCGTTATTGTGCCCTGGGAAGGTGCTTCATGGGTGAAGCGTGGGTGTTCTCACAAATCCACCTATAGATTTTGATGTATTCCCAGATTTACCATTACTGGCATACCTGAAAATGCATCGGAAACCTACGCCTCCGCAGTTGAGGAGTAACTAGGAGAAATAACGTTAGTTCGATGGCATCCGTCGCTGTAGATACACATGGTATGCATGAGCTCGCCATCTGGTGTTGGGTCGGAGTGTTACAAGTTGTTTTTCTTCGAAGAAGTGTTTTCGAGTCACGGGACCGAGTGACTCCTCCTTCTGTGCTCATTGCGCATGGGCGTCGACTCCATCTTCGATTGTTTTCTTTCCGCCATCGGGTTCGGATGTGTTCCTGTCGCTCCGGGTTTCGGAATGGAAAGATAGCTGAAAACGGAAGATTTTCGACGGTATCGTTGCGATCCGGTTCGAGATAGACACATACGACGACGCGTTGAACATCGAAGCGCTTCGGTGCCCTTCGGTGCCCTTCGGGGTAGATTTCGGCACCCCGTCGGGGCCTAGTCGGCCCGACCGCGTGGAGAACAACGCCGATGGAACGGACCCCGCTTCGATTCTGCCCCGAATGCCACAACAAATATCCTTATACGGACCTACACTCGGTCTGTAACCTGTGCCTGTCACCCGAGCACAGCGAAGAATCCTGTGAGGCCTGTCGGGCGTTCCGGTCCCGAAAAACTCTGCGCGACCGTCGAGCGAGAAGACTGCAGATGGCGTCCACGCCAAAGGAGCGTCGACAGTTCGAGACAGAAGAGGAACAGGAGGAATCCTTTTCCATCCAGGATTCAGACTCCGACGAGCTAGACTCTACAAAAACTGTGAGTAAGACGTCGAGATCAGAACTTAAAAAAGGAAAGAAGGCCCAGGGGACGCCACTGCCAACCGGCCATGGCTCCACCCAAATTCTCGGTGACCAACGATCGGCACCGAAAAAGGCCCATTCAGTGTCGAGATCGTCCGACTTCGGTCGAGACACCGGCACGCAGCCTCCTCGGGCCCGAGAGAGTGCTAAACAGAAGAATCGACACCGAGAGTTCGGTGTCGACACGGATCGACGCAGAGACAGTGGCGCCGAAGACCATAGAGGCCAAGAATTTTCGGCACAGAAAAAGAGGAAGGTTACCTCGGAGCCGAAAAAACAATCAACAGGGTTTTCGGAGCTGAAAATAGCGACATCAGACCCTGTTTCAGGCTCCTATACTGAAGAGCATTCTATGTCTTCACAAATGAAGAAACATAGATTTGAACAAGAACTGCAATCCACTGACGTGGATCACACGCAAAAGCGTATCTTTATTCAGCAGGGGACTGGGAAGATCAGTACCCTTCCACCTGTCAAACGAAAGAGAACGCTTCAGTTTACTCCTCAGCAACAAACAGCACAAAAGGTAACACCTCCTCCCTCGCCTCCACCTGTAACTCCGGCTTCGCCAACTTACACCCCGTCACATTCGCCAGCTCACACCGCCATGAGCCACGATGACCAAGATCAGGATGCGTGGGACTTGTACGACGCACCAGTGTCTGATAACAGCCCAGACACATACCCAACTAGGCCATCACCACCGGAAGACAGCACAGCCTACTCACAGGTGGTGGCTAGAGCAGCACTATTCCATAATGTGGAACTACACTCGGAACAAGTAGAGGATGATTTTCTATTTAACACCCTCTCTTCAACCCACAGCTCCTACCAAAGCCTGCCGATGCTCCCAGGCATGCTACGCCATGCAAAGGACATTTTCAAGGAGCCAGTTAAAAGTAGGGCAGTGACGCCTAGGGTGGACAAAAAGTATAAGGCGCCTCCTACGGACCCTGTATTCATCACCTCTCAGCTGCCACCAGATTCTGTGGTGGTAGGGGCTGCCAGAAAACGGGCAAATTCACACACTTCTGGGGATGCACCTCCCCCAGATAAAGAAAGCAGGAAGTTCGATGCAGCCGGGAAGAGGGTTGCTGTCCAAGCAGCAAACCAGTGGCGCATCGCAAATTCACAAGCGCTGCTAGCGCGATACGACAGAGCCCACTGGGATGAGATGCAGCATCTCATTGAACATCTCCCAAAAGATCTGCAAAAAAGAGCAAAACAGGTTGTTGAGGAGGGTCAAAACATTTCCAACAATCAAATACGCTCCTCCATGGATGCAGCAGACACGGCCGCAAGGACCATTAATACGTCGGTTACCATCCGTAGGCACGCATGGCTCAGAACGTCTGGTTTCAAGCCAGAAATTCAGCAGGCAGTGCTTAACATGCCAGTAAACGAAAAACTTCTGTTCGGTCCGGAGGTCGACACAGCCATAGAAAAGCTCAAGAAGGACACTGACACTGCCAAGGCCATGGGCGCACTCTACTCCCCGCAGAGCAGAGGATCCTATAACACCTTCCGCAAAACACCTTTTAGAGGAGGGTTTCGGGGTCAGGCCACACAAGCTAGCACCTCACAGTCCGCACCGCCCACCTACCAGGGACAGTACAGGGGAGGTTTTCGGGGCCAGTATAGAGGGGGGCAATTCCCTAGGAATAGAGGAAGATTTCAAAGCCCCTAAACCACTACCAACAAGCAGTGACTCACACGTCACTCACCCCTCCCACACAACACCAGTGGGGGGGAGGATACGTCAATATTACGAAGCATGGGACAAGATAACTACAGACACATGGGTCCTAGCAATTATCCAACATGGTTATTGCATAGAATTCATGCAATTCCCTCCAGACATACCACCAAAATCACAACATTTATCAAAATACCATTCACAGCTTCTAGAGATAGAAGTTCAAGCACTACTGCAAAAAAATGCAATAGAATTAGTACCAAGCACACAAATAAACACAGGAGTTTATTCACTGTACTTCTTGATACCAAAAAAGGACGAAACACTGAGACCAATTCTAGACCTCAGGGTAGTAAACACATTCATCAAATCAGACCACTTTCACATGGTCACACTACAAGAAGTGTTACCATTGCTCAAAAAACAAGACTACGTGACAACCCTAGACCTCAAGGACGCATATTTCCATATACCAATACATCAATCACACAGGAAATATCTAAGGTTTGTATTCAAAGGAATACATTACCAGTTCAAAGTATTGCCTTTTGGTTTAACAACCGCTCCAAGAGTATTCACAAAATGCCTAGCAGTAGTCGCTGCACACATCAGAAGGCAGCAAATACATGTGTTCCCGTATCTAGACGACTGGCTAATCAAAACCAGTTCGCTCACACAATGCTCAAACCACACAAATCAAGTCATACAAACCCTCTACAAACTAGGGTTCACCGTCAACTTTGCAAAGTCAAACATTATGCCAAGCAAAGTACAGCAATATCTAGGAGCCATAATAGACACGACAAAAGGAGTAGCAACGCCAACTCCACAAAGGATCCACAATTTCAACAGGGTCATTCAACACATGTCTCCAAACCAAACAATACAAGCAAGAACAATACTACAGCTCCTAGGCATGATGTCCTCATGCATAGCCATTGTCCCAAACGCAAGACTGCACATGAGGCCCTTACAACAGTGCCTAGCCTCACAGTGGTCTCAAGCACAGGGTCACCTTCTAGATCTGGTGTTGCTAGACCGCCAAACTTACCTCTCGCTTCTATGGTGGAACAGTATAAATTTAAACATAGGGCGGCCTTTCCAAGACCCAGTGCCACAGTACGTAATAACAACAGATGCTTCCATGACAGGGTGGGGAGCACATCTCAATCAACACAACATAAGAGGACAATGGAACATACATCAAACAAAACTGCATATAAATCATCTACAATTATTAGCAGTTTTTCAAGCACTAAAAGCTTTCCAACCAATCATAACCCACAAATACATCCTTGTCAAAACAGACAACATGACAACGATGTATTATCTAAACAAACAAGGAGGAACACATTCAACGCAGTTAAGCTTGTTAGCTCAAAAAATATGGAAGTGGGCAATCCACCATCAAATTGGTCTAATAGCACAGTTTATTCCGGGGATCCAGAATCAGCTGGTAGACAATCTCTCTCGAGATCACCAGCAAGTCCACGAATGGGAAATCCACCCACAGATTCTGAACACCTACTTCACACTCTGGGGAACACCACAAATAGACTTGTTTGCAACAAAAGAGAACGCAAAATGCCAAAACTTCGCGTCCAGATACCCACACAAGCAATCCCAAGGCAATGCCCTATGGATGAACTGGTCAGGAATATTTGCTTACGCTTTTCCTCCTCTCCCTCTCCTTCCTTACCTAGTAAACAAATTGAGTCAAAACAAACTCATTTTAATAGCACCAACGTGGGCAAGACAACCCTGGTACACAACACTGCTAGATCTGTCTGTAGTACCACACATCAAACTGCCCAACAAACCAGATCTGTTAACGCAACACAACCAACAGATCACACACCCGGACCCAGCATCGCTGAATCTAGCAATCTGGCTCCTGAAATCCTAGAATTCGGACACTTACAACTTAGCCAAGAGTGTATGGAAGTCATAAAGCAGGCCAGAAGGCCATCCACTAGACACTGCTACTCAAGTAAGTGGAAAAGATTTGTTTGGTACTGCCATCATAATCAGATACAACCACTAGACGCAACTCCAAAACATATAGTAAATTACTTGCTCCATTTACAAAAAGCAAAGCTAGCCTTCTCTTCTATTAAAATACATCTTGCAGCAATATCTGCATACTTGCAAACTACATATTCAACTTCCTTGTATAGGATACCAGTTATCAAAGCATTCATAGAAGGGCTTAAAAGAATTATACCACCAAGAACACCATCTGTTCCTTCATGGAACCTAAACGTGGTTCTAACAAGACTCATGGGCCCACCTTTCGAACCCATGCACTCTTGCGGAATACAATTCCTAACCTGGAAAGTTGCCTTTCTCATCGCCATTACATCTCTAAGAAGAGTAAGTGAAATTCAAGCGTTCACAACACAAGAGCCTTTTATACAAATACATAAAAATAAGGTCGTCCTACGACCTAATCCAAATTTTTTACCCAAAGTTATTTCACCATTCCATCTAAATCAAACGGTAGAACTACCAGTTTTTTTCCCACAGCCAGATTCTGTGGCTGAAAGAGCACTACATACATTAGATGTCAAAAGAGCATTAATGTACTACATTGACAGAACAAAAAACATCAGAAAAACTAAACAGCTATTTATTGCATTCCAAAAACCTCATGCAGGTAACCCAATATCAAAACAAGGTATAGCCAGATGGATAGTTAAATGCATCCAAATCTGCTACCTTAAAGCAAAAAGACAACTGCCCATTACACCCAGGGCACATTCAACAAGGAAAAAAGGTGCTTCAATGGCCTTTTTAGGAAACATCCCAATGCAGGAAATATGTAAGGCAGCCACTTGGTCTACGCCTCACACATTCACCAAACACTACTGTATAGATGTGCTATCCGCACAACAAGCTACAGTAGGTCAAGCTGTATTAAGAACTCTATTTCAGACAACTTCTACTCCTACAGGCTAAACCACCGCTTATGGGGAACTAACTGCTTACTAGTCTATGCATACCATGTGTATCTACAGCGACGGATGCCATCGAACTGAAAATGTCACTTACCCAGTGTACATCTGTTCGTGGCATCCGTCGCTGAGATTCACATGGACCCACCCACCTCCCCGGAAGCCTGTAGCAGTTCAGAAGTTACCTTCAATTTGTATATATATTATTTAATCCTTTAATAGGTACATATTTAAATTTTTCATTGCGCGGGCACTATTACTATAGTTCAACTCCTACCTCACCCTCTGCGGGGAAAACAATCGAAGATGGAGTCGACGCCCATGCGCAATGAGCACAGAAGGAGGAGTCACTCGGTCCCGTGACTCAAACACTTCTTCGAAGAAAAACAACTTGTAACACTCCGACCCAACACCAGATGGCGAGCTCATGCATACCATGTGAATCTCAGCGACGGATGCCACGAACAGATGTACACTGGGTAAGTGACATTTTCATTTCTCCTCATTACTGTGCCCTTTCTGTGTGTGCTTCATTCTGCAGCACACAAAAAGCTGAGTATGCCTCAGAGGAATGTTTTTGTGCAGGAAGGTGTCCTTTCCTGTACAAAAACAATCCTGCTTGCAACCCGGACACCCTTGCAAGGGTGCCTGCGTTGACGCAGTTGGAGAGGCCAGTCATGTGCCATACAGTGCTAAGTACAGCACGTTCCTGCCCTTTCCATTTCTCGCAGCACCGCAAGATGACCTGTTTGCGCTTCTTGATATGATAAATATGCCCCCATTAGGTTGCAAAAACATAATTTTAGTGCTGTAATGTGGTCCTGCTGCAGTGTAGTGTTCATTTGTCTTAGTGGCTTACATTTTTACCATGAGTAAAATGTCTGAAATATTTTAAATAGTGTGCTGTTTTGAATTCCTTGTTATAAATCATAGTACCATGTGCAAATGTTTTAGTCCTGTGTAACATTGTGCAGTGAGTGGGTTAATTTATTTTGATATCTTGCCTGAAAATTTAAACTCAGCCTGGATAATCTCATTTGAAAATTCAGATAATTCATTTTTGAAGTCAATACTAACTTAAAGCCTATTCGTTGTTGAAGCTATTTAAAAAAAAAAAAAAATTAATGGAAAAATCAGTAACCACTCTTATTTTTGGAAAGGCGCACCACACTAATTATAAGTTGATCTGGGCTGCACTAGACATTTTCCAAGCGCTACTACTATTTGAGAGAGAGTGAAAAGTATAATCTCTTTTGGGTATGTTTGACTTGTGACTGAATACCTTGGACCGTGGAATGCTAGTCAAAATATTGCATCAAGTAGTGGCAGCTAATTGAATCCCTTTTGAGTTGTTTAAACTGGTGTACCATCCTCGCCTTGTCCAATTACTGCATATAATCAATCTGTAACATGAGTTTTGTTATTGGAGAGAGAGGTGAAATTTCACAATTAGGTAACTTGCAAGAGTTCTTCCCTGTAAATGGAAACTCTTGTAGAGATTTGTATACCTTGACAAAATCTTGATGTCATTAAGGAATGAATGGAAGCATCCTTTGGCCTTTTTAACAAAGATCATTTTGGTGGGTGCCATGAATGTAGTTTCTGATCTGCCACAACTGTTCATATATTAGGCACAGTTCCTTAATGCCTTGTGAGGGCTAGCAGCCCCATTTTTTTTAAATGTTGAGGGGCTGCAGGGAGTTTTGCAACCCACCCTCCCCGCAACATTAGGGAAAAAACAGTAAGGCTCATTGTTAGAAATGAGGTCTTTGGCTGGCAGTCAGGTTGGCCCTGTCCAAGCAAGGACCCTCACTCTAGTCATGGCAAAGGAGAAACACACCTGGTTAACCCCGCTCGCCCCTTTGGTAGCATGGCACGAGCAGAAAGGCTTAACCCAGAAGCAATGTGTAAAGTATTTGTACCAACACACAGTAATACAGTGACACACTACAAAATGGATACCACACAGGTTTAGTAAATTAATATTTACGTAAACAAGACCAAATATGATAAAAATCCACAATACACCATTAAAAATCACTTTAGCAATTAACAACAAAAATAGTGCCTAGAAATACCACTGCTGCAATTTGATGTTAAGCGGCGTCGTGACGGAGTCTTTTCCCCACAATGTGACGCTACTGGCCTAACAAAAGCGTGGAAAACAGGCCAGTGCACGGGGTCGGGGGTGAGGCGTTGCAAGATCCGAGGCAGCGTCCGCTCTGGTGCTTTGAGGCGAAGGAGTGGAGGAGTCATAAAGAGGCGTCAGGTCCTTGCTGCAGAGTGTTGGAGGTGTGGTGGCGTTTGTTGCGAGGAGTCCGTCCCTCGGCACCTCCGGTGAAGTCGGAGCGACCTTACAGGGTTGCAGTCACGTTGCAGGCCCTGCAACGTAGTCGGGTGTCACGAACGGTTGTGCTATGACACTCCGATCTTGCAAGTTCTTGGGACGTTAGTGGCATCGGTGATGCGGGGCCTGCGGTGTCAGTGAGGTCTTTGAGCTTCTGCGAGGTCCTTGGCTTCAGGTGCAGGCAGTGTCGCAGGTTCCATGCAACGGCATCCTTGCGAAGTCGCACAGCATCGTTTCACAGGATATTACCAGAAATTCACTCTCAGGAACTGGAATGGCACCCTTCTGACAAGCTAAAGTCCACAGCCTGCAGACTCAGGGACTGGTTGGTTAAGCTTTGCTGTCCCTGAGGCATTAAAAACAGGAGACAAGCTCAGTCCAAGCCCTTGGAGATTCTTCTCAAGCAGGAATATACCAGAAAATCCAGTCTTTGTCCTCTTTCACAGGCCAAAGCAGCAACTACAGGATAGCCCAACAAAGCACAGTCACAGACAGGGACAGCACTTCTTCTCCGTTCTTCAGCTCTTCTCCTTGGCAGAAGTTCCTCTTGGTTCCAGAACCAAATCTTGAAGCAATCTAAAGTCTTGGGTTTTGGGCCCAATACTAATATCCCTTTCTGTCTTTGAAGATGCTCACCTTCTAAGAAAAGTCTCTGTTGTTTACAGGATCCTGCCTTTGGCCAGGCCAGGCCCTAGACACACACCAGGGAGTTGGAGGCTACATTGTGTGAGGGCAGGCACAGCCCATTCAGGTGTGAGTGACCACTCCGCCCTCCACTCTCGCCCTGATGGCTCATCAGGATATGCAGGCTACACCCCAGCTCCCTTTGTGTCACTGTCTAGAGGAGATTCACAAACAGTCTAACTGTCATTCTGACCCCGACGGGGAATCCCAAACAGGCAGCGTCACAGAATGGTTAAACCAAGAAAATGCCTACTTTCAAAAAGTGGCATTTTCAAACACACAATCTAAAAACTAACTTCACAAAAAGATGTATTTTTAAATTGTGAGTTCAGAGACCCCAAACTCCTTATTTCTATCTGCTCTCGAAGGGACACTGCTCTGTAAGAATATTTAAAGGCAGCCCCCATGTTAATCTATGAGAGAGAGAGAGGCCTTGGAACAGTGAGAACTGAATTTGCAAGTATTTCAGTGTTAGAACATGTAAAACATATCAGTACATGTCCCACCTTTAACATACACTGCATCCTGCCCACGGGGTAACCTAGGGGCTACCTTAGGGGTGCCTTACATGTATAAAAAGAGACAGTGTGGACCTGGCAAGTGGATACACTTGCCAAGTCGAATTGGCAATTTAAAACTGCACAGTGGCAGGTCTGAGCCATGTTTACAGGGCTACGTGGGTGGGTGGCACAATCAGTGCTGTAGGCCCACTATTAGTATTCATTTCAGAGGCCCTAGGCACCTCTAGTGCACTTTACTAAGGGACTTACTAGTAAATCAAATATGCCAATTGTGGA
The DNA here is from genome assembly GCF_031143425.1 of Pleurodeles waltl. Lineage (NCBI taxonomy): Eukaryota > Metazoa > Chordata > Amphibia > Caudata > Salamandridae > Pleurodeles > Pleurodeles waltl. Next base: position 381,629,142 of record NC_090444.1, on the reverse strand, counting down.
AAAGCCAATTACACATACAATTTTACATAGGGAGCATTTGCACTTTAGCACTTGTCAGCAGTGGTAAAGTGCCCAGAGTAGCAAAAACAGTCCAGCACACAGCAACAGCCTGGGAAGCAGAGGCAAAAAGTTAGAGACCAAACCAAGGATGCCAGGTCTAACACTTATTAAATCCATGACCCCAGGAGAACATCTCTTCTTTAAAGCACTTTCCAAGCTGGAACATTTGCTCTCCAGCTGCGTGCAGAGGCCTCCAGAGTCTGGGTCTATGGTTGTGAGTTATGAGGCCTTAAGATGTTTAAAAATGAAAAAAGACTGAGACTTTTTTGACTGTGGCCGCTCATTTATTCACTTTGCATATGTTTTTTAGTTTGCAGCCTACCAGATAGCATAGCTGTCTGGTTTGCAAAAGACATTTTGAGGAGTTTCAGAAAGCTGACTTAGGAACGCATTCTGCCTGTAGCTTAAGTGTAACTCATGTTTTGGGTTTCAATTCGCCGTCTTTGTCTCCCAAGCTCAAGTTTGTACTTACCCATGCTAAAGCCATGTCTACAGTCTCCTTCCAAGAACTCCTTTTTTTGTAATCAACAGGTCTGTAATTGTTATTATCTGGAGATATTACATTTGCTGGTCACATTTTCCAAGACACAGGTCAAATGTCACACGCTGTCTTGTGGCCTAGGCCAGATGTAAGGGAAGCTGAGACAAAGTAATCAATCCAGGCCTGGCTTAGATGACTGGTATCCATGGCAACAAGCCACGTTTCCCAACCTTCAGCCCTGCTGACAGTGCCAGTGGCACATAGCAGAGAAGCCTCTCTCTGAGGCTGAGTGCAAGTTAAAGTGCCTCAAGTAATTCGCCCAGAGAGGAGCTTTGAGGGTGGATGCACCTTCCGTGGCTCTATCACTGATGGACTGGACAGTACATTGAAAATGTGCATATTTGTTATGTGTACACACAGTATAAATTAATTTAGATCATGGGTGTGCGTGCATAGGCCCTTGCACAACACAAAAAAGTGTTTAGTGAACGTTGTGTGTTGATATTTCAGTTATGTGCACTCCAGACAGAAACCTATTCCTCTAGCCTTATCCTTTCCCCACTCTCCCATGCTTTTAAGTGTGCTTAGAATGCATATGTGTTAACAGAATGTGTGCAGTGCATGTGTGAGTGATGCATAATATTTCTTATGTACACCAGCTGTGTTAAGACGGAATACATTCAATATGCACTACATGCATGATAACAGTGATTGGTGAATGCATTATTACAGACAGTATATGGCTGCTGAGGTACTCTGTACCAGTTAACTTGACTTGTGTTTCCTGCATGTTGGTGTGCAGCTGAGCCACGGGGCCTGGTGTGGCTACTAAATCCTGTGAACGAACTGACTCCTGAAAAATTTGCCACATAAATTGTGTAAAAAAACACCATGCAAAATTATTATATCACTGCATTGAAAAACATGCCTTTTTAGACTCTTAGAGGGTGGATGATGCAGGACCTTTCCTTTAATTAAAATGACGATCCTGGGGAATGGGTTCCTAGGTTCTCTCGGATGCTTAGGGAGGGTTGCTGCGTGACCCTCCCTCTCCTCTATAAACGTCTACCCTGGGTATCGGGACCCAGAAGCCTTTTCAGGCTTGTAGAAGGGGTGCGGGTATGGGATGCACCCCTTCCCTCTAAATAATTTATGCACCAAGGCTGTGGCCCTCCCCGGGAGGTGGGGAGTGGCTAATCACTTCAACCCCTTCGCTGCCAGGCCTTTTCACCTCAGGTGCCAGGCCTTTTTTTTGCTATTTGGGGCAGTTCGCGCTTAGGCCCTCATAACTTTTTGTCCACATAAGCTACCCACGCTAAATTTGCGTCCTTTTTTTCCGACATCCTAGGGATTTTAGAGGTACCCAGAGTTTTGTGGGTTCCCCTGAAGGAGACCAAGAAATTAGCCAAAATACAGTGAAAATGTTTTTTTTTTTTTTTTTTAAGGGGGGGGGGGGGGGAGAGAGAAAGGCTGCAGAAGAAGGCTTATGTTTTTCCCCTGAAAATGGCATCAACAATGGGTTTGCGGTGCTAAAATCACCATCTTCCCAGCTTTCAGAAACAGGCAGACTTGAATTAGAAAATCACATTTTTCAACACAATTTTGGCATTTTACTGTGACATACCCCATTTTTACAATTTTTTTTTTTTTTTGTGCTTTCAGCTTCCTTCCAGTTAGCAACAGAAATGGGTGTGAAACCAATGCTGGATCCTGGAAAGCTAAACATTTCTGAAAAGTAGACAATATTCAGAATTCAGCAAGGGGTCATTTGTGTAGATCCTATAAGGGTTTCCTACAGAAAATAACAGCTGAAATAAAAAAAGATTGAAATTGAAGTGAAAAAAAACTGCCATTTTTCTCCACGTTTTACTCTGTAGCTTTTTCCTGCGATGTCAGATTTTTTTCAAAGCAATATGCTGTTATGTCTGCTGGACTATTTTGGCTGCGGGATATATAGAGCTTGTAGCCTCATCAAGAACCCTAGGTACCCAGAACCAATAAATGAGCTGCACCCTGCAATGGGTTTTCATTCTATACCGGGTATACAGCAATTCATTTGCTGAAATATAAAGAGTGAAAAATCGGTATCCAGAAAACCTTTGTATTTCCAAAATGGGCACAAGATAAGGTGTTGAGAAGCAGTGGTTATTTGCACATCTCTGAATTCTGGGGTGCCCATTCCAGCATGTGAATTACAGGGCATTCCTCAAATAGCCTTTTTTACACACTGTCTTATATTTGGAAGGAATAAAAAGTAGAGGAAGACAAGGGGCAATAACACTTGTTTTGCTATTTTATGTTCCCCCAAGTCTCCCGATAAAAATGGTACCTCACTTGCGTGGGTAGGCCTAATGCTTGCGACAGGAAACGCAACATGGACACATCACATTTTTACATTGAAATCTGACTTGTTTTTTGTCAAGTGCCTAGCTGTAGATTTTGGCCTCTAGCTCAGCCGCCTCCTAGGCAAACCTAGCAAACTTGCACAATTTTTAAAACTAGACACCTGGAGGAATCCAAGATGGGGTGACTTGTGGGACTCTCGCCAGGTTCTGTTACCCAGAATCCTTTGCAAACCTCAACATTTGGCCAAAAAAAACACTTTTTCCTCACATTTCGAAAGTTCTGGAATCTGAGAGGAGCCACAAATTTCCGTCCACACAGCATTCCCCCAAGTCTCCTGATAAAAATGGTACCTCACGTGTGTGGGTAGGCCTAGTGCTCGCGACAGGAAATGCTCCAAAACACTATCTTGACACATCAAAATTATCAAATAAGCTACCTGTTTTTGCGGGGGGCACCTGCGTTTTTGGTCCTGGGCTCAGCAGCCATCTAGGGAAACCTACCAAACCCAGACATTTCTGAAAACTAGACACCCAAGGGAGTCCAGGGAAGTGAGACTTGCGTGGATTCCCCCAATATTTTCTTACCCAGAATCCTCAGCAAACCTCAAGTTTAGCGGGGGGAAAAAAAAATCACTTTTTTTTCCACGCTTCTGTGTGGGATCACCGGGACAAATTTCCTACCACCCAATGTTCCCCTCAGCCTCCCGGTAAAAAAGATACCTCACTTGTGTAGGTGGGCCCAAGGGCCTGTGACAGGGAAGAGCCAAAAAACATGTTGAAATTGAGAGGGAACCAAAGCGGGTCCAAAAGGGCAGTTTGAAAGGAAAAAAAGAAACATTTTTAGGCTGTCAAGTGCAGCAGAATTTTTATCGGTATAGATGAGACGATGTTGGGTGGTAGCAATTTTGTGGATTCCTGCAGATTCTGAAAGGTTCCATCACAAAAATGTGGGAAAAATGTGTGACTTTCAGCAAAGTTGAAAGTTTGCAGGGCATTGTGGTTAAGAAAATGGTGCGGGGTGCACGTGAAGCACACCACCCTGGAATCAACCATATGTTTAGTTTTCAAATGTGTCTAGGTCTTGTGAATTTTTTTTTTACGTGGCAGCGTCCCATAGTCAAAAAAGTGCAGCCACAACCCGATTTTGAGTTACCAAGCTCTCATGGCCCAAATGTAAAAACAAACCCAAAATAATCAAATGTCCTCTTGCTTGCTGTGGGAAAAGATGTTTTAGTGTGCGGGGGAGAGCTGAAAGACTGTGACCCCCTTTTGTTGGTGGTCGGGAATACCCAGGCCCATACTGGTTGGTATCCACCACCCCACAATATTTGTTATATATTTATATTTATTGTTTTAAATTCCCTGGCATGTAATAGACTTTCTGCCCCCCTGGGGTGTGGATCGGGGGTAATTGCCCAATCTGCCCAATGGTGGGCATAACAACTTTGGCCCCATTTATTTGGGGTGGAGGTATGGCCATACCCCACCCTCTTATTTTGGGGAAAAAAAAATTCTTGCCTGGTCTCTGATGGGCCTTCAAAAAATAGGCCCATGGGGGGCTGCTCCCCCAAACAAAACACACACATACACAAACAACAATAGAAATAGGCCAATCTGCCTCCAAGGGAAGTCGAAATGGCCTAAAATGAATTTTCCTCCCCCCCCCCCCTCCTAGGGGAGCAAACCTTGCGTGAAATGGACGCCAAAAAAAAAAAAATCCCTGGTGTCTAGTGGTTTCTGCCCCCTGGGGGGCAGATCGGCCTAACAAAAATAGGGGGGGGCAGAAATGGCCTAAATACAATTTGCCAAAAGTAGGCCGCTCTTCCCCCAAGGGGGTCAGATATGGCCAACAGTAATGTGCCCCCCCCCCCCAAACACACACACACACACATATATATATATATATATATATATATATATATATATATATATATATATATATATATACACACACACACACACCCCCCCCCCCCCAATCCCTGGTGTCCAGCAGATTTGCCTAACAAAAATAGGCCATCTGCCCCAAAGGGGGGCAGAAATGGCCTAAATACAGTTTGCCCCCCAGGGGATCGACCTTTGCCAAAGGGGTCGCTCCCCATACCTAAGAACATAAAGTAAATAAGAAATATATATATCTCTGGTGTCTAGAGGTTTCTGCCCCCCCCACCCCCGGGGGCAGAGGCCTAATTATATTAGGCTGATCTGCTTTCAGGGGGCAGAAAAGGTCTAAAAAGAACTTGTCCACCCGGGGAGCGACCCTTGCCTAAGGGCTCACTCCCCACATATAAAAAATAAACAAAACAATTATCCCTGGTGTCTAGGTTTTTTTTTTTTTTCCGGGGGGGTTGGGGGGGTGGGGCAGAAATGGCCTAAATATTTCGCCCCCCACCAGGGGCGCGGCCCTTGCCCAAGGGGCCGCTCCCCTTATGCAGAAGTATGATTTTAAAAAATTCTGGTGTCTAGTGGGTTCTGCCCCCTCTGGGCCTAATGGCCTTAAAATTATTTGCTATTTCCCCCCCCCCCCCCCACATCCACCCCCCGCCCCCCCCAAGCGACCTTTGCCTAGGGGGTCACTCCCCACAGATAAAAAAAAAAAAATCATCCCTCTAGTCTCTAGGGGTTTTCCCCCACCTGGGAGGTTGAAAGACCTAACACGAACGGTTACGTCCTGGGTACACGAGCGGTGGTGCCCAGGACGTAACCGTTACGTCCAGGCACCCTAGGGGTTCAAAAAAAAGATGGGAGGTGGGTCCCTGCTGGTCTTCACTACCAGGCCTAGCCTTTGCTGTCAGGGGAGCCCTACCCTTGTGAATTTCAGTGGTGTTGTCAATTTAAAACTGTATGTTTTAACTTACATTTACTTTAACGTCCCTTTAGCCTTTGTTTTTGTTTTGAGTTTCTATGGTTTTTAATGTTAAGTATCATGATTACAATTCTTTTCTGTATCATCACACTTTAGCCTTTTGTAGGAAGTTGGCTCTGTATGTGCTATTTCAAAGTAAGGAATAGCATGCACAGAGTCCAAGGGTTCCCCTTAGAGGTAAAATAGTGGTAAAAAGAGATAATACTAATGCTCTATTTTGTGGTAGTGTGGTCGAGCAGTAGGCTTATCCAAGGAGTAGTGTTAAGCATTTGTTGTACATACACATAGACAATAAATGAGGTACACACACTCAGAGACAAATCCAGCCAATAGGTTTTTGTATAGAAAAATATCTTTTCTTAGTTTATTTTAAGAACCACAGGTTCAAATTCTACATGTAATATCTCATTCGAAAGGTATTGCAGGTAAGTACTTTAGGAACTTCAAATCATCAAAATTGCATGTATACTTTTCAAGTTATTGACAAATAGCTATTTCAAAAGTGGACACTTAGTGCAATTTTCACAGTTCCTGGGGGAGGTAAGTTTTTGTTAGGTTAACCAGGTAAGTAAGACACTTACAGGGCTTAGTTCTTGGTCCAAGGTAGCCCACCGTTGGGGGTTCAGAGCAACCCCAAAGTCACCACACCAGCAGCTCAGGGCCGGTCAGGTGCAGAGTTCAAAGTGGTGCCCAAAACACATAGGCTAGAATGGAGAGAAGGGGGTGCCCCGGTTCCGGTCTGCTTGCAGGTAAGTACCCGCGTCTTCGGAGGGCAGACCAGGGGGGTTTTGTAGGGCACCGGGGGGGACACAAGCCCACACAGAGATTTCACCCTCAGCAGCGCGGGGGCGGCCGGGGGCAGTGTAGGAACAGGCGTCGGGTTCGCAATGTTAGTCTATGAGAGATCTCGGGATCTCTTCAGCGCTGCAGGCAGGCAAGGGGGGGGTTCCTCGGGGAAACCTCCACTTGGTCAAGGGAGAGGGACTCCTGGGGGTCACTCCTCCAGTGAAAGTCCGGTCCTTCAGGTCCTGGGGGCTGCGGGTGCAGGGTCTCTCCCAGGTGTCGGGACTTGGGATTCAAAGAGTCGCGGTCAGGGGAAGCCTCGGGATTCCCTCTGCAGGCGGCGCTGTGGGGGCTCAGGGGGGACAGGTTTTTGTACTCCCAGTCTTAGAGTAGTCCTGGGGTCCCTCCTGAGGTGTTGGATCGCCACCAGCCGAGTCGGGGTCGCCGGGTGCAGTGTTGCAAGTCTCACGCTTCTTGCGGGGAGCTTGCAGGGTTCTTTAAAGCTGCTGGAAACAAAGTTGCAGCTTTTCTTGGAGCAGGTCCGCTGTCCTCGGGAGTTTCTTGTCTTTTCGAAGCAGGGGCAGTCCTCAGAGGATGTCGAGGTCGCTGGTCCCTTCGGAAGGCGTCGCTGGAGCAGGATCTTTGGAAGGCAGGAGACAGGCCGGTGAGTTTCTGGAGCCAAGGCAGTTGTCGTCTTCTGGTCTTCCGCTGCAGGGGTTTTCAGCTGGGCAGTCCTTCTTCTTGTTGCAGGAATCTAATTTTCTAGGGTTCAGGGTAGCCCTTAAATACTAAATTTAAGGGCGTGTTTAGGTCTGGGGGGTTAGTAGCCAATGGCTACTAGCCCTGAGGGTGGGTACACCCTCTTTGTGCCTCCTCCCACGGGGAGGGGGTCACAATCCTAACCCTATTGGGGGAATCCTCCATCTGCAAGATGAAGGATTTCTAAAAGTTAGAGTTACTTCAGCTCAGGACACCTTAGGGGCTGTCCTGACTGGCCAGTGACTCCTCCTTGTTTTTCTCATTATTTTCTCCGGCCTTGCCGCCAAAAGTGGGGCCTGGCCGGAGGGGGCGGGCAACTCCACTAGCTGGAGTGTCCTGCTGGGTTGGCACAAAGGAGGTGAGCCTTTGAGGCTCACCGCCAGGTGTGACAATTCCTGCCTGGGGGAGGTGTTAGCATCTCCACCCAGTGCAGGCTTTGTTACTGGCCTCAGAGTGACAAAGGCACTCTCCCCATGGGGCCAGCAACATGTCTCGGTTTGTGGCAGGCTGCTAAAACTAGTCAGCCTACACAGATAGTCGGTTAAGTTTCAGGGGGCACCTCTAAGGTGCCCTCTGGGGTGTATTTTACAATAAAATGTACACTGGCATCAGTGTGCATTTATTGTGCTGAGAAGTTTGATACCAAACTTCCCAGTTTTCAGTGTAGCCATTATGGTGCTGTGGAGTTCGTGTTTGACAGACTCCCAGACCATATACTCTTATGGCTACCCTGCACTTACAATGTCTAAGGTTTTGTTTAGACACTGTAGGGGTACCAGGCTCATGCACTGGTACCCTCACCTATGGTATAGTGCACCCTGTCTTAGGGCTGTAAGGCCTGCTAGAGGGGTGTCTTACCTATACTGCATAGGCAGTGAGAGGCTGGCATGGCACCCTGAGGGGAGTGCCATGTCGACTTACTCGTTTTGTCCTCACTAGCACACACAAGCTGGCAAGCAGGGTGTCTGTGCTGAGTGAGGGGTCTCCAGGGTGGCATAAGACATGCTGCAGCCCTTAGAGACCTTCCTTGGCATCAGGGCCCTTGGTACTAGAAGTACCAGTTACAAGGGACTTATCTGGATGCCAGGGTCTGCCAATTGTGGATACAAAAGTACAGGTTAGGGAAAGAACACTGGTGCTGGGGCCTGGTTAGCAGGCCTCAGCACACTTTCAATTGTAAACATAGCATCAGCAAAGGCAAAAAGTCAGGGGGCAACCATGCCAAGGAGGCATTTCCTTACACCTTTGCTTTTTTTTTTTTCTTCAGGGATTTTATGTTTTTTAATTTCTTTTTTTTTTTTTATACGTAAATTAATAAAGTGCAGCATGGAGTTGGTCAGGGCACCTAACCCTGCCCCCTCATACCCTGCTGCTACAGATGGCTGACTGTCACTGTCATTTAATACTATAAACTGTGACCTGTTCATTAAGGCAGACTTACTGCCTTTGTCAAAGGCTCAAAAAATTCACGAGGCTGAACTTATTGGCTTTATCAAGGGGTAAGCGCATTAACATAATGTATAGCAGACTCATTGGCTTTGTCAAATAAAGTCACCAATAGCTACAATCAAATGTATATTTCATAAGTTCACACACTGCATTGTTTAATCTTGGTGATTGCCTAAAACTATTTTTAATTAAGCACATAAAAAACAAATGTGTTTTTTTTTCTTTTTCTTTTAACCAGCTTCAAAGTGCAGCCATAGAACAAACCACAATTGGGTATGACTCCATCTGAAGAACATACAACTCTAGCAAAGAGGGCTAAAACAAATATGGGAAGATCTCCTGGGTCATGGACTCAGTGACCCAGGAGACTTACTGTGTGTGTGTGTGTGTGTGTGTGTGTGTGTGTGTTGGTTGTTTTAGACCAAAAAAGAAATTTTTTTTGTCGTGGGCTGCTGCGCTCCCTGTAGTGCACCAACATTCAAAATGATGATGGGTGGTGCCCTTGCTCTTTCTTGGTGTACCATTAGGAAAGAAAAACTTTTTTTTTTTTTTTTTAAAAGGCCACATATGCCATTATGGGGAGCAGTGAATAACTGAGCTGCTTCTGCTTCTCATTTTTTCTTTTTTTTTTTTTAATATATTTTTTTGTATTATACATGGGTGCCCCAATGCATCTGTTGGGGTCCTGTGGGAGAGCCCCTATCGGCTCTCCTGCCAGCACCCGTAGTGGGTGCTAGTGGGAGCCAGATTTTTTTCAAAGTGCACCCAGGGCACCGGCAAAATCCCAAATTGCTGGAGGGAACCCAATACCCAGTTATGTGCATGCCATGTGGGAAGCTAAATGGCTAACCCATTTGCAGTGGACCAAGAAACAGGGTAAATATGACAAGTCCCAAGCAGCTCTTGCTTTACAGTTTGATACACAGCGTATAACTCTGCATATTGGCTACTTTATCCTTCTCCTGTGGTGGTCAACAACTTTTTACAAACTGGATTGTATGACACTGCTTTCCAATGTCTTTTGGTTCCCATGTATTTGAATGAACCATTAGTGAACCAAAAATGCTTCCTATCCTCAGGGGACAATGATTCAAATAGCACACCCCATCTCACTGGTGACTCTTTTACCTGCAGTACCTCCTGCACCTTCTCATCCTGTACAGAGATTTGTGACACCTGTTCATGTAGGGCTGCAGTGCCTGCCAATCCTACTCGAGCCCTGTCTTGTATGTACCATTTCCAGCATATGATACTAGCCTCTTCTGCATGTCCTATACAGTGAGATTTAGGTGTACTCACCACCCACTGCATGATTGGTATTTCAGGTCTCAGAATTACATTATAACCTAGTTTTATTTGCTCAGTATCCACTATAGCCCAATAACAGGCCAAAAGCTGTTTTTCAAAAGGAGTATAGCGCTCCCCAAAGTCTGGTAGTTTTCTACTCCAAAACCCCAGGGGCACCCTCAACCTCCCCTGTTTTTTCCACATACTCCAACTTCCAGAATGACCCTTAACAGTTACATGCAACTCAATGCCTCCCTCCTGCACTGGCCCCAAGTCTAAAGTCTGTTGCATTATTTCATTTGCCAAATCAAAAGCATACTGCTGCTCTTCACCCCATTCAAACTCATGTTTTTTTCTGGTTACTTTGTACCAAAGGTTTAAGATTTTACTCAGATGAGGGTCATGATGTTTCCTAAAACCAAACAGTCCCATGAAACTCTGTGTCTCTTGCTTAGTGTGAGGAGTAGCAAACTCCAAAATCTTTGTTTTACCTGTAACAATATCTCTCTATGTTCTGGCTTCCACTGAATTTTTAGAAACTGCACATTTTGCAAAAGTCCCTGTGTCTTGTCTGAGTTAATTATACACATGGTACTCTGTAAAAGTTCTGTGAATATATCGGTGACATCCTCAACTTCTTGCTGGGTGTAATCTTTTAAAGAATAAATTTCCACTCCTTCCAAAAACTGTGTGTTACTCTGTATTTTTCATCCAAATATTGGCTGCGCACAAACTACGTTCTGCTCATGTAGCTGACACTGGCTCCCACCTTTTTTAACCTCCTCATTGCTGGAATGTGAAAAGTCAGATTCCTCTGTAAAAGCTTGGTAGATTTCAGCTTTATCTTGTAATAACTTGTTCTGGTTAAATTGTTCTCTCAGTTTTTGATTTGCATATTCTGTTTACATCTCATGCATCTTTCTGTAAGCAGACAAAAGTATCCAAACCCTCCTGTCAAGAACAAAAGGGATATCATTCCCTTCAAAAAGCACCTTTTCTAAACCTGTAAAAACATTCAATAATTTTGTTTTATCCATGCACCCATCCCAAAATTTAGAAAGTCCTAATAAATAAGAAAACACATTGGCCGAGACATCATAAGGCATTTTAATTTCACATGCATTTTTAAACCGTGGTTTGCGGTGCTTCCTTTAACTCTCTGAATAAAAACATATTTACACTTTTAAATCGTGCACTCAACCTCCAACCTCTCTTTTAGACTGTCCGATCTACACCAAAATGTTTTGCTTTTCACTAATGACCCAGCTGAAATACTCATACACTGACAAAAAATCTCTGGAATGCACTTCTTAGTCCAAAGAAGACATTTATTATTTTACTACGCATGGTTCCTAAAAGGAGATTAGCATGTTGAAAGCGCACATTTAAAAATAGTCCCAACAATGAAATGAAAACATACCAAAATGATTCTCCACTGCAATATATGTATCTATATTAGAATGCAAAGCAAATAACGAATTAAAAATGCATCACCTTCGGGCTTGTCAGGTGCTTCATCTTACTCATGCCAGCAAGCCGATTGACCCCGTTCGACTGAGAGAAAGATAGATCTCCTCCCTCACGGGAAATCTATATCAGGCATCCAACGTCTGAATCCTGAATGAGGCCACTCCATCTCTCACTGTCGCAGTGGGTCTTTTTATATCTTAAAATACCAAAGGAGCTTTCTGGAAAAAACCCTCCTTTTGCGTTTCAAACATGCAGGCTAGTTTAGGTAGGCTTTGAAAATAACACAATCCCAAGATGTCAAGTCAAAACAAGGCCGTTCCCTGCCATCTGAGTACATCCTACCAAACAAAGCCCTTGGTGAGAACCTAATGTGGTGACCCAGAGATGATGTAGACAGAGTATTGTGAAGGTGGTACCATTGTCGTAGGGCCACCACAGTTATGAGCAAAAGCGTTTCACAAAAGTAATGCCCTGCAAAGCATTATGGGGAAGTTTTTGTGCCGCAAATATCATAGTATGTTGACTGCAACGCTCAGAAGAGCCCTTAGAGGACACCACAATAAAACTAACATTTGGAACAAACATGGCCATGTATCCATACAAACAGCCCTTAGAAAGCATAACCATATGAAGAAAAAAAAAAGAGAGAAAGTGAGAAAGTAATGCAGTGTAACCATATACGTGGCCCCTAGAGGGCACAGTGCATTACACATTTTCAAGGCTAGCAGGCCTATTGCAATGATATGACAAACAAGGCCCATAAAACAAAACAAAAAAAAGAAAACTTTTCCTAGCCAGCCATGAGAGAGCGCAAAAAGAATGAATGGTGGTAGGGATTATTATTTTGGGGTCCCCACTACCCTAGTGTGGGGACCCATAGGACACACAAAGTGTCATGCTGAACGTTTTGCTGTTGCTCCCATTGTCCTAAGATAATCACAGGCTCAGTTATGAGCAAAAATGTTTTGTAAAAGTAATGCCCTGCTGCTCGAAGAGCCAGGTCTTGAGTTGCCGCCGGAATGCGAGGTGGTCCTGAGGTTGGTGGGGAGGGAAATCCATGTCTTGGCCGCCAGGTAGGAGAAGGATTTTCCACCTGCTGTGGTGCGGCGGATGCGAGGGACGGCGGCGAGAGCGAGGTTGGCGGAGCGAAGTTGACAGGTGGGCGTGTAGAAACTGAGGCGACGGTTGAGGTATTCGGGTCCCTTGTTGTGGAGGGCTTTGTGTGCGTGGGTGAGGAGTCGGAAGGTGATACTTTTGTTGACGGGAAGCCAGTGTAGGTGTCTCAGGTGGGCGGATATGTGGCTGTTGCGGGGAATGTCGAGGACGAGGCGGGCGGAGGCGTTTTGAATTCGCTGCAGACGTTTCTGGAGTTTAGCGGTGGTTCCTGCGTATAGGGTGTTGCCGTAGTCCAGGCGGCTCGTGACTAGGGCGTGGGTCACGGTCTTTCTGGTGTTGGTGGGTATCCAACGGAAGATCTTTCGGAGTATGCGGAGGGTGAGGAAGCAGGAGGATGATACGCCGTTGACTTGTTTGGTCATGGTGAGAAGTGGGTCCAGGATGAATCCGAGGTTGCGTGCGTGGTCTGAGGGGGTTGGTGCGGTGCCAAGGGCCGTGGGCCACCAGGAGTCATCCCAGGCGGACGGTGTGTTTCCGAGGATGAGGACTTCCGTTTTGTCTGAGTTCAGTTTCAGACGGCTGAGTTTCATCCATTCTGCGACATCTTTCATTCCATCTTGCAGGTTGGTCTTTGCGCTGGTTGGGTCCTTGGTGAGGGAAAGTATCAGCTGAGTGTCATCGGCGTAGGAGGTGATGTTGATGTTGTGTTTGCGTACGATGTCGGCGAGGGAACTCATGTAGACATTGAAGAGAGTCGGGCTGAGCGAGGAGCCTTGCGGGGAGCCGCAGAGGATCTCGGTGGGGTCTGAGCAGAAAGGTGGGAGGTAGACTCTTTGGGGGCGGTTGGAGAGGAAGGAGGTGATCCAGTCCAGGGCCTGTCCTAGGATCCTGGTGGAGCGGAGGCGGGATATTAGGGTTCGGTGGCAGACGGTGTCGAAGGCAGCCGAGAGGTCGAGGAGGATGAGGGCGACTGTCTCTCTGTTGTCCATCAGAGTTCTGATGTCGTCTGTGACTGAGATGAGGGCGGTTTCTGTGCTGTGATTGGCTCGGAATCTGGACTGAGAGGGGTCGAGTAGGCTGTTGTCTTCAAGGAAGTTGGTAAGTTGCTTGTTGACGGTCGTGTCTATGACTTTGGCAGGGAAGGGGAGGAGTGAGATGGGGCGGAAGTTCTTCAGGTCGCTGGGGTCCGCCGTAGGTTTCTTCAGTAGGGCGTTGACTTCTGTGTGTTTCCAGCTCCTCGGGGAAGGTGGCAGAAGCAAACGAGCTGTTGATGATGGTCTGGAGATGCGGGGCGATGATGTCGTCGGCTTTGTTGAAGATGAAATGTGGGCAGGGGTCCGAGGGGGCACCGGAGTGGATGGAGTTCATGGTGGCTTTGGTCTCTTCCGTGTTGATGTGAGTCCAGGCGCTGAGGGTGATGGCTGGGGTTGTAGGTTCTGTGGTGGTTGGCTGGGTCTGTTGTCCGAAGCTGTCGTGTAGGTCGGTGATCTTACGATGGAAGAAGGTGGCGAGGGAGTTGCAGAGGTCTTGTGAGGGCGCGTTGGCGTTGACGTTAGGGTTGGAGAGCTCTTTAACAATGTTGAAGAGTTCTTTGCTGTTGTGAGTGTTCTTGTCCAGTCTGTCTGTGACTACCTGGCGGCTAAGACATGGAATTCCCTCCCCACCAACCTCAGGACCATCCAGGACCACCTCGCATTCCGGAGGCAACTCAAGACCTGGCTCTTCGAGCAGCAGTAACCCCATCCCCCTAGCGCCTTGAGACCCTCACGGGTGAGTAGCGCGCTTTATAAATGTTTGTGATTTGATTTGACCCCAAAATAATAACCTCTACCGCCATTCAGTTTCTTTTAAGCTTTCTGATGGCTAGAAGTTTTGTTTTACAGCTGGGAGAAGTTTGGTTTTGAATATGTTGTTTGTAGTAATATTGCAGTAGGCCTGCTAGCCCTAAAAATATCCTTAAGGGGCTAAGTATATGGTTACACTGCATTACTTTCTCCTGTTTTTTTTCCATGGAATTATGCCCTCTAGAGGCTAACAATATGGTTACATGACCATGTTTCTTACAAATGATGTTTTTGTTATGGTGCCCTATAGCGGCTGTTTTGGGCCTTACAGTCTAATTCCAAAAGTATATTTCTGATAAAGGTTTATATAATAGTTGTATATTTTTTATAATCTCTCCTTATTGACCATGATTCAGGCCACCTTAACATCCTTATTACACTAGGATTGTTTGAACAGTCTTGATATGTTTGGGTGCCCCTTCTAGTTTGTTTCTCCTCTGTGGCTGTCTTGTGTGGTTTTTTTTAATTTATTTTTTTAGGGGGAATTGTTTTAGCCAGCCGGCAACTCTGATGGTGCAGTGGTGAAAGTGGTATACTATTGGAATCAGCATGGCAGATTTAACATAGGATGCTAAATGGCAACATTTTCATTTTTTGTTGCAGATAGAGGAAGAAGGTAAATGGAAATGCTTTAGTTATATACAGAGCCATTGGAGTTATAAGAAAGGAAAAGAAGAAATTATGAGACGGGGTTGACAAATTTATATTGGCACGAAAAGTCCAGTTATGAATTTACAATGCCAATAGCTCTAACTCAAGCAAATGTGAGACCTATTCCAGTGCAAATGTTTGTTTCCTCAGCTTCCGCTTGATTGACCACCTGGAAACGTTCCAGGAAGGAACTGAGGTAGATAGACCTTTTTTTTTTTTTACTTTTTTTTTCTTTTTCTGAAGATTCAACAAATGATGCCAAAGTTATAGGCAAAATTAAAAAATGCTTGTCCTTAGGAAATGTGGTCCTAACTTCTTCTCAGTCACTTCGAATTATTGTCTGCAAATGTGTACTTTTCAGGGTCGAGCCTGTGTGTGCTTGCATTGGCGCATGCATCTTGCCTGCAAGACACTTTGGTTCAGTAAAGGGGTGGAGCCCGCCTGTCGCTCACTCACTCATAATTTGTCTAGACATGTCTGTCATCATTTCCATTCCTCCGTGTGGCGCAGGGATCAAGCACTAATTGATTTCAACTTAATTAGTGCCTGTCTGCTGTTCCCAACGTGATTGAGGTACTATTTTGTTCCAACTTCCAGTGCCCCGCAAACAGAAGGCCTGTGACTGGCAAAGACGTGCCACGCAGGACAAACCAAATTGCAAATTTTGGACCTGGCCCTTTTTGCAGGGACACCCCCAAACTTTTTGCCTCCTTCCTCCTATTTTTTTCTGACCAGTTTTTGTTGGCTTTAGGGCTATGGGTACTTTACCACTGCTAACCAGTGCTAAAGTGCATATGCTCTCTGTGTAAATTGTATTGTTGTTTCCATTATCCTTGATTGGCATATTTGATTTGGTAGTAAGTCCCTAGTAAAGTACACTAGAGGTGCCTAGGGCCTGTAAATTAAATGCTCCTAGTGGGCCTGCAGCACTGGTTGTGCCACCCACTTGAGTAGCCCTATAAAACATGGCTCGGACCTGCCACTTCAGTGTCTGTGGGTGCTGTTTGAAACTGCCAATTCGACCTGGCAAGTGTACCCACTTGCCAGGCCCAAACCATCCCTTTTTATACATGTAAGGCACCACTAGGTTAGGCCCTGGGTAGCCCCATGGGCAGGGTGTAATGCATATTAAAGGTGGGACACGTACTGATGTGTTGTACATGTCCTACCAGTGAAATACTGCCAAATTCGGTTTCCACTGTTGCAAGGCCCCTCTCTTATAAGTTATTTACAGACAGCCCCCATGGTAACCTAAGTGCAGTTTCCCTTTGAGAGTAGATAAAGATTTGGAGTTTGGGGTCTCTGAACTCACAATTTACAAAAACATATTTTGGTAAAGTTGGTTTTTAAATTCTCTGTTTGAAAATACCACTTTTAGAAAGTGGGCATTTACTTGCTTAAACCATTCTGTGACTTTGCCTGTTTGTGTATTTTCTGTCTGGGTCAGGCTGACGGTTGGGCTGTTTGTGAATCTCCTCTAGTCAGTGACACAAAGGGAGCTGGGGAGTAGCCTGCATATCCTGGTGCGCCATCTGTGCTAGAGTGGTCACTTACACCTGAATGTATTGTTCCTGCCCTCACACAATGCAGTCTGCAACCCCCTGGTGTGTGTCTGGGGCCTGGCCTGGCAAATGCAGGATCCTGTAAACAGAGACTTTTCTTTGAAGTTGGGCAACATCAAATGCAGAAAAAAGTATAAGTAGTGGACCCACCCCAGACTTTAGATTTCTTCAAGATTTACTTCTTAAACCAAGAGGAACATCTGCTGAGGAGAATAGCTGAAGAAAAGTGCTGCCCTTGCCTGTGACTGTGCTTTGTTGGGCAATCCTGCAGTTGTTGATTCTGCCTGTGAAAGTGAACAAAGACTGGACTTTGTAGTATCTTCTTGCTTGAGAAGAATCTCCAAGGGCTTGGACTGAGCTTGCCCCCTGTTCTGAAGTCTCACGGCCATCAAAGACTTCTTCTGCCAGCACCTGGACTCTGCTGAGACTCGTGCCCTCACAAGTTTTGCCTAATCTCTGGGCCCTTGAAAAGAGAAGCTGGTGGAAAATCAAGAAGATTCAAGGAAACTGACTTTGGATGACTCTGCACCGAAACCGCTACCAAATCCCTTGACACCACCTGCAACCGAAGCCGTGGTCGTCACTAGAGTGCGACGACTCCGTTGAAGTTGACGCACCACGTCGTGACCGCCGGATATCGACTCTGCCGGAAGTACGCGGATCCGACGCCTCTTTGTGACGCCTTCGCTCCACAGCACCGGAACCGACACCTACACCGCCTCGGATCCAGCAACACTGCGATCCCAGACTCCGTGCATCGGCTTGTTTCTGCATTTACTAAAGGTAGTGTACCTAGGGGTCAGTATGACTCCGTGACTGGCACCATTGGCTTTGGATTGTTGGAAACATCTCCCTTATGACGCCATGATATTATTTTATCAAAGCATTTGTGTTTCTAATCGCTCTTTTTGTGTTTAATCTTTGGAAACTCATAACTTTGTGCATGTTGGATTTATGTCGTTTTGGTCTTGTTTTGTTTAGATAAATATTGGCTATTTTTCTAACGTGGTGTTGAGTAATTTTGTAGTGTTTTCACTGTATTATTGTGTGTTGGTAGAAATACTTTACACATTGTCTCTGGGTTAGGCCTTTCTGCTCATGCCAGGCAACAAAGGTGGTGAGGGGGGGTTAACCAGGAGTGTTTCTCCTTTGCCCTGACTAGAGTGAAGGTCCTTTCTTGGACGGGGGAGGGGTTGTGTAACCTGACTGCCAACCAAAGACCCCATTTCTAACAGCAACGTTTAATTTTTAAAGATAACTTTATTTTGTTAAGTCGTCTTTTCTCAGTTTCCACTCTTTTTAATATTATTTTTTTTGCACGTGGGCACTGTTGTCAACAGATGACTTGTTTGAAAAATGCAAGACCTATTACATTGCAAATGCTTGTTGATGTGGTTGCTTTTACTCCACAGATCCGACTTGTTGAAGTCTTTAGTCTACAAGCTGGAGTATAGCATTTACTTCAGCTGCAAACTGGTTTGCATTTCACTTTGCGTTCGTTAAGTCTGCGAGTACAATGCAGAAGTGATAATTCAGCTGTCTTTGACTAAACTAATTTACTTATAGCTTCTCCTTTCCAACTTTCATGAGGAAAGATATTGCCTACCCATCACCTTTTCTTGAGTCTATTAGTGCTTGGGTAACCTCTCTGCTACCATATTTCTGATGTCCTTGTACAACTGAATAGCTTATTTTCTGATTTCCCACATTGGGTAAAGCTTTCAAGGCAGGTGGGCTTCTTCCACCCTCTTGTGAAAAATATGGGGTCCTGTTGACTTTTTTTGTCTTTTCTACCAAGACTTAGCTGGCTCGAGTAATTGGTGCTCCCTAAGGACTGAATTCTTTAAAGGCTTCTGTGATGCACCAACAGCTAAGTTAGCTGTTACCCTTCTGGCAACTTTTTAATGCAAACATTTTACATAGTTTCAATGCGATGGCCTCCTGGAATTTTTCCAAATCTTTTCTTTCTTCATTTTGCCACTAACCAGGTAACCTTCAGAAAACAGGAGGCGAGCCCTTGGAGCCACTTTGGTTCTGGGATGGAGAGATGCAGGTCCAGTCCTTCTCACTTTCAGGCAGGAGGGCAGCAGACATGTCAGCACAGCATGTGTCCAGCAGAGTGCAAGTCCTTATTCCTTAGAGTATCCACAGGTCCAGAAGTGTACTGAGTTGATGTTGGAGATCCAGTACTTGCACCCAGTTGTGCCTTTGAAGTGGGGAAAATACTTCAGAGAACGGACTTTGAAGTGCACAGAACTCTTCCCTTCCTGCTATTACTCCAGACTCACTACAGGGGACATGCGTCTGTGTGTGTGGCAGGGCACTGCCCTTTGAGGTGTCAGCCCCTCCCACCCATTCTGTCCATGAAGGACCACCAGGATATTGATGTCCTATCGGTCACACCTGAACTCCCTTTGTGTTTGACTGTCTTTAGGGAATGCACATGCCCAGCTGTCACCCCACCCCAGACGTGTATTGGAGGCAGGAAGTAGGCTAAGAGTAGAAAATCCTAATTTTGTAAAAGCAGCATGCTTTTACAAAGGCGATGCTGCAACCAGGGCTGCCTGGTGGATGCGCCTGGGGTCGATGCGGGCGTGTTGAGGCCGACAGAAGAGTCGGGGACTGGGAAGCTCTCCGCTGAGGATCAGGGCTGAGAGTGAGAGCCCCACAGCCTGGATTATGGGAGGTGGGCCCTCCAGGGACGTTGAGCTGGGGAGGCCATGTACCCCCTGGAACGGGAAGGGGGGCATACTGCTATCCATTTCCCCCGTCTCCCCCCAACCCTGCAGTGGAGGACCCTGTAACTCTCGTGGAAGAGGGCCTGGAAATATGGGGCCTGCAGGGTCCCCTGTACCTGGAGGATTATGTCGAGTACTACATTGGCCTACATCAACACTGGGAAGGAGCTGAGGCCGGAGTACTGAAAAGACGTTAGGGGCTCTATAGTTATAAGGACAGAGGTGTACACTGACAACAAGGATGTAATAGGAGGCAGGCCACATGCATTGAGGAAGGGTCACTGCAGTGGCTAGCATGCACTGACATGGTAACCAGCTGCTTTATGTCTGGGACACAACTGTTAAGTTTGTTCAGCCTGTGTCTCGCAGGTTGTGAGGATTTGTAAAAGATGAATGATATAGTGTAGGGTCCAAATTGCCCCGCCCCTCCTTTTTTTTTTTTTTTTTTGTTCTTGTTTTGTTCAGCCTTTGGGAAAATCAGCCTTTGAGTCTCACTTTTGTAGAGGGGCCTACCCAGCTTTATAATTCTCCACAAAAGAGGACAGAGGTCGAGCCAAATGCTAATCGCAGCTGGGATCTTTCTCCAACCAATGTTCATTTCTTACATTGGGCAAGTCCCCCTTCTCCATTGCCTGGGAGTTTAGATCAGAATTTGTCATCAGCAAGAGGCAGCGAGGCCACCAGATCTATTTGTGCCAGTTGTCAAACACTCCCCCTTGTTGGGTTCATATCGCTGGTCTCTGACCCATCAAAGGGTTGCTTGCCTGATTAACTTGGCTCCAGCAAAATTTGACTTTTAATTCTGGAGAGGAAACCGTCTTAGTTTGGCATTGCTGACTTTGTGTTTTTTCATGAAGGGCTTCTTCAGCATACCTGTCAGCTGGGGCAAGTGGAGCATGTGCGAAGATAAACACAACAAGTACACCTGGTACCGAATGAGCCCAGATTATTAACCAGAGAGAAAAATACTAAAGTTCGAACATTGAACAGCTGCAACAGACCACATATCCATTCCCTCTAATAAACACTCAGCCTGAGGTAATGTCTTGCTTTGGAAGGTGTGCAGGCCTTTTAAAGAGTTCTGGTTAAAGATCACTCCTTTTCTTCTCCCATTTCAGTTGTTTCCAACAAGCTGGTAGTCACAGTGCTCACCATGCCTGCTTCCAACGTGTTCTCCATAAACCCCCCGGAGGGAGAGTGGGGGTTGGGGGGCACGGGCGCAGATGCTTTGCTCCTCCAGCCACACAGAGAAACTCTGGAGTCACCATGATGGAATTCTCAGCGCAAAGCATGTCGGGAGTTCCTGATCGCTTTTTGTCGTCACTTAATGTGATTGCGATCTATCACCTGCACCTGATATGGGTACCTTGAGAGAAACGGAATTTTTCAAGACACTTCTCTGAAACTCCTGTATCCCTTCCTGTAATAAATTTCAGCCGCCTACGCATCAAATTACGCATAACATGGGGACAGGCATGTGAAATAAGGTCTACTGCAGAAGTAGGGACCAATATCTCTAAAGTCCAGTCCAAGAGCTCCCACCAAGTGGTATAACCGATTCTCATTGTCCAGTGCGTTCTTGCAAAGGGGCGTTTGTGAGTTTCTTGAGCTTTTTAAAAAGTAATTTTAACTTATTTTTTGTGATCCCAAATTGTTGCTTAAGATGAGAAAAATACCGAGTCAGGTGAGGGACTTGGGGCCAGATGTATCAAAAAAACAAATTGCATTTCTTAAATAGCGAATTTTAAGAAATCGCTATTTAAGAAATGCAAAATGGTATGTATGATTTTTGCGATTCGGTAATAGCGATTTCTTAAAGTTCGCAAATGCTAATACCGAATCGCAAATAGAGAATCCAACTCCATTTGCACCTATGGGCCTGCTGCAAATGGTTTTGTATTTCCTAAATTGCGAATTCCAGTTAGGAATTAGCAATTTAGGAAACGCAAATCCCAGGGTGCTGGGGGCCTAAGGGCCCCTCTGCTGCACCCCAAAAATATTTTTACGGATATGTGAAGCACACACATGCCTTAGGGGCATGTGTGCGCTACATGTCAATTTTAAAAATGCATTTTTAAAATTTGCACATGGTTACCACCAAACTTTTGTTGGTGGTAATTGCATTTCCTAAATGCCCAATTCGCATTTAGGAAATGCTTGATACATGTGCTTAAGAAATCGCAAATAAGGATTCCTTATTTGCGATTTCCTATTTAGAGAATCTCTAAATGGGGTTGCAATTTTAAGGAATCGCTATTTTAGCGATTCCTTAAAATTGCACTGCGAATGCCTTTCATACATTCTGAAAGGCATTTTTGCATTCGCAAACGGCCGAATTTTGCAATTCGCACCGTTTGCGAATGCAAAATCGCTTGATACATCTGGTCCTTGGTTCTGAAAAGCAGAGTTAACGTTCTTATCTCTTTGTAGGATCTTTGTTGAAGGCGAGTTGCCTGATGAATTCGAGATTTATGAGAAGGGTCCCGGTGAAGGCAGAGGTCAAGAAAAATAAGTCCCATAGTGTGGGGGAAGGAACAGTGGTCTGATTTAAAAACCACAGCTTCTCCAACCTACTCTTACATGGTGCTCAGAATTTGTCATACCTTTCCTGTCAGTTTTTATAGTCTATTGTGTCCATCTGTGACTTTCTTGATAGATTATTATTGCCAGTCCTATTTAGGAAATACCCGATTTATTCTGCAACATTTTAGGTGGTTTTGGCATGTGTGTTAATCAAGTAGTTCTATGATGCCCAGAAGGTGCCTTTGGTGTCCTGTTTTGATGTCGCTTTTTGGGGCAAAGTACAGAGGAAGTCAGTGTTGTACTAGGTAAGCAGGATAGTATATGTAAGAACCGTAGATGCTGCATCAATCTATTTTTCAAATAAATTCTTAAAGCAGAGTTTGAACATCTGATAAGTCAAGATTTGGGAAGAGGAAAAATCCGTTACTAAAAAGGATGCATCCTCAGAGAATGATTATATCTAGTATTATGGACGAAGAATTCGGCAAACGATAGAATCTGGCACATTTGTGACACTTCTTTTCATAGTGGTGACTCTGGTGTGATAGAAATTCTTGAAATACTGTGTCCATCTTTGATTTAGTTGTGGCATAATGACAACTATCCTTGCCACGCTGGGAACATTTTTGGGCTAATAGTGGCATCCCTAGCAGAATGGTGACCACTCTAATTATATTAGTGGTAGAGCAATACATTTTGTGGGCATATTTGGCATTATGGAGGCCAGACCTAACATACGTTTGTCTCTGACACAAGGGTGGGCGTTCTTACCCGATTGTAGGCATTCCTGGCATTGTTAGGCATTCCTGATGTGTTGTATTTGTGCATGCAAGTACTTGACGGAAATTATGAGATTATTTGGGGATTACTGCATTTTCTAAAAATGAAAACTGGTATGTTGTGGAAATGTATTTTTTTCCCCCAGAAAGACATGTTTCTTTGGGGTGTTGTTTGGTTTACCCAAAATAGAAATGTATTTGATATGAAACCGGTGCATTTTCTTAAATTGATTGACTGGTGTTTGAATGCAGTGACTGCATTTCCGAAATACATTTAAAGATGATTTAACTGACTAATGATTCAAACTAAACTGGGAAGATATTTTGATCTTGCTTTTGTACAAGAGAGCACTTGCTGCTATTTCGTTAGTCGTGTGGAGGAACTTAGTATTAATAAAGCTTATAATGACGTTACTGCGAGTAGCCCTACCTGATAAATGGGGTGGTTACTATCGGAATCTTGTCGAATGTGGACAGTGTTCTTACCATGATTAGGATTTGTTAGAAGCTTCGGGTGAACCTAATTAATCAGAAGCATCTTGCTTGTTGAGACGGTTGGAGAACCAGGCTATGAATCATCCAGTGTAGTAGTAGCGTGTGTGCTGTATTGTTTTATTAAATTTGTTCAATTATCTGTTGTAGGGGGAAGTCCTCCACAGCCAGTTGTTCCTAGTCATAAAGATAAAAGTGGCGCGCCACCGGTACGAAGTATTTATGATGATATAACCAGTCCTGGACTTGGAGCAACACCCTTGAGCTCACGGAAGCAGGTAATATTGTGTTTACTTCTTTTATTGACTCATGAAATAAATTGCATAATAAACTGACGAGCTAGCTATTATGAACTTTTTCTATAATTAAGCAGCCCTAGGCTGGTGGTACTTTCAGAATATTGTTAAGTGTACTTTTGTCTGTGTAAGGTCTCATTTTGCCTCTTGCCGCCTATGATGCGTCTTGCATGGATTGTTCCTCACTGTTTATCACATTGCACCCTCTCTGGTAGTGCTCCCCACACGCTTATCATTTCAGTCAGCCACACGCAGGCTAGAATAGGCAGATATTTTCTTCGTTTCAGACCCTACTCGCTGGAAGTGCTGCACCTGAGAACGAATCCTTATTTGTTGCACCGTTTTAAAATGTGCACACTGCATTCTGTTTGCCTCCAGTGGCCATATCCTTTGCTATGTGCCCTCAATGCATATTCATAGTAGTCAACAGTTGTAACTTGTTTTTAAACTTATTGCAGTCTACAACATATTATATGATGTTATTATGTCAAACATGTTTCAGCATTCTATAACGTATAGTGAACAGACCTTCATGTTAAGGTCAGCCATAAAATACATACTTTGCGGTATTGCAGACTACTGTAACAAAGAAAGAAAACGCACAGAGGAGCCTAAACCCATTGCTTTGAAATGTCAGTCATACTTTGGAACAGCCCACAGCTAGCATGGGTAGCACAGAGGCCTGACAAGTTCCGCCATTACGCTGGCTGCCAGTGTCTTTCACCCACTTAAGATCAGCCCTCAATCGGCCGTTCTATCTTTGGGGTGATGGCGATGCGTAATGTGAATGACAACAGTTTACTGCACAGTAGCATGGATCTGGTGCAGGGACACTAGTGACACTGTGGAGCCCATCCCCCCCTTGTACATGGACTTCCATGGAGACTTGCGGCACCTCTTCATAGTGCGCAGCCTTTTGCCCTACCTTGTATCTGGTCGTCGTCGTTGCTGCCCGAGTCACGAGCCATGAGGTGTGCTTTGGACCCTTCATCGAATGGGATTTTTAGTGTAAACGGATGCGCAGGTTGTTGCCTGCTTCATTTGACCCTGATTAAACAGAATAGTTTGTCTATCCCCTGTGTTCCTCTCCAGACGTTACAGCACCCCTGCTCCCATCACTCGCTTCCAGTGTGCACATCTTCAAAAGTGCTGCATTTCCAGAGTTGAGTGTGGAGACAAGCATATCACTCACATTTTAGGCTGATCTGCCGCTCCTCCAGTAATTGGTTTGTGCCTAAATAATAGGACTTAATTACAAGTTTTCCATACGTGGGAATTATTGTTGATGATAAATTCTTAACGTTGCCTTCTTTACATTCCGCTGTCCCTTGGTGCATCCATTAGAGCACAGCATTGCTAGCGGTGTCATTTTCGCCCCCCTCAAATTTCAGAGCAAGGAACCAGCGGCTGATGTCATTCGCCCTACATTTCCCAACAAGCGCTGGGCCTCAAGTTAATTCCGAGGCAGTTTGTTTTTGAGGAGCAGATGTGTGTCGAACGTGACTAGGTGCGTGAGAAGCGTAGCTGAGTGAGACGGGCTCTGTTCCCTGTAGCTGTTGTTCCCAACGCCGTTCATTTTGTGGAGAAACGGAGACCGTTCCAGACACGTCGATGTATCTCGCAGAACGGCAGTCCTTACGTGAGTCTATTGACTTGTGATTGACACTTTTCCAGCCAGGCTATGCCAGCCTTTTTTTTGCAGCCCCAGCCAGTGGCAGGTTGCCGCAAGGTTGCCTTAAGTCGCAAGCTTCGGAAAAACAGATACTCCATATTAGATCAAAGCTGACCTGTCCAGCTCAGGGCAGCACGGTTATGAAATCTGCTGACAAGCACGTGTTTAATGTCAAAGTAAAGGGGGCGGCTGGAGTCGAATACATTAATGGCCCTTACCTGCAGCTGCCAAAGCCCTAGCCCTTATTCCTTCCACAGCTGGCTCTTACACACTCTCCTTTCACCTCGTCCGTAGCCCATTCTCATTAACCACCAGCTTCATTTCTTTCTTGTTGGTCTGGCTTAATCCATGTTTTTATTTCCCTTGGCACCTTTAGCTCTTTTTTTTTTTTTTTGTTGTCTCCAACTACTTCAGATGCCAGATAGCCAACTGCTAGTGTGTCACCCAACACTTTGTCTGTCTGTCTGCTTCTGTGCACGTCTCAGCACTTGATCTCCGCACCTTCTTTCTGTTTGTGCCCAATCTCTGCCCTTTACTGTTGCTCGTTTTGCTGGTGTCTTACTGTCTGAAGTTTGCTCTTGTTCCCTGAACATGTTTCAAACTTTAATGTGTGCTCATTCTCTGTTTGCATGCCTCTCAGTGCCTGCTTTCTGCTAATGTGCTTCCGACTAGTTTAATCTCTTTCTCTGATGTGAATGCGAAAGCAAGCAGCTAAACACGCCTGCTCTTACTATGTCAGTGAATCTCACTTTTGGCATCAGCTTGTGCTGTTACTGTAGCACACTCTGTTCCTAGTGTCCTTACTACTTCCTCGCCCTCCTGAGTCGATTCAGAGCATGCACTCCATGCTCTTGCCTGTTAGCTTGCCTTGCTGTCTTGCATTTTTCCATGTTTTATATGTCTCGAACCCTAACGCCTGCTCCTAAAATTCGTTGTGGGAGTATTTTCCTGCTCTCTATGCGTGCTCTTGGTCTTCCAACAGTATCTAACATTTGATGTCCTCACTTTCTGTGTGCGTGCATGTGTGTCTCTCTTACACTTCGTGCCCGCAGCTCTTTCTGCTCGTTTCACCCTCTGACGTCTGCTCTTGATATCTGGATATATACCTCCCCACACAGAGTTTACTTCTATCAGCATAGATTTCATGCCCTGGTGAAAAGTGCTCCCGTTGTCTTGCTGCTGTCAGTTTCTCTGTTTGTTGTAGGTCTGAACTCTGCTTTCAATTTGTGAATGTCTCTGTACCCTTTGTGCATATTTGACTCCTGGTTTCTGATTTCTTGGTGCCTGTGATGTCAACTCTGGCCTTTCTGCTGGTGTCTTACGCTTTGTATTCTCCTGTACCTACAAACTGTCACTCACTCATCTAGTCACCCGCTCACCCATCCAACACTTTAATATTAACCCAGTCATCCATGACCATAACTAAAAACTCGTACTTGCCAATTGATGAGCAAGTGCGATCACCCATAAATAGCTTTACCTATTGGCTTCGCCTATTTCTGTTTATTTTATTTAAGGTAATTGATTAAAGATGAGGTACTAGTCCCAAAGCACAAAGGGGCTAAATAATAGGGTATCTATAAACAAAACAGTACCTTGCTGAGGCAAGTTCACGGAAACCAGGAGATTGCAGGAGGCAGAGTAACCTGTAATTAAGAGTGTGCTGTAAAGCACTATATGCGATTAATTTCTGGATAATGTAGATTTTCAGAGTATTTTATGATGGAAAGTCTTAATTTTATTAAAGACACGTAGGCGAGTATTATGCTTTCTTTTCCTGCTTTATATTAATAGCAGCCAAGAGAAAAACACCATTCCCAGAGGTTTGCGTAACAATCAACCAATGGGAGATAAGACTAGTAACCTTAACCAATCAGCACACTATACAGCGTAACATATACCAATCCTGACTGCAGGCAGCCCTCTTTTCAGCTGCGAGACAGTCAAGAAAATGATTTTAATAAAGGTACGATACAACAAATTAAACATATTGCGAGGACTAGTGCGAAAAAGTCTTGAATTCTGTCCAGGTTAGGAGAGTAGGACGGCTTGACAGGATGGTGAATGAAGGAATCAATCTTCAATGGAGATTGCGCTGGATGAGTACTTTTAGTAGAATCGGCATCTGCTGAATAAGTTTGAAGAGGATGCTGGAGCGTTGGTAGTAACTAAAAGGGTGGGAAAGAACAACATTAGTACAGTAAGCAGTGGGATAATACTCGCCTCCGTGTCTTTAATAAAAGTAAGACTTTCCATCATAAAATACTCGGAAAATCTACATTTTATGACAAGACCGGAGGCTCCTGTTATGCTTGTTTAAAGCATGTTAACTACTACCGAAGTTGCTGTATTAACAGGTTTACAATAAAATGTGCGAAAGGTAGAATCATTTGACCAATCTGCTGATCTTAGAATATCTTCCAAGCGTGAACCAGCCCAAAAGGCTTTTGACGCCATAGCCCCTCTAGCAGAATGGGCACCAAAGTTTGACGTATCAATGCCCGCTAGAGACATTACCCATTTGACCCAACTAGCTAAGGTAGGGGAAGATACAGGTTTATAGGGTTTCCTAAAGGAAATTAAAAGTTGGGAAGCAGATTATGTTCTAAGATCAGCCGTTTTTTGTTCATAAACCTTTAAACAGTTTCCCACACAAAGCTTCGGATGATTGGGAAAAAAAGGGGTAGAAAATGGAAGTAATGTTGGTTTTTGTACGACGAGAGACATTGAACAGCACACCAGTAGGGGTGAAGTGACGAGCTGAGATATCCAGGGCTTTTACATCTGACAGGCGTTTGATAGATACTAGACAAAGTAACATTGTTAGTTTAGCGGAAAGCATTTTCAAAGACAATAAGTTATTATCCTGCCATGAAACAAACATTTGTAAGACAAGATTGACATCCCATAAAGCGGTGTATTTGGGAATTGGAGGATTGGAGAATTTTACTCCTTTTAAGTGACGACAAATGATGGGATGTTCTCCTACGGGTTTTCCGTTTATAAAAGGGTGATGTAGGGATATAGCTGACCTATATAGATTAATGGTTCTGTATGATTTGCCGGCGCTAGCTTGAGAAGCAAGAAAATTAGCTATCAGAGTTAGAGCTGCTGAAAAGGGATCACATGCTTTTCCCAGACACCAGCTAGACCAGATGGACCAAGCTGATTGGTAAGCCTTGGAAGTGCCTGGAGCCCATGAATTGTTGATGTAGGTTGAAGCTTTTTCCTGGATCAGATGAGGAAGACCTGAAACTTTCCAGGCGGATAGGAGAAGGGTTTTGTTGAAGATGAGGTCGTGAGGGAGACCTTGTGGATTGAGAAGGAGGGCAGAAGCACAGGGAAGTCGATAGATAATTCTAGAAGAGTGGGATACCACACTTGGGCTTGCCACAACGGGACTACTAAAACTACTGTGGCTTTTTGACGCCGAAGATGGGTGAGAACTCATCATGATGAAAGGAGGGAATGCGTAGTTTATTGAATGAGGCCACTGTTGAATAAATGCATCAGTCACTAAAGCGTGAGGATCTGGCCTCCAGCTGAAGAAACAAGGAAGTTGGGCATTCAGGCGGGATGCGAAGAGGTCCATATGGAAAGGACCCCATTTGCGATGAATAGAGTTGAAGACCGAAGAGTGAAGCTTCCAGTCGCTGTAGTCTGAAAGATGACGTGAAAACCAGTCTGCAACTGAGTTGAGTGAACCTGGCAAGTATTCTGCTTGAACTGAAATTTTTCGGTGAAGGCAGAATTCCCAAAAGTTTTTTGCTAGTTCTGCTAGCGGTTTGGATTTGGTACTGCCGAGGTGATTGATATATCTTACTGCCGCGAGGTTGTCCATACGAAGAAGTACGGAACAAGAGACTCTGTTTTTGGTGAAGCTTTTGATTGCAAAGGAGCCTGCAAGCATCTCTAAATAGTTGATGTGCAATGAAGACTCCTGCAGAGACCATGTGCCTCCAGTCGATATCTGCCCACACCTTGCGCCCCAGCCTGTTAGGCTTGCATCGGATTCTAAGACAAGATCTGGGGCTGAGGCAAAGATGGTCCTGCCATTCGAAGCTTCGAGATGGTCGAGCCACCATTGGAGTTCTGTACGGGATTCGAGGTCGAGGGGGATGAAATCTGAATAAGCAAGACCTTTGCGTAAATGTCGAATTTTCAATCTCTGAAGAGCCCGATAGTGAAGAGGGCCTGGGAAAATTGCCTGTATCGAGGATGAAAGAAGACCTACAATCCTTGCAAGAGACCTGAGGGAGAGAGAAGTCTGCTGTAAAGATAGGGTAATCTCTGATTTGATACTTTTTATTTTTGACTTTGGAAGTTGTAGGAGGCCTTGAGAGGAATTGATTAGAAAGCCTAGGAATTCCATTGTCTGTGACGGGGTAAACATCGATTTCTCGTTGTTGACTAAAAAAACCTAGATCTGAAAGGAGTGAGATCGTGTAAGATAGTTGAGACCGAAGGATAGAGAGGGCTTGATGCATCAGAAGGATATCGTCTAGATAGATTATCACTCTGAAGCCTTGAGGTCGAAGAAGAGCTACAGTAGGTTTCATTAACTTGGTGAAACACCAGGGGGCCGAAGAAAGCCCGAAGGGTAGGCAAGTAAACTGGTAGGTGAGATGTTTCCATTGGAACTGGAGAAACTTTCAGTGAGAGTGATGAATAGGAACTGTTAAGTAAGCGTCTTGAAGATCCAGACGGACCATCCAGTCGTTTAGAAGAAGCGAGTCTCTTAAATGAAGAATTGTTTCCATCTTGAAATGTCGATAGACAACAAACTGATTGAATTGTCTGAGGTTGATGACTGGTCTGATTTTCTTGTTTTTTCTGATTACTAGAAACAGGGGGCTTATGAAACCTGATGGAAGAGGACGAGCTGGTTGGATAGCTCGTTTTTGAAGGAGATCTTGGATTTCTGTAGAAATGAGATTGTTCGATGGCATCTGTCGCTGTAGATACACATGGTATGCATGAGCTCGCCATCTGGTGTTGGGTCGGAGTGTTACAAGTTGTTTTTCTTCGAAGAAGTGTTTTCGAGTCACGGGACCGAGTGACTCCACCTTCTGTGCTCATTGCGCATGGGCGTCGACTCCATCTTCGATTGTTTTCTTTCCGCCATCGGGTTCGGACGTGTTCATGTCGCTCCGAGTTTCGGAACGGAAAGATAGCTGAAGACGGAAGATTTTCGACGGTATCGTTGCGATCCGGTTACAGATAGACACATACGACGACGCGTTGAACATCGAAGCGCTTCGGTGCCCTTCGGGGTAGATTTCGGCACCCCGTCGGGGCCTAGTCGGCCCGACCGCGTGGAGGACAACGCCGATGGATCGGACCCCGTTTCGATTCTGCCCCGAATGCCACAACAAATATCCTTATACGGACCTGCACTCGGTCTGTAATCTGTGCCTGTCACCCGAGCACAGTGAAGAATCCTGCGAGGCCTGTCGGGCGTTCCGGTCCCGAAAAACTCTGCGCGACCGTCGAGCGAGAAGACTGCAGATGGCGTCCACGCCAAAAGAGCGTCGACAGTTCGAGACAGAAGAAGAACAGGAGGAATCCTTTTCCATCCAGGATTCAGACTCCGACGAGCTACACTCTACAAGAACTGTGAGTAAAACGTCGAGATCAAACCCTAAAAAAGGAAAGAAGGCCCAGGGGACGCCACTGCCAACCGGCCATGGCTCCACCCAAATTCTCGGTGACCAACAATCGGCACCGAAAAAGGCCCATTCAGTGTCGAGATCGTCCGACTTCGGTCGAGACACCGGCACGCAGCCTCCTCGGGACCGAGAGAGTGCTAAACAGAAGCATCGACACCGAGAGTTCGGTGTCGACACCGATCGACGCCGAGACAGTGGCGCCGAAGACCATAGAGGCCAAGAATTTTCGGCACAGAAAAAGAGGAAGGTTACCTCGGAGCCGAAAAAACAATCGACAGGGCTTTCGGAGCCGAAAAAAGCGACATCAGACCCTGTTTCTGGCTCCTATACCGAAGAGCATTCTATGTCTTCTCAAATGAAGAAACATAGATTTGAACAAGAACTGCAATCCACTGACGTGGACCACACGCAAAAGCGTATCTTTATTCAGCAGGGGACTGGGAAGATCAGTACCCTTCCACCTGTCAAACGAAAGAGAACGCTTCAGTTTACTCCTCAGCAACAAACAACACAAAAGGTAACACCTCCTCCCTCGCCTCCACCTGTAACTCCGGCTTCGCCAACTTACACCCCGTCACATTCGCCAGCTCACACCGCCATGAGCCACGACGACCAAGATCAGGATGCGTGGGACTTGTACGACGCACCAGTGTCTGATAACAGCCCAGACACATACCCAACTAGGCCATCACCACCGGAAGACAGCACAGCCTACTCACAAGTGGTGGCTAGAGCAGCTCTATTCCATAATGTGGAACTACACTCGGAACAAGTAGAGGATGATTTTTTATTTAACACCCTCTCCTCAACCCACAGCTCCTACCAAAGCCTGCCGATGCTCCCAGGCATGCTACGCCATGCAAAGGACATTTTCAAGGAGCCAGTTAAAAGTAGGGCAGTGACGCCTAGGGTGGACAAAAAGTATAAGGCGCCTCCTACGGACCCTGTCTTCATCACCTCTCAGCTGCCACCAGACTCTGTGGTGGTAGGGGCTGCCAGAAAACGGGCAAACTCACACACTTCTGGGGATGCACCTCCCCCAGATAAAGAAAGTAGGAAGTTCGATGCAGCCGGGAAGAGGGTTGCTGTCCAAGCAGCAAACCAGTGGCGCATCGCAAATTCACAAGCGCTGCTAGCGCGATACGACAGAGCCCACTGGGATGAGATGCAGCATCTCATTGAACATCTCCCAAAAGATCTGCAAAAAAGAGCAAAACAGGTTGTTGAGGAGGGTCAAAACATTTCCAACAATCAAATACGCTCCTCCATGGATGCAGCAGACACGGCCGCAAGAACCATTAATACGTCGGTTACCATCCGTAGGCACGCATGGCTCAGAACGTCTGGATTCAAGCCAGAAATTCAGCAGGCAGTGCTTAACATGCCAGTAAACGAGAAACTTCTGTTCGGTCCGGAGGTCGACACAGCTATAGAAAAGCTCAAGAAGGACACTGACACTGCCAAGGCCATGGGCGCACTCTACTCCCCGCAGAGCAGAGGATCTTATAACACCTTCCGCAAAACACCTTTTAGAGGAGGGTTTCGGGGTCAGGCCACACAAGCTAGCACCTCACAGTCCGCACCGCCCACCTACCAGGGACAGTACAGAGGAGGTTTTCGGGGCCAGTATAGAGGGGGGCAATTTCCTAGGAATAGAGGAAGATTTCAAAGCCCCAAAACCACTACCAACAAGCAGTGACTCACACGTCACTCACCCCTCCCACACAACACCAGTGGGGGGGAGGATACATCAATATTACGAAGCATGGGACAAAATAACTACAGATACATGGGTCCTAGCAATTATCCAACATGGTTATTGCATAGAATTCATGCAATTCCCTCCAGACATACCACCAAAATCACAAAATTTATCAAAATACCATTCACAACTTCTAGAGATAGAAGTTCAAGCACTACTGCAAAAAAATGCAATAGAATTAGTACCAAGCACACAAATAAACACAGGAGTTTATTCACTGTACTTCTTGATACCAAAAAAGGACGAAACACTGAGACCAATTCTAGACCTCAGGGTAGTAAACACATTCATCAAATCAGACCACTTTCACATGGTCACACTACAAGAAGTGTTACCATTGCTCAGAAAACACGACTACATGACAACCCTAGACCTCAAGGACGCATATTTCCATATACCAATCCATCAATCACACAGGAAATATCTAAGGTTTGTATTCAAAGGAATACATTACCAATTCAAAGTATTGCCTTTTGGTTTAACAACCGCTCCAAGAGTATTCACAAAGTGCCTAGCAGTAGTCGCTGCACACATCAGAAGGCAGCAAATACATGTGTTCCCGTATCTAGACGACTGGCTAATCAAAACCAGTTCGCTCACACAATGCTCACACCACACAAATCAAGTCATACAAACCCTCTACAATTTAGGGTTCACCGTCAACTTTGCAAAATCAAACATTCTGCCAAGCAAAGTACAGCAATATCTAGGAGCCATAATAAACACGACAAAAGGAGTAGCAACGCCAACTCCACAAAGGATCAACAATTTCAACAGGGTCATTCAACACATGTCTCCAAACCAAACAATACAAGCAAGAACAATACTACAGCTCCTAGGCATGATGTCCTCATGCATAGCCATTGTCCCAAACGCAAGACTGCACATGAGGCCCTTACAACAGTGCCTAGCCTCACAGTGGTCTCAAGCACAGGGTCACCTTCTAGATCTGGTGTTGCTAGACCGCCAAACTTACCTATCGCTTCTATGGTGGAACAGTATAAATTTAAACATAGGGCGGCCTTTCCAAGACCCAGTGCCACAGTACGTAATAACAACAGATGCTTCCATGACAGGGTGGGGAGCACATCTCAATCAACACAACATAAGAGGACAATGGAACATACATCAAACAAAACTGCATATAAATCATCTAGAATTATTAGCAGTTTTTCAAGCACTAAAAGCTTTCCAACCAATCATAACCCACAAATACATCCTTGTCAAAACAGACAACATGACAACGATGTATTATCTAAACAAACAAGGAGGAACACATTCAACGCAGTTAAGCTTGTTAGCTCAAAAAATATGGAAGTGGGCAATCCACCATCAAATTGGTCTAATAGCACAGTTTATTCCGGGGATCCAGAATCAGCTGGCAGACAATCTCTCTCGAGATCACCAGCAAGTCCACGAATGGGAAATCCACCCACAAATTCTGAACACCTACTTCACACTCTGGGGAACACCACAAATAGACTTATTTGCAACAAAAGAGAACGCAAAATGCCAAAACTTCGCGTCCAGATACCCACACAAGCAATCCCAAGGCAATGCCCTATGGATGAACTGGTCAGGAATATTTGCTTACGCTTTTCCTCCTCTCCCTCTCCTTCCTTACCTAGTAAACAAATTGAGTCAAAACAAACTCAAACTCATTTTAATAGCACCAACGTGGGCAAGACAACCCTGGTACACAACACTGCTAGATCTGTCTGTAGTACCACACATCAAACTGCCCAACAAACCAGATCTGTTAACGCAACACAACCAACAGATCAGACACCCGGACCCAGCATCGCTGAATCTAGCAATCTGGCTCCTGAAATCCTAGAATTCGGACACTTACAACTTAGCCAAGAGTGTATGGAAGTCATAAAGCAGGCCAGAAGGCCATCCACTAGACACTGCTACGCAAGTAAGTGGAAAAGATTTGTTTGTTACTGCCATCATAATCAGATACAACCACTAGAGGCAACTCCAAAACATATAGTAGATTACTTGCTCCATTTACAAAAAGCAAAGCTAGCCTTCTCTTCTATTAAAATACACCTTGCAGCAATATCTGCATACCTGCAAACTACATATTCAACTTCCTTGTATAGGATACCAGTTATCAAAGCATTCATAGAAGGGCTTAAAAGAATTATACCACCAAGAACACCACCTGTTCCTTCATGGAACCTAAACGTGGTTCTAACAAGACTCATGGGCCCACCCTTCGAACCCATGCACTCTTGCGGAATACAATTCCTCACCTGGAAAGTTGCCTTTCTCATCGCCATTACATCTCTAAGAAGAGTAAGTGAAATTCAAGCGTTCACAACACAAGAGCCTTTTATACAAATACATAAAAATAAGGTCGTCCTACGACCTAATCCAAAATTTTTACCAAAAGTTATTTCTCCATTCCATCTAAATCAAACGGTAGAATTACCAGTATTCTTCCCACAGCCAGATTCTGTGGCTGAAAGAGCACTACATACATTAGATGTCAAAAGAGCATTAATGTACTACATTGACAGAACGAAGAACATCAGAAAAACTAAACAGCTATTTATTGCATTCCAAAAACCTCATGCAGGTAACCCAATATCAAAACAAGGTATAGCCAGATGGATAGTTAAATGCATCCAAATCTGCTACCTTAAAGCAAAAAGACAACTGCCCATTACTCCCAGGGCACATTCAACAAGGAAAAAAGGTGCTTCAATGGCCTTTTTAGGAAACATCCCAATGCAAGAAATATGTAAGGCAGCCACTTGGTCTACGCCTCACACATTCACCAAACACTACTGTATAGATGTGCTATCCGCACAACAAGCTACAGTAGGTCAAGCTGTATTAAGAACTCTATTTCAGACAACTTCTACTCCTACAGGCTAAACCACCGCTTATGGGGAACTAACTGCTTACTAGTCTATGCATACCATGTGTATCTACAGCGACAGATGCCATCGAACTGAAAATGTCACTTACCCAGTGTACATCTGTTCGTGGCATCAGTCGCTGAGATTCACATGGACCCACCCACCTCCCCGGAAGCCTGTAGCAGTTCAGAAGTTACCTTCAATTTTGTACATTTGTATATATATTACTTAATCCTTTAATAGGTACATACTTACATTTTTCATTGCGCGGGCACTATTACTATAGTACAACTCCTACCTCACCCTCTGCGGGGAAAACAATCGAAGATGGAGTCGACGCCCATGCGCAATGAGCACAGAAGGTGGAGTCACTCGGTCCCGTGACTCGAAAACACTTCTTCGAAGAAAAACAACTTGTAACACTCCGACCCAACACCAGATGGCGAGCTCATGCATACCATGTGAATCTCAGCGACTGATGCCACGAACAGATGTACACTGGGTAAGTGACATTTTCATTACATTTCTTCTACAAAGCTGAGGGGAAGAAGGGGAGAAGGCTGGAAAGGAGTTTTGTAAAATTCTATTAAATAGCCTTTGACGGTATTGAGAACCCAGGGGTCTGAGGTAATCTCTTTCCATTAGTGGAGAGAATTTTTTAGACAACCCCCTATGGAAAGATGGCCAGAAGATTGGCTTACCTGAATTGTTATAGGACCTGCGTTGGTTCCTCCCTCTGAACCCTCTGGAACGCTGGGGGTAGAATTGTGGACGAAAGTCTTGTTGTTGTTGCTGTTGGTAGTTATAGGACCCTCTGAAGCCTTGATTCCTGAAGGACCGGCCGGTGGAGCGGCCTCTTCCTCTACCGGCCCTGGCAAAAACCTGTGAGTTAAACACTTTAAGTGACTGTTGAGCTTTGTCTAGAGAAGCAAAGGTGGTAACGTATTTGCTTAGTTTCTTAATAAAGTTATCTCCAAAGAGCAATCCGTCAGCCTTAGCTCCTGGATCCATAGCTGCCAGGTTCGCAAGCTGAGGATCTAGCTTGAGAAGGAGTCCTTTTCGACGCTCATGCGTCATAGCCGAGTTCGTGTCACCAAGCAAACAAAAAGCTCTCTGAATCCAGAGAGACAGTTCTTCCGGGTCAATTGATTCTTGCGTATTCTGCCAGGTCGAAAATGCGGGATAAGGGACCGACCAAATCAAGGACTTTATCCTGGCAGAGGGCCCAGGCTCTGTCCACCCCTTTTCGGGGGTCTTTACCGAATTTGGAGAAAAAAGTTAGAAGGGACGGATCTATTGAAGGGGTAGCAGTAATGTGTAGGGGAAGAGAGGGTCTGGGACATTCAGAACGTAGTTTTGCCCGTACTTGCTTATCTAGGGGAAGACGTAATTTTGCTAGAATGTAACTCACAACATGTTCAGAAGGTAACCATTCAGTAGGATTGGGATGGTGAATTAAGCCAGGATCAAACATGGGATTACCATCGGAATCCAATAGAGGGGCGTGAGCTTGGTCAGCAGATGCTGATTTAGATTTTTTGGGGGGAGGTCCAATCCAAAAATCAGTGGTGTTATCATCCTCGTTGTCTGATGAAGAAACATTGTCATCCCCATCATCATCGGTGTCTCTAATGTCCGCAATCACAAAAACAAATTTTTTGTTTTATTTTTACTTTTAGTACCCATAACTTTATTCCCCTCCGTAGTAGGAGGCCTTTGAGGAACTTCACCCTCCATCCTGAGTGAGTTTGACTCACCATCCATTAGCGCAGACGAGGCGTTAACCTGATTTAAAAGAAGCCCCCGAGTCTTTGCGCTTTCTGCTTTCCCCCGCAGTATGGGCCACTTGTGATTGGGATAGACGGGACGACACAGTAGATTGAATTTGCTTGGAAATTTTCCCCATAGAAGCAGAAACTGCTTTTTTAACGGAAGATTGAATAAAATTATTTAAATTGTAAGAAAAATTCTCTTCAGAATCTTCATTTGTTGTGAAAAAATCAGAAAAATCCATTTTACTATAGGAAGAAAAATAAACTGGTCAGTAAAGGGTTAAAAAATTTAAAGGGCAAGGCTTTAGAATAATAATTGTGACTCACCAGGAAGCAAACAATTGAGAGGCTGGAAAGACAAAGCCACGCCTCACCAGGAAGTATCTGAAGCAGTCGACGATATGTAGAGCAGAGCAAAGGTAAGGGCTGCCAAAATTGTTTAATGCAATGAAGGCCGGGAAAACTAGAACTAGCGCTTGCCAAGGAATGCGCTCTGAAATAAGAGCGAGGAAAGAGCTGCCCAAATGAGTAAATGAAAAATACCGGTCAGGCTGAAACGAGTGCTTTTAAAAGGAATGCGCTCTGGAATGAATCGGAGTGATTTATGATGCTCGCGTCAGCCGGCGTTCAAAATAGAACGTTCACGGCTACGCGAGGAAGAGAGGCTGAAGAGAAAGCTTGGCGCCTTGCGCGCGTTGATAAATTTAACAAATGCACTTCAAACAGTGAAACAGAATCGCGCGTATTCAGGAAATCATTAGGCAAACTTAGAAACCAGAAATAAAACGGTAAATGCTATTCAATATTAAAACTGTATGGAGCAACAAAAGATATACTTATCTTGACTGCGAGCAGCAAGAAAAGAGGGCTGCCTGCAGTCAGGATTGGTATATGTTACATTGTATAGTGTGCTGATTGGTTAAGGTTACTAGTCTTATCTCCCATTGGTTGCTTGTTACGCAAACCTCTGGGATTGGTGTTTTTCTCTTGGCTGCTATTAAAATAAAGCAGGAAAAGAAAGCATAATAGGATCCTCCGGTCTTGTCATAAAATTTATATTAAACATTTGCAATTTACAAAAGAAGGATATAGTTATTAGCCCATAATTCTTAAATGAGATTGCTCAGTTGTCCAGTACCGTCATGGTTAGCAGAGCTTCCAGCGCGATTGAAAGAGAAATGCTTTTGCATTTCTCTTTGAATCTCATGGGGGAGGCCCCGAGAGGCTTCAAAGGGAAGGAAATGTATTTCCTTCCCTTTGAAGTCTCTCACAGGTTTCAAAAGCCGGATTGCTTGCAATCCGGCTTTTGAAACCCCACTAGACACCAGGGATTTTTTCTTTTTCAATGAAATTGGCAAAAGGTAGCGACCCCTTGGGCAAGGGTCGCTCCCAGGGGGGGCATTTTTTTGGGAAGGCCTTTTCTGCCCCCAGGGGGGGCAGAAACCTCTAGGCACCAGGGATCATTTCTTTTATTTTTTATTTTTGTTATGTTTTCTTTTTTTTTTTTTAGGTGGGGAGCGACCCCTTAGGCAAGGGTCGCTCCCCTAGGGGGCAAATTATATTTAGGCCATTTCTGCCCCCCTTGGGGGCAGATTGGCCTATTTTGATGAGGCCAATCTGCCCCCAAGGAGAGCAGAAACCATTAGACACCAGGGAGGTTTTTTTTTTGCGTGAATTTCACGCAAGGGGAGCGACCCCTTAGGAAAGGGCCGCTCCCTGGGGGGGGGGGGGGGGGGGGTGATTATTTTAGGCCATTTCTGCCCCCCTGGGGGGTAGATCAGCCTGTTTTGATTCGGCTGATCTGCCCCCAAGGGGGGCAGAAACCACTAGGCACCAGGGATTTTTTTTGTTTTACAGATGGGGAGCGACCCCTTGGACAAGGGTCGCTCCCCTGGAGGGGCAAAATGTATTTAGGCCATATCTGCCCCCAAGGGGGGCAGAAACCACTAGGCACCAGGGACCTTTTTTTTGCGCCGTCACGCAAGGGGAGCGACCTTGTAGGCAAGGGTCGCTCCCGGGGGGGGGGGGGGTGGATGGGTAGGGGGGGGCAAAATTATTTAAGGCCATCTCTGCCCCCCCCTGGGGGCAGATCGGCCTATTGGTATTAGGCCGATCTACCCCCCCGGGGGGGCAAAAACCTCTTGTTGCCAGGGCAATTTTTTTTTTTTGTTTGTTTGTTTTTTTAGAGATGGGGAGCGACCCATCAGACAAGGGTCGCTCCCCTGGGGGGCAAACATGGGTCGATTTTAGGTCAATCTGCCCCCAAGGGGGCAGAAACCACTAGGCACCGGGGATTTGTTTTTTGGCGCCAATGTCACGCAGGGGGAGCGATCCCGTAGGCAAGGGTCGCTCCTGGTGGGGGGGTGGGGGTTGGGGATGCAAATTTAGTTTAGGCCATTTCTGCCCCCCTGGGGGAAGATCGGCCTATTAGAAACCTGTAGGCGCCAGAGCAAATTTTTTTTGTGTGGTTTTTTTTTTTTAGAAATGGGGAGCGACCCATCAGACAAGGGTCGCTCCCCTGGGGGGCAAACTGTATTTAGAGCATTTCTGCCCCCCTTGGGGGCAGATTGGTCGATTTTAGGTCAATTTGCCCCCAAGGGGGCAGAAACCACTAGGCACCGGGGATTTGTTTTTTGGCGCCAATGTCACGCAGGGGGAGCGACCCCGTAGGCAAGGGTCGCTCCTGGGCAGGGGGGGATTGGGGGGGTGGAGGGTCAAATTTATTTTAGGGCATTTCTCCCCCCGGGGCCGGCTGAGCTAGAGGTCAAAATCCACAGGTAAGCACTTTGCAAAAAACACCTGTTTTCTGTGAAAAAATATGTTGTGTCCACGTTGTGTTTTGGGCCATTTCCTTTCGTGGGCGCTAGGCCTACCCACACAAGTGAGGTACCATTTTTATGGAGAGACTTAGGGGAACGCTGGGTGGAAGGAAATTTGTGGCTCCTCTCAGATTCCAGAACTTTCTGTCACCGAAATGAGAGGAAAAAGTGTTTTTGGGCCAAATTTTGATGTTTGCAAAGGATTCTGGGTAACAGAACCTGGTCAGAGCCCCGCAAATCACCCCATCTTGGATTCCCCTAGGTCTCTAGTTTTCAAAAATGCGCTGGTTTGCTAGGTTTCCCCAGGTGCCGACTGAGCTAGAGGCCAAAATCCACAGGTTAGCACTGTTTTCTATGAAAAAATTTGATATGTCCACGTTGTGTTTTGGGCCGTTTCCTGTCGCGAGCGCTAGGCCTACCCACACAAGTGAGGTATCATTTTTATCGGGAGACGTGGGGGAACGCTGGGTGGAAGGAAATTTGTGGCTCCTCAGATTCCAGAACTTTCTGCCACAGAAATGTGAGGAACATGTGGTTTTTTTAGCCAAATTGAGGTTTGCAAAGGATTCTGGGTAACAGAACCTGGTCCGAGCCACACAAGTCACCCCATCTTGGATTCCCCTAGGTCTCTAGTTTTCAGAAATGCACAGGTTTCGTAGGTTTCCCTTGGTGGCGGCTGAGCTAGAGGCCAAAATCTACAGGTAGTCACTGTGCTAAAAACAGCTCTGTTTTCTGTGATGTCCACGTTGTGTTTTGGGGCATATCCTGTCGCGGGCGCTAGGACTACCCACACAAGTGAGGTATCATTTTTATCGGGAGACTTGGGGGAACATAGAATAGCAAAACAAGTGTTATTACCCCTTGACTTTCTCTACATTTTTCCCTTCCAAATGTAAGACAGTGTGTAAAAAAGACGTCTATTTGAGAAATGCCCTGTAATTCACATGCTAGTATGGGCACCCCGGAATTCAGAGATGTGCAAATAACCACTGCTTCTCAACACCTTATCTTGTGCCCATGATGGAAATATAAAGGTTTTCTTGATAGCTATTTTTTACTCTTTATATTTCAGCAAATGAATTGCTGTATACCCGGCATAGAATGAAAACCCACTGCAGGGTGCAGGTCATTTATTGGCTCTGGGTACCTAGAGTTCTTGATGAACCTACAAGCCCTATATATCCCCGCAACCAGAAGAGTCCAGCAGACGTAACAGTATATTGCTTTAAAAAATCTGACATTGCAGGTAAAAGTTACAGAGTAAAACGTAGAGAAAAAGTGATGTTTTTTTCACCTCAATTTCAATATTTTTCTTTTTCAGTTGTTATTTTCTGTAGGAAACCCTTGTAGGATCTACACAAATTACCCCTTGCTGAATTCAGAACTTTGTCTACTTTTCAGAAATGTTGCGGTTTCTGGGGTTTCATGCCCATTTCTGTCACTGACTGGAAGGAGGCTGAA
This sequence comes from Pleurodeles waltl, assembly GCF_031143425.1. Lineage (NCBI taxonomy): Eukaryota > Metazoa > Chordata > Amphibia > Caudata > Salamandridae > Pleurodeles > Pleurodeles waltl. The sequence goes on along the minus strand of NC_090444.1, from coordinate 381,587,616 downwards.
AGCACAAAAAATCGTAAAAATGGGGTATGTCCCAGTAAAATGCCAAAATTGTGTTGAAAAATTGGGTTTTCTGATTCAAGTCTGCCTGTTCCTGAAAGCTGGGAAGCTGGTGAATTTAGCACCGCAAACCCTTTGTTGATGCCCTTTTCAGGGGAAAAACCACAAGCCTCCTTCTGCAGCCCATTTTTCCCATTTTTTTGAAAAAAACGAAATTTTCACTGTTTTTTGGCTAATTCCTTGGCCTCCTTCTGGGGAACCCACAAAGTCTGGGTACCTCTAGAATCCCTAGGATGTTGGAAAAAAAGGACGCAAATTTGGCGTGGGTAGATTATGTGAACAAAAAGTTATGAGGGCCTAAGCGCGAACTGCTCCAAATAGCCAAAAAAAGGCTCGGCACAGGAGGGGGAAAAGGCCTGGCAGCGAAGGGGTTAAAGCCCTTAATCCCACTAATCATAAAGACATCGTATTGAGACCAGTAACAACACCAGAGCTTCATTTGTGGGAGTAAGGAGTTGATAGGAATCTGCTATACTGTAGGAAATTGGAATATTATTTAGGGTGGGCGAACCCTCTATAAGTCACTTAATTAACCTGAGCTCAACCCCCGGTAGCTAAGGCACTGAATAGAAAGACTTAACTTGGTGCAGTGTGTAAAGTATGTTGCAGTACCAAAACAGCATTAATACCAAAATAGTAAGCAATACTATTTCCAAACAAAAAAACAAAACAAAGTAAAATTTAAAATCAAAATTGCACTAAAACGATGAAAATCCAGTGAGAGGAGCCGCAGATATTAAGTTTTGAAGATTTAAGCAAAAATAATGCCAAAATGCAGAGACAATAGTCAATATGTGCTGTAGACCCAGACTTGAGGCAGACTGTGAGGGTGTCCTGGTTGGATACACCAGGTGGATTGGTCCAAGTGAAAGTCTGGAAGTAAAAGTTTGAATAACTTTCAAAGTCCTAATCTAAAAATGGTCTTTTTCATTTTATTGAAGAAAAAGCTTTTACCCAGTGCGACAAATCTGAATTTTTAGCCACCACCATAGAACTGCTGGTCAGATACCTGCTGCAGGTTGGTAGGTTGGTCCTGCTAATGCTCTGGAGCTTTTTGAGGTTTCTGTTTGGGGGTGAGGGACAAAAGTTGACTCACTGTCATTTTTACAGACATGCTATAACATTTCAGGAAGGTAAATGTGAAATTCCAATCTGTAGGTGTGAACTGTTGGTTGGGTACTTTTTTCCAGTAGGTCCCCTTGGCTCTGGAACATTTTGAAGATCAAAGTTTTCAACCACACTTAAGTTGGGCTCTGAAGGGTTTGGGTCTGTAGGGGAGTGCACTCTGGTAATAACCAGTGTCCTCCCACTTCTAAAATGAAATGCAGAGTGAAGCAGGCTTTGTACCCAAAACACATCTGGTATGACAGATGCCACCAGAGAAGGAGATACACAAGAAAAGTCCTTGCATCTAGTTCTCCCCCTTTCAAGCTTGCCAAAGTGTTACGTGTGTATGAACAAACCTGTGAGGCAGGATTTGACACACAAGTGTCTAAGAAGTGCCCAAAGGCCCCACCCTGCATATTCTCTTGAGCTTAGTCTTCTTTGCCCATGCACTTGAGCCTGTAAGTCCTAGGGAGGAATTCCACTCCTCTGATAGGTCTGAGCAAAGGCTAGGAGTTGCTAAAAGGTTAATGCAAATTAGCCTCCAAGAACTTCAGGCAGAGATAAGGTAACTTTTTGAAAGTTACTTGTCCTTGATATTTATTAAAAACCTGACAATTGAATTAGATTTTTAATAACTATTAAAAATGATGGTTTAATTTGGTCTTGTTCCTGAGATACAGTATTAGTATGTTAATATACTGCCATTTTCTACATAGGACAGTTAGGATTGCCATATTGAAAATATTTTTTTAGGGGATTCTTGCTCTAGGAAAATGGTATTATTAATGGTCTCTCTGTCCTACTTTTATTTACCATACACCCTGCCTTGTGGATTGCAAGGCCTACATAGATGTGAATTAATATTTAAAGGAGAGTGTTTTACTGTCAAAAAGGGATATTTTCACTGGACAGACTGCAGGTTTTACTCTGTTAGTCGGGCTACACAGGGTAGGCCTGTAGCCATTTTTGCAGTGCCACTGTACTTAATGGCACAATAGGTGCTGCAGTCCACAAGTAGCATTTACCTTCCAATCCCTGGGTGCTCTTTCTGCTCCATTTATCATAGATTTACAGTCCAAATAAATATGCCAGTTTAAACTATGTTGAAAGGGGGAGTACGGGCACTTTACTCCTGGGTAGCATGGTAAAGTGCACAGAGGTCTAAAACTAGTGAGAGTAGGGTCCAGCAGGAGGCAAACTATCTGGGGTGGCCACCCTGAAAAGCCTTATTTTCTATGTATGGTCCCAGGTTTCTTTTGCATACTGAACTCTAACCTGAGCAAATTAATAAACATCTAGTGGTGCCCAGGCCTTGATATGATTTTACACATGTTTAGGCATTGGCAATGTGAGCACCATTTCACGTCAGCTCACAAATGGTAGACTACTGTGGCGGTTACTTTAAGTCGGGTATTACATTTTAATGTTTTTATATTGTTTGTTCAAATTGAATCCCAAAGCGGGCAAGATAAAGTTGTCTAATGGCAACTCACTCTACCTTTTCAAGAACAACCACTCTCGCAAGATAGGAGTGACCACTCCCTTGCAGTGATTACAATTTTCGAGTGAGCTGATTTAAAGATGTTTCCCCACAGGGAAGGTTGTGAAGCCTGAATAGGAGTAAACCCTGGGAGATTGCCAAGTCCCACCAGTATGCCCCTAGATGACAATGTGGCAATGGATTTGGCAGCTTGCCTCCTGAATTAATCTGTTACATTTTCTTCCCAATAAATATTTCTTATTGGCCCTGGACTAATGGATAAAGTACCTTCCCAATTGGATTAGAAATGCAGTTTGGACCTGAGACAAGACCTTCAGCATTTTGGTTTTCTGGCACAATGCCCACGGCAGGTTTCTTTTTCCTCACGAGAAATGCAGTGCTACATGATGTATTTATGTAGTTGTTAATACTTTGCGGTCTGGAAAATTGAAATTCAGACTCCTTGACATTATTTTATTTTATTTCAGCCCAGTTTCTCCATCATGCATACTCCATTATCTGGCACAATACCATCTACACCTGGGACAGGTAGGTCCTCCTTATCTATGTATATTTCTCTAAATGCATTTCTTAAGTCAGAAACTGTTAATGATTACCACTTCTTTTTTGTGGGTACTCTGGTGGACATTCCCTAGTCCCAAATTATGGCTATAACCACATTTTTGCAGAGCAAGGAAAACTGACGGGTTACTTGCCCTCCCCTTCCTTTGGCCACTAGACATTCCTAGGATAGTGTTAGGAGGCCAACAAACCCACCAGAGAACTGGCATATTTTGTGGAACTTACTCCATTCACAAACCTTGTCCAAATGGGTACATACACACAGTAATATGTATTAGTGGGTGTAAGAAAATGGGTTATTAGTTCTGGGGCATGCGAGTCCTACCCAGTTATTAAGTCTCAAAGTCCTGTCTGCTCATACACAGTTTTAATAACTTACACCTGGTCTTAACCTCTGACAGCTCTGGCATATGGGAGACAGGCTTAACTTTAGAAAATGTGTTAAGTATTTAGCACAACTAAACCAGTCCGTCGTGCAACACAATAAAAATCCCACAGCCAATTTCTAAAAAATGAGAAAAATAGCTCTAAAATCCAATAAAAGGGGCACAGTTAATTGCTGAATCAGGTTTCCCTGAAGTAGTTTATTTCAGCACAAAAAGCTCAGAGTGGGAAAATTCAACTATCATGGCTGCAAAAGTCTTCTTGTGGGGCCGATACTTTTCGCACCTTCGCCTGGTAAGGAATTCTACCTATGGACTTCGTCTTCTTTTTGGAGCTCAGAATCTTCCAGTGGGGCAAGGCTGAACCTGTATCTGATGAAGTCCTTCTGAAATTAAACTCTTGTGGTGTGAATTCCCACTCGAGCTCCAGAGGGCATGTAAATCCAAGGTTTTCAGACCATCTTGGACAGTGCCTAATAGCCCCTCCGTATGATCTCAGAGACAGTAGATAGGAGCCAGCCAACACTCCACAGAGGCCACAGGCAAATCAGTGCAATTCCACTTGTAAGTGCTGCTGTTGTCGCTGCAGGAAAAAGCCAACGCTAAGTCCAGTCCAAATTCCAGTTGCCGCTGGTCATCTGGGAATTGTATGTGAAAGGCATCTTGTAGCTTGTTAGTTCACTGTAGCAGCTCAGGACGTGACTAGCTAACGTTTTGAGTTCACTTCTTTGTCCTGGATACAAGTTGGAGCGGTGTAATCCTTCAAGTCTCCACACAGGTTACAGACAGAAGGTCTAATCTTCAGTTCTGTTACCTGAGTAGAATGTGTTTTGAACAGCTATGGTTGAGGTGCTACTTCTGTTCAATTCATTGCTACTGTGAGGGGGGGACACCTGTGCACTACTTGAGTAATAAGCAGAAAGTTCCCAAAAGCATGCTTACAGGGTAAATAACATATTCCGTATCAAGAAGGAGCTGATAAAGAATGTCTTGTTAGGCCGGTCTTTAGTTACAGGTTAGTTACTAGACCGAATTAGTACATTTTAACACTCCTACAATTATCTTTCCATGGTTATTGACACCATGGGGTAGATGAATGCACTTGGGTTATTTGTAAAGGCACTCCGCCTCCAGCTGGATTATTTTGATGTCTACTATTGATGTCTACTATTGATGTCTACTATTGTGATTTATGTTGTATTGTTGAGGGCAGGGCATTTTGGACATTGTCTACATTATAAGAAACTGCTTCTTTCAAACATTCTTGTATTACTGTAAACATATTTGTGACTCTCCTGAATTAGTATCTATTTACTCAAACAGGCAGTAGCGTATTCAGCCCTGCAACTATTGGACAAACTAGAAAGGCAACACTGTCTCCTGCTCAACTTGATCCTTTTTATAGTCAAGGTGACGCGCTGACTTCAGATGACCAGCTAGATGACACATGGGTGACGATTTTTGGGTAGGTTCTTGGCATATACGTTTTCAGCGAAATTATTTTTGTTGGTTCTACTGTATTTGCTTTTAAAAAAGCTCACCTCTACATGGAAAACCACAATGGGTGGTTCTTTGTAGCTTCATGAGCTTATTCACTTAAATGTAAGTGCTATTATGATTTCATTCTGTTAAATGTTAATAGACCAGATAGTAGGCCTCCTTGCAAGCAGCACTAGAAACTTTGTTGGTACTATGGAATGTTTTTACCATTAAATCAAGTAAGCTTTATTCGTTTATTGCAAAAATCATAAAAGCATCGCTGTACCGATCACTGTAACCAATAACTGCAGACAGAATTCCAAATACAAAGCAAGCATTAAAAAACTAAAATCACGTTGTCGTGGTGTTAGAAAGTATTTAAAACACACTAAAAATCAATACATAACATTTCAGAGACTCAAAACCATGATAAAATCCATCCAATATAAATAACACCGTATAAATTATATACATTTCTCAGTCTTACTGCGACTTTAAAAAAAAAAAAAAAAAAAAACTAGCCACAGTAGAAATAATTTAAACGGGGAGCCTCTGAAGGTACACAAGTGCTGGTTGTACTTGGTTAAAATTTGCTGGCTTCAATATTGGGATAATATGTCCTCCTGGGGGCCACTTAGAATTTACAAAACGTAAAACGGATGGGGGTCCTGCGAAGACAATCACAGCTGTAGGACCCCAAACTCTGCCCTCTCGTACACCTGCGAGGGACTTCTAATAGAAGATGCAACATATCCAATCTAAATCTTCTGAGCAAAAAGCGATCAGAAGTGCTTACTACCACTGATAGATAGGGCTCCATATTGGGGACGGTTTTCAACAAGAAATGATTACGGACTTTACAGTTTGCTAATGAAACCTGTTCTCTTGCCAGGACACTATGCTGTTGGAAAAGGGCCTTAAGACGCAGCCGATCCGCCTTGACTGTATGCTCCGGTGTATTGAATAGTTCACTCTTATTAAAACCTGTCGCAAGGAGTATAAGTTGGAACTGGTAAGGTGAAAGATTGCTTTACTGGATAGGATGTGGGAGTCCCTTTTGGAAGCGAATACTCCGAAAAGTAGTGCTAAGTTTTGGAGCATAGTCAATAGTTCTTCTTTAGTTCCCGATCAGGCAGGCTCTTTAGGGGCACACATTACAGAGGATAGTTGGTTGTCATTTTGAGAAGGCTTACGGGTTAACTTTTGGCGACATAAGCAAACAAACACAAATGACCATAAACACAAATGATGGAAGGAATACGGAACTAATCAAACATTCACCCCCCAGTCACAGATCTAGGCTTAATCTGTCAATTCTTTTGCTCACCATGCCACCCCACTTAGGACCCAGCCATATACAAATCAGTGTCGACCCTGTTCCCCGTGGGAACAGACCAGCCTGAACTGCCAGGCCAAGTCGTCCCTTGACCGGAAACTAGCATCCTGGGACCGGTTTCAGTGTATCACCCTTCATCAGCCAGGCTAGCTTGAATCCAGTGGCACAGTGAGCCCGGGACCCTCGTCTGGGTATACTTATGGTGACAAAAACTTTGGGCAATAGCCAAAGAGGGCACACAGTTGTCAGTTACCATTGGGACGTTAAAGAGGGGATAGTAGGTCTAATCGGGAACAAAGCTTTGTTGGCATTCCTTAAGGTCTGGGCTCCCTTATTGACCTCAGTCACGAATGCGGCTCTTACTGAGGAACACCCCTCCACAGTCTTGGGCTACCTCTTATTGTCCCTGTATTTAAGAAAGTTAACCAGGACCACCCCCAATGTTACTGACCTATCGCACTACTTGATTCGGTGGTAAAAGTTGTGTTACACTAAACAGATTAGAATCGTGGGCCAAGGAATATAATATACTGATGTGCAGTATGGGTTTAGATCAGGACGCTCCACAGTGGACCATTGCGTAAACATGTTTATGGTTCCGGGCAAAGATACCATTGCATGACAGGGCTACATGCACCTAGCGTTCATGGATTTCACATCCTCCTTTGATCGGGTGTCACAGGAGAAATTATGGCATATTATTATGCCTTCCTTCAGGGTAGATCCGGAGATAGTTTTCTTTCTTGGAGACATGCATCAGGATACCCAGGCTTTGGTGCGCTGTTCTAATAATTTAAATGGTTTCAGTATATGTAGAGGGGTTGGGCAGGGTTGCATTATGGCCCCTTTCGTTTTTAATCTGTGTTTACACCAATTAGAGCAGATTCTGATTTCTTCTAACGCAGATTATCCGCGGATGGGGCATCGTCTGCTGCCAGTACTTCTGTATGCTGACAATGCTGTCATGGTTAAAACTGCAGTGGGGCTGTAGTGTCTGTTAAATGCTTTTGCCACCTTTACGGAAGACTTGGATCTTTCAGTTAACGTCAAGAAGTCTTTTGTTGTGGTGGTTGGTCCCCCCTACTACCAAAACTGAAACATTTCTCCTTGAAGCTGGTATCTTACCGAAGACTAGGGTATTCTCATGCCTAGGCATATTATTTGATTATTCATTGAACTGGCGCCCTTTGGTTAATAAGAAAAAAGAGGCATTTGTTTTTTCATTAATAGTTTCACATAATTTTTCTACAATGACTGTCAAGGTCTCGACAGTCAAAATGTAGTTTGTATCATTTTTCAGTGCAGCAAAGTAGTATGCAGTAAACTGGTTTAACTTCTGTTGCAATGGTGTATTTGTAGGCGAAAGAATGTTCTGAGTAGATGGTTATTGTTGGCTTCTTTAAACGGTGACAGAAATAGACATAGCAAATGATCAAAACATAACTTTGTCCTTTTTTCCGATCTCCCAAAGTGCATCTACGATACCTTAGATGCATAATGGGGCCACAAATATTGTCTAGATCGTCTTGTAATAATGTGTTCTACTATTGCATTTAAGAATAGTGCATGGCTTCCTCATAAGGTGGTAAAGAGATTGACAGATTATGTAGCTGGCTTCTTACCGGAGGACAACAAAAAGTAGGGTTACACTTTCTGCAAGTTATTTAGGATGGAAGGTTTATTTGGGCAAAGATGTCCAAAAACGAGGGGAAATTATTTTGGGTTGACCCAGTGCTGCCCAAAAACCCTCTCCATTCAGTCAACTGGCCAAAGTACATCTGGAATTTCCAGATTTGTTTTTTAAAGGAGCAAGTCACAATAGCACAACGTTCACTGGTTTTCCTAGTGGAAAATAGCACTTCTGACCACTTAGGGTGCTGTCATGGTTTCAAAAAGGCATTAGCTGCTCTATCCATTCTGCTTAACATCTGTGTCTTGTGTCAAGTAAATAACAAGCATCATAGACCATTGAAGCCCTCGGAGCCCATCAGCCCCCCCCCCCACACTCCCAAAAAGTCACTTTTTGTTTTTGTCAAGTGAATTACAGGAATGTGACATTGTCCTTGGCATTACATTGAGACACAACTTAAATTATTTTTCCCATTCAGCCTTCTTTTCTTAAGAAGATTCAAAACATGACAAATTAAAACTCTAAACACAAAGCATGAACCAGCTAGCCTCCCAGGCCTTCACACTATGTCCATGGTTGTTACTGGCTACATAGATAAGAGTAGTGGATACCTTGTTAGAGGTGAGCGAATCACTGAAGGCTCAAACCTGGCTGTAGTTTGGCCTGAGATCTTATTGGATCTACAAGCCGAGCCTTAATGTGGTTTCTGTGTCTTTCTTGTGCGCTTACGCATCTTTCTCTTGTTTGTAACAGAGGAGAGTCTGGCCAGTGCTGTTGGCCTGTCTCCTGCTTCATGCAGCGCTGTTTGCAGCAACACATCACAGTACAAAAAACGCTGCCTTTCAGTGTGCCGGTTCAGGGACTTTTGCAGTGCGACAGGCCAGAGATGTTGCTCTCATACTGCACATGCAGTTGTTTATTGTAATAATGTCCTTATTGATGGAAGCCACGCGCCGAACGTCAGAAAAAGAGTAGTGAAGGTGCTATAAAAACTTGAAATGGTTCCTCAGACTGTTACATAGGACGATCAGTCAAGACAGAAGATTATGATTTTGCCAAATAAGGCTTGTTTCCTAACCAGGATGGAATGTATTTTGGTATCACAATTTTAGGTGAAATGCACTACAGCTGGATTAGGACCGAAGCACCTTAATTTCGAAAGTATTTTTTATCATCTTGACTCAAGGCGCAAGTGAAATTAATTTGGTGCCTCAAGAACACTATGTGAAACTTGCAGTATAGCTGGTCTCCTTGCCTCCTCTCAAGCACTACCTTCTATAGTTAGGAATTGCCAGTTCCGGTGCAGGAATGGTTCTCCATTCATGGCGGAAAACTCACTTTTAATGAATACTTTTCAATAATCTGATGCACCAGGGTAAAACGCCTCCATGTGTTAAAGAAATACACGTTTTATTGAAATTAAATTTGAAGGCACCTATCTTAGTCTAACGTGATATTTCTTGCATGATAGACATGCCAAGTATCTTGAGGGCTCGACTCGTCCAAGGGCTTGTGCAGCCAGAGCCGACTCTTGGCTTGGCACTGGCTCAGCTCTACCTGGTAGTTTGTTGGCTCACCCATCTCCTCTGTTTACAGCATGCCCATTATGTCTGAGCACGATCTGCAGACAAGTAATCACCTTTAAACATGTTTTTTAATCAATTTGCTTTCTCCTTACTTGCCCTTCAGGTCAGATGGTACAGTTTGAAGTGACCAGTTCTGGCCTTATTTAATGCTGCCCTAAAACTTCTGTTGCTATCACTTAATGTTCTTATACATAGCTAACTTCTCTTTTAACATTGTAAAGGTTTTCTTTGTCTATCTCGTTAGTTGCCAAATTAATAATTACATGTTTTTGTAACCTGATGACCAGCCACAAGAGGCAGTTAACAAACGTTCATCTAACTGTGCTCTTCTGTCTTTGGTTTGGCATGGCTAAATTGCAAACCTCCTTAAATGAGATTACGGAGATCGGTCTCAATTTCCTGCTCCCAACTTTCTTCTGCAGCATTTACAGAGTGAACTCGAACAGGGAGCTACAGCCTTCACCATCTCCAAGTTCTTTACAGACAAGTTGAGTTCCCATTTTAGCTACCATTTTAAACATTTGTTGATCTGGGCCTTCGTTTGTCAAAGCTTACTGTATACGGACGACCTAGTGAGGATCGATATGACGGAGCTAGGGCTACAAAGAAAATTGGATGTGTTTAATTCTTACTGTCAAAGGATTTTTTTTTAGTAAATATGGATAAAACGAAAATTATGTCGGGGAAAAAGTAGAGTGCATTTACCTACTTTTTGGGACGAGAAAAAGTGGAGAAGGTAAAAAAAAATACAAATATTTAGGCATGTGGTTTAACTCTGAATTAAGATGGAAAGATCATATTGGAGCTGTAAAGAATAGAGCTCTAACATCAGTTTGGGGATTGAAACAGTAACAATAAAAATGGGGGACCATCCCTTCAGCCTGTTGTCTTTGCCTTTAACGCCATGGTACGTCCTCAATTTCAATATGGGGTTGAAGTTTTAACACTCTGTTGGAAATTAAATTGGGAGAGAGAAGAAAGTACGTGTGTAAAGCGTATGCTGTCGCTGCATCCTTCAAGCATGATACAAGCTATAAGAGCAGAATCTCAAATGACTGCATGAACCTACCTGGGATTGCAGACCGCATTGAAATTTTGGTTAATCATAAGAGATGAGAGAATCTCTTACGATCGCAAGCATGTGTAAAAAATAAATAACAAGTGAGTTACACTGGGCATCACAAGTGAGAGGACGGTTAGAAAAGATTTGCGTCCTCTTAATCAATCAGTCATTACATTTGTAAAGTGCACTATGTACCTGTCAGGGTTTCGAGGCGCTGGGGGGGGGGGGGGGGGGGGGGTGAGCTGTTAGCAGTCGAAGAGGCAGGTCTTGAGGAGTCTCCTGAAGGTGAGGAGGTCCTGGGTCTGGCGTAGTGAGGTGGGGAGAGAGTTCCAGGTCTTGGCGGCGAGGAAGGAGAAGGATCTGCCGCCGGAGGTCTTGCGCTGGATCCTGGGGACGATGGCGAGGGCGAGATTGGCAGAGCGGAGTTGACGAGTGGGGGCGTAAAAGTTGAGTCTGGAGTTGAGGTAGGTAGGTCCGGTGTTGTGTAGAGCCTTGTGAGCGTGGGTGAGGAGTTTAAAGGTGATCCTCTTGTCCACGGGGAGCCAGTGGAGGTCCTTCAGGTGAGGGGAGATGTGACATCGGCGGGGTATGTCGAGGATCAGGCGGGCGGATGCATTTTGGATACGCTGGAGTCGTTTGATGTCTTTTGTTGGGATGCCTGTGTAGAGTGCGTTGCCGTAGTCAAGTCTGCTACTGACGAGGGCTTGGGTCACCGGCTTTCTGGTTCCTGTTGGGATCCACTTGAAAATTCTGCAGAGCATTCGAAGGGTGTTGAAGCAGGAAGAGGAGACGGCGCTGACCTGTTTGGACATGGTGAGGGCGGAGTCCAGGATGAAGCCGAGGTTTCTTGCGTGGCTGGCTGGGGTGGGTGGGGGTCCGAAGTCGGTGGGCCACCAGGAGTCGTTCCAGGCCGAAGGGGTGCGCCTGAGGATGAGGACTTCCGTCTTGTCGGAGTTGAGCTTCAGGCGGCTGTCGTTCATCCACTCGGCGATGGCTTTTAGTCCCTCGTGGAGGTTGGTTTTGGCGGTGAGTGGGTCTTTGGTCAGGGAGAGGACGAGCTGGGTGTCGTCGGCGTAGGAGATGATGCTGAGGTGATGTTGGCGGGCCAGTTTAGCAAGGGGGGCCATGTAGACGTTGAACAACGTAGGGCTGAGGGAGGAGCCTTGGGGGACGCCGCAGATGAGGTTGGTGGCTTTGGAGCGGAAAGGGGAGAGTCTGACTCTCTGGGTTCTGTCGGAGAGGAAGGAGGAGATCCAGTTGAGGGCTTTATCTTGGATGCCGGCTTCATGGAGGCGGGTCAGTAGGGTGCGGTGGCAGACTGTGTCAAAAGCGGCTGATAGGTCGAGGAGGATGAGGGCCGAGGTTTCGCCGTTGTCCATTTGAGTTCTGATGTCATCTGTGGCGGCGAGGAGTGCCGTCTCGGTGCTGTGGTTTCGTCTGAAACCGGATTGAGAGGGGTCTAGGATGGAGTTGTCTTCGAGGAAGTGGGCGAGCTGTGTGTTGACGATCTTCTCGATGACTTTTGCTGGAAAAGGGAGGAGAGAGATCGGTCGGAAGTTTTTGAGGTCGTTGGGGTCAGCCTTGGGTTTCTTGAGGAGGGGTTGGATTTCTGCGTGTTTCCAGCTGTCTGGGAAGGTGGCGGAGTCGAAGGAGAGGTTGATGATCTTGCGGAGTTTGGGGGCGATGATGGCGTTGGCTTTGTTGAACACGTGATGTGGGCATGGGTCCGTGGGGGAGCATGAGTGGATGGTGTTCATGGTTGTTATTATTTCGGTGTCGTCCACGTGGGTCCAGGCGGTGAGGCGGCAGGCGTCTGTGGAGATGTCAGGGGTGGGGTCTGGCGGCGGAGTGGCGTTGAAGCTGTCGTGGATGGTTGTGATTTTCTGGTGGAAGAAGGTGGAGAGGTCGTCGCAGAGTTTCTGGGAGGGCGGGATGTCGTTGGAGTTGGCGTTGGGGTTTGAGAGTTCCTTCACGATGCCGAAGAGTTCTTTGCAGTCGTGGGCGTTGTTGTTGATGCGTTCAGTGAAGTGGGCGCGCTTGGCGACTCGGATCCGTTGGTGGTGTTCACGGTTGGCGTCTTTGAGGGAGGCGAGGTTGTCGGGTGTGCGCTCTAAGATCCACTTCTTCTTGAGCTTCTGGCAGAGGCTTTTGGAGGCAGTCAGTTCGTCTGTGAACCAGGCTGGTTTTTTCTTTCCTTGGTTGGCGGTGGGTTTCTTGAGTGGGGCTAAGGTGTTGGCGCAGTCGAGGATCCATTGATGGAGGTTGATGGCGGCAGTGCTCGGGTCGGTTGAGTCGGGTGGTGGGTTTTTGACGAGGGTGCTGGTTAGTTGGTCTTGGGTGATTTTTCCCCAGCGGCGGTGAGGAGGTAGAGGGATGCGGTGGTGTTCGGTGATTTTCGTATAGGAAAAGTGGACGCAGTGATGGTCGGTCCAGTGGAGTTCGGAGGTGTGGCTGAAAGAGATGTGGTTGCTTGAGGTGAAGAGGGGGTCAAGAGTGTGTCCGGCGATGTGGGTGGGAGTGTTGACCAGTTGACGGAGTCCGAGGTTGAGGAGGTTGGAGGTCAGTGATGCGGTGTTGACGTCGTTGTTATTTTCCAGATGGTAGTTTAGATCTCCCAGGAGGATGTAGTCTGGGGAAGCGAGGGCGTGGGTGCTCGCGAGGTCGGCGATGGTGTCGCTGAAGGGGGCTCTTGGTCCTGGAGGGCGGTATATGAGGGTTCCTCTGAGGGTCGTGTTGGGGTCCGTGTGGATCTGGAAGTGGAGGTGTTCGGCTGCCTTGAGGGTGTCGTCCGTGTGGGTGTGGATTTTGAGGGTAGATTTGTGGGCGATGGCTATTCCGTTGGTTCGATCTCTTAGGTTTATCTGGTAACCAGTGTTGTGGAGAACAAATTCAGAAGCAGACTACGCATAATGGTAAAGGAAAGGGCAAAATAAGTAGATCTGAAGAACCGAAAGTGTGAAATTTCCACAGAGTTTATTGTAGGTGGATGGAGGAATCCTGATAGCTTCCCCTATATTGAGGCCCTACCCAACCCAAGACTAAGGGACGCAGTGTTACAGTTTAGAATCTGGTTAAACCCAGGCTATATGGACCCTAAAGCAAAAGCTATTCTTAAGGATGGCCAGGGCCTCTGCACATATGGCTTACAACAGAAATGTAGCACTCCACATACACTTTTGGATTGTCATTGGTTTTTAGAAGTGTGTAAGAAGTTTTTAAAAACAGTTTTTAAGGAATATAATATTATAAAACAGGATCAAGCGTTTAAGTTACTGGGAGATATGATATTTTTGAAAGTAACATGTGCGCTAGGCCGATTTGTAATTGGATTACGAGGGGTTTTAACTGCATTTTATAGGGTCTTGTAAAATGTAGGAAGTGAAGTTGAACAAGAGATGGCACTTTCTCAGATGAATGAAGACTACAAATTGATTGTTTTAAAAATTATATTGGTTGATTGTAATATAGGACATTTGTCTTGTTATAATGAGGTTTAAAGCAAAATGCAGTGTCACTTTATTTAAAATTTGCCCCCATGGAAATTATAAGAACCCAAAGCTCATCCGAATTCTAAGCGGGTTAACTGAGTATGGACAATGCACTTTGTAAAATTAGTCGGAAAATTAAATTTGTATTTGAGGTTAGAATAATCAATTTAATTATGCAAAGAGGTCTTGGTAAATATGAACTGGAATGAATCAAGAATATCGTATGGGAATGTATCATGTAATAGATAATTTTAATGAACTATTGTATAGTTTATTACGTTTTATACTTTTAAGGTTTTAAGCCAAATAAACAATGTATATACTATTACTAAAGCATAAGAAGAGTTCAGGATGTAATCATTTCTACTTTTATTGTTGGACCTTTGTACCTACATTAGGACAGTGGGACTGCAACATCTGTCCTTTGACCCCTTAGCTACTAAGCCTATTTTCCCCCTAGAATATTAAGCCACTTTTGGATATTTTGCTCTTAGGCCCCCATAACATTTATCCCTCAAATTTACATCTAGGGTTTGATGATTGCCTTGGAGGGGAGTGATTTAATAGCGTGTGTGTGTATTTTATTTTATTTTAAAAAGTCCCCTTTCCCCACTTAAAAATGGCACCATCTAAAGGTTTGCTCTGCTAAAGTCACCATTTTCCTGGCTTTTAGGAACATGCAGAGCTGAATCAAAACGTTTTTTTAACCCCAGTTTTGGCATTTTTCAGAGAAGTAGTGCATTTTTCCTAATGTTTTGTGCTTGCAACCTACTTTCAGTTTGTTATGGAAATCACAGTGAAACCTATAGGTGACCCTGGAAAGCCATAGATTTCTGAAAGATAGAATGTGTAGTTCAGAAAGGGTTAATTTGTGTAGAACCCTCAAGGTTTTCCCAAAGAAACTGTTGTAAAAAATATATATGTATATTATTAAATTGAGTAGGAAAACATGGGCATTTGTGACAGTGTTTTAATTTGTAACTTGTTGTCCGAATAGCAGATTTAAAAAAGCAGTATACCATTATATCTGCTAGATCCTTCTGGGTGCAGGGATGCATAGGGTTTATAGTTTTTCCAAGAACCCGAGTTACCCTGACTCAAAAACTAAACTTTACCTTATAGTGATTTTTCATTGTGTATCGCATATATAGTAATTTAATGGTAAAATATAGACTGAAAAATGGGTACCAAAATAGCCTATGTATTTTTGAAATGGAGCCAGATAAGGAGTTTAAGACCAGTGGTTATTTGTACATCTCCCAATTTGTGGCTACACATACTAGCATGCGATTCAGAGAGCATTTTTTAAAATGCCTTCTTTCTTGCACACAGGCTTACGTTTGGACGGCACAAATGCAGAGTAGTACAATTGGTAATAACAGTTCTTCTATTCTGTATTCCCACCTCTCCCAATAAAAATGGTAACACCTACCACTCCGCGTTCCTCCAAGCCTTGCGGTAAAATTGGTACCTCACTTGCGCGGGTAAGACTAGAGGCCCAAGAGGAAAGGCCCTAAAATACAATGTTTAGACATCAGTGTTTCTTGTCAGAAAAATGATTGTGTGTGTGTGTTTTTTTAGTTTGTTTGTGTCCGCAATCAATGGCCACCCAGGGAAACCTACCAGACTCGCATTTCTGAATCTAGACATCCATGGGATTCCAAGGTAGTGTGCCTCACGTGGGTCCCACAACTTTAATTTTTTTATTTATTTATTTTTTAATGCAAACCTCCAACGTTGCCTGATATTGCACATTTCCTTGCATTTCTTTGCTATAAACTTCCAGAATCAGCAGGAATCCACAAAAGAAAAAGCTGTGCCACTAGTATGGTTGGGCATAGTGCCCATGTCAGGAACAGATCAAACCAAGGTTAATGTGTCTGTCTTCGAGGACTCATTAACTTTAGTTTGTTCCGTTCTGTGCTGGCCACTAGGTCCAGCCACACAAGTGACGCAGCGTTATCGGGATAAGTGGAGGAATGCTGGGTGGTAGGAGTTGCGTGGATTCCTTCTGATTCTTGAAGATTATATCGCAGGACCACAAGGAAACAATTTGAGGTCTACAGGGCATTGTGGGTAAGAAACGTTTGTGGGATTCATGAGAGGGACAACACCCTGCGCTCCCCTGGGTGTCTAGTTTTCAGAAATGCCTGGGTTTGAAAGGTTTCCTTGTCTGGCTGCCAGGCCCAGAAACTGCAGCTACCGCTTGTTGATGTTGCCATATTGCATCTTGCACCCTGCCCTTTTGCGAGCTCTAGTCCCACCCATACAGGTGAGGTACCATTTTTATAGGGTGACGTGTGTACTCTGTGTGGCAGGAAATCTGTGGCTCCTCGCAGATTCCCGTACTTTAAGTCACAGAAATATGAAGCCAATGTTAGTTTTTAGCCTGTGTTGAGAATTGCAAGGTCTTTTGGGTACGAAAACCTTCTGGGATCCCTGCGAGACACCACCCTGGAGTCCCCCTGGTATTTTGTTAACGAAAATATCTGGAGTTGGTAGTCTTTCGCAGGGGACAATGTACACGCTGACAGAGAAATGCAGAAAAGACCAATATTACTGCACCACTATCTACTGCTCGCGTACACACACATACTGGTTGGATTTGGCACAACAATAAGTAAAATGTTCAAAATATAAAATTTATTAAAAGATTTCATGAAAACATAAGTCACTGTGAATAAGATAATTATATGAACCATTGATTCTCGGCTCATGAGCTGTAAAGCCACAACAAAGCACCAACTGCTTTACAGCCCATTCACACGCTTTTCATGCATCTCTCTCACACAACCATTCACACCGCCAACACTTAAATCAACAAACTGCTCTATTCAAGGGTCCATCACTCCCATATGCCCACAGGACTGAGACAGCAATCTCACTGCCTGACAGCTGGTGAGTGTGTGGATTGGCGTTTCGGTGGCTGTGTGTGTTCGTGTATATATATTTGTGTATATATTTTTTTTATTTCTTTATGCTCTGGTCACTCCACACACACATCACCATGAAGCTCCTTACCACTTTAATTTGTAAAACACTTGTACAATGAACAGATTACACACACACAATGGACATACAGGAAAAAATAAAACATCCAACTGAAAACAGCAAATTTTCTTTAAATAGAAAGAAACAACCTATTGGTAGAAGATGAAATCCCAACTATTACTGCATACTTTAAAAGTGTGTTAGAAATGGGTTCCCTAGTTGGCAGAGGTATACACCCTTGTCCAAGTAGGGACCACAATCCTAGTCAGGGTAAGTCGCACATAATTCAAATTATCCTGTGCCCACTCTCTGGTAGCTTGGCACTAGGCAGTCAGGCTTAACTTACAAGGCAATGTGTAAAGTATTTGTGTAATAATCATGCAGTAACAGAGAAACACCACAAAAATACACCACACAGGTTTAGAAACATATAGGATATTTATCTGATTAAATTAAGGTCCATACGATCAGGATTTGATAAGCACAAGTTGAAATATCACTTTTGCAATGTTAAGAAGAGTCTTCTGTCTTTAAAAATCAGCAGTTGTTTCTTGTGTGCACAGAGTACCTAATTTGTGTCAAAATTACACACACACACAGACCGCAGAGGAGGAGATGCGTGGAATTAGGAAGGTGTGCGTCTGATTCCTTGACGTGGCAGACTGTCGTTTCTTCCCACGCTGCAAGGCCTATGCCTTGATTTCTGGCGGGCAGTCTTTGAGCCTCACTGCGATGTGGGGTCTTTTGATGCCCAGGGACGATGCATGGAAATTCTGGGCGTGCAGGACGAAGTCACAGGCGCTGCGTCGATCCAGTGGGTGATGCGTTGGGGTTTGGCAGGCGCTGCATTGATTCTTCAGTCAGAAAGTTTGGCTGTGTCGTTCTGGCTCAGCTGTGTGTCAAAGTTCCGGTCACAACGCAGGCGCTGCATCGATCTCCACTCGGGGAGCCGGGCTGCATCGTTCTGGTTCGGCAGTGCACGATTTTCTTGTCACTGGGCAGGCTATGCATCGTTTCCAGTAGGGTGTGCGTCTATTTTTGCCGCACAAGAGTTTCTTTGAAGAGAGGAAGTCTTTTTATCACAAGGCTTCAGAAACCGGAGGCAAGCTCAATCAAAGTCCTTGGAGAGCACTTTTTGGCAAAGCCAGAGGCCAGCAAAACAGCAGTCCTTCACAGCAAAGCAGTCCATGTGAGTGCTTTGGGCAGCCAGGCAGCTCCTCTTCACAGGTTGCAGGATCTGGTCCAGAAGTGTCTGATTTGGTGAGGTCAGGGACCCAGTTTATATACCCAAAATGCCTTTGAAGTGGAGTAGACTTCGAAGGGTGGGTTTAAAGTGCACAATGTCCCTTTCACTACAGGTCTGTTTGTCAGGGTCCCAGTAGGGGATTTGGCAGTCCATTGTGTGAGGGCCAGCCACCAGCCTTTGAAATGTGTCAGGCCTCTCCACCCTTCCAGCCCAGGAAGGCTCATTCTGTATGGAGATGAGTGCAGGTGTGACTAAGTATCCTGGGTTTGTGGTTGTCTGGGTGAAATGCACAAGGGAGCTGTCAACCAGCCCAACCCAGACGTGGATTGGAGACAGGCTGTATGGCACAGATGGATTTTAAGTGCAGAGATATACTCACTTTCTAAAAGTGGCATTTCTAAAATAGTAATCTAAAATTCAACCTCACTGATAAGCAGGATTTTCTATTACCATTCTGGCCGTACTAAACATGACCGGTTTATCCCTTTCCGATCAGAATCTACCACTCAAACAGTACATGAGGGTAGCCCTACTGTTAGCCTATGAAAGGAGCAGGCCTCACAGTAGTGGAAAACTAATTTAGGAGTTTTCCAGTACCAGGACATATAAAACACACAGGTATATGTCCTACCTTTTACGTACACAGCACCCTGCCCTATGGGTTACCTAGAGCCTACTTAAGGAGTGACTTATATGTAGAAAAAGGCTTGGCAACTGTTTTTAAATGCCAAGTCGAAGTGACCGTGAAACTGCACACACAGGCCTTGCAATGACAGGCCTGAGACATGGTTAAGGGACTACTTATATGTGTGGCACAACCAGTGCTACAGGCCCACTAGTAGCATTCAATCTAAAGACCCTGGGCACATGTAGTGCACTTTACTAGGGACTTACAAGTGTTCAAATATGCCAATTGGGTATGAACCAATGTTACCATGTGTAAGGGAGAGAGCATATGCGCTTTAGCACTGATTAGCAGTGGTAAAGTGCGCAGAGTGCTAACACCAGCAAAAACAGTGTTTTAAAAAAAATAAAAGTGGAGGGAGGCAGGTGTAAAGTTGGGAGATGACAACCCTAAGACTGTTGGGTCTAACAAGGTGTAACTAAACACAAGAAGCTACTGCCAACCAGCTATCTAAACAGAAAATATAGAGCAATACAGATCACAGTTGGTTACCTTTTAGTCTCATGGTTGCTACCAATACTCCAGTTGTGTATGGAACAATTTAAAACATGTGGGCACATACAGGCCAGGATTAGGACGACGCTCTGGGTGGTACATACACCTCTCTTTTTGTACTCCTCTTTGGACACAGACTCTACATTTCAGACAAGGAAGGTCTTTTTTGTGTGTTCGATGAATGTATTCAGGAAAGTAACGACCTTTCAGTCTAGCCACATCCTCCACTACTCTAACTCTAGGAACATTTGTCTGCTGAACTGTAACATGGCTGCCTATTAAATAATGCTGAAACTGTACAAAAACATCTTGGAATCCGGAGAACAATCTATGTAAACAACATAAGCATTGAAGGATGCCGAAAAAAACAAAACAAATGAACAGCCAACTTCTTGTACCAGATGTATGACATCTTTAAGCAGCATTGTAAGGCGCTAACCTTGATCTACACCTCCCATGTGCTTGTTAGTCTAAAATGCTCACCGGTTTGCTCGTGTCTGCTACCTGACCCCAAACAGTCACAGATGACGTGCTTTCATCATGAATAGTTGAGCATGGGGACATCTCTTCTGTCTGAAAGTTTCAGAACAAGAATTCATTACCATGCAAGGCACTGCTCTGCTCCCTTTGATGTTTTTTTTAACACAAGCTCTTCTGGGTAACTTTTATGGTTAGAGTGGATTGTGCCACATGCCACAGTGCCCACCATGAACGTTTCCTCAAATAATTGCACACCTGTGTAGAAATCATCCACATCTAAATGTTGACCTTTATTAAAAAACATTCTGACACGTTCTCACACAATTGTTTCTCTGACTTCAAAAGTGGAAGGGCAGACGGGGGGGGAGGGAGGGGAGGTGGTGAGGACTGCTCAGTTGAAGAATCCCTACCAGCGTGCACCCTAAAATTATACACCTATCCAGTAGTACTTTCACACAGCAAATAAATCTCAATACCATAATGTGCTCTCTTGCTGGAAATGTATTGTCTGGAAACCAAACAGGACCAGAGACCCGTCTGCAGAAATAGAGCGCCGGGACACCTGAGTAGCTGTGCGCTAGAGAAGTACTCTGCAATCATTCACTCGTATATCTTTCCCGGAAACATAGATCTCTGAGAAGTGATCTACTAAATGGTCAAGAACCTGACCAATCTTGAAGAGACGGTCACAAACAGGGTGAGCTTGTGGCAATGCAGTAGCATATTCCACAAAATTGTAGCATCCTCTGCTGAAGCAAATCCCAGCCTCAGCTCATGGCTGCTGGAAATGTAGCAGTTGCCATCAAGAGACTAGTAGATCAAGATACATTGTGTGTTTTTTTTTTTTTAGCAATCCCATCAACAAAGTTTAAACCTCAAAATTGCTTAATCTCGTGAAGATTTGTGGGAGTCCACCGAGTAGCTCTCAATTGAGTCTTAAGCGTGGTACTTTTGTCCCTCAAAAACTGTTATGCATGTCAATACGTCTGCTCTACAGTATCATCCAAAAACACATCATAAATAAACAGTTGGAAAAAATTGAAAGGCAAAAATGTTCTCTGTATTGACTCTACACCCAGCAACACCACTAAAGGCAGGCAAAACAGGGTTCAGCACTACCAATGGGAAACCTTCCAGCACCTGTCTTCAATCCAGCCTGCTCCTGCTGCTCTACTGGGATAAAGCCCTCCTCTACAAATGGGACCTCATCAGCACCAATAGTGGAATCCTTATGAAATGATTCCTGTTGAATAGAAAAGTAAATTCCAGAATATTCAACTTGATCCTCTGCCTCGGATGCATAGTAAGTTTCAGATCCATCTTCAGAAGCCGACTAAAAAAGCAAGGCAACAAACTACTGATCAGTTAGCCTATGGGCAGCCAAAACTCTTACCAGTGAAACGCAACAACAATAAGCAATACTTTCAAATTTTAACTCAACAAATTGTGGCTGTATCAACCAGTAAATATAACTATTGACATACAATCTAGAAAACAACTATCAATACAAACCACACAATCAACTTTATACTCGAAAAAACTACTTCTCACTTGCCACAGGCCACTAGACTGAAGATCAGTTGCACTTGCTCTGCACGGATACAGTAAGCACAAACATCTTTCACAAATCCAAAGTGAATTTGACACAAAAAAACAGATGCTTAATATGCTGCAAATATTAGGGAGGGACCACAATCCTAGTCAGGGTAAGGCAGATACACAACCTAAATTAACCTATGCTCACCCTCTGGTAGCTTGGCACAGAGCAGGCATGCTTAACTAAGAAGGCAATGTGTATAATTATTGTGCAACACTTATTTACAGTAACCATGAAAGACACATAAAGACATTACCAGTTCAGAAGAGTTGATACCTGATTAAAACAAGACAAAAATCCAATAGGCAGAAGTCAAGATAAGAATTTTTTAAGATTAAATGCAAAAACAGTGCTTAGAAGTCGCTAATTGTCAAAAGGTTAATTGAGGTCGCGAGGACCGGTACAAATCCAAAATCCAGGCCGACTGGGATGGAGAGTAGGCTGACTGCAGAACCCTCGCAGGGTCTTCTGAACAGTTCCTCTGGTGAAGTGATGTCGTTGGTGAGAGAGACAATGCATCTGTTTTTACCATGCCTGTGCACTGCGTCATCATTGGGCTTCTGTGTAAGTGGATGTGTTGTCGCCAGGCCATGCAGACTGCGATCTACTGTTGTCATGCAGCCCCTGCATCTGCGTCGAAGGTGCCCTTGGGGCTAACCAGGGCCTACCTTAGGGTGCCCTACATGTAATTAAAAAGGTAGTGGGTACACTTTCCAAGTCAAAATGGCAGTTAAAACTGCACATACATGCTCTGCAGTGGTAGGCCTGAGACATTTGCAAGGCCACTTTAGCGGGTAGCACAATCCGTGTGCAAGAGCACTAGTAGCATTTAATTTACAGGCCCTGGGCGCATATACTGCACTTTACTAGGCACTTACAGTTAAAGTAAATATGCCAATTGGGACAAAGCTAATGTTACAATGTTATAGAGAACAAGAGCACCTGCATTTAAGCACTGGTTTGCTATGGTGAAGTGTTCAGATTCGCAAAAGTAGAGTCTGAAAACAGGAGGTCAGAGAGCAAAGAGTTAGGGACCACCATGCCCAGGATGCCAGACCTAACGTGGTCAATTCTGAAAGTGCCCTTTGCCGAAAGGGCTTCTTTCCCCAACATCGATAAATACATATTCCCTGGTGTCTTGTAGTTTTGAGCTCCCCTTTGGGACAGATCGACCTGAACAATTGCTGCTATGCAACGGGAGGGGAGTGGCACATAAGGCAAAAGATGTCCCAATATTTTGGGGAAGCGACCCTTCCCCAAGGGGCTGCTCCCGGACATGCATACATACAAAATCCATGGTGTCTAGTGGCCCCCCACCTATATTTATGAGGACCAGCCATTGACCGTAATGAAGTGTGTATTTAATATTCTAACTCCATGTGCGCTTTGATAGTAGGGAAGGTTAGAATGCAGACCGAGGCAAATATAACTAAATTAAAGGAAAAAGAAATATGGATAGCAAGGAACGTGGATCCTGGGGAAAAGCAATGCTCTTGGCTGGCTGCAGTGTCGCAGGAAAGCTGTGGCTGCCATTTTCTTTCTTTCTTGGGCCAGAGAAGGGGTAGAAAATAGGTAAACACATAAGGGGTCAGGATACAGGTTTCCAGACTCCTTAGGACACATGGTGGGGTCCCTTAGGGACCCCTCATGGGCAAAACATTGCCCTTTTTCCTGCATGAATCACTGGTCCACCACAGGGCTCAGCACAACCCATATTGTAAATCCATGACCAATATGTGAAACCAAAGCAAAATAAAATAATAAAAAAAAAAAAAAAAAAAAACATTTACTCCTGAAAACCCAGTCGCGCATAGCCTAAGACTGTCTGCAGCGTAGGGTTGGGTGTATGTGGAGGGGTTAGCCACATGCCGGGCCCTGTGGCCAGCCCTTTGGCCGTGCACAGTGTTGGTCATATTAACATACAGTAATTATATATAACTTTATGTTTTAAAAAAAAAAAATCACAGAGAAAACCAAAGGTTAGTGACCGTTATAGCTAGGTTGTTTAACCCTAAAAAGTTATAGTTATACGTACAGTTATACTTATCTGAAGGAGCTAAAATGTGTTCCGTGAAGTAACTTTAGGCCACAAGTTTCTTAACATAAGTAGAACTAGAACTGCCCAATTTCTGTTGTTTTGTATGGTTACAACGTCAACCTAACTAAAAAGTCCCTGTAAGCTTTGGTTTTCGGAGTGTAAATATATCTGTGTGTGTGTGTGTGTGTGTGTGTATATATGTGTGTGTGTGTGTGTGTGTGTATATATATATATATATATTGTGTATATGTACATACATGTGTTATAAATATACATCTTAAATGTGGATTTCGCTCAAGAGAATTGTTGAACTGAATTGTGCATGACATTTTTCATTCAATGTGAACTTGCTGTATGCTTGATGCCTAGAAGCTGATTAACCTTAAACAGAAACTGCAGTCCTACTCCTTACCCCTTTTGTGAGCCAAATAACATTACCAAGAAAGAATTAATGAACCAACTGTTGCTGAAAAAGATCCTCATTGAACTTAGGGAAGGCCTCTCTCCATCCTCTCTCATTACAGTATCTGGGTCTTCACCGTTCAGCCACAGAAATGTAGGCTGTGCGCTTCCACGGTATGTAGAAACTGTCCTTATCCTCCAACGTGTGCCATGCTAAACTAGGGCCATCCAAAATGGATCCCATGTAGTCACTGATTAGATTCAACTTTGCATATAAGATAGCAATGCTAGGTTCTGGGCATTAGCAAAATGGCAGAACCTTACATTAGAGAAGTCAATAGGCCATTTTCTCTGTGACACAGAGGAAAAAGCTCTGTTCATACTACTGATTCACAAGATAGGTTACACAACCACTACCGCTTTCTGATGTACCCTGTGCATGGCCACTAGTCCTTTGCTGGTTATGGGGGCGCGCCTGGTGTGCCTCCAGGTCAAAGAACAGGTTCTGGATGTCACATTGTCACATCGTAGTGGCAGGCCCAGGCTTTTGTGCACACATTAGAGTAGCATGAGTCCAGAGCCAAACAAAGTGAGTATACCAGTTTTACAGGCTGTTAGGCACTCTGGGCAGGGACACATGCTCATTTGCCATGCAGATGACATTCCTGTGCTAAGCGATATCAGTCTATACCCAAATGTATTTAAATAGGATATTGGTGAGTAGGGCACGCTTAGTTTGTGATGTTTCATTAGTTCTAGAAGGACTAGAAGTGCTGCTATGACTACAGTTCATGGCTCCTGTGTGGGTATTAAATTGTCCATATTTACATCTTTGTTTGAGTTTATCATTGTATTAAACTGAGCCTGCAAGAACATGGTAAACTAAGGAATATGATTGCAGTATGAATCTGTAAATTGTCTATAACATAATCTATAGCCCTGCTGCTCGAACCTGTGAAGTCTGTTTTAGCCCTAGGGCATAGCACTGCTCGATAAACCTTTGATTTGACACCCCACCACACTTACACACACTCTCTCTTCCCCCCCCCCTCGCTCTTGCTCTCTCCCCCCCTCGCTCTTGCTCTCTCCCCCCCTCGCTCTTGCTCTCTCCCCCCCTCGCTCTTGCTCTCTCCCCCCCTCGCTCTTGCTCTCTCCCCCCCTCGCTCTTGCTCTCTCCCCCCCTCGCTCTTGCTCTCTCCCCCCCCTCGCTCTTGCTCTCTCCCCCCCTCGCTCTTGCTCTCTCCCCCCCTCGCTCTTGCTCTCTCCCCCCCTCGCTCTTGCTCTCTCCCCCCCTCGCTCTTGCTCTCTCCCCCCCTCGCTCTTGCTCTCTCCCCCCCTCGCTCTTGCTCTCTCCCCCCCTCGCTCTTGCTCTCTCCCCCCCTCGCTCTTGCTCTCTCCCCCCCTCGCTCTTGCTCTCTCCCCCCCTCGCTCTTGCTCTCTCCCCCCCTCGCTCTTGCTCTCTCCCCCCCTCGCTCTTGCTCTCTCCCCCCCTCGCTCTTGCTCTCTCCCCCCCTCGCTCTTGCTCTCTCCCCCCCTCGCTCTTGCTCTCTCCCCCCCTCGCTCTTGCTCTCTCCCCCCTCGCTCTTGCTCTCTCCCCCCTCGCTCTTGCTCTCTCCCCCCTCGCTCTTGCTCTCTCCCCCCTCGCTCTTGCTCTCTCCCCCCTCGCTCTTGCTCTCTCCCCCCTCGCTCTTGCTCTCTCCCCCCCCCTCGCTCTTGCTCTCTCCCCCCCCCTCGCTCTTGCTCTCTCCCCCCCCCTCGCTCTTGCTCTCTCCCCCCCCCTCGCTCTTGCTCTCTCCCCCCCCCCTCGCTCTTGCTCTCTCCCCCCCCCTCGCTCTTGCTCTCTCCCCCCCCCTCGCTCTTGCTCTCTCCCCCCCCTCGCTCTTGCTCTCTCCCCCCCCCTCGCTCTTGCTCTCTCCCCCCCCTCGCTCTTGCTCTCTCCCCCCTCGCTCTTGCTCTCCCCCCCCCCTCGCTCTTGCTCTCTCCCCCCCCCTCGCTCTTGCTCTCTCCCCCCCCCTCGCTCTTGCTCTCTCCCCCCCCCTCGCTCTTGCTCTCTCCCCCCCCCCTCGCTCTTGCTCTCTCCCCCCCCCTCGCTCTTGCTCTCTCCCCCCCCTCGCTCTTGCTCTCTCCCCCCCTCGCTCTTGCTCTCTCCCCCCCCTCGCTCTTGCTCTCTCCCCCCCTCGCTCTTGCTCTCTCCCCCCCTCGCTCTTGCTCTCTCCCCCCTCGCTCTTGCTCTCTCCCCCCCTCGCTCTTGCTCTCTCCCCCCCCCTCGCTCTTGCTCTCTCCCCCCCTCGCTCTTGCTCTCTCCCCCCCTCGCTCTTGCTCTCCCCCCCCCTCGCTCTTGCTCTCCCCCCCCCTCGCTCTTGCTCTCCCCCCCCCCTCGCTCTTGCTCTCTCCCCCCCTCGCTCTTGCTCTCTCCCCCCCTCGCTCTTGCTCTCTCCCCCCCTCGCTCTTGCTCTCTCCCCCCCTCGCTCTTGCTCTCTCCCCCCCTCGCTCTTGCTCTCTCCCCCCCTCGCTCTTGCTCTCTCCCCCCCTCGCTCTTGCTCTCTCCCCCCCCTCGCTCTTGCTCTCTCCCCCCCCTCGCTCTTGCTCTCTCCCCCCCCTCGCTCTTGCTCTCTCCCCCCCTCGCTCTTGCTCTCTCCCCCCCTCGCTCTTGCTCTCTCCCCCCCTCGCTCTTGCTCTCTCCCCCCCTCGCTCTTGCTCTCTCCCCCCCTCGCTCTTGCTCTCTCCCCCCCTCGCTCTTGCTCTCTCCCCCCCCTCGCTCTTGCTCTCTCCCCCCCCTCGCTCTTGCTCTCTCCCCCCCCTCGCTCTTGCTCTCTCCCCCCCCTCGCTCTTGCTCTCTCCCCTCCTCGCTCTTGCTCTCTCCCCCCCTCCTCGCTCTTGCTCTCTCCCCCCCCCTCGCTCTTGCTCTCTCCCCCCCCCTCGCTCTTGCTCTCTCCCCCCCCCTCGCTCTTGCTCTCTCCCCCCCCTCGCTCTTGCTCTCTCCCCCCCCTCGCTCTTGCTCTCTCCCCCCCCTCGCTCTTGCTCTCTCCCCCCCCCTCGCTCTTGCTCTCTCCCCCCCCCTCGCTCTTGCTCTCTCCCCCCCCCCCTCGCTCTTGCTCTCTCCCCCCCCCCCCTCGCTCTTGCTCTCTCCCCCCCCCCCCTCGCTCTTGCTCTCTCCCCCCCCCCCCTCGCTCTCTTGCTCTCTTCCCCCTCATAAGATCCATAAAGTATGTTTTGAGTGCTGTTTTCTCACGTTTCAAAAATTGTATTTTAATACAATTGATTTTTAGTTTTCCACAGGCATCGGCTTCCTACATTCTGCTACAGTTTGCACAATATGGCAACATTTTAAAGCATGTGGTAAGACTACTGAAACACCAATAATGAGCTATGTAATTTATTGTTTATAGTTTAAGCAGTTGTCCCCCCATTTCCTCTTTGCAGATGTCGAACACAGGAAATTGGATGCACGTTCAATACCAGTCCAAATTGCAGGCCAGGAAAGCCTTGAGCAAAGATGGAAGGGTGTTTGGTGAATCTATCATGGTTGGAGTAAAGCCTTGCATAGATAAAGTAAGTCCTTTATTGTTTAGGTTTGTATATACTGTATCTATTTTAGAGCTGGTTGCCTCCCTCTTTATCAAACTCATTAAAAAAATAAATGCTAGGTAGAGGGTTATCAGGAACCTAGCTATGTTTCTTGAGCTTGTGGATGCTGTTTGACTGGAGCAATAACTCTTGCTTTTGAAAGCACAGTCAAGCCTTTGTAATGTTTTCCTCACACCTGCAAATTAATAATACATATCCTTCCAGCCTCCTGGGTCCTCTGCAGTTTTACATTTTGCTCAAGAAGAATGGGTATTTCAGCCATTACTTAATTTGTAAAAGAATAAGTGGCAGGACTCTCATCAGAAGGCCACTTCGGCTTGCACTGCCCATTGCTGCTGTCCACGCTGCCAATTACTGCAGCAACACAGCTGCTAGCCATCACACTTCAAGTGTGACAATTCTGACTATTCGGGCCCCCAAAATGGTAAGGATGGCGTTGGCTGCAGGTTTAATGTAATTTATATTGTATATTTTATTAATAAACTGTTTTGCTCTCCTCTTTAAACTAGACAAACAGCGCCACCATGTGGCAGACTGTCATAAGTACTGGGGCAAACAATTAAGTGCTGGTTCCCGCACCGGAAACCGCCAGCTCAATTTAAGCAGTCATTATAGTGAATGTGACTTGTAGGCATGCTTCCTTCTTTGCATGTGTGCATTTGGCCTTATAAAGGCTGCCTTTCCTCCAAATTGATGTCCTTTGTGATGTAATGGCCACTGTCCTGCTTGCCAATAATTTTAAATGCAGGGATTTCCTCCTTCAAGTCTTGAAAACCTGTTTTTAATAAAGGTCTACCAGAGGGAGTCTTTTAAAAAAAATAATAATAATAATCTTGTGGTATTGCAACGAGGAAGGGAAGAGGTTACTCTGTATTACACCTCCTTAATCTGGTCTGTCATTAGTTTGGTTCCCATAGCCTCCCTCCTGCTACCCATAAAATTCAGTGAATCTTATGGAGGTTATGATTTCTAGTGTGCAGTACCAAAAGTAGGTAGTGGATTCACATCTGTGAATCTTTTAGCTAGACCATATCCAAATGATTTCAGCAGAACTAGCTGACGCGAAGTATTGATGGAAGTGTTGGAGAACTATGAAGGATGAATGAGCTTCTATTCAGCAATTCTGCATGATACTTTTGGTGACCGTTACAGAAATGAGAGGTTTTAGTCTGAAGCTTCAAATCTTTGGGCTGGTGTGTGCTGTCGATATGGTTATATTGCTTGTATTCTCTAGTTGCCTAGATTTGTCTACTTACTTGCTGAGGCTTGATGTTAGACAAAATCTCTTTGCCAGCTGCCTTCCTCTTTATTAGGGTGCAATATTGCTTTATGAAGTCCCCGAAATGATACGAAAGATAATTTACCTTAAGTAGAAGTGACTTGCCACAGTTTCATTTATTCTTCTCACTAAGTTGAACTAAATACTACCAGGGAGTTCTGTTCTGTTATCAAACTATGCACTTTAGTGCTTTTTTACAGGTTTTCAAAATGCAGGGTTTAATTTTTGCTTGTTTGTGTCTCAACTTGAGAACCTGTGGCATACTCTGTCTTAACCGATGTTCTATACAAAGTGTGCATGTAGTGCAGGCTTTAGATCTAAACCCAATAGGAGCATTCATCCATTGTCTACTTCTCCTTTAAACACTACCTTCTTGTCTCAAAGTATGCCAGGCTGCCTATTTAAAGCCACCATATTAGTTCCTCCCTTCAATCAAATGAATCCCTCCAAATTATATTTTGCATTTATTAAGAAAGAGTGCTAGGGTGTTGCTCTTGCACTGGACCATCGTTATTGTGTGCCAACATCTTCACTCCCACTGATCAAATAATCAAGATCAAATACCTAGGTTGCTCGAACTGCCTTTTAGGGCCTTAGAAATTAAAGGTATTATGATAATGCTGGTCCTGACACCATGCTAGTTTGGGCCTTCCCTTCTGAGTTAAATTCAGAGTTCAGTTTCAGCTTTGGCCCAGAGCACTTGCTTCACAGATTGTGTCCTGTAGAGTATGCTTTGGCCAGTTGTGCTCAGCAATGCTGAGAGCCTGCGATACAGGATGACCAGACTATGCCTTAGCCTGTTTTGGTTCATAACTTTTATTCTTCAGGATGTTATCAGATATTTGGTCGCTAAGACTAACTTGAGGTGATTTTTTTTTTTTTTTAATCACAGAAACATTGATGAGCGAGGTATCCAAGGGCTAATTGGGCTAGGGCTAGTTGGACAAAAGGGCAATCGTTACATTGAAGACAGTTATCGCTACATTTGAGCATAGTTAGAATTTTGGATCCTACTTGGGATAAACATGATGGAAGGGGGCTGTGTTGCAGTTTATGGACTTCTGCTGCCATTTGTAAGCTGTGTGTGGACTTTTTGTTACAAACTGTCGTGTTTTTTGGTAGACCACAGCATGTGTTCTACACAGACAGTTATAGCGATTAATCAAGCTTGGTGATGTGGAGACCCTTGGGTCATATGGTCTCCTCATCCATACAGTTACCTATGCCAGCATGAATGCAAGAAATGCAGATGAAGATGTCTTCTTCTCCGTGTGATCACTGCATGGATCTTCTTCACACAATACTTCATTGGCACCCCGTAATGCTTTCAACAGAATTTAGAAGGGCAGCTTTCGGAGCTCTATTAGGTCTATGTGCAGGGTTGTTTTTCTTTTTTTTTTTTTTCCTCACAGACCACCTAATCGTATATTTCATTTGTCTTCAGTCTCAGGCTAAACCCTATCTGACTTAATTTTTTTTTTTTTTGCTATGCATGGAAAGGTCTTCAGGCATTGCAACTGTTTTTTGCCTGCAAAATGAGCAACTACTCCAGAGTTTGCCAGACGACCCCTGACGTTAGGGTGGGGCAATCTCATCCATCACCAGTTTCGAACTTTGCATAAGTCCACTCGTTTCCGTACCTATCTATCTATCTTTTTTTTTTTTTCTCTTTTTTTCTCCACATGGGTGAGGTTGGATGTTATTTACCATATACATTTTTGGCATTTACGTTTATGCATTTGTTTTCATCAAGTGTACCTCTCTTGGTTTTTGTAATTTAGCAGCTACTCATTTTCTGTTTTTGTTTCATTGGTGGTATGGCCTCACCATTCTCCTAACAACAGCTTTAAAAAAAAATGTAGATAGTCTTTGAAAAATACCACGCTGGAAAAGTTATAAATTAACATACAGCTCTTTGCAATTCATCTCTTTTCACACTACCTCTCGAGCCCCATCCCACAAATCAGTTGCTACTTTAGTGTGTTAAGGACAGCTAATATGTTTAAGTGCCCCAGTTATTCATACAATGGCAACTGCATGCGCCTTGAGAGTGGGAATGGCCCAAGACCTATGAGGAGGACACTACACTAAACCTCTCCCTGATCTACAGATTGGCGTAGAAGAATGCAAAAGCTTGTAAGCCTATGAATGATTCAAATGGTGGAGAAGCACTGTAACTGTTAATTGAATAATTCTTCCCGAGTCAAAGCCCAAAATACTCTAACCCTTTTTCTCTTATCGACCTCGAAGCCACATTACAACTTTACTACCCAAATCTAAGGCAGCAGATCAGTGCAATCTGTAGGAATGTGCTTTCTGTTCTCAAAGTGATAAACTAAATTCTCATTTAAAGTTTTCCATAGCTGTGAAGTTTGTTTGCTGTCCAAAAGACATTCGCTTACTTGGGTCAACCAGGAGGGAAAGTGGTCCGCGCCAGTACTTCCTGTAACAGTAACTTAGCTTAAATCCCTTAATAATGCTGATCATGTTCAATGCGATGTTTGACTTGAATATTTCTTTTCAAGAGTGTGATGGAAAGCAGTGACCGGTCTTCCGCGTGTTCCACATCCTCTGTCTTCTCACCACCAGTGAGGACAATAGGCACGCCAGTGCAATCTGCAACAACTCCTAGAGCAACTACAATGCGACCACTTGCTGCGGCTTATAAAGCGTCAACCAGTGACTATCAGGTACTGATGTGTGTTGTTGGATAAGTTAACATTGTACAGTTCTTGAGTGTAATGTGCGTGGTAAAATACTTTGCTGTAGGCCTAAGTGTGTTTTATTTATTACATTCTCTCTTAAAAAATACCTTTGTACATTAAAGCTGCATTTCTCCAACAACCTACGTATTTTTTTATACAGCTCTTCAACCTCAAGTCTGCGATTTGGAAAGAACATAGAAGTTGCAAAACCCAAACCATATCGAGGGTTCTTTTGTATTTTTTTTTTTTTTTGGTATATTTTTTTATTCAACTTTTGAAGTCACCCAACTTGGGCTTTGAGGTTACTGCTAAGTGTTTTACTAGGGTACTACCTGGCTAAAAGGGGATTGGAAGATAGAGTGGCAATAGTGAGTAAGAAAAAGAACACGGTTGAGAGTAATTAAAGTGGAATAATGGACCAGTGTTGCATCAACTCCTGTTGATCTAGGCCTTTGCATACCACTGAGAGAACTGTTGACACAACAGGTTAGGCCTCATTGTTTCTACCTGACTTTGATTGTGGAGCATCGATTGAAGACATTTGCAGACTGTTTTCCACCAATAACACCGATGCACAAAAGTGCATGGACTGTTTATTTTTTAATGCTCACATCATGACCATTGTGGTAGTAACTTGTTAAGATGTTGATGGTGCTATACAACCTGCAAGTTAAGGTCACAAATAAAGAAACAAGAATGGTTTTGCGTGAGACAAGCAGTACTTGGGAACTTTAAAACTGGTACAACCTCTAACGCGCTACCAAAACGAACCACATTTAAATATCATCATAACCCGCTGGACATTGTGGAGCTCTGGGCATCATTAGACACTTCAGTGTTCAACGTCTGCGGATAAGAAAAGCATTGAGGAAAAAAACAGCAGCACTTTCCCAACCATACCACAAAAGAGTAGGATGTGCAAAGCATGTGAATCTATAACAATTCATGGTGCAGAACGATGGTGACAGATAAGTAACTTATTTAATCCAATCAGTGCTTTAGTCGTTGCCTGATTGCAGTTTCATTAGAATGTATGATCCTTGAGAACATGGCATCCCGCTTGTCCTCTCTTGAGAGACCAAGCACATCCCGAATCAGCAGGCACATTTCTGTTGACCCTGACGCTATTTACCTGTCAACACAAGATCTATATAGCATAAGGTTTAAAAAAATAATAATAATAATAATCAGTGCTCCAGCTGCTGATGCCAAAAGACGAATGATCCTTTTTCTTTTTCAAATTATTTCCTCATATCCTTCATTCCTCATATGACAAAGCTTTCATTTTGAATGCAAAGTTACTGTGTCATTTTAAAGAGGAATTCTGCATTTATAATACACTGCAGTAATAAGACGTTTTAGGTGTTATCTGCTTCTTTAGTCAAATATATGATGAGTTCCGATCGTCTTTTGACACTAGAGCTTAACTTGCAAGTTTATACTTCGTTCAACAGTGTAGGGTTATGCCACTGAATGGAATGGCAAACCTAATAACGCAAAATGATGGTTTGCAGTTAAATCAAAGGCTATACCCTTTCCATAGTTAACATAAAATTTCTTCCTAACTTTTTTTAGTATAGGGGGACCACTGCTTCAGGACTGTCTTTAGTTTTTGTTTGTTTTTTCCAAGCCATTTTGAAGGGATTAAGCACGGTCATAGACTTTTTTTTTTTTTTTTTTTTTTCGGTTTTTGGTCCTTTTTTTTTTTTTTTTTTTTTTTAAATGAAATGGTACTCATTAGTTTTTTGGGTCAGGGGTAGGTGGTGGGTTGGGTTTAAGCGAGTGGACCTCACCTGATGTGCCATTGCCCTGAACAAACTTTGCTTTTTGGAGGTATTATAAGAAGAACTGAAGAAGTTGCTTTAAGTGAAAAGACTTTGAATTGATGGAATGCTTAAATTAATCTCCATCACTGGCAATCGCTCAGGGTGTCGTCACAATCCATCATTTTTCACCAACCATGCCACCTCAGTTTGGACCTGCAAATCATGCCTTGACCCTGCTCTTCATAGCAAAATTCCAGCCTGAACTGCCAGGTCAGGTCCTCACAGAACTGGAACATAAGCAACCTTGGGCCAGTTTTGCCCCAGTTAGGGCTCTTCAGCCAGTTATAGCTTGGTTCAAGTGGCACTGTGAGCCGGGACCCAAATCTGGGCATACTTGACATACTTAGGACGTCCAATACAAAACAACAAGGTGATGGATGGAATGCTTGAATTAATCTTCGCCTCTGGCAGTCGTTCAGGCCGTATTCCAATCCATTGTTTTTCACCCACCATGGCATCTCAGTTTGGACCCAGCCATATGCAAATCATTGCAGCCTTAGTGATTAACAGTGGCTAAGATTAGTTCAAGCATTCCATCCATCACTTTTTTGTTATAGTGTTGCCCTGAGTGGGACAAGTATGCCCAGATGTGGGTCTTGTGCACACTGTCACTGGAACTAAGCTATACCCAGCTGATGAACCCATAACTAGGGTAAAACCAGTTTTGGGTTACTTGTGTTCCTGTTGGGGGAGGAGCTGGCTTGGCCTTTTGGGCTGGACTGGGTTAGTGTTGGAGCAGGTTCAAGACTGATTTGCTTATAGCTGGGTAGAAACTGAGGTGGCATGGTGCAAAAGAACCGTGGATTGGGATGCGACCTGAGTGATTACCACTGGCTGAGATTAATTCAAGCATTCCATCCATCACAATTCTTTATACAGACTGGAAGGGCAGCATGCCGTAACTCATAGTGAAATCAGCCAATGAAGTGGGTTGGCGCATTGCTTCTTGATGCATGCTTGCTTGAGTGAGTTGGAGAAAAATTTGACTGGCACAACCACAGACAAATGGATTGTGTGGCAGAAAACTCCTATAAGTAACTGTGTCAAGCACGTAACTTTAGTAAAATCAAAAGGTCTTTGCTAACAGACTTAAAAAAAGCCTATTGTTCTGGGATGGATGGATATTCTTTCTGAACAAAGTTTATTAAAAAATCTTTTAAATTAAATCCAGAATAAACGTGTTCAGAAAAATTGTCCACTTGATAAATTCACATGTATAATATTAAAGCTTTTGGTTTGTGTACAGCATGCATAGGTAGGAGAATAGGTTAGTACAGAACAGTTTCAAATGGATTTAATCTGTTATGCTGTGAAATCCCAGCGGTCAGTTAAACAAAGGACACTTAAAAAGGTATTTACAACATCGTTGTCGAATCAGCAAAAACTGCTCGACAGAATTACGCCAAGGTTTGCAGAAAGCAAGCTCTTGGTTCAGAAAGCGTGCTTTTTGTGATTTGGTGTAAATTCATTAGTTTATGAGAAATTAAGGTTCAAAATATCTATATATAATGCCACACATGAGCCGTAGGTTCCACAGATCTGAAGGCAAGATCTGGTTGGTTTCCACCACATGAACAAAAATGTGGCGCCAGCCATTTTGCAACTTGGTACACCCTCCTCTGTCATGAAAAATGATAAAAAACAAAAAAACAAATGGGGGTGTATGGGCGGATACCCGGGTCCTCTAGGGCTGGTGGGGGATTCAAAACTGCAGCCTCCTGCATCCTTTAAAAAAAAAAAAAAACGCCCCCCGTGGTCTGCTGGGCGGTGGGTGGGGGAGGAGGGGCGCAGAGCGTGGGTCGACACTAAATATTTTTGGGAGGGGCATGGTGCAGCTCACACTCAACCATCAACTCACCTAGAGCCTTATGGAGGGCCTAGGGACTTGCAGGACGGGTCTATTTCTAGGGAAGAGGGTGTGATGGGGGAGTGATTTGTAGTTACTTTAGGTCCCGCGTTATAGTTACTTGAGATAACTGGTGAATTTCAGTGGTCTTGTTAATTTAAAACAGTAGGTTTTAACAAACATTTTCACCTAACTGTAACATACCTTTATAATTTGTTTCTTTTTTGCAATGATACTGTTTTTATTTTAATTAAATTAAGATATGACGTTTCCTAATCAAAACCTCACTTTAACATTTGTTTTTTTCAGTGAATATGTTGTTGCGTAGGCTCTCATTATTCTAATGAGACTACTGGATTTTGAGCGGCCGACTCGCTCGCGGTTTGGGAGACTAAGTCTTACCCACTGCAGGTGACACGTGTCGCTCCAATCCGGGTTTTGCTCCGGAGAACTAGCAGTGCCTCACCTCTACCTGAGGGCAGGGATGGCTGGGCAGCCGAGCGCATTACATAATTGGTTTTTCAGGGAAGCCGTAGTCACTCGGGTCTCATACGTTTCTCTCAATTACATTAGTCTCCTATATACAATGACAAACGAAGGCAGTAAATGTTTCAATAATTATTTTAATGAAGCAACTGCATCCTAGATCGCAAAGCGTGAGCTGCAATAACCAGGACGTCACAGCATAACCGTATTAACATTGTGACAAGGAGAGTGAAGCATAAGAATAACGCTACCATGTTGTCAGTACACTTCTTCACCTAGAACCCAGGTTCATTTACAATCGCTCAGTGACTGTGTGCTTGGTTTTAGACCTGTACAGTGCTCTGCTGTCTTTTTGGCTAGGTCTCTGGAATACAAATGGTAAATGCATACAGTTTAAGGACCCCAGACACTCCTCTCGCTGTCTTATGCAAGTTTTAAATCTTATTCCACAGGGAAAGTCTGGTGTGCAGTGAACTCCATATGCATGCAGCTTTAGCACGTCCTTTAACAAGCGACAGTCCTAATGTCGAAAGAGCCTCGCCTCCAGAGTGCTAATTGAGAAGACAGCAGACCTGAGCTCAAGGAAAGCTAGTGGTATTTGGCAGTAAAGAGGTAGTATGTTGACCTAGCAGAATGCCAGAAGGTTGCTACTTGGATTTATCGGCCATGAGGCCCATATTTCTGATGATGGATAAAAACAACTAGCATCAGCCCTGGCAATGTGCGTTCTTCCTCAAAATGTCAAACTCTTCGGTTTTATTCTTGGAAATGTGAAAATGCATTTAACATTTGAAGGCACAGGAATGGGCACATGTACGTTACAGTACTATCTAAAAAAAAAAAAAAAACATATTTTTCAGCGTTGCCTTAATATTTATGAGCTACCAACTCCCATCTGCCTGCAGTTTGATCTTTAGAGGAGGAGTGGATCATGACAATGCCCTTGAGGCACTCTTTGTTTTCTGGCTCTGTGGCTAATCTAATCTAAAGATGAGAATGATGCAGGTTAACCTGCAGCCTCTCAACTGCTACTCTTCCCTGAGGAATGAGACTACCTCCAGCCCATGAAGTGAATCCGAGCGCTTCCAGGGTCTGCTTCCACTCCACTCCACTCCAGTACCGTTTCGGCCCAGGTTACAGCCTCTTTGCTGGATAGGTTTTAGCCCCTGCTGCAGCCCCAGATACCTTTCAGTTTTGGCTCACAAACAGTCTTGCAGTGCTGGAAACCTTAACTCGAGCACCATTATTGCAGCCCCAACTGTGCTTCAGTGTCACCTCACACCCACTCTACTGCACTGTGAGAAACCTAAGCTCGGCCTGTCTTGGTATTCAGTACCCTGCAGTGCTACCTCTGCCTGGACCTAGGTGCATACATATTTGCCAGTCATCATGGCACAATGTAAACTTGTGAAGTATTCCATTGGATTAATGCCACATGTTAAATTTGCTTCTTACAAGTCAATGGCTAAAGAGAGCAACCAATAATTCAAGGAGGTTGACCAAAGTCCTGTTCACTTTTTTTTTTGTGTTGATAGCCTGAGTTTTGTTAGCCATAAAGCTGGGATTAGCCAGACCTAAAAGTAAAAATCATCCATCGCAATAGATCGTTCCAGTCTTACTCCAGTTTTGAATGAGCTTAACCTCTTTTATCTACAGCTAGACTAGACCAACAAAGAACAGTGTCAGCTACTTATAGATGCTCAAACGCCATTACTGTACAAATATACTCACCCAAATATTGTGATGAAATGTTGTAAGATTTGAAGTCTTGGCCAGAATTACCCCCGATATTACCCAAGTCTCCATTCAGAAAACATTAATTGTAATGAATGAATGATTGGATATTTATAAAGCGCTGTCACTCCAAAAGGAGCATCGTAGCGCTGCAGAAAGAGACAGGAGAAATACACTGGCAATTACTACAATAGGGCTTTGGGATTTACAGTATCAGGGTGTACGTCTGGGATTCCAAAGATCCAGGTTTTAAGTTGCAACCGGGAAATATCTTCCAAAGTAATGAAACGTAGTGCCATGGGGAGGTTGTTCCATGCCTTTGCCCCAAGGACTGAAAAAGTCTTTCCTCCTTTTGACATGAGTCTAAATTTCGGGACCTTGTCAAGGTTGGCTGAAGAAGACCTAAGTGGATGACCGTGAATAACTTTCAGTGAGGTAATTAGCGCCCACATTTCTGTAGGCTTTGAACATGAAAGAGAATTTTGAACAAAACTCTTTTATGAATGGACAGCCAGTGTAGGACTTTAATAGCCGCGGATGCCGATGATCGCCAGGGCAGATTAAGGACTAGTCTAGCTCCTGCATGTTGGACTGTCTGTAATTATTTAATAGTCTGCTTGGAGCCTACATATTGACTATTACAATAATCCAGTCTGGAAGAGATGAGTGCCACATCCTCCAAAGGGAGAAAGGTAAAGAACTTTTTTGAGAGATTTAATAAGGCTAAAACATAATGCCATTAGGTCTTTCCTGTGGGACCATTTGGCTTCACTAAAGTTTTTTTTTTATGATGCTGAATAGCATTGGTAAGAAGCAAAAAGTTTTTGGGTAATACTGTACGGACTCTCCAAAAGATAAAGTAAAAATGTTTCTTGGTGCAATACGTTCGTACGCATGATGACATTACTTTTGTCTAGCTCATTGAGTAGGTGCACGTGGATAAGAGATGACACTTGTACATGCGTCACCATGCATGCCCTCATTCACTGAATGACGTGGGTGCTTTTTTATTTACTTTGTATACAGTTCCAATGTATCACAACCTGGCTTGGAAATTAATACAATTACATGAGGATATTTAATAAAGCTTATGGGCACTTTTGTTGAACATGCAAACGTCCTCTACAAATGGCTAGAATTAGACATAGACTGGAGAGACATGAAACCTTAAATAAAAATCGATGAAAGTAATGAAAAACATGAGTAAGAAATGCAGGTGAGAAAAGCTAAATAATTAATTCACGGCAAAATGGATTATCAATTAAGATGTGTTTACACTTTTGCTATGAGGTTTTGAGCCTTTGAGGGCTAAAGAGAATTGAAAGAATCGTCATTACTAATGTTGACATGAGTGAACCTAATGTAAGCCCAGGCCTAGGATCATCACCTTATAAAGGATTAAAAGGAAGATTGAATATTGTTTAGAACAGATGAAATTTTTTTCAAATAACAAGACAGAGGAGAAGAGGGAAACGAGGAAATAGAAAATGAGGAAATAAAGATGGGGCGGGTTAAGTAGAGAAAACTCACTCAAAAGTATAAAGCGAGAGTTTAA
This sequence comes from Pleurodeles waltl, assembly GCF_031143425.1. Taxonomy (NCBI): domain Eukaryota; kingdom Metazoa; phylum Chordata; class Amphibia; order Caudata; family Salamandridae; genus Pleurodeles; species Pleurodeles waltl. Next base: position 381,548,472 of record NC_090444.1, on the reverse strand, counting down.
ATGTCCTAAAAAGTAAAACATTAGCCCCAGGCCTGGTTTTGGTCTCTTACTTCCAAGCTTATTTCCTTCATATGGGCATGAGGGTGACGCAGGGTGGCTGTCAGCTCGGTGTGGAAGTCGCCATATGAGGGCGGGATGGGAATTCTGGATGTACGCATGTACTATTTGGCGGCCCAGATGGTCCTCATCAATGAGTGGTTTAATGGGGGTTACGACAACCCAGCTTACTGACTGGAGATCTGGCACGTGGGATTTGAGGGCCTTCTGAGACTGCTATACCGTTGCCGGATTCCCTGCACTGCCCCTCCTTGTATGCAGGTTGCGGTTAGGTGCTGGAGGGCAACGCGGCAGTTGATGGGATGGGAGCGACACCTCACTAAATTGACACCCTTATGGCAGGGTCGTGGCTCCAGCAGGTCGCTGAGTTGGAAGGGTTTAAACAATGGGATTATTTACCTTGGTGATGTGACTAATACAGAGGGGCTCATGTTATTCCCACAGCTAAAGGACTCTTATGCACTGGCCAACACTCAGTTTTTCCGTTTCCTTCAGCTGTGCCATGCCCGGGGATCTTACCTGTCTCCGACTCTATCTCTTCCTGATTACAGCCCTCTTGAGGCGAAACTGTTGATGGGGAGACTGGGCAAGGGAGCCATTACCCAGATTCACCACTCACCAATGCACCAGACGGACTTGCCGGGTTGCGTGATAGGTGGGCAGCCTGGGTGGTTGACTTGAATGGGCAGCCTGGGTGGGTGACTTGGATGAGGACGACTCGAGGGAGGCCGACCTTGCACCCCGGGAGCTGGCTATATCAGCGCGCTTGAGGATGGTGTAGATGAACTACTTTCACATGACTTACCTCACTCCACAGCGCTTGCGACACATGAGTCCTGGAACCTCTGTGGGGTGTGCGTGGTGTGGTCAGATGGGGCACACCTTTTACACGTTGCCTGGGAGTGCCCCAAGGTGCACCCTTTCTGGGAGGGGGTGGGGAGGGAAATTTCCACAGTACTGGGGCACCTGACTAGACTGAAGTTGGCGCTTTGGGCCTCCTGGAGGAGCTGGGAGGGGCCCGAACAGAGAGAACATTGATTGGGCTGGCCTGCCTGGTGGCCAAACAAGACATTGCGCAACATTGGAACAGCCCCGAGTTGCCATCTGCCACGAAATGGCGAGCAGGGGATGGACTGGTGTTCTCAAATAGAAAAACCGATTTACGAGGAGAGGTGCTGTCCTCAGAAGTATGAGGCGCTCTGGGGGAAATGGAGGGAACACCGCGGACTGATCCAATAATCAGTGTATATGACCTGGGCTGGGATGGCAGATATTCGACTACTGAACGCAAATCATGCATGGATCCATTCTATGTACTTGTGCTCTATTGTACCCACTGTATCGTTATTGCCTTTTGTTCTTTCTTTCAAAAATAAATAAAATTGCATATAAAAAAACATTGGTGATCAACACATCATCAGTCACCATAACATCAACAAATAAAGGACCTAATCTGCCCAGCCTATGCACCCAACCTTACAAATATAAGAATTGAACTATACAAATTTCCCAGGAAGTTAAAATTATGCTGATACTATGCCGTGAAATCCTTTGAACCTCAACCTTTCCATGAACAAGAATATGTGCCTCCATTTAGGATCAAGAACAGCCCTGATCTTGAAATAGTATCATGGAAGGAACTCCTAAATCCCATCATCTGATGGAAAATACTGATATTGAGAATGGTGAACAGAGTGGTCTTTAGAACTAATCTCTCCGTACCAAGTGGATGCAAAACAAAAACTAAGTTCTATACACTGTTGCTGGCTGGGAATATGGTTCCTATGTATCCAGAACTAATGATCAAAGATATTGACAGATTAAGAGGAAAAATGAGAGCGGAGCATAAAATAGATAGGTTGCAAAATGAATAGAAAGAGATTACTCCTATGAGGAGAAACAAATCCTATTCATAAACGTTTTTGACAAAGGTGGTAATATCGTGGATAGACCATAATGTGTGTGGGAAGCACAAGGCAGCTGAGCATTCACAAACACTATGAAGTGATGCAAATTAACCCTCTGAAAAAGATCGAGGTAGAATACCACCTCATGCTCCATAATTAGAAGAATTTGGGGTTTCTACTTTCTGTGGAAAAGGTCATGTGTATTATGGTAACCTCGCATATTTTTCTTCAGTCAGTAATGATCAAAGAATTGAAGCCTGTGTGTTTTTTCACAGGGCAAGATCCATCGACCACCTGCAGCTTTCACAAATGGTTCTAGATATGTTGAAATATTGTCTGACTCACAAAGTTTTTCTTTTTTACAAGATATATTTGCAGAAGCGGGGCTTTGCTCCAGAAAACACAAGGGAAAATGTTCCTTGTGCAGACAACCGCAAATACATGGATCGTGTGTTAATGTTGGTGCTCTTTATCAATCTATTTCTCATGGAATTGAAGAAGTCTGTCGGTGAGATAGATCAACAAATTGATAATGTTCAGCATTAAATTTACCAGCAGGTGGAATAAACCTAGGATGGACTTCATGGTTGTGACATTATACATCAAAGAAGGAGAGCCATTTACAAAAATGTTACAGAAAAGCGACTGCAAGTTATTTCCTACTAGAAGAAAACAGTGGTCTTTGAAATATATCAGAGTATCCTGCATGGTCAATTATTGAGAGCTTGGAGTATCTGCTGACCTGTTAATGGCTTTGAAAGTGAAACATCATTGATTGGCAGATTTGTTACCAGAGGGTACTCACAAAAGGGTATTGCAGGATACATACCAGTGGTTAAAAACCAAAGCAAGGGGACCATCTGCTATAGACAGTGAACCACATAAACAAAGGATAAAATAAGAGGAATAAACTGCGTGATAATGAAGAATCTCAATTTATTTATTTTTTAATTTTTTTTTTTTCCTTGTTTTTTAAATGGAAGTCTGTGATGAGCAACCTAGATTGGAGACTATTTTGAGAATATTTTAATATTTTATAGCATGAAGAACATTTGAAGGAATGGATTGGTAGGTGGGGTCCCATCCCAAAGTTACGTATTAAGACAAGATCACTAGGAGACTTATTGGGCAGCAGCTTTCTGCAACCAACAGAGAACAAAGCTGATTGGTTATTTAAAGACACAGGAGGTTTTTGGAAATGTGGATAGTGTAAAGACAATGCGATTAAAAAAAATATATATATACACACATAAAACATTTGATGGAAAAATGCAAGTTATCAAAAGAAATAATGTGCAACACAGAAAATGTACTGTTTAGAATGTGCTTGTAATAAATGGTTGTATGACATCGCAGTGCTGCCAATTACCACACATTTGTTTTTATAACACATGGCTTTACCATGCAGGTGAGTATAATGTGTGTGTGTGAGTGTAAACACACACACACACATATATACTTGTCTTTAAATAGACTTTCCATGTGTGGTAAAGGCATATGGATGGTGCAAACGTGTGTGGTAAAAAATGCATAATTACTACGTTGTGAAGACTGTTTCCCTTAAATATGTAAGCAAACCTAAAAAAAAAAAGAAATGAAATTAAAGAGTTTTGCAGCATCTGAAACCAACCAGATTCTACCTCATGGCAAAACAATTGTGTTCTGCAAACTAGGGAGGTCAGTAACATCATAAAGGTGAGAATCAAGAGCTTGAGTTACGTTTGGGAGACTCCAAGATAATTTTGCTCCTGGGCACTTAATTACATGTGCATCTTTAACAAATTGAGTTCTACAGATAAGATGTCTCCCTATGTGAGGAATGATATATTTGTTGTTTCAGCAGCAGGCACTTACTCATATGAACTTCATAGTATTCTGTGCTTTGACAGTCAGTGTTGCATTTTAAGGCACATGATACTTTAATCAAGCATCATGCACTTCTTCAATGAGCACGTTGAACTTTATGAACTTCAGGTTCGATCTCATGTGTGGCCTTAGATACACGTGCTTTGCATAAGTCTGCCATCTGGTGTTGTATAGTGTGCTGGAAGTTGGTTTTGTTTGAAGAATCTTTTTGAGTCACAAGATTGAGTGAATCCTCCTCTTGGTGATACTGTGCATGGGCATCACGTCCTTTGTTAGATTGTTTTCTCTCCGCTGTCTGGTTCGGATCGGTGTTCCTCTTGCTCCGGTATTCTTCGGCTCGGTCTACTCCGAACTGTTAATTCGTCTTCCTGTCTGCGACAGTATTGTAATTCGATCGCTTCTTCTCAATATCACATAGTTGATTCACATTTTTGCGCTTGGAGTCGGTTCACTGCCCTTTGGGGCACCCGCACTGGTTTCAGGCCTACTCCAAGTGGGTCAGGATATGCAGGGCTAATGAAATGGACTCCATTTCAATTTTGCCCTTGATGCCATTTGATTTTCTCACCCACCAACCAACACCTGGTGTCTAAATTGTCTCTCTTCCTGGACCACAAGGAACAAAGCTGCAAAGCTTGCTGTTCCTTTCAATCAAAGAAGACCCTCCGGGACCAAAGAGCACATCAATTGGAGATGGCATCGAAGACACGCACAGGAGCCGGAACAGAAGGAGGCCTCCTCCATAGAAGACTCTGAACCAAACGTCCAGTCTGACATTGAAAGTCAACCTTTTACCTCCTTGCAACCTGTGAGTACAACAGCCCCGACTCCCCATACAAAGACTTTAAAAAAGCCCCAAAAGCAGGTCGCCTGACCACCACTGCCTTCGGACCATAGTCTGATCCAAAAAATACCTTTGGACACCCGCCTTCCAGCTCTGCCCCGAAAATAGCCAAGACGAAGATGTCCTTGGCATCGACCTTTGACTCTGGAACATCCTAGACAGCCTTGCGATTGAGCAGACCCACTGATCGGAGTCTTTTGTCACTGAGCAAAAAGCCCAGCACATTGGCTTTGGCACGGACGGCTTCCACTTGACAGAAGGTTTGTACTCGGAAAACTTCGGAACATAACTGTGCCTTCCAGAGACTCCAGTCACTCCTCAGAACAGCCTCATCAGTGAAGCCCATTTTAGACATGATGAACGCTCTTCAGCGCCAGCTCCATATTTAAAAAGGAACTGGGAGAATAATTACTTCTCGCCCTGTACCAATCAAGAGGAAGCTTACATTTCAAGAGGCCTTACACGCTGTTCCTCCTCCTCAGGTCTCCAAGGACACCTACACGGCTCCAGTTAGACCTCCGCCTTCACCATACTCTCCTGTGCTTCCTTCTACCACTCCACTACATCCTCATTCTCCTACACTTGGTACTGGACCAGTTATCTCCACAGGGTACACCACCACCTCAAGAAGATGATTTAGGGGATATCCCACAGGACATTGACCCATGGGATTCATACAGTCTATATCCTATTCTACCAGATGACCCTGATCTGTATCCAGTATGCCCACCACCCCCAGAAGACACAACATCATATCAGCAGGTCATAGCAAGGGCAGCTGCATACCACAATGTCCACGTGCACACTGACCCTAGTGAAGATGGGTTTTCTCTTTGACACACAACCACACATAAAGAGTCTGTTTTTACCTATGCTACCTGGCATGCTTAAACATGCCAGTTATATTTTTAAGGGCCCACTGGGACAAAATGGAGGATCTTCTCCAGTATCTCCCAAAGAAATACCGAAAAAAGGCACAAGAGATAGTTTCTGCTGGTCAAACCATCTCAATTCCATCAGGTGTGTAACTGATGCCGCAAATACCGCAGCACTCAGTATTAATACTAGTATTATCAGAAGATATGCTTAGTTTAGATGTTCAGGGTTGAAGCCAGGAAATTAAGCAGGCTGTTCTCAACATGCCTTTCAACAGAGAACATTTGTTTGGTCAAGAGGTTGACAGCAACATAGAGAAGCTCAAGAAAGACCCTGATACTGCAAAGGCTATGGGGGCATTACTCAACACATCACAATGGGGTAATTTTCGTCACCAACAAATCAGGGGAGGCTTCAAGCAATCTTCTACTGAGCCTTCCACCTTGCAAAGTAAACAAGGCTCCCATTTCTGTAACAGAGGCTCCTATACAGGTGCAAACAACAAAGGCAGAGGAAAGGCATCCACCTCCAGTGGATCTTCCTCCACTGCACACCAGTGACTACCTATGCCTTCCACCAGCCCACACTTCTCCAGTAGGAGAAAGATTAAAAGATTTCTTCCCATAATGGCACAGTATCACCACAGACCAATGGGATCTCACAATTATCAAACATAATTACTGTCTGGAGCGCACTTCCAGTCCTCCAAACATTCCCCTTCGGGTTCATAGACTCTCACAAGAACTCCTTCTTCTCAAAGAAGAGGTGCAGTCTCTTCTTTTCAAAGGGGCTATAGAACCAGTTCACCCCTCACAGCAAGTGTTAAGAGTATACTCCCTATACTTCCTCATACCAAAAAGGTAGATCTAGATGTCAGACCACTAAACCTCTACATTCTCGCAGAGCATTTCCACATGGTCACTCTACAGGACGTCATTCCGTTGTTACAGCAAAGGCAACTTAATGACAGCTCTGGATCTAAAGGATGCATACTTTCATATACCCATTCATCCAGCACACAAAGTACCTCAGATTTGTAATTACAGGGAAAACATTATCAGTTCAAAGTTTTACCATTTGGGGTTACGCCCGCCTCTAGGGTCTCCACAAAATGTCTAGCATTAGTTGCAGCATACCTCAGACCTCAACAAATCCATGCCTTACCCTACTTTGATGATTGGCTCATCAAAGCTAGTACCATTCAACATTGTCAGCATCACACTCGGGTAACAGAACTCCTTCACACTCTCGGATTCACAATCAACTTCACAAATCCCATCTCCAACCTTTCCAGCTACAGCCTTATCTAGGAGCAATTCTCGAATTCAGACTTTTCAAACATTCATTTCTCAGCTACAGGAAAATCAAACTTGGTCAGGAAAATGATGCAGCTAATAAGGATGATGGCATCTTATATCGCCATCATTCCCATGCCAGACTACACATGCTTCCCTCACAGCAATGTCTGTCTCGTCAGTGGTCTCAGTCACAGGGTCATCTCCAAGATCTAGTGTTGTTGGACTGCCAGAGTCCCCGATCTCTGCAATGGTGGAATTTCAACAACCTTTCCAAGGGGTGGCCCTTTCATGACCCTGTGCCTCCAATCACTCTGACTACTGGTGCATCACATACATGTTGGGTAGCTTACCTCAAAAACATCACCATACAAGGAATATGGGATCCCATTCAACAAGCCTCCTACATCAATTACTTGGAGTTGCAGGCAGTTTACCTAGCAGTCCAAGCCTTTTTGCCAAAACTCTCCCAAAACGTGATTCTAGTCTGCACAGAAAACATGACAGCCATGTATTGTCTGAAGAAATATGGGTGGGGGCACGCTCTTCACAGCTGTCCCATCTTGCTCAAACAGTGTGGAAGTGGGCAATTAACCACTACATTAATTTAGTAGCAGAGCATCTCCTGGGCATGGACAACCAGTTTGCACACCTCCTCTGCAGGACCCAGCAACAAGTCCATATATGCGAACTCCACCCACAAGTCCTTCACCAGTACTTTCAAAAGTGGGGACACCTTAAATAGATCTGTCCATAGTTTCCCACTAGAAACTCCCCACCAGGCCGAAACTTGGCACTCAAAATCAAGGTCAGATCAGGCATCCAGACCTTAAAACACTCAACCTTGCGATATGGCTCCTGAAGTCACATATATTGGTTATTTAAATTTACCGACAGAATGCATGGACATTCATAATGAGGCACATAAATTGACAACCAGCCCTTGTTATGCTACAAAATGGAAACATATTTTGTATTCTAATGTACACCTAAACATATGAACACACTCAAAGCCACAGTCCAAGACATTGTTTTACTTGCTGCATTTGCAATAGGTAAATTTAGCATACTCATCTCTTCGTCGTCATACCTCTTTATTCAGAATTCAAGTTATCAAAGCCTTTATGGAAGGCCTCAAGAGTCATTCAACCCAGGGTTCCTCCAGCACCATCCTGGAATCTTAATATTGTACTTACTAGGCTCATGGGTCCACATTTTGAGCCTGTGAGTGCTTGCACCTTACAATTCCTTTCATGGAAAGTAGCTGTTTTTTTTAAAAGTAACAATCCCTTCCCTAAGACGAGTGAGTCAATTCGAGGCTCTAACTTTAGAAGAACCAGTTTTCCAGTTACAAAGAGATTTGGTAGTTCCATGCGCAAACCCTAAATTTCTTCCAAAAGTAGTTTCACAATTTCACATCAATCAATCAATCGAATTACCAGTCTTTTTCCAACACCCAGACTCAGTTGCAGAGAACTCTTCACACACTAAATGGAAAAAGGGCTCTTATGTATAACAGGACCTTAGGAAATCTTAACTTTTTGTTTCATTTTCAAAGCCTCAAGAAGGTTACCCAATATAAAAGAAAAATAGGATAGCCAGGTGGCTAGTCAAATGTATTCAAACTTGCTGTGCCAAAGACAAACCGTTACCATCAGAAAGAAATGTGCTTCTGTTGCTTTGTTGGAAAGTGCATTATTGGTAAGGGCAGGTAAGTACCTATACTTAACAATAGTCCACTAATCCCCACTAGGTTCAGTTAGATCTCAATAAATTAACCCCAGCTCAACCCTTGGTAGCTTGGCAACGAGCATCAAGGCTGAACTTTGGAGGCAAAGTGTGTAAATCATTCAAGTCTAACAAAACAGTTATAAAATAAAACACAGGAAACAGTTTAAAAACCCAAGCCAATTTATAAAAATAGGAAATATTTTTATCTTTAATTTGACACCAAATAAAATTGGATAAGGGCAACCGGAGATATGAATTTCTAACAAATTAATGTTTTTTAGTGCTTAGAAACTAAAAGCACCACTGGGGAAATCTGGTCGCACATCGACCGGGTCAAAGTTTAAGGGTGACTTTGAAGGAGTCCTGCTCGGCTACAGCAAACAGGAGGCCTCAGTCAAAACTTTACCTTCGGACTTAGTGTATTTTATTTTTTTAAAGATTTTCTTCAGCAGGATGACGTCACTAATCCAATCCATCCTCCCTGGAGCCCTCTTTGGATATGTCACAGGAGACCTTAATGAATAATTCTACATTCAAACTTAGATGGTTTTTCGGGACGAAAGTCTTTGTCCGGGCCAAAACTGAATCTTGATCCAACTTCCCTGGAGCCCTCCTCAAATACGCTGTGTGGATAGTCCCAGTCAACTTTTTACCTTCAGACTTAGTCACTTTTTTGGCGCTTTTTCTTTCCAACGTCGGACGACCCAAACAGCAAGCCGATTTTGAGTAGACTTCTTTGGATTGCCTTTCCAGGAGCCCCTGGTGAAATTCTGGAAGTCTGGGGCTCTGGAGCTTTTCAGCAGGATGAACCTGCAAGTCCAGCTGGGTCGAGGTCGGCGTAAGCCGGCTTGACTCACCGGCGAGTCGGTCCCTTAAAGTAGCTTTTTACAAAAAGTTCTCCGGTTTTCATACAGAAGGTCTTTCCAGGTCCTTTAGGAGTCCACAGCTCACCCCAAGATTCCAGAAGCTCTGAGTTGCTCCTTGAGAGCTAGGATTCCAACTCCCAGAATGCACCCGGCTCAAGCTCCAAGCTGATCACTGGGCAATGGTCAGCTGGTCAGTTCTTCAGGATTTGATGCAGGGGACTCTGGTTGGGTCTTTGTTCCCTGTATCAAGCAGGGAGTCCCTTCTTGAACTCGTTGAAGCCAGGCAAAGTCCTTTTAGTGGTGAAGCCCAAATGTGCAGCTGGTGCAGTCCTTCACAGTGCAGTGTCCAGGTGCAGGTCAGGAGTCCTGCAGGGCAGTCCCTCTTATTCTAGTCTTGTTCCTGGTAGGGATCTGAGGTGTGGGCACAGTTCTGCCATATTTATCCTTGCTCCTAGGGTGAAAAGCAGGGGGGCTGACTGTCCAATCACTGGCAGGCCACTTCCTCAAAATCAGTCCAAGGGAGCAACATTTGTTTTTAAAATCCAACATGGCCGAAACAAAATTTTGAAGGTTAGGTCCTTCTGCAAACCCCTGCCCCCACCCCACCCTCTTTCACCATCTGCTGAGGCAGATCTCCTTCCCCAGGCACATCCTCTGTGTTCACCCCAGCCCTCTTCACACCTCATCAAGGCAGCCTGGCCAGGCTGCCAGAGGCCGGCCAATCTGAGCAGGGCACTACAGAGCTGAAGCTGGTAACTTTCAGTTAAAGTTCTAAAACTCTTTACCTGAACTAGTTATATTAAATCCAAAAATGGCAAGTTGAGGATTTATTATAATTAATGTGAAACCAAACTCAAAATATCTGGCTCCTATGGGGACTTCATTAATTAAAATAAAGTCTCCCCATTTTAGACTATGGAGCCCATTCACTACACTGAGGGAAAAACAAATGTGGCTATCTATTTTACCTTACCAGGGCTTATAAAACAATTTCTATAAGGTCCCTATTTATAGTTAAATGGTACCCACCCAAGGAGCACATAGGGCACACCTTAGGGGGTGACATTTATGTAAAAATAAGGTAGTTTAAGACTTTGGAAGTACTTTTAATTCCAAAGTCGAATTTGCATATAACTTTAGTTTAAAAACAACCAGCAAGGCAGGCCTGCCTTTAAAATGACACTGGGCACCTCAGCAGTGCACCTATGGGTGCACTACCTATGTTGGGGTCCCTAAACCTACATGCCCTACCATATACTAGAGACTTATAGGTAGGTTGCTACTGCCAATTATAATTTGCCTAATTTGCATATCCACTTTAAACAGAGCACTGGCCCTAGGACTGGTAAGCAGTACCCAGGGCACAGCCAAGAGTCAGTAACCACCAGTATCTGTCCAAAATGTTTAGGGGTGACCAGGGCAAAAAGGAGGACTTTCCTACAGGTTTTTTTTAGGTAACATCTCTATCGGATATATGTAAAACTGCTACTTGTCTACACCGCATACATTTGCTAAACAATAATGTGTAGGTGTTTTAGTACGACAACAAGCCAGTGTTGGCCAAGCAGTGCTCAGAGCACTTTTCCAAGCAACTACAACAGGCTAGCCAACTCCTGCTCGGAGGGACTGCTTTACAGTCTGTGAAAAGCATGTGTATCTACAGTCACACATGCCATCAAACTAAAAATTTTACTTACCCACTAGACATCTGTTCATGGCATGTAGTGCTGTAGATTCACTTGTGCCCTCCCTCTTCCCCGGACGCCTGTGGCTGTTGTATTCTCATGTAAACATTGTAAATATGTAGTACACTGAATGGACATCTTTTTCTTTACTCTCTATACACACTTTAACTAACCCGCCTGTGGGAAAACAATCTAACAAAGGACTTGATGCCCTTGTGCAGTATCACCAAGAGGAGGAGTCACTCGCTCTCGTGACTCAGATTCTTCTGACATAAACAGCTTGTAACACTCCGGACCCAACACTAGATGGCAGACTTATGCAAAGCATGTGAAACTACAGCACTACGTGCTTCCTCAAATATAGATTACAAGAAACAAATTGCAAAAAGACATCAAAACGGCACACTAGTCAGAGAAAAAGCATTAAAAAAAAAAATATACAAATATATAGGACCCTGGGTTCCTAATGGTAGTCTTGAACCCCCTTATACATTGTGCTAAAGTTAGCAAAGCAACCAGTGTCCTGTCTGCGCACTGTAAATGCCCGATAGTAACATTCTCCATGCAAATGCCTGTATGTCTGTTTTACTCTTTTGTGCCACAATATTTGTTATAAGCAAATACAAATGATCCACATATAAAACTTATGGCGCAACGTTGGTTATCATTAAATATTTTTTACAATAAATCCCATGTGGGAGACATTTGCAACATACTTCCAAGCCCATAAGAAAATTACATAAATTACATGTGAGAAAAAGCATAGTAAATGTACCTCAAAAGATGAGTATCTCTTCCCCCCTGCTGGTTACAAACCATTGGCACTTGAAAATAAGATAAATGCATTAACAATAATCAATTATCTTGTTGTCCCTGAAAGAGATTAAAATAAATGATAAAAACAACCATTGTAATTGGATTGCAGTTACTACTTTTTTTCCAAAAAGTGTCTTACAACTGGATAAGAGCATTCTTTATTAGTGACTGCTCTTCGATCTTCTTTTTGACCGTAAACACAGCTCTGCCAACATTCCAAGGGCATTGCAGAATGTAAACATACAGTGCAGTACATGTGGTGAATGTATTATTTTCATTTGTTTTGTATCTTGAATTATATTGGTGGTTTTCGCGGATTCCTTTCAAGCAAGCAGTGCATTCATGGCACCTAAGAAAGCCTGATATTTTGTTCTTGAGCCCCCTTTTTTCTTATTCCCGGAGAGTCCTTTAATGTTCTTGTTTGTTCTTCTTTTTTTTTTATTCTTTTTTTTTTTTTAAACAAAGTTGACGTTTTACTATTTGTATATAGTAAATCCCAGCTCGTGCTTTTTAAAATATATTTTTCTTAATCCATTGGGGGTTGTATACTATGTATTGATGAAATGAGTGGTCCTCTTCTTGCCCTTAATAGTTTTGAGGGATAAGAGTTATTCCCTTCACTCGTGTTATTTTCTTCTAGTAAAATGGAACAAAGTCCATTTCTGTTCATCTGTAAAATCAAAATTGTTACTGCGTTTCTTCGAGTTTGGTTGTATTCCATATGGTAAAATAATTTAATCATTGCCCTCTGTGGGTTTGCAGTGTTAGCAGGTCTCTGACTTTTCATTCTCAAAGTAACATCCAGGTATGTTACTTGGTGATTTTTCAGTTACAGCTTGTAGCTGTACATGTAGGTCCTTATCATTAAGTTCTCAACCATTCTCTTGATTTGTTCATATCACCACTCCAAATCACAAAAATCTTATTAACGAAGTCCTACAACTATATTTTCAGTGTATACATACATTTTCACTGCTCAGCCCACCTGCTCCTCTCACCAGCCCATAAACTAATTTGCATTGCTGGGAACGAGCAGATGGCTATCACTGCAGTTCTAAAGAAGTTATTTGTAAAAATAGTAACATAAAAACAATTTCACTATTTACATTGTTGTATTGGCATCCCATTAAGAAAATGTTTGCAGCGTGAGCAGTGGGGAAGAGCACTAGACGGACGGATGAACTAATAAAGCAATGTGGGAGAGAGAAATGGTAAAAGAAGGGGGCACACAAGGGAGAGAGCAACACAGATCGAGGCCTGGATTTGGTGTGGGAAGAAGCACATGAAAAAGCGTAACACATGGAAAAGCGTGAGGAAGAAACGCATGAGGGCGTGAGCAGGAGAAGACATGCACCCTTATAGAGTTCTTACGGAAACAGAAACGGTTCCCTTAAAGTTAGCCGCAGGAGGATACTCGTCAGCCAATCAAAAACATGGTACAGGATAGGTTACAGAAGGAACACAGAACCAATAAGAAGAAAAGCCATCTAATAAGCAACAAAATAAGTAAAAAAGGCAACCAATGGAAGCTATTACGTTTTTGAGATTGTCCACAAGAGCTGTTTTGCCATGAAACAGCTAAAGCTGAACCATTACTAGAGAGTATTGCTATGCTATTCGGGACTTCTTGCTGTTTAGAAAGGTGATTGCTTGGGACACTTTACCCAAAATATAGATGAAGTAAGGTTTAACAAGAACTCAACATTTCACTGTGTTGACAGGGTAGGTGAGGTAATTGTGTTATCCTCCCTTTTCCTCAGCCTTTGGTGACTGGAACAGCTTTCTCGCTGCTATGCAAGCTTTCATCACACCTGCTAGGTGCTCTATTTTACAGCTTATGGTTTGGGCAGCATCTCTTGGGCCCTACGAATTGCCTTTCAGCTCTTTGAAATCTGCGTCTAATAGCTAACCTGGCTCCCTTTCCCATTGTGCTGTACTTTTTGAGCAAGTTCAGAGATTCAACGGGTTTGTTTTTAAAAACTAAAGTTGTGCATTATGTACCTTTCAGCTCTATTTCTGCCTTTGGTAGTTTAGAGCTGAGGAGAAGCTGGTGGGATGAACTAGAGGGCCCACACACAGAAACAAAGCAATGAGACTTAAGTGAATGACAGAGCAGTATGGAAATGCTTTTGTTGGAAGACCCACATGGTTGCAATCTGTACAACACACAAGACGTGTGGATCTGAAGTTGTATCAAAGTTAGTGCATGGAGACCGTCCTCAGTATATTATAACTTGATCTGAATGACGTTCTAAAGGTTATGACAATATGTAGCCCTTTTAATGGACTATAGCCTGGGTCACTGGAATTGTGATTTTTGTGGCTGTAGCATTTCCGCATAATTTTGAATTTGCCACAAGTAATCATCTGCATAATCTGCACATTTTAACACAAAAATGTGCTTCTAGCTCAAACTTATCTCAAGTTAATGAAAACTCAGACATGTTGCTGAGCAGTAGAAGGCCTTTGACAAAGGTTGACTGGTCATCTTTCTGTTGCTGTTTCTGTATTTGGTTGTCAGTTGTGTCCTAATGAGGTGAAGCCGTTGACATTTAAACACGTTAACAGTATCAGGGCAAAGTAATGAGTTAATGCTATCATAAAATGGATACGTTATAACAAATAATTTACTAAACCCTGCCACATAATTTGGTTCTCCCTGCCGCTTAATTCCAGTGCCCCTGGAGATATCAGATATTTAAAATCCTTATGCAGTAACTTATTTTATATATACACTGTAATCTTACTTAAATGCATGCTGTATTGCAGTTGAGAAGAATGTGCTCTCTAAGACATACGCTTTCATGCTTCAATGCACACTTTTGTGTTTTTTACCAGGTTGTTGCTGACCGACAAACACCAAGGAAAGACGATAGCCTTGTTTCTAAAGCCATGGAGTACATGTTTGGATGGTAGCTTGAAGGTGGAAGAGTTTCACTGATATAAACCTGCCAGCTGTTTTGGTTAGTTGTATAACCACCTGGCAGCGCCATTTCTCTGTCTACTTGGGATGGCAGTTAGCTGTCTTTTAGGGTGCTGTGTACATGGGAGGGTGAACTGAAAATGGCAATAGACTAGGTCTCCATGATTTTAAGATAACTACATGTTGGTCATCAGTGTGAAAGTAAAATGCTGGTTCTACTGCATCCGTTACACCTATTTAACAAGGAGCAATATATATTTTTGACTAAAATATGTCTAGGCAAAGGGACACTGTGCAAAATGTGACATGTTAATGGGATAAGGCACAAACAATTATGTTTAATAGATTTTGTACAGCTGCGCCTTATAACTTTTGAAAACCTTATTTGGTTGTTGAAGACCTTACCCTCTTTCCTTCTTCTAGGCGTACCTGATTAACTCATTGTCTTTTAATATGAATATTGTCTGTAATGAACATGGTGTTAATGTTTGTCTGTCTGTTTTTCTCAGTGTTACATATTTTAAAATTTTTATTGTAAATTCACAAATAAACAAGTTGCATACATTGCGGTCTTAAGTCCTTTGAACGAATATTGATGTTATGCCAAGTGTTACCCAAGGAAGTGTGGTGGTAATTTCAGTGTACTCAAAAAATCACTTATAAAAAGGCTCAGCGAGGGTGGGTGGAGTGGATAAATAATCAGCCTAAATGTTTGTTGTATGGTAGCATTAACAAGACTTCAGACCTACAGGTGCGTCTTTTACACAATTTCATTAATCTGAACAGGCTCTATCGAAAATGAGAGCGATTGTGTCTAGTCTTACCGTAATTTATTTTATTTTTTATTTCTAGTTAGTTTGAGAATGGAAAATAATGATTTATGAAAGACACATTCTGATAATCTTATAAAGCCTCTTTTTGTATTGCTACTCACTCCAGAAGCAAACAACATTTTGAATTAGAACAATGACATTGCGTAGTTAATATATCACTATTGCTTATTGCATGCTTTGCTTTCGATAATGAAATAACAAGAGCACAGCTCCACAGAACTGTAAACGTTCTAAAGTTTGTTAATCACAATTCGGTTTAAATCACCAATTTAATTCGGAACAGCTTATGTGGGCTCACCTTTATCCATCTGGCACCACACCAGTGATGAAGAGAAAAGTACTCAAAGGCGGGGATACGATACACTTATATATCTTTTAATGGCATCTTGACTTTCCAGCCATGAGTTGGGGAACATTTTTTTAGAAAGACGTGAGCTATACATATGTACGTCCAAAACCTTGCGACCACCATACACTAAACATGTTATCATAGGTTAGTTACTTACACAGCGCAGTGTGCACCACATAAGGCTGCGGGGACCTGTAAAATACTACTCCTTTGGGTGTGCTCACTTTGAATGATTTGGGTTCATAGTGACCTATGTGGGAAGTGTTGTGCTGTGTGTGATGAACTGAGTTATCATGTTAAGTCAATGTGCTTTGGCTTGTAGTGGAGTAAAAATGAGTTTGGTGATAGAATCCTTAAGCTATAAGGCATTGATGTGCCTTTGGTAGGAATGTTATTTTGTGGATGATTGGTAGAGGCTGCTCAATGTGAGCCTGTAGCATGTGTGTAATGATGCAAGAGCGCTGCCATTTAATGTTCATACTCTCATTAAGGAATTTTTGGTTTCCGTTTTAGGATGAGTAAGATCTCAGTTCTCTAGCATCCATGTTTTGCGGATAGTGAATGTTTTTTCCTGGTGGTTCTTGGGTGCAACCATTAGTCATTTGTTGACGAACCAGGTTTTGACTATCTTCCTGATTTCCAAATGGTATTGAATATCTAAAGTGAAGTGAATTCCTTAGTTTTGCTGCCCTTTCAAATGAGGTTCTACCAGTGCTATTCATTTTGCAGGAGCAGACACTCATGCAAGGCACCAACCAAGAGTAAAGTTTCTCTTTCAGGGAGCATAAGTGCAATTTTACTTAAATGAAGGCTAGAACCTTCCCATGGATGCCATGTTGGGAAAGCAGGTTAAGCGAATTGTTTGGTTATCTATAGCCACTTGAGTGCTGGAGGGTTGGTAAGATATGGTCCCTTATTGACAGTATAGAATTTATCTTGCAATAACATTTTGTATTCTTGTAAGCCCCGTTAGTATCAGCAGATTGGTGAGGTGATGGAGTGTCAATGGCATGCCCATTAATGGACGTGTGGAAAATCCATTTCTTTTTACTATTGTCTTTATGGTGACCCAGATTGAAATCTGGACAGTGCGTGCCTCTCCCAGGGCAGAACCAGTTTGAAAGTCTGAAAGGTTATTTTCTTCCTGGAAGTTGCTCTTTTAATTGCTTACTTATGGAGGTGTTATTGCTTTAATTGGGTTTTGAAGGTTGGTCTCTAGCTGACAGTATTATCTGGATCCATATTCTTTTACTTGACTGACCTGGTGTTATTGAGTTAAAGTGGTGGGTTTCTGATGTTGGAGAGGTATTGATGCTATTCCTTACAGGGGTGGGGGCAGTCATTGAAATTAAGACTTCTTTGGAGGTTTGAGCAGGATAGTGATGTGACTGAGACAGCTGTGCCACTTGCTTTGACCAGTTCCTTCAATCAGGAGATCAGTAGTTTATTTTAAGAGGTTTGGTCTGATCTTGATTGAGATTGTTTTTCATCTGTTGGAGTGAGTAGAACAGCAAGCATTTTGATCATTAGGTGATGTTCTAGTATCTTTTCTTCTTAAACCTCAGACTGCAGTGGTAATAAAAAATACATAAATGAATACAAAATCTGGTGGGGTGTGTCTATGTGATGGCAGACTCCAGGATTCACAGGTCAAAGGGGATCCTATCAAGTTTCTTCGTGTAGGGCATTTAATTGATTTGTAGATCCTCTTTAATCAGAGATTTTAGGATAGTGGTTGTCCGATTTTCTTTCATTGGCATTGCAGGCAATTATTTCTATTAACTTTTTCTATATCACTTTATCAAATACGTCTTGAGAGTGATAGTTAAGTCACATGGGCATCTTATAGGGTGATAGCCTGACAAATCCATCCGAAAGACCATTGTGGAACCACTACAGTTCAGTTATTTGGTAGGGACCTGGGATCTCATATAGATGTGTTACATACCAAGAAGTTGTTCTGTTTCGTGTTAGTGACTTTATTGGTCACTGTTGCTCAAACAGATCATTATTTGTGCAGAAGTTTTCAACCAAGATGATTAGGTGGAGGTTGCTCCAGGTTACTGTGATGTTATTTGTTACTGTGAAATCATGCTAAAGAGAAACTAGTGCCTGGTGTGGCCGCCTGTTTGTGTAGGACCTGAGATGGATTGGGGTAAAGATGAGAGACTTGGTTTGTCTTGAAGGACTTTTAGTAGTTTAGGTCTGTCCAACAAGGTCACCCACTGGTGAGACCCATTTTCTAGGGTCCTAGGTAGTTGGCGGTTAGTGGCTTAATTTCTGACAGTTGAAGTTCTTTACTCTTGGTTTCCAGGAGGCACTATTGGACCCGATATTGTATTATCAACTACTACCCTGCAGCACTTGTCTCTCAGGATAATGAGCCACAGCGGCCCAGTGCTTACTTATTGAGGTGATATATGGTTAGACCTTCAGAATGAAGTAAAACACGACAATACAGTGTAATCACAGAAAGTTCAGTCAGTTTTATGGTTTTATAAAATGAAAAGACCTTTAATACACACTTTAAAATAAATACTTTACATGTAATAATGAAAAATAAAGTAAACCAGAACTCTATTGCCCCTTCCTAGTGTGTGATGTACACCTAAATATAATTATGTTTAGATGCTGAACTCTAGAGACACTATAAATCCAGGCATATATAGGCAGCCAGACTTTGCATAGTTGGAACCCAATCTCATGAGCCAGTGGCCATTTGCTTCAGTGGCCTTACTAAGTGCACCTATGCTTAAAAGGACAGGTCTTTAGAGTTAGCACAAGTTCTTCCCTCAAGGACACACACACCTCACAGTAGATGGTTCTATTCCTATAATAATGTGTTCCTGTGCATCTCAAGTGCTTGTACTTTCACCAAGGTGGACTGTGGTGACTCCTAATGTGACAGTTGAAGCCACAGTTTGTACATTGTGGGTATTAGTTGAAACAAATGAAATATAAAGTGGCCAAACTTGAAT
Source organism: Pleurodeles waltl (assembly GCF_031143425.1). Classification (NCBI taxonomy): domain Eukaryota; kingdom Metazoa; phylum Chordata; class Amphibia; order Caudata; family Salamandridae; genus Pleurodeles; species Pleurodeles waltl. The sequence continues at coordinate 381,529,446 of NC_090444.1, read as the reverse complement.
TCTAAAAGGGTATGAATCACAGTGGTGTATCATTAGGGAGACACAGATCTACCAATTTGATTTAGATTTCAATTGAGTTTATGAAACATTTTCAATGAATAAACAGTTTCAGCAAACATACCACCGAATGATCAGATCTCTTCACCCACCCTTTTCCCCCAGATTGCACCCAACCCCCCCTACAAAACACGATTTCGCATGCAAGGCTCACCCATTTTTTCTGGTCACTCAATCCCACCCTTTTAGGGTGGCCTCAGTAAGTGGGGAGTGGCAAAGGTCCCCCTGCCCTTTAGTATTTGGGGTCCAAAGGGACTTCATCCAGTGGCAATGGAAACACACTGCATGCAAACAAGTGCTGCAGTCACACTTCTCCAGTGTTGATCTGTTCTTTAAACTGTCAGAGGCTGGGCCAGTCAGAGCTTAGAGCACAGTGCTGGCTCAGCTAACCTCAGCGCTTCACCTCCCAGTATGCTGTGTGGCAATGAAGTTGGGTTCTTGAGGAAAATGTTATAGAAATTCGAATAAACATTTCTTCCACCTGGCTAAAGTGCAAAATGCCCTGAGAAATCAACAGACTTACACCTTCAGTTTTGCTTTGTTCTTTACACTGTCCTTTGGGAATTCTGAGCACAGATAGCTGTGCTGGTTCCACCCTCACTCTGTAACACCATCCCTCAGGGATGTGTTCATGTGATTGGACGAGCATGTAATAGTAGACATTAACATGAGAAGTCCTTCAAATGAGTTAAAGTGCTATTTTTTAAAATGCAATGGGGGGGAGCTGTCGAAATGCATCACCTGCAGAGTTTAAATTGTGTGTGGTGGGTGGCTTCTCCAATTACAGGATGCATGGGCAGTGCGTGCAGGTGACATGAACAGGAGTTTTCTGGGCTGGTTCTGACCTGCCTTAGTGGAATGGGTATTGGGTCGCAGATATCCGGCCACATCTCCAGAGTAAGGAGGTGGAACTGGAAGTACTCTGGAAGTGGCACTGCAGTACGTCAGACCCCCCACTCAAAAGAACAATGTACTAGGGAAGGAGGAAAAGGAATGGAAAAGTGCAGTAGACATCTGGACAGCCTTAGAAAGAGCATTCTGCTTTTCTGGGTTGCAATGTGAACTCAAAAATTAACTCCATTGCGAGCTCTTTCAAAGGCGCTTAAGTCTTTACGCTGGCCCGCAGTGTGCACAGGCATAACCCACTCCTGACCCATATGCACCACACTGCTAGGCCTTTCAGTCTCTTTGTGTTCTTCATCCCCCCAAACCTTTTGCCTTATTCCTCCATTTTTGCTGATCTCGTTTTTGTTGGCCGTAGGACTTTGTACCTGCTAACCAGTGCTAAAGTACGTGTACTCTCTCCTTTAAACATTGTGAAACTGGCTTACACCCAATCGGCACACTTAATTTACTTGAAAGTCCCTCATAAGGTGGTACTACATTTACCTAGGGTCTGTAAATAAATGCTACTAGTTGGCCTGCAGAACCCATTCTACCACCTACTTCAGTAGCCTTTTAAACATGTCTAAGGCCTGTCATTGCAGCCTGCGTGTGCAGTTTTTAAACTGCCATTTTGACCAGGCGAAACAACACTTTTACCAGGCCTAGTAAAAGTCACTCCCAGGGTAGGCCCTAAATGGCCCATAGGTCATGGGGCAGTGTATTTAAAAGGTTCGACATATAATCTTATCTTTTACATCTCCTGGTAGTAAAACTCTTAAATTTGTTTTTCACTACTGCAAGGCCTACCTGTCCCATAGAATAACATTGGATTACCTTGATACATTTAAGAGGAGCTAACTTTCTGGGTGTCTAAAGGATTATAAATTAAAACCCTCTTTAATTGTAAAGTATGATTTTAAGTTGCAATTCTGAAAATGGTGCTTTTAGAAAGATGGCATTTTCTTATCTCAACCATTTGGTACCTGCAGCTTGTTTCCTGGGGCACATGTCTAGGTGAAGTTGGCTGTTGGTCTGGATTGATTTCAGATAGTGAGACAAAAGGGGTAATAGGTGTTGACCATCTCTGTGATGTGCCAGTGTGTGGTAGATGAAGACTCCTCCCCAACATCAAGTCAAAGGCTTTTACCAGAACACTAACAAAGGGTTTTGACACTAGTCTTTTGTGACCCCTGACACCCTGGGGAAAGGACATGGAGAGAGGAAATGCCAAACACCTCCAGGGTTGGAAGCCTCCAGAACCTTCTCCTACTTCAGATTGGACACCAAGTATAAATAATGGACCCTCAGACCCAACTCTTCAGTACACCTCTGGACCTGTGGAGGACCTGGGACTGCTGTGCTACTGTGCAAGAAGGACTGCTACTCTGCTGTCTGAATGAAAAGGAATAAACCTGCTTCTTGAACCCTGGACCACCAGAGTGGCTCCAAGGGCTAGGTGGCTGGCCTCTTGATCAGAGCTTCAAAGACAGAAAAGACTCCACCTTGAACCAAGCACCTGGATTCTATCTTCTTTGTGTTTGCCCCCCACCCCCCCCAAGTGGTGCCACCCCAGCCCTGGATCTTTGCGAGTGGGCCTAAATGTGCTCTGCCAGTCCATCAGTGGTCCTGTGAGCATAACCAATGCAGCCTGATGCATCTCCTTGCAGCTGTTTCAGCACTGCTGTAGGACGACGAACCTTCCTTGCAGCTGCTTTGGCACAGCTGCAGCATGAAGCACCCTCACGCAGGGCCTTGCACTGCAGCTCCTTTGGAACCACCGCTGTGCAACACAGACCTTCCTTCGCAAACCCCTCAACAGCATCCTAGACAACAATGCAGAACTTTACTTCTCAGCCCTGTAGCTTCTTAACTGGCGCTGCACAACACATCCTCAAGGCTGGAGTTTTGCGTTGCAATCCCCTCGTTGATAGCATCCTTGACAACAACACGGGACACAGCTCCTCAGAACCGTCACTGTGCGACACATCCTCGACGTAGGATCTTGCAACGGTCTGCAAACCAGGACTTGAGGTACTTTGTTCTGCAGGCCTTACTTGATCCCTGTATTCGGTCCACGCTTAGGGTCGGCCTGAACTTGTAACCGTGTCACGGTCCTGCACGACCAGATAACCACAATTGATACTTAGTGCTTTTATGCACTATTTTTAAATCTTTAAAATTGCATATGTTTGTTATATTTTTGTTTTGTTCTCCAATAATTTATTACATTTTACTATTTTTCTAAATTGGTGTTGATTTTTTTTTTTTCCTTTGTGTATTCACTTTATTACAGTTTGAAGTGCTGCATGAGTACTTTACAAATTGCCTCTAATTTAAGCCTGATTGATTTATAACAAGCTACTAGAGTGTTAAGCACAGGATTCATTTGAAATTATTATTGTAGATACCCACTAAGCTGCCTACTACCAGTTCATTAACTTACGAAATTACCGGTCTGTATTCCTTTATAATTCTGTATTGATGTACTTCTTAAAAAATAAAAATAAAAAAAAAAGATTGTTAAACTACTAATTTTGTGCCAAAATGGGCCAATATCCTTTGCCCCATGTCAACCAACCTATTTCTACCGGATAAATAGGTATAGCTTCATTATCCAGGGCTACCAGTCTCTAGATGAGCTATACCAACCCTAGTATCCCAGAAATTAATTGTCCTTTCCGAGATAGAATTACTTTACCAACTGGTTTACCAACCTTACCAACTGCCCTGCGGCCAGGCCTTAATGCCAACCCCCTATAAGCACCCAACTTTGCAACATGCATGGCCTTCGCCTGTGCTCAGTGGAGGTTGCCCGGAAGACCTGACCTGCAGCCATCGTCAAAAAGCGAAGTGATAGCTGTGGCTGCTGCCAAGCCACAGCAAACAGCTATGTTCCAGGGGTGGGCAACCCAGGACATAGCAGGAGCCGGCCGTGGAGCGGTAGGGGTCCACAGGGCCATCTGTGGCTCCTCGAGGGGGAGGGGGGGCGGCGTGGCCCCTTCTAATAGCAATAGCCCCAGTAAGGTGGTGATCCCTGGGGTCCGACATTGGCCCCTATAATTTTATTATTGACCTAGGGAGGTGTGGTGGTCCCCGAGGCTGTGGGGGGCCTAGCTCCCCAACCCTTTTACATTGACTATCATTAATGCCCTGGGGAGGTGGCAGTCCCCAGGGCAACGGGAGGTGGCTGGCAGCTCCACGCATTATAATAAGAATGCCCACCGGGACTTGCCCCACCCAGGGGGCTTCATAAATAAGTGCGGGAGCCTGCACTTTTTTTATTTTTGTACAGTGTGTTGGAAAGTGGGTTACTGTCAGTGGTAACTATGAACCTACCACTGATACGAAGGCCACTAACCAAATATAGGTTCAGTACATGTCCCAGTAAATTAGCTCCTTGCTCAACACTTGGTAGCTATAACCGAGCAGGCAGGCCTAACTTGGGAGACAAGAGTGTAAAGCATTCAAAAACACCAATACAGTAAATAAGTGAGACACAACACGCAATAAAAATCCCACACCAATTTATAAAAATGTTATATTTTTATGAGTAAATAGACACCAGAACGACAAAAATCCAATGTAGGGAACCAGAGATATGAATTTTAAAAAAATAAACACTTTCTAGCGCTTAGAAACGCAAAGTGCCAACTTTACCAAAATTCTCCAAACTTCAGGAGGTGTTTCCTGAAGTCCTCCCTGCAGGTACAAAAGGTCCAAAACACAAATCCAAGAGTCTGGAATCTCCGGGTGGGTCCTTGGAACCAGAGATATGATTTTTTTAAAAGAATGAACACTTCCTAGTGCTTAGAAACAAAGCGCCAATTTTACTAAAATTCTCCAATCTATAGGAGGCATTTCCTGAAGTCCTCCTTGCAGGTACAGAGGGTCCAAAACACAAATCTAAGGGTCTGGAATCTCCTGGATGGTCCCTAGAAAGTTGGACCACAGTTCCCGCAATGCACCTGGCCAAATCCTTAAAAGTCCACTGGATGCACTCCAGGCTGGGGACTTTTGCTGGGGATGATGCAGGTGAAGCTCTGTTAACCTGTAGCTGCAGGGAGTCCACTCCGGAGTCCTTCTTGAAGCAAGGCACTGTCCCCAGGGCTGTAGTACCAGATTGTGCAGCAGGCACAGTTCACTTAGAAGTGCAGGCCAAGGGTGCAGATCCAGATTCCAACAGGACAGTCCTTCTTTCTCTTGTAGTTTCAAGTAGCAGATCTGAGAGGCTATGCACCTCTCACATATTTATTCCCAGCTCCTAGGCATCAGGAAGGGGGGCGCCCAACCAATAGAATGTAGAGTAACACCCAGATCCATGACCACTTACTGTAAAGTGTGGCATATTCCTGCCCCAGAAAGCACCATTTTTCCAAAATCCATGATGTCTGAAACTAAGAGCTGACTAAACCATCCTCCAGTGTGGCTCATTTCCATATCTCTCCTCCTTCTAACATCTGCAAATTCCTTCCTTAAGCCTAGTATCTGACTGAGGGGTCCAGAAGGTGGGGGGTTAGGTGATCTGGCATTCTCTCCCGTCTTGCACTCCTTTGAGGATGTATGTTTTTATTACCCCTCCCCCTGCTCATGCATTCCTGTGTAGCCCTGAGCTGCCCTTCACCAGAGATGCCCTCCCCTGGACAGCCACTTATCACAAGCAGCTCTGCTAACCCTGTTAGCACTTACCAGTCAGAAGGCTGAATTTTGGCTTACAGAAAGAAAAGACTTATAACGTATTCTCTGTACAAGTTGTGATAAATTTGATGGATTTATCAAAATAAATCTTTTAAGTCCTTGAATTACATTTCTGCGCTTTTCCTTACTATTATTACCATAAAAATACCATATAGCAATGATAGCCTATAAAGGCCAGTATCTATAGTGTGGGAAAATGAAATGATCAGTTTTTCTCTCACTTGGGTTTATAAAACATCTTTTATAAGATCCCTGCTTATGCTTACATGACCCCCTGCCCCTGGGATACCTAGCGGAGATCCTGAGGGTACCTAATATGTGAAAATAAGGTAGATCATCACATTTAAAGTGCCCACAGCACCAAAGTCGAATTGAGATTCCATGTAAATGCAGTCTGCAGAGTCAGGCTGCATTTTCAAATGACAGAAAACCTTCAGCAGTGCCCACATGCAAAGGGCAGCAATTCTGCTGGGTCTCTACTTCCATGCCCTATTATTTAAGAGGGTCTTATAGGTAGTTGGCACCCCTCTTGCCACATTGTTTACTAGGGACCTACAGGGGCTGTCATGCAAATGGTAGGAATGCAACTTTTAAAGACAGGTCTGCATTTAAAGGGACAGGAAGCACACAGCAGTGCACACATGCAAGTGCAGAAATTCTGCTGGGCCTCTAAGCTCCATGCCCTATTATATAGGGGCTTATAGGCAGATTGTACACCCTTGCCCCATTATATACTAGGGACTCACAGGGTCTGGCAGGACAATCGAAAGGGTACCCTAATACCTAGTGTACTCTACTACAAGTGTGTGTTTTAACATAGCACTGGTCTGGGTCTGGCTAACAGAGTCCAGGGCACAGTCAGTCAGTTATCATCAGCACTCATCAGCAACAAAAAAATAGGGATGAACGGGGCAAAAAGATGACTTTGCAACACAGTGGATCTGTGGATCCAGCGCGACTCCGGCTGTAAAATAAAGCAGAGTCCCAACATGGCTGACGACACTTCAAAAGCTTGCTTGTTGAAGTGTTGTCAGCCAATCAGATCCCTGAGAAATTAAGGGAAAAACAAATTTGTATATATAGGGAAGTGAAGGATCCGCAACCCCTCCCGATTTCATGCAAACTACTGAACGGAATTGCACCAAAACAAGAAAAGCACTCTTTCTGGACCTACTTCTCTGCCAAATTTGGTGTAATTACGTCCAGTAGTTTCGGCGCTATCACTGTTCAAAATCCCTATGAAAAAATGAATGGGGAAAATGTGTTTTGGACCCCCTCCCCCCCTTTTTCTTGGCTCCCCCTAAACGGATCACCCCAGAACTTTCCAGACCTTACCTGATGTGAGTGGCAAATTTTTGGGGGAAAGTTAAGTGCAGATTCGTCAAGCGGCGCCAAAGATATAGAGCAGTAAAAAATAATTTTCTATGTAGAAACTAGGTCCTAACTACAACTACCTAGTGACAAGTGCCACTATATATATATGTGTGTATATGTATGTGTGTGTATATATATATATATATATGTGTGTGTGTGTGTTCAATGGCACGTGTAGCTGCAGATACACATGCCATGCATAGCTCTTCCAACATCTAGTGTTGATTTCGGAGTGTTACAAGTTGCTTTTCTTCTAAGAAGTCTTTTCAGAGTCACAAGATTGAGCGGCGACTCCTCTCGTTTACAGTGCGCATGGGCATCGACTCCATTGTTACATTGTTTTCTTTCCGCTGTCTGGTTCGGACGTCTTGCCTCTCGCTCCGCGATTTTGAATCGGAAAACCTATGTTCGATGGCATATGTCGCTGCAGATACACATGTTTAGCACAGTCCGCTGCCTGGTGTTGGGCTCGGAGTATTACAAGTTGTTTTTCTTCGAAGAAGTCTTTTTTGGTCACGGGACTGAAGGACTCCTCCCTCTTCGGCTCCATTGCGCATGGGCGTCGACTCCATCTTAGATTGTTTGTTTTTTTCCGCTGTCGGGTTCGGACGTATTCCTTTTCGCTCCGTGTTTCGGTTCGGAAAGTTAGTCAGAATCTCGGAAGAAAGCGTCGGTATTGTTCCGTTCGGTATCGGGATAGTTAGGTACATAGACACCGATCATCGGAAGACTTTGGGGTAGCTTTGATTCCCCCATCGGGGCCTGGTCGGCCCGAACGCGTGCGACATCGAAGCCGATGGAACGGACCCCGTTTCGTTTCTGCCCAAAATGTCACAGTAAGTATCCTTATACAGATCAGCACTTGGTCTGTAACTTGTGCTTGTCCCCCGAGCACAAGGAGGATACCTGTGAGGCCTGTCGAGCCTTCCGGTCCAGAAAAACACTCCGGGACCGAAGAGCCAGGCGTCTACAAATGGCGTCCACGCCAACAAAACAACGTTTCGACGACGAAGAGGAAACTTTCTCGGTTCCGGAATCAGAATCCGGAGACTCCGACGTCGAACAACAGCAACAAACAGTGAGTAAGACGTCGAAAATTAAAACCATCGAGAAGACAAAAGCCCAGGGGACGCCACTGCCAACAGGCCATGGCTCGACCCATAAGACCGGCGACCCGTCGAAGGCGCCGAAAAAGGGCACGCCCATAGCGAAGACACCCGACTCCGGTCGAGGGACCGCCATGGAGAAACCTCGGAGCCGAGATAGCGGCTCCGAGAGGCAAAAACAAGATGCCGGCACCGAAAAACCTCGGCACCGAGACACACTGCCGAAATCCACAAAAATTCTGTCGGTGCCGAAGCCGAAAAAAGATTCTCTCTCGGCGCCGAAAAGTTCCACACCTTCATCCTACACAGAGGAACAAGGAATAAGTGGCCAAATGCACAGATTTGGACAAGAGCTCCAAAGTGTAGAATCAGACTACACACAAAAGAGACTGTACATCCAGCAAGACACAGGGAAGATATCAACCCTTCCTCCAATAATAAGGAAAAGAAGGATCGGACTTCTTAAGGATGACGCACAACCACAAGCCAAAGTGGTTAAAAAAGTCACGCCTCCGCCCTCTCCACCACAACAGGCATGGCCGGCACAAACACCGCCACAAATGCACTCACCAGCGCAAACTACCATAAGTCAAGATAATCAGGATCAAGACGCTTGGGACCTATATGACACCCCAGTGCCGGACAATGATCCCGATTCATACCCCACAAAGCCGTCACCGCCAGAGGACAGTACCTCATACTCGCAACTGGTGGCTAGGGCTGCAGAATTCCACAATGTCCAACTGCATTCCGATCCTATAGAGGATGATTTTTTATTTAACACCCTCTCGGCTACACATAGCCAATATCAATGTCTCCCAATGCTACCAGGGATGTTACGGCACGCAAAACAAATTTTTGAAGAGCCCGTAAAATCAAGAGCCATCACCCCAATGGTGGATAAGAAATACAAACCACCACCCACAGACCCAGTGTTTATTACTTCGCAGTTACCACCTGACTCCGTAGTAGTAGGGGCAGCTCGCAAGAGAGCAAATTCCCATACATCTGGCGACGCCCCACCTCCGGACAAAGAAAGCAGAAAATTTGATGCGGCAGGAAAAAGAGTGGCATCACAGGCAGCCAACCAGTGGCGCATCGCAAATTCTCAAGCGCTGCTGGCCAGATATGACCGCGCACACTGGGATGAGATGCAACTTCTCGTAGACCATCTTCCCCAGGAATACCAAAAAAGGGCGCAGCAAATAGTTGAAGAGGGACAAACAATCTCAAACAATCAAATCCGCTCTTCACTGGACGCAGCCGATACTGCAGCGAGAACAGTCAACACTGCTGTCACCATAAGGAGACACGCTTGGCTCCGCACTTCAGGCTTCAAACCTGAAATCCAGCAGGCTGTCCTTAATGTGACCTTCAACGAGAAAAAACTTTTTGGCCCTGAAGTGGACACAGCCATTGAAAAACTTAAAAAGGACACAGACACGGCCAAAGCCATGGGCGCACTCTACTCCCCGCAGAGCAGAGGCTCTTTTAGAAAAACTCCATTTAGAGGGGGGTTTCGTGGCCAACCCACAGACACCACCAGCCAACAAACAAGAACCACACCATATCAGGGTTCATTCCAAAGGGGAGGTTTCAGGGGATATAGAGGGGGTCAATTCCCAAGGAGTAGGGGAAGATTCCAGACTCCAAAAACACCTCCTCCTAAACAGTGACTTTCAAGTCACACAACCCCTTCACTCAACACCAGTGGGGGGAAGACTAAGCCAATTCTACCAATCTTGGCAGCAGATTACAACAGACAATTGGGTATTAGCAATAATCCAACATGGCTATTGCATAGAATTCCACAAATTCCCACCAAACATCCCTCCAAAAACACGCAAAATGTCACCACAACATTTAGAACTTTTAGGACTAGAAGTACAAGCACTACTGCAAAAGGATGCAATAGAGTTAGTACCAGTACAACAAAAAAACACAGGAGTTTACTCCCTGTACTTTCTAATTCCAAAAAAAGACAAAACATTAAGACCAATATTAGATCTCAGGACACTAAATACCTACATCATATCGGACCACTTTCACATGGTCACACTACAAGACATCATTCCACTGCTCAAACAGCAAGATTACATGACCACATTAGACCTAAAAGATGCGTACTTTCATATACCGATACACCCTTCTCACTGAAAGTACCTAAGGTTCGTATTCAAAGGAATACATTACCAATTCAAGGTGTTGCCATTCGGAATAACAACTGCACCAAGAGTATTCACAAAATGTCTAGCAGTAGTAGCAGCACATATCAGGAGACAACAGATACATGTGTTTCCTTACCTAGACGATTGGCTAATCAAGACCAACACAGTAAAAAAGTGCACAAACGACACCACATATGTCATACAAACCCTTCACAAACTGGGTTTCTCCATCAACTATACAAAGTCACACCTCGAACCGTGTCAGACACAACAATATCTAGGGGCAACCATCAACACATCAAAAGGAATTGCCACTCCAAGTCCACAAAGAGTGCAAGCATTCCACAAGGTAATAAGTGCTATGTTTCCAAACCAAAAGATACAAGCAAAATTTGTGCTAAAACTTCTAGGCATGATGTCATCATGCATAGCCATTGTCCCAAACGCAAGACTACACATGCGACCCTTACAACAGTGCCTGGCATCACAATGGTCACAGGCACAGGGTCAACTTCAAAATCTGGTGTTGGTAGACCGCCAAACATACCTCTCGCTTCTATGGTGGAACAGCAACAATTTAAACAAAGGGCGGACATTTCAGGACCCAGTGCCTCAATACGTTATAACAACAGATGCTTCCATGACAGGGTGGGGAGCACACCTCAATCACCACAGCATTCAAGGACAATGGGATGTACACCAAACAAAATTTCATATAAATTACCTAGAACTGTTAGCAGTATTTCTAGCGTTAAAAGCCTTTCGACCCATAATAACACACAAATACATTCTTGTCAAAACAGACAACATGACAACAATGTATTATTTAAACAAACAAGGAGGAACACACTCAACACAATTGTGTCTCCTAACACAAAAAATATGGCAGTGGGCGATTCACAACCACATTCGCCTAATAGCACAATTTATTCCAGGGATCCAAAACCAACTAGCAGACAACCTTTCGCGAGACCACCAACAAGTCCACGAATGGGAAATTCACCCCCAAGTTCTGAACAAATACTTTCAAATTTGGGGAACACCCCAGATAGATTTGTTCGCAACAAAAGAAAACGCAAAATGCCAAAACTTCGCATCCAGGTACCCACACCGCGAATCACAAGGCAATGCTCTATGGATGAGTTGGTCAGGGATATTTGCATACGCTTTTCCCCCTCTCCCTCTCCTTCCATATCTAGTAAACAAATTGAGTCAAAACCAACTCAAACTCATACTGATAGCACCCACATGGGCAAGACAACCTTGGTATACAACTCTACTAGACCTTTCACTAGTACCGCATGTCAAACTACCCAACAGACCAGATCTGTTAACACAACACAAACAACAGATCAGGCATCCAAACCCAGCATCATTGAATCTAGCAATTTGGCTCCTGAAATCCTAGAATTCGGACACTTAGACCTCACACAAGAATGTATGGAGGTCATAAAACAAGCTAGAAAAGCTTCCACTAGACACTGCTATGCATCTAAGTGGAAAAGATTTGTTTGCTACTGCCATACCAATCAAATCCAACCATTGCATGCCTCTACAAAGGACATAGTGGGATACTTACTACATTTGCAAAAAGCGAGTCTCGCTTTTTCATCTATAAAAATACACCTCGCAGCAATATCTGCTTACCTACAAACTACTCATTCATCGTCTCTATTTAGAATACCAGTTATTAAAGCATTCATGGAAGGGCTAAAAAGAATTATACCACCAAGAACACCACCAGTTCCTTCATGGAACCTTAACATCGTCTTAACAAGACTCATGGGTCCACCTTTCGAACCCATGCATTCCTGTGAAATGCAATATCTAACGTGGAAAGTCGCATTTCTCATTGCAATCACATCCCTCAGAAGAGTAAGTGAAATACAGGCATTTACCATACAAGAACCATTTATTCAAATACACAAAAATAAAATAGTTCTAAGAACAAATCCAAAATTTCTACCAAAAGTAATCTCACCATTCCATTTAAATCAAACAGTAGAATTGCCAGTGTTCTTCCCACAACCAGATTCCGTGGCTGAAAGGGCACTACATACATTAGACATCAAAAGAGCACTAATGTACTACATTGACAGAACAAAGCTAATCAGGAAAACAAAACAACTGTTCATAGCTTTTCAAAAACCACACATAGGAAATCCAATCTCTAAACAAGGCATTGCTAGATGGATAGTCAGATGTATTCAAACATGCTATCTTAAAGCCAAGAGAGAATTGCCTATTACACCAAAGGCACACTCAACCAGAAAGAAAGGTGCTACAATGGCCTTTCTAGGAAACATTCCTATGAGCGAAATATGTAAGGCTGCAACCTGGTCTACGCCTCATACATTTACTAAACACTACTGTGTAGACGTACTAAATGCACAACAAGCTACAGTGGGCCAAGCTGTACTAAGAACATTATTCCAAACTACTTCAACTCCTACAGGCTAAACCACTGCTTTTAGGGGAGGTAACTGCTTTATAATCTATGCTAAACATGTGTATCTGCAGCGACATATGCCATCGAACTGAAAATGTCGCTTTCCCAGCGTACATCTGTTCGTGGCGTTAGTCGCTGCAGATTCACATGTGCCCTCCCGCCTCCCCGGGAAGCCTGTAGCCGTTTACAAGTAGATCTTAAATCTTAAACATTTGTACATTTGTAAATAATTATTATAAACTTTTTATGTACATACGTATTCCCTCCCTTGCATGGGCACTATTTATAGCAAACAACTCCATCCTCACCCTCTGCGGGGAAAACAATCTAAGATGGAGTCGACGCCCATGCGCAATGGAGCCGAAGAGGGAGGAGTCCTTCGGTCCCGTGACCAAAAAAGACTTCTTCGAAGAAAAACAACTTGTAATACTCCGAGCCCAACACCAGGCAGCGGACTGTGCTAAACATGTGAATCTGCAGCGACTAACGCCACGAACAGATGTACACTGGGTAAGTGACATTTTCATTAGTCATCGGTATTGTTTCGATCTCGTTTCCATCGACATCAAACCAGTAGTACCTTCGGAATCTAAATTTCACCCTCCGGGCGCATGTGCCTAACTTTGGCCTACCGTGTGGAAGCCTGATGGATCGGACTCCATTTCAATTCTGCCCTCGGTCCCTCGCAAAGTACCCATACACAGACCAACATTTGGTTTGTAATTTGTGCCTTTCTCCTGACCATCGAGAAGAACATTACGAGGCCTGTCGATAGTTTCAATCTAAGAAGACTTTAAGAGATCGTAGAGCCTGAAGATTGGAAATGACGTCAAAAAGCTCAGAACATCTTGACGTCACGGAAGAAGAGCAGGCGCAGACAGCAGTCTCCATTCGAGATAATGATTCCGAGCAGGAATCCGAAGAAGATAGCCACATCACGGCTGGCCAGCATGTGAGTACATCTGCCCCAACTCCCATACATAAAAAACTATAGAAGGACTTGGTTACACCACTGCCGGAAGGCTATGGGTCGGGCTGAAAAAGACTGTAGGCGACCGACCTTCGGGTTCGGTGCCAAAAAAAGGACACTCCTCCGTCTACTTCGGACTCGAGTAAGTCGGTCAAAAGTTCCACCTTGGACTCCAGTAAGCGTCCTCACTCCTCGGGGTTGAAGATTCGATGCCCTGTTTCGGAGCCGAAACAGCCTACTTCACTTTTGGTACCTAAAAAAGGCTCATACACAGAGGAACAAGGACTTTCGAGTAAACTTAAACATATCTCAAAGCCGATGCAAGAATCTTACAATCCTGATCATGAGGACACTGAGATTCAGCCAATATTGGACATTTTGGATGAAAGACAATCTAGAATCCATATACATAAAGAGACTGGCAGAATTTTGACTGCACCTCCTTTAAAGACTAAAAGAAAGCTGTCCTTTCAAGAGGAATTAGACTCTGCTCAACCACCAGCAAAGGTTCAATAACAAAAGAAGCCAGCACCTCTCCCTACTTCTCCTCCTCACTCTCCACAGCTTTCTTTTTCACCTCCTCACAATAGTCCACCACCAATGTCTTCTCCAACACACTCCCTATACTTGCATGGAGATACAGTGGATCATTGGTATCTGTATGACCCTGATCCCATTCCAGACAATGATCCTGATCTATACCCCTCCAAGCCTTCTCCACCAGAGGACACTACTGCCTACACTCCGGTAGATTCTAGGGCAGCTGCTTACCATGGGGTGCTTATGCACTCTGAACCCCTAGAAGAAGATTTTGTATTCAACACTCTGTCTTCCACCCACTCTAGATACCAGTGTCTCCCAATGTTGCCTGGAATGTTTAAACATGCTGACCAAATTTTTTAGTGAGCCTGTTAAAGCTAGAATAATTACTCCTAGAATTGACAAAAAATACAAACGTGCTCCTACAGACCCAGAATACATCACACATCAAGTTCCTCCAGACTCGGTACTGGTGAATGCGACTAGGAAAAGAGCTAACAGCCAATCATCAGGAGATGCTCCTCCACCTGATAAGGAGAGTAGGAAATTTGATGCTGCTGGCAAGAAAGTAGCCGGACAAGCGGCTAATCAATGGCAAATTGCAAATTCGCAAGCACTCCTTGCCAGATACGATAGCGCACACTGGGATGAGATGCAAGAATTCATACCGAACCTCCAGAAAGAGCACAACAGTTTGTAGGGGGAAGGACAGGCTATAAGTAATAATCAGGTAAGGTCTGCCCTCGATGCTGCTGATACAGCCGCAAGGAGTGTAAATACGGCCATTACAATACGAAGGCATGCATGGTTACGCTCTTCTGGTTTTAAACCAGAAATTCAACAGGCAGTACTTAACATGCATTTCAATAAAAAAACATTTGTTTGGGCCTGAGGTCGAAACCACCATAAAGAAACTGAGGAAAGACTCAGATACTGCAAAGGCAATGGGAGCATTATATACCACTCCATATAGAGGCTCCTTTCACAGGCCTCAATTCAGAGGCGGATTTAAGCCACAATCCTCTGAACCTTCTACCTCCCAGTCAAAGCAGGGACAACAGACACAATATCAAAGAGGGGGCTTTAGAGGGTCATATAGAGGACAATATTTCAGAAACTGAGGCAAATTCCAAGCCTCAAAGCAAGCCACTACACCATCCAAACAGTAACTTCTTTCCCACCCCTCCACCACACACATCTCCTGTGGGAGGAAGACTACAACAATTCCTCTCTCATTGGCAAAATATCACCACAGACAAATGGGTGTTATCAATTATCCGCAATGTCTATTGCCTAGGTAATCTCCACCCCTCCAAACATTCCACCACGTTACCACAAATTGTCCCCAGAACACAATGTTCTGGTACAACAGGAAGTACAATCCCTACTACTAAAACATGCAATAGAATTGGTCCCACATTCTCAACAAGGAACAGGTGTATACTCACTATTCTTCCTCATTCCCCCAAAAGATGGCACCCTAAGGCCTATCCTAGACCTCTATACATCCTGTCAGAACATTTTCACATGGTAACTCTGCAGGATGCCATTCCACTACTACAAAAGCAAGATTACATGACTGCTTCAGACCTCAAAGATGCGTATTTCCATATACCCAGCTCACAGAAAATACCTCAGGTTCGCCATAGTAGGAAAACATTACCAGTTCAAAGTTTTGCCATTCAGCATAACAGCTCCAAGAGTGTTCACAGAATGTCTAGCAGTAGTAGCAGCTTACTTAAGAAGACAACACATTCACGTCTTTCCATATCTAGACGATTGGCTAATAAATTCAAGCAATTTTATACAATGCCAACAACACGCTCAATATGTAATAGAAACCCTGCATATATTAGGGTTCACTCTAAATTATCAGAAGTCACACCTTCAACCAGCACAGGTACAACCTTAGCTTGGTGCTATTCTAAATACTCAAAAAGCTCTAGCATATCCAAATACACTAAGGATACAAGCTTTCCAAAATCTCATCCCACATATCCAACCAAATCAACAATACACTGTAATATTTATCATGAAAATTCTAGGGATGATGGCATCTTGCATAGCCATAGTTCCTCTTGCAAGACTAAACATGAGGCCTTTACAACAATGCCTCTCACAACAATGGTCTCAGGCACACGATCATCTTCAAGATCTAGTGTTGATGGACCGCCATACGCACACATCCCTTCAATGGTGGGAACTCAACAAATCTAATGAAGGGGCGGTCATTAAAAAAACCCTGTACCTCAGACCATAATAACAGACGCATCAATGATAGTTTGGGGGAGCTCATCTCAACAATCATACCATTCAAGGGAAATGGGATCCCAAACAAACACCTTCACATAAACCACCTGGAATTATTGGCAGTGTTTCTTGCCCTAAAAGCGGTTCAGCCCCTTCTCAAACAGAAGAATGTTCTGATAAAAACAGACAACATGACGACCATGTATTACCTCAAAAAAACGGGCGAGACGCAGTCATCTCAACTGTCTTTGCTAGCCCAGACAGTATGGAAATGGGCAATTCACAATCACATTCATCTATTAGCAGAATATATTCTATGAATAGACAATCAGTTAGCGGATCTCCTAAGCAGGAATCGCCAACAAACTCACAAATGGGAGATTCACACCCAAGTACTTCAAAAGTACTTTAAAAAAATGGGGAACACCAGAAATAGACCTATTCACAACAAGCGAAAATGCCAAAACTTTGCATCCAGACACCCACATCCTTTATCCAAGGGCAATGCTCTATGTATAAACTGGTTAGGGATATTTGCTTATGTTTTTTCCCCCTCTCTCACTCCTTCCCCTTCTGGTCAGCAAACTACATCAAACATCTCTTACCATGATACTCATTGCTCCAACATGGGCACGCCAACACTGGTACATAACACTCTTAGACCGGTCTGTAGTACCTCATTCCAAACAGACCAGATGTGTTAACACAGTAGAAAGGTCAAATCAGGCACCCAAACCCCAATGCTCTTAATTTAGCAATTTGGTTCCTGAAGTCATAGAATTTGGTTACCTAAAACTTCCATCAGAATGTATGGAAGTGCTTAAACGGGCACGTAAACCTACTACCAGACAATGTTATGCTAACAAATGGAAAAGATTTGTTTACTACTGTCAATCTAAAAAATACTGATCCACTCACAGCATGTATACAAGATAATGTATTTGTAGGAAGTTGGTTCTGTATGTGCTATTTCAAAGTAAGGAATAGCATGCACAGAGTCCAAGGATTCCCCTTAGAGGTAAGATAGTGGCAAAAAGAGATAATACTAATGCTCTATTTTGTGGTAGTGTGGTCGAGCAGTAGGCTTATCAAAGGAGTAGTGTTAAGCATTTGTTGTACATACACACAGGCAATAAATGAGGAACACACACTCAGAGACAAATCCAGCCAATAGGTTTTGTTATAGAAAAATATATTTTCTTAGTTTATTTTAAGAACCTCAGGTTCAAATTCTACATGTAATATCTCATTTGAAAGGTATTGCAGGTAAGTACTTTAGGAACTTTGAATAATTACAGTAGCATATATACTTTTTACATAAAACACAATAAGCTGTTTTAAAAGTGGACACAGTGCAACTTTCACAGTTCCTGGGGGAGGTAAAGTATTGTTATTTTTAGCAGGTAAGTAAATCACTTACAGGTCTCAGTTTTGGGTCCAAGGTAGCCCACCGTTGGGGGTTCAGAGCAACCCCAAAGTTACCACACCAGCAGCTCAGGGCCGGTCAGGTGCAGAGGTCAAAGAGGTGCCCAAAACACATAGGCTTCAATGGAGAGAAGGGGGTGCCCCGGTTCCAGTCTGCCAGCAGGTAAGTACCCGCGTCTTCGGAGGGCAGACCAGGGGGGTTTTGTAGGGCACCAGGGGGGACACAAGTCCACACAGAAAGTACACCCTCAGCAGCGCGGGGGTGGCCGGGTGCAGTGTGAAAACAAGCGTCGGGTTCTCTGTAGATTTCAATGGGAGACCAAGGGGTCTCTACAGCCGTGCAGGCAGGCAAGGGGGGGGGGCTCCTCGGGGTAGCCACCACCTGGGCAAGGGAGAGGGCCTCCTGGGGGTCACTCCTGCACAGAAGTTCCGTTCCTTCAGGTGCTGGGGGCTGCGGGTGCAGGGTCTTTTCCAGCCGTCGGGACTTTAGGTTCAGGCAGTCACGGTCCGGGGGAGCCTCAGGATTCCCTCTGCAGGCGTCGCTGTGGGGGCTCAAGGAGGACAACTTTGGTTACTCACGGACTCGGAGTCGCCGGAGGGTCCTCCCTGAGGTGTTGGTTCTCCACCAGTCGAGTCGGGGTCGCCGGGTGCAGTGTTGCAAGTCTCACGCTTCTTGCGGGGAGTTGCAGGGGTCTTTAAATCTGCTCCTTTGAAACAAAGTTGCAGTTCTTTTGGAGCAGTGCCGCTGTCCTTGTGAGTTTCTTGTCTTTCTTGAAGCAGGGCAGTCCTCTGAGGATTCAGAGGTCGCTGGTCCTTTGGAAAGCGTCGCTGGAGCAGGTTTCTTTGGAAGGCAGGAGACAGGCTGGTAAGACTGGGGCCAAAGCAGTTGGTGTCTTCTGTTCTTCTTCTGCAGGGGTTTTTCAGCTCAGCAGTCCTCTTCTTGTAGTTTCAGGAATCTAAATTCTTAGGTTCTGGGGAGCCCCTAAATACTGAATTTAGGGGTGTGTTTAGGTCTGGGAGGGCAGTAGCCAATGGCTACTGTCCTTGAGGGTGGCTACACCCTCTTTGTGCCTCCTCCCAAGGGGAGGGGGTCACATTCCTATCCCTATTGGGGGAATCCTCCTTCTACAAGATGGAGGATTTCTAAAAGTCAGAGTCACCTCAGCTCAGGACACCTTAGGGGCTGTCCTGACTGGTCAGTGACTCCTCCTTGTTTTTCTCATTATCTCTCCTGGACTTGCCTCCAAAAGTGGGGGCTGGGTCCAGGAGGTGGGCATCTCCACTAGCTGGAGTGCCCTGGGGCATTGTAACACGAAGCTTGAGCCTTTGAAGCTCACTGCTAGGTGTTACAGTTCCTGCAGGGGGGAGGTGTGAAGCACCTCCACCCAGAGCAGGCTTTGTTTCTGTCCTCAGAGAGCACAAAGGCTCTCACCGCATGGGGTCAGAAACTCGTCTCTCAGTAGCAGGCTGGCAGAGACCAGTCAGTCCTGCACTGAACAATTGGGTAAAATACAGGGGGTATCTCTAAGATGCCCTCTGTGTGCATTTTTTTGTAAATCCAACACTGGCATCAGTGTGGGTTTATTATCCTGAGAAGTTTGATACCAAACTTCCCAGTATTCAGTGTAGCCATTATGGAGCTGTGGAGTTCGTTTTTGACAGACTCCCAGACCATATTCTCTTATGGCTACCCTGCACTTACAATGTCTAAGGTTTTGCTTAGACAGTGTAGGGGCATAGTGCTCATGCACATATGCCCTCACCTGTGGTATAGTGCACCCTGCCTTAGGGCTGTAAGGCCTGCTAGAGGGGTGACTTACCTATGCCACAGGCAGTGTGGGGTTGGCATGGCACCCTGAGGGGAGTGCCATGTCGACTTACTCGTTTTGTCCTAACCAGCACACACAAGCTGGCAAGCAGTGTGTCTGTGAGGGGTCCCTAGGGTGGCATAAGACATGCTGCAGCCCTTAGAGACCTTCCTGGCATCAGGGCCCTTGGTAGCAGGGGTACCAGTTACAAGGGACTTGCCTGGATGCCAGGGTTGTGCCAATTGTGGAGACAATGGTACATTTTAGGTGAAAGAACACTGGTGCTGGGGCCTGGTTAGCAGGGTCCCAGCACATTTCTCAGTCGTCAGCATCAGGCAAAAAGTGGGGGGTAACTGCAACAGGGAGCCATTTCTTCACACAAGCCCCCCCCCACCCCCCCCCCCCCCTGCCCACAGGCCAGGAGACTCAGCCAAAGCTGGGAGAGTCTTCCTAGTCTGTCAGGCGAGGAAGAGTAGAGGAAATAGGCTGGTTTGTTGCAGGGCCTACTCTGCCTTACATCCTCCTGTTCAGGTCATTCCCTCTGGGGAACTGACCCACTTCCACAGTGATAGGACCTAGTCTGAATTGCCTCTTGTCTGTGTTTTTAATGTCTCCACCCATTCTCTCTATTTTGGTGTTAGAGGTATCCACCTCTGCTAATCTTATCTTAGCCAGGGTCACCCCTAGCTTACCCAAAGAGGTTACCCAGAGCTGGAGTAACCCCACCATGACCAAGAGGGTCAGGGGGCCTAACTTGCTATTTGGCATGGGGTCTGACCACCATGCCAAGGATAGTGCAGCCATAAAGGCTAACACCCAGCAGAGGCCACTGACAGCTGTCAGTGCCCAGAACCACACCTTTAGCTCTTCACCTACAAGGGAAGGGCCTAAGTTACAGGCTTCTTTGGGTTCAGGGTGCCTGTCTGCTGTATTAGAGTGGGGGGTTACCACATCTTGTAGTAAACACCCTTCTTCCACTCTTTCTTCTGTTAGCTGAGGAGCCACCCACTCAGGCTTAACAGTTGCCTGACTAGCCAGGACTTCTTGTGGGTCAGGTTGGACTTTACCAGTGCCACTTTTGGAGTTCTCCCCTACTGGAGCAGAATCTCCTTGGCTTGCTGGAACCTTGGCTAAAGGTTGTCCACCCTTCCTACACTGTTTTCTTTTCTTTTTCTTCTGGGGCCTACTTGCATTTACTGCAGAGGCAGGAACTCCAGAATCCTTGGGAGAGGACTGGCACTGGACCAGTTCCTCACTTGGGCTCTGACTAACCTCTGGGTAGTCCTTTCCAAGGAGACAATCAAGGGGGAGGTCTGTACTGACTACCACCCTTCTCCAGCTAAAAGTCCCACCCACTTCTATGGGCACAAAAGCCACAGGCCTATCAGTGACCCTGTCTGGGCTAACTCTTACTCTGGCAGTCTCACCTGGGATGTACTGGTTTGAGAACACCAGCCTGTCATGCACAATAGTGTGACTGGCACAAGTGTCTCTCAGGGCAGTGGCTGGGATTCCATTCACCAGTAGGTGGTGGAAGTGTCTACTTCCCTCTGGAATCTCCAACTCACCTGTTGGGCCCTTTTTCCAGTTGAAGGCTATGAAGACCTCCTCATCTGAGGAGTCATCCCCAATGGCTACACTGGTTACCCCTGGGATTTTGCCAGGGGGTTTGTTTTTGGGACACGAAGTGTCCTTGGTGTGGTGCCCTGTCTGTCTACAGTTATGGCACCATGCCTTAGTGGCATCCCAGTTCTTACCCTGAGGTGTTGGTTCTCCACCAGTCGAGTCGGGGTCGCCGGGTGCAGTGTTGCAAGTCTCACGCTTCTTGCGGGGGGTTGCAGGGGTCTTTAAATCTGCTCCTTTGAAACAAAGTTGCAGTTCTTTTGGAGCAGTGCCGCTGTCCTCGGGAGTTTCTTTCTTGAAGCAGGGCAGTCCTCTGAGGATTCAGAGGTCGCTGGTCCTTTGGAAAGCGTCGCAGGTTTCTTTGGAAGGCAGGAGACAGGCCGGTAAGACTGGGGCCAAAGCAGTTGGTGTCTTCTGTTCTTCTGCAGGGGTTTTTCAGCTCAGCAGTCCTCTTCTTCTTGTAGTTTCAGGAATCTAAATTCTTAGGTTCTGGGGAGCCCCTAAATACTGAATTTAGGGGTGTGTTTAGGTCTGGGAGGGCAGTAGCCAATGGCTACTGTCCTTGAGGGTGGCTACACCCTCTTTGTGCCTCCTCCCAAGGGGAGGGGGTCACATTCCTATCCCTATTGGGGGAATCCTCCTTCTACAAGATGGAGGATTTCTAAAAGTCAGAGTCACCTCAGCTCAGGACACCTTAGGGGCTGTCCTGACTGGTCAGTGACTCCTCCTTGTTTTTCCTCATTATCTCTCCTGGACTTGCTGCCAAAAGTGGGGGCTAGGTCCAGGAGGCGGGCATCTCCACTAGCTGGAGTGCCCGGGAGCATTGTAACACGAAGCTTGAGCCATTGAAGCTCACTGCTAGGTGTTACAGTTCCTGCAGGGGGGAGGTGTGAAGCACCT
The DNA here is from genome assembly GCF_031143425.1 of Pleurodeles waltl. Lineage (NCBI taxonomy): Eukaryota > Metazoa > Chordata > Amphibia > Caudata > Salamandridae > Pleurodeles > Pleurodeles waltl. The sequence continues at coordinate 381,507,196 of NC_090444.1, read as the reverse complement.
CCACCCAGAGTAGGCTTTGTTTCTGTCCTCAGAGCACAAAGGCTCTCACCGCATGGGGTCAGAAACTCGTCTCTCAGTAGCAGGCTGGCAGAGACCAGTCAGTCCTGCACTGAACAATTGGGTAAAATACAGGGGGTATCTCTAAGATGCCCTCTGTGTGCATTTTTTAGTAAATCGAACACTGGCATCAGTGTGGGTTTATTATCCTGAGAAGTTTGATACCAAACTTCCCAGTATTCAGTGTAGCCATTATGGAGCTGTGGAGTTCGTTTTTGACAGACTCCCAGACCATATTCTCTTATGGCTACCCTGCACTTACAATGTCTAAGGTTTTGCTTAGACAGTGTAGGGGCATAGTGCTCATGCACATATGCCCTCACCTGTGGTATAGTGCACCCTGCCTTAGGGCTGTAAGGCCTGCTAGAGGGGTGACTTACCTATGCCACAGGCAGTGTGGGGTTGGCATGGCACCCTGAGGGGAGTGCCATGTCGACTTACTCGTTTTGTCCTAACCAGCACACACAAGCTGGCAAGCAGTGTGTCTGTGCTGAGTGAGGGGTCCCTAGGGTGGCATAAGACATGCTGCAGCCCTTAGAGACCTTCCTGGCATCAGGGCCCTTGGTAGCAGGGGTACCAGTTACAAGGGACTTGCCTGGATGCCAGGGTTGTGCCAATTGTGGAGACAATGGTACATTTTAGGTGAAAGAACACTGGTGTTGGGGCCTGGTTAGCAGGGTCCCAGCACACTTCTCAGTCAAGTCAGCATCAGTATCAGGCAAAAAGTGGGGGGTAACTGCAACAGGGAGCCATTTCTTTACAGTATTCTACCTACTTCATTTACAAACATCAAATTTAGCTTTCTCATCCATCAAAATCCACTTTATTGCAATATCAGCATATTTACAAAATATTCAACACACTTCTCTGTTCAGAGTCCCTGTTATTAAAGCTTTCATGGAAGGATTAAAACACATTATTTCCACCTAGGACACCACCTGTTCCTTCTTGGAATCTAAGTATCGTACTTACCAGACTCATGGGCCCACCTTTTGAACCCATTCGCCCATGTCAAATTCAATTTTTGACATGGAATGTTGCCTTCCTTGTAGCTATTACTTCATTAAGAAGAGTTTGTGAAATACAAGCCTTCACTATTGAGGAACCATTTTTCCAAGTACACAAACATAGTCATACTTAGGACAAATCCAAAATTTCTACCAATAGTAGTATCTTCTTTTCACATCAACCAAACAGTGGAATTGCCAGTCTTCTTTCCACAGCCAGAATCAGTTGCAGAAAGAGCTCTTCATACTCTAGATCTCAAAATAGCTCTTATGTACTATATAGATAGAACTAAAGACTTTAGGAAAACAAAGCAACTTTTAGTTGCTTTTCAACAACCACTAAAGGCAATCCTATATCTAAATAAACAAGGCTTAGCAGGATGGATTGTTAGATGCATACAGACCAGCAACATCAAGGCAAAAAGACAAATTTGATCACTCCTAGAGCACATTCTACAAGAAAGAAAGGTGCGTCAATGGCATTTTTAGGAAACATACCAGTGGCTGATAAATGCAAAGCTGCCGCATGGTCTACTCCTCATACCTTTACTAAACACTATTGTGTTGATGTTTTCTCACAGCAACAGGCCACTGTAGGCCAAGCTGTCTTAAGAACACTATTTCAAACAACTTCAACTCCTACAGGCTAGAACACCGCCATTTTTTTTGGGAGGACTTACTGCTTTGTAGTCTATGCATTGCATGTGTATCTGCAGCTACACATGCCATTGAATGGAAAATGTCACTTACCCAGTGTACATCTGTTCGTAGCATGTAGTGCTGCAGATTCACATGCACCTTCCCTCCTTCCCAGAAGCCTGTAGTTGTTTAAGTTCCTCATTTGTACATATGTAGATACATTTACACTTGCATGGACATCTCTTTATATTCTTATACTCTATCACTCCTTCCTTCAACCGTTGCAGGAAGACAATCTAACAATGGAGTCGATGCCCATGCGCACTGTAACAGAGAGGAGGAGTCACTCGATCCCGTGACTCCGAAAATACTTCTTCGAAGAAAAACAACTTGTAACACTCTGAGCCCGACACTAGATGTCGGAAGAGCTATGCATAGCATGTAAATCTGCAGCACTACATGCCATGAACAGATGTACACTGGGTAAGTGACATTTTCCATTCAACACATACATAAGGAGGCAAGGTAGAGTCCAGTTCAGCTTGAAGCATGGGCGACCAGATAATACAGGTTCAGAATATACACACACAAAACCATAGATATTCAGCCGTTATAATTAGTTATCTCAAGTAACTATAACTTGGGCCACAGCCGTGCACTGTTTTCTCATCAATAATTTTACTACAAATGTGCAGTTATATTATCAATGATGTCATAGAAGATGGCATGACTGATGTAATATGTGGGGTTATTAGCAATCTATGGCAAGGGCGCAAATTATAGTTACCTCATGGCACGAGTTATATTTACTTGGGATAACTTACTGCTTACTTTCTATGGTTTTGTGTATGAATTTCTAAGGTTATTTAAATTCTATGTCCCTTTAACCTTTGTTTTGTTTTTATTTATTGAATTTCTAGGTGGTGTTTATTGCGGCGGGGGGTAGGCCACAGGGCCTGCAGCCAATTCCCCCACCCCCACCCCGCATGCACCGAGCCCCAAGCTGTGCACAGCCTTCAGCCGTTGCAGAGACCCCCACCCCGCACATGCAACCAAACCCCCCCCCCAAAGATAAACATCCATTTTTTGACCCTAGGCTGGGTACCTCTGGGACCCCACTAGGAGGTCAGGGATTTCCTACCTTGCCCCCCTTCTGTGGGTTTTTTTTTTTTTTTTTTTTTTCCTTTTTGGACTCGGCTGAGTCTAAGTCCCAGGATGGCTGCCATCGCTTCCTGGTTGAAGTGGTGTCAGCAAATTAGATCTCATTTTGAGATCTGTTGGATTTGTGGACCCTCTGTTTCCCTAGATATACATAAATCTTGTCGTTAATAACTCCAAAACTACTCAACAGATTTACACCAAATTATATTTTTTAAAAAAGTCCTTTTTCTGGACCATGATCTAGCTTTCTGACAAATTAGATGTAATTCCGTTTAGCGGTTTGGGCTGTAGTCATGTTCAAAATCCCTGTGGGAGATTGGATTTTGGGACCCCTTCTTTTTCTCAGCACCCACTTGACGAATCACCCCGAAACTTTCAAGATAGCAGTGAGTGGCAAGCTGGGTTTGAAAATTTTATGAAGATTCATCAAACATCACCAAAGTTATTAGCAAAAGAAAAACCTCTTCCTATGGAAACTAGGTCCCATCTATAACTACCTACTGGCAACTGCCAGTAGTTAACATAGTACATATAAAGTACATGCGTTCCTAGGACTACATTAATATACCTAGCTATGGCAAGACCTCCAACCAGTGCCCCTCTGCCCTCCTCCCAGCTCTCTCTTCCCTGTGCTGAGAGCATGCAGCAGGTTTCCTCCTGCACTGCCTCAAATAGATAAATTACTTTGATTGTTGCAGTCTTTAGAGGCACCTAGCAGAAGGAGAGCATTTGTTACAATTCTGCTTTGAAGGATTACTTGACCTTCTTCCCAAAAACCGGAACATGTATTTGAAATTAAGAAAAGTGTCGGACACCGGAACAGTCTGGGGAAATCCAGGACGTCTGGTCACCCTACATGAAGTTCCTCAGGTTGTCGCCTTGATGCCTAGTACCACACAGCTCGTTTTAGCAAAGCTACCTCCCTGACTCCTGTCACTCCCCCAACCCCCCCCCCCCACCCCAACCGTGGTAAGAGGGGTGATAGCAGGGACTCCTACGTGGGTGGTCAGGTTGGGAGGGGGGGGTGCACACTTTGAGTGTAAGTGATCGCAGGTGCAATGGTTAGTGAAGTGGAGTCTAGGGCTTAGAGGCTAGCTGGCCACCATAAGTGCAGTGACTGTGTAAATAGGTTCAGACCAGAACTCTGATATCTAGGCAAGAAGAGGAAGTGTAGCAGGAGCAAATTGCAGCACTGCTAATGGCCATTTCCATTCAGCAACCGCATCTACCTAGCATGTATTCTGCTTAGAACAATGCCACCTTGAGATCCACTGGTATGACTTCTTTGTGCACTTCAGTGGCAAATGTTTTATGAGACTTTTCCGCACCAACAATTGGCACCCTATCATAATATTCCTCCCAAGCCATCTTACTCCTCCGGGACTAGCTAGGCATTCTGATAGTTAACTGCAGCCCTACTGGCAGACTTACCAGTTTGTATGGTCACTCTGTCCCATTCTCCTACCACCCCTTCTCCCCCTCCCCCACCCAAAACACCACCCACCCCGAAAAAATAAAAATGTTGATTTGTCATAAAGATCACTGGCTAACTCAAATTAAGTACTATAACTCCTCAGTACAGAACATGGTATTTACATAATGCCCCTAGCAGTGGTAGATACAGTGTGATGAAAATGCAGTTGTCAGATTCCTATAAATGATACATTTATGTGGACTATCAAAGCTGACGGAATAGCTCCCACCATGGCACTTCATTCTCACTTGTTTCTCTTTGCAACATGAGTGAAAGTCTCAAGAGGTCAGCGTACACCATCATTGGTTTCAAACCACATCATCTTAACTGGAAAATGGTAAGTGCATCTGTGAGCTCGACAAAGTGCCTCAGACTCTAGTTAAAAATTCTTGTGTCCTCTAAACTCTGTTGGAGGCAGCATGTTCTGGTTGGCTAAGGCAAGACCCTAGCCAGGCAGAACCTTCCACTCCCAACAAAGGTGGGTGATTACACTCACTGTATAACCTATGCTCACCCTTGTGTAGCTTGGCATAGAGCAGTCAGGCTTATCACAGAGACAGCGTGCAAAGCAAAGACACAGCACCTCCCTGCCACAACCATACTGCACGGCACAAAGGATACCTCACACGCAGTGTATGTATAAAAGATTGTGTTCAACACATATTGTCAACACAGTATGGTTGTGATGTAACTCTGGGCCTATGCCCCAATTAGCAATGGAAGTCATGGCATGAGGCCCAGCTTTGTGAAACACTTCTGTATGCACACATGAGGAAAACAGTACATTTCACTCCTTAAATGCACATAAAGTGCCAAACGTCGGCACAAGACCTACGCTAGGATTCCCCACAATCCGTGTAACACACACATTCAGGGTGCACCACGGTTCCGAAAGTTAGTAGCAAAATGTACATGCAAGGCTTACAACACTTTCATGTAGCTCGACAGCTGTTCCAGTTTGTCATAATGTCAACTATAAGAACTCCTCGACAGGATAAACGTGCCCAGCAGCACCACGCTATTGCCTTCGCATTCATCCACACTCACTCCCGCATATCCACTCTGCACACACTCATACGCACTCACTCCCGGCACCCTAATGTGGTGCCCTGATATCCGGATAGTGGATGCACCTGTTTGCAATCAGCTTTTGCTATCCCACCCCTCCACAAACCAAAGATTGCATCAACCTTTTCCTGGTTACTGGGCCACTTGCGGCAAAGTCATTTCTCAGGGTTCCGGGGTCAAGGTGGGGGAAAGGAAAGACCACAGCTGGTAAACAATTAAGAAAGAGACGAGGTTTGGGCTCCACACAAGAGATTCACTCAGAGGTCTGCAAAACAAAGGTGGAGAGGGTCACTGTGGCTGCCGTTAGACACCGAGGCAGCAAGCCCAGCCAGACAGTTCAATGTTACCAAATAGTTAACAATTTCAGCACCTCTAGAACAGAGTGGTGCCATTGGGGCTTGTTGACGTGAGTCCCCCTTGACACTCCCAGTTGCACATGTTTATAGGCATGCACCTCCTGTAGCAGGAGATGCTGCGTCTGAGGCATGAAGACTCAAGTGACCCCTGACTGTTACGATCCCAATTGAAAAGTGCTCCAGAAAAAGGAGGCACAACATCAGGGGCCCGCTGATCTGAGTCGCCCTGACCCTGCATTCATTTTCAAGCCAATTCCCAAGATGGTACCTCCTTGGACTGAGGCATTAGTCTGACTTGAACCATACCAGACACTTCTGGACTCTACCACAAAGGATGTAAATCCGACACTCCTCTGGAAGGCACAATGTCTAGCACATGATGACTTGAGTTGCACTAAACCATCTGGTGATCCTGTTCACACCAACAAGACACTTTGGTGTGCAATGGTCCCCATGATGAAGGCCCACTCACCTGAAGTGTGGGCAGTCCTTGGCAAGCTCTGCACCAGGTGATGCCAGTCTCCAGACACAATACTTAGGCCACACTAACACCGCTGTTGCCAGGTGAAGTCCAGCATACACTGTAGATGCAGCAGAGTGCACCGCTCGCCATATATTACCGGTCAACGATGCAAGTCCCTCACAGGAGGTCTTTGATGTCCCTAAGTCCTCCTCGGAGAACAAGGGACAAGCCTACCTGCCCTTGGAGAGTTACCCTTCTGGATGCTACTCAGCAACTGGCAATCAGCCTCAGGCCAGTCTCTTAAGCAGGAAGGGGAGTGCTAAACCCATCCTCGATCAGTTATCCTCCTGGGCACAACAAGTTCCTCTGGCAGTGTGCCTACGTTGTCCCGCAGCACCAGTCCAGCATCGCTGTAAACGTTACTTGCAGACGATAAGTACCCCTAGTTTTACTAGATGGTTCCTTTGAAGTTGGGGCAGTTCAGACTGTTCCCATTTGAACCACAGATGTCTCCCCTAAATTTCCTCCCTGTCTGCTCTGAGGCTTTGGAATGCAGATCTTTAGCGGGCCATGCTCTAGCTCAGAGAGGCCAAGTGTCAAATCCCCCCACCCCCATAAATGTATCTGTCCAGACCTCAAAAGGCAGGAATCTGTCCTGGATGCCCAAGTATTGTAGAAGTCGCCTGGGAAATGCACAGATGTGCTCTACTCTTGTAACCTGTAAAGTGAAGCCTAATTTATAAGACACTAGAACCACTTCAGAATCTAGAAATGCCCACTTCCCACAAGTGGCATTTCTAGGCATCCATGACAAAACCACCCTTACCACCAGAAGGGTTTTGTCATCTTGAGTCCAACAATACTAAACATCCTGAGACTGTTCCCTTGCAATTCACTATTGCAGCCAGACTTAACTAATTCTCCCATGTTACCTTATGGGTAGAGCAGTGCTCATAGTAGTGTGAACATGCACGGGTGTTCGGCACTCCCTGGCACAAATGCCTTGGTGCACACCCATGCCTGCCAGGCCATTTGTGGCACTTACATTAAAGCCACCGCAAAGATGCATGTGCACCGATACTGGCCTGCTCTATCAGGCTCAGTTCCTATTCTAGGGTGCAAGTTGCTCGCTATCAGGCGAGTGATACTTCCAGGTGCATGGAAGGATGCCGCCAGCACTTTCACACTGTACTTCCGGTGGGAACGGGAATCACTACCTCCATGTGCCAGGCCTAACACTCTTGCATGTGGCATTCAACCTTTGCTGCTTGTGTTTTTTCAAAAAGCTGCAACCTTCAGTCAGTACTGTGAAACTCAATCGCTCATAAAACTCAGTATTACACGTGAGCGACTTATCAGTTGTTTAACTCTGCCAACACATGAGTGGAAAACAACCCCCAAATATTAACAGAAATGGCTTTGTGGATGTCTAGCACCAAGACGCATTCTCAGTTCAATCCAGGTCTCTCCAACCCTTAAACAAGCATTGTCAATGCCTTCCCTTTGGGACCTATAGTCTTTGCCAATGGCTTCAGCAATAAACTACTCTATATAAATTGCATTTTATGCAAGTAAAGATTTGGAATTTATAAACTTGCTTTCTTATAGCACACATTTGCATTCTAATGTGCTTTACTAAGTACTGGCAAAGTCAAGAGGGCTTGGCTGCAAAAGGCTGAGCTTTTACATTTTCCAATGCTTGTATGGTAAATGCAAGCTGTGTAACATTTAGGTGTCTGTGTGAGCTCTGGTTGTAGGACAGTGTTTCACTGGACATCCTTTTGCCTTCCAGGCTCCTGTGTTTGCTGACTTCATTTTCACTTGTTTTAGGGCTATGCACACTTTACCAATACTAACTAGTGCTAAAGTACTTGTACTCTCTCATTTAAACATGGTAACATTGGCCAACACTAAACTGGCATACCTAATTTACTTGTATGTACCTAGTAAAGTGGTACTACATATGCCTAGGGCCTGTAAATTAAATGCTGCTGGGGGGGCTGCAGCATTCATTGTGACACCCGCTCACATAGCCCTTTAAACATGTCTCAAATGTGCCATTACAGCCCAAGTATGCAGTTTAAAACTACCATTTCTACCTGGCATGATAAAGGAAGGCCAAAACCTTCCTTCTAATACACCTAAGTAACCCCTAAGGTAGGCCGTAAACAACTTAGAGCAGAGTATTTAAAAAGTTTGACATGTACTGTTGGAAGCTTGCTCTGTATATACTATATCAAAGTGAGATATAGTGTGCACAAAGTCCAGAGATTCCCCAGAGGCCATAGTAGATCATACTAATGCTGTCTTTTGTGGTAGTGTGGTGGAGCAGTTAGGCTTATCAGAGGGTAGTGCAAAGCATTTATTGTATACACATAGAAAATAGACGCACACACTGAATGACTTAACTCCACACTAATGGTTTTTATATTGAAAAAATATATATTTTCTTAGTTTATTTTTAGAACCATAAGATTTAAGTTGCAGGTAAGTAACTTAAAAGTTTCGTATTTCCAACAGGTACCAACAGTATTTTGGAGTGGGATTTATTGAAAAATGCACACAGATGGCATCTTAGAGATGCCCCTGTATGTTAGCCAAACTGCTAGTGTAGGAATGACTGGTCTGTCAGCCTCCCACTTTCAGACAAGTTTGAGAAGGAAGGACTCCACTCAGACAGGGAAGATGTTAGAGATAAGGTGGATGATCTCCCCACTCCTCGCCTATCTAGGGAGACCAGGGTCCCCAGATCCCTGTCTCCAATGATAGAACTCACTGGATCTGGATCTTCCACAGGGGAGTCCAGCTCCTCTGGGAACATTGAGGACAGCCTCAATGAAGAGGGCATCCTTTTAGCAAGGATGGCTTTGCAGCAACAACTCTTAGCTATAGAAAAGGAGAGAGCAGAAATGGGCTTAGCATCCATTAATAGTTGCAGCAATATAAATGGGGTCAGAGAGAATACTGATATCCTAAAAATCCTCAAAGGGATAGTCTCAAAATATGAAGAGGGTGATGATATCACCAAGTGGTTCACAGCTTTTGAGAGGGCTTGTGCAACCAGAAAGTTAAACAGAAATCATTGGGAAGCTCTCCTCTGGTCCTGGCTGAGTGGTCACTCCTCCCTGTTTTCCCACCAGACTGGCTGCCAAAAGTAGGCCTTTGTCCTGGGGGCGAGCATCTCCACTAGCTGGAGTGCCCTGGGACACTGTAACCCGAGGCTTGAGCCTTTGAGGCTCACCGCCAGGTGTTAGTTAACGTAGGGGGGAGGTGTGAAGCACCTCCACCTAGGACAGTCTTTGTTTCTGGCCACAGAGTGCACAAAGGCACTCACCCCATGTGGTCAGAAACTTGACTGAAAGTGGCAGGCTGGCACAGACTGGTCAGTCCTACACTAGCAGTTTGCTAGAGGGGTGACTTACCTATGCCACAGGCAGTAGTTTGTGGGCATGGCACCCTTACAGGGGTCGCATGTCGACTTTGATTTTTCTCACCACCAGCACACACAAGCTGCAAGTCAGTGCATGTGCTGAGTGAGGAGTCCCCTGGGGTTGCATAATACATGCTGCAGCCCTTAGAGACCTTCCCTGGCCGCAGGGCCCTTGGTGCCATAGCTGTGGCAATTGTGGAAACAATGGTAGAGTTTTAGGGAAAGAACACAGGTGTTGGGGATTGGTTAGCAGGGTCCCAGCACACTTTCAATCAGAGTTGGCATCAACACTAGGCTAAAAGTGGGGGAGGAAACCATGCCAATAGTGACACTTTCCTACATGTACTTTTTAAGTTTTTCATTTCCTGTTAGTGAAAACCTCTTAAATTCATTTTTTCTACTGTAAGGCCTACCTCTCCCATAGGATACCACCGGGTTAACTTATTTCATTCAACAAGTGATAACTTTCAATTGGGAGTAGATAGGAAGTACATTTTGTGTCTGAGAAATTGTAATTAAAATTCCTCCTTAACGGTAAAGTCAGATTTTTTGTTACAGTTTTGAAAATGCCACTGCTACGACGTTGGCATTTCCTGCCCTGGCTATTTGCTTCCTTGCAGTACGTTTCTGGGTCACATGAATGGGTGTAGTTGGCGGTTGGACTTTGTTTATTCCTCATAGACAGCTACACAATAGAGGGATTGGTAGTGGGCTGGATGGGCCATCATCTTCAGAATGAGGGTGTAGAGCTCGGCACAGACCCACTTGCAACTGAATAGGCTGTGCCCTGCCTTCACGCAAAGGACTTGTGACCACAGCATTGTTCTTGCAGTCAGCATGGAGCTGGGGCATGGAAGGCAGGAAATATCAATGATTTCAGAGGAAATTTTCTAAAATCTTCTATTTCAAAGTGGACACCAGATATAAATATTGGACCCTCAGACCCAACTCTTCAGTATACTCCTAGACATGTGTATACTAAAGAAGACTGACTGTTTGCTGCCAGAAGGGCTGCCACTCTTCTCTGCTTGCTGAGAAGGAATACTGAACCTGCACCTTTCATTCAAGCAGAAGGACTCTAAGGGCCAGCTGAATAGCCTCCTGTTTAGAGCTACATGTATGATAGAGACTTCTAGTTGCAGATTCCTTACCTTAGAATTTCCCCAGGTGTTAGGCTGGATCTGGAGATTTTTTCTTTGAGCAGTACCCTTGCGAGCGGTCAGGTGATATTGGTCGACTCCGCGTCTGTCGTTGGCGTCTTGGTTGCAGTGATGATGGCGGGCCTTCAGCGGTGACGTGAGTTCTTTTCTTTTTGTGCCGCTTGCTGATCCAGAGAAGAGCCACCCTGGTCACTTTTTGACCACCCTCAACCCTTTTGTCGAATTTTCTGGTGTCTTTTGGTGTATCTAGGATGCCCCTGATGTCTGGAGTGCGACTACGACCCAAAGTCGTTCTCAGAGTGCCAGGCCATGAAGCCGAAGGGTTTGATGGAGCAGTCCCTAAAGCTCATGGCAGCCCGGTGCTCGACTCTGCATCGTTCCCTGTCTCCCTCGAGGGGAAGGTCTTGAGAAATCATCGGGGCATTCGGGTAAGAAGAAATCATCGTCGAAGAAGGCTAAGCATTCTTCGACTTCACCCAGTCACCCAAATGACGCAATGCAGGAAGAGCATTGATGCTCTAGGCCTCTTTCTGCAGAGCCTGTTTCTGGGTCTGCTCCGTGCCTCCCTGAATTTCCGGGAGGTGGAGTGACACAACTAAAAGAATTTTATGAGGCTGTGCACCTGATATTTGGGCAGTCTGACCCCTCTGTGTTGCCTTCGGAGCCTGGAGGTTGGGAAGGGGGCCCTTCGGGTTCCATGTCAGCAGCTCTGGCTCCGGCCACCAAGGGTCCCTCTGGATCTGCACCTGCACCGGTCATACCATTGAGACCTTCCCCGGCAAAGTTGTCGAGGCTGCCGATGTCTGATGGGCCCACAGTCGACATCGACCCAAACCTAATCCTGGACGACCCGGAGCCGGAACAGCGTCAGTTGATGCTGATTCCAACTTCAATGAGGCCTAGCCACCACAGGTTTGATTTGTCCCCTTTTTACTTTGGGTATGAATATGAGGAAGGATTGGAGGGATCGCTAGACGCTTATGCATACCAGCAAGATGAGCAGAACATGGACTGGGCTAAGGAATTGGGCGATGCCAGCAGTCTTGATACCTCCCCAAACACTGGCATGCTGTGTCCTCCTACGGTGGCTATGGCAGAGGGAACTTCCTATTCCATGGTGGTCAGTAGAGTGGCTGAGGTCCTCAGCCTTGGGCCGCCTACTGTTGCTGTCAGGACTAATCTCCTGACAGAGGTGCTTCAGCCCAGAGCCTCTGCTTCGGAACCTCTCCTTCCATTTAACAAAGCCCTCACTGATGTCCTACTGGTACCTGGTCCAGACCCAGCAGAGGGGCTTCTGTGAATAGGAAAATCGCTGCCACCATTGGCCCGCCCCAAACAACCCTAAATGGCTGACCCAACACCCCATGCCTGAGAGCTTGGACATTCAGGCATCCTCATCATCTGGCGCATTCCCTTCCGCTCCCCTGGATAGGGAATCAAAAAGGCTGTATAATCTTGGGAAGAAGAGGTTTTCTTCCTCCAGTCCGGCTTTGTGGTTGGTGAACACTGCGTGCCGTTAGGGCCACTATACCCACTCCTTGTGGGGGACAGTCACACAAGTTTTGCCGCAGATCCTGGAGGAGGCTTGTGTGATCATCTCCCAGGCTGTTGCTAACAGGAGAGATGCTGCCAAGTTCACCGTAAAATGTGGGCTGGACATGACCAAATCTTTGGGCAGATTGGTTGCATCAACAGTGGAATTACGACGCCACACCTGGTTAAGAACTTTTATTTTTGGGGATGTCCAACAGACCCTTATTGACATGTCCTTTGATGGTGTTTTTCTATTCGGAGATAAGGCGGACTCGGCACTGGAGAGATTCAAAGACTCCCGGGCTACGGCTCAGCCCCTTTTTTTTTCCCCTGCCCCTCAACCCCCACCAGTCTGCCTTTCGCCCCTTTCATTGACACGGAAGAGGCTCCCTGTCGCGTCCCCTCCCTAGCCACTGTGCCATGCATGCTGTACAGCCCCTGCACGGCTGGAGACGTGGAATCCCACAGGCGTGCGGGACAGGGAACCACAGGTCTGCCCAGTCCACCCCACTCTGGCTGCAGCCTCCAAACCTTCCAAGTCCATTCCCCCACCTCAGTCCAGTATGTGGCAGGTTAAACCATTAACTGCCTCACTGGGAATCCATCACGATGGACAGGTGAGTTTTGCAGATCATCCGAAGGGGCTACTCCCTCCCCTTCAAGACTTCCCCTTCGGCCATGTCTCCATCATTTGCCCCTTTAATGGAGGATCACTTGGCACTTTTCCGCAAAGAAGTTATGGCTCTCTTGGCCAAGGGGGCCATAGAGAGAGTGGGTTCCTGTGCCAGAAGTAGGCTGTGGTTGCTATTCCCGCTACTTTCTGGTGCCCCAGAAGGAGAAGGGCATGCATCCTATCCTCAACCCCAGAACCCTCAGTCTCTTCCTCAGGAAAAGTTCAAAATACTCCACCTTGGCTCAGGTCCTTTCTGCCTTGGACCCAGGAGGCTGGATGGTAGCCTTGGACTTGCGAGGCGCTTATTTTCATATCCCCATATTGCCTGCCTACAGACGTAACCTACGATTTGTGGTGGGCCACAAGCACTTTCAGTTTACTGTGCTCCCCTTTGGCCTTACCAGCGCCCCTCGGGTGTTCACGAAAGTGATGGCAGTGGTCGCAGCTCATCTGCACAGGTTGGACATTTCAGTCTTTCCCTACCTCAACAACTGGCTGTTGAAGGCAGACACACCGCAGAAAGTCGTCTCCCACTTTCTGACTACATTGAACCTCCTGCATTCCCTGGGGTTCACTATAAACATTCCAAAGTCACACCTCTCATCTGAGCCGTTCTGGACACAGCGCAGTTTCAGGCCTATACTCTCGATCAACGAGCCCAGGATATTTGTGCTATGATTTTAATGTTTCAGCCTCGATCCCCAGTTTGTCATGTCCTCCTGCATCCTATTATTGCCAAATGCCAGATGGCATATGAGGGCTTTGTAGTGGGACCTGAAGTTCCAATGGGCACAGTACCAGGGGAATCTTGCAGACATGGTTCAGATCTGAGCAGACTACAAAAGATCTGCAGTGGTGGCTTTCAAATCAGGATTGGTTCAACAGCAGATCCCTCTCCCAACCAGATCTCACAGTTGTGACAGATGTGTCACTTCTGGGATGGGGCGGCCACATGAGAGAGTCAGAGATCAGAGGCCTCTGGTCTCCAGTGGAGTCTGAGCTCCACATCAATCGGTTGGTACTCTGGGCAATTTGACTTGCATTGAAAGCATTCCTTCCCTCTCTCAAAGGAAAAGTGGTGCAGTTGTTCATCGACAACACCACCGCCACGTGGTACTGCAACAAGCAGGAGAGGCCCAAGTCATTCATGTGGCTCAGGACGGGGCACAAAGAGTTTGGTACCCAAAGCTACTGAGCATGGCCATGGATCATCCAATCACACTGCCTCTTCAAGAGCATCTTCTGTCTCAGCAGCAGGGGACTGTTCTTCACCTGAACCTGTCCAGTCTCCGCCTTCTTGCGTTGAGATTGAGCGGCGACAGTTGACGGCTTTTGATCTCCCGCCCAAAGTCTGTGATGTTATCTTGGTAGCCAGGCGTCCCTTCACCAAAACGGTATACACCTGTCGTTGGCACAAATTTGTGACATGGTGCACGGACAAGTCCGTTGATCCTCTTTCTGAGGTTCTCTTGTTCATTTTTTCACTAGCCCATCAACGTGCTGCTTTGTGCCCTCTTAAAGGCTACATATCACTATCTCAGCTTTTCTTAGATTGCCAGATCAACCTTCTCTTTTCAAATCCCCTATTGTTGGTAGATTTCTTAAATTTCTAACCCACTTGTATCCTCCCACTCCATTTATCATGCCTCAGTAGGATCCCAGTCTTGTCCTCACTTATTTGATGTGTGATCCCTTGGAGTCGTTACACATTTGTCTCTTGCGGCCCCTTACCCTCAAGACTGTCTTCCTGGTGGCTATCACTTCTACTCGCAGAGTGAGTGAGCTTCAGGCTCTTTCTTCCAAGCCTCCATTCTTGTCTGTACATCCTGACAAGGTAGTGCAATGCACAAGGGCCTCCTTTCTTTCCAAGGTTGTCACACCTTTTCATGTAGGCCAATCCATCACTATGCCTACTTTTTACGCACCCCCATATCCTTCCCATGAGGTGGAGAGATTCCAATGTCTGGATCCAAAAAGAGCGTGGGCGTTCTATCTTAATCACACTAAAGATTTCTGGGTGGATAATCAACTCTTTGTTGGGTATGTGGGTGCGAAAAAGGGAAGGCGGTGAAGAAGCGTACCATCTCACGATGGGTGCTTCTCTGCATCAAAATGTGCTACACTTTGGCAAAGAAGCAACCTCCAGAGGGTTTGCGTGCTCATTCAACCAGAGCAACTGCTGCTACCACAGTGTTAGCATGCGGAGTTCCTGTCCTGCACACATTTACTAAACATTACTGCCTGGACAGTCAGGTCTGCAGAGACGGCTACTTTGGTTGTTCGATCCTGCAAGACTTTTTAGTATGATTGTGGTTCGCAGCCCACCTCCTAGGATGGCATTACTTAGGTATCTATTCTAAGGTAAGTAATCTGCAACGAGAAGTCTCCGACCATTCAAGGTGTAGCAGATTGCAGTCAACAGGAGGAGAAATCTCTTTTATTCTCACAGTCCAGGCCCATTTTAAATACCGGGTGGTTGCAAACACTACCCTTTCACTTCTGTCGCTTATTAAAAATCCGAAGCTTCTCCTGATAGTTCTGGGTGCCAAGTAGCATGCACAGTGTAATAATCCACTTGTTCCTAGGCCTTAGATATTTTGGGCAGACAAAAACAAAGTGTGCCGTGGACTTGTTTTCCAAAGGGCAATATGGGCAAGTGCTGCTATCACAGCCATAATTTTTCAATTTGGCAGATTTCAACATTAGAATACCCAGTCTGAATTTTATACACAAATGTTTGGCCTGGGCAGGGTGGATGCTGTCCAAATATTGCTCAAACTTAGGAGAACACTTGTGATTTAAAAATTGGGATATTACTGCTTCCCAATAAAGTCACTTTATACGGTGCACAATGCCTCTGATAATTTTCTGGGGAGAGTCCCAGACTTCATCCATTTTAATCCACTGGCAGAGATTCTTAACGTGCTTAAGCCAGGGAGTTGATGCCTCTTTGTCTATCGTTTGTAATTCTGACAAAGCAACCCTATAGGAACTCAAATCCTCAGAGGCCCATAGACGTCCCCAGTATAATAGAAGCTTTAAGGAGATTGTGCGATGGATTTGATTGAGAGCCAAATCAAATCTGAGAGGAATAAGAGGCGTGCTAGTGGGCAAATTTAGCAGGGTTTGGATAAACTTATTTTCAATTATAGTTAGCTAGTAAGCGTTTTGATGTCCCCAGAGCTCGGCACCATATGTTGCGGCCGTCAGTGCTGCGGCCTTGTACACCGTAAGGGCGGGAGAGAGAGGCCCTAGAGGATTTATATTTTCTCCCAATTGCTACTGACTGTTGCTGAAGAATGGTGGAACTTTTCTCATTTTGGGGGTCCCAGGATTGGCTATCAGCCAGCCTTATCCCCAAGTAATCGAACTTTCTAACTTGTTCGAAAAGGACTCCCCCTATGGCCATCTTGTCCCTGAAAGATTTGTGAGGATTTAATGCAATGAGTTTAGACTTCTCTGGGTTTATTTCTAGTCCCCTACTCAAACAGAATGCTGCAAAGGAGTCTAAAGCATTTTGGAGGCCCATTGGGGATCAGGAGAGTGTCGTCAGCAAACATTAGGATAGGGACCAGAACTCCCGCTATTTTGGGAGCGTCATGGGTGCACTGGGCCAGCTGGTCCACCGCGCCATTAATATAGAGGCTAAACAGGGTAGGGGCCAAAACACACCCCTGTCTAACCCCTCTTGCTATAGGGATTGGGGCATTGCGGACCATCTAACCCTGGCATAAGTATCCTCATGGAGGAATCTTATTAACCTTAAAAGGTCGTTATCTAAACCATAGTATTCTAGGACTCTCCAAAGGTATTTCCTTCGGTCCAGGTCAAATGCCACCCTCAGATCAATGAAGGCGACGTAAAGGTGATCTTGTTTTAAAGTTATGTACTTTAGCACAATATTTTAAACCTAAGTACTTGATCGACTGTACTAACCCCTTTCTTGATTCCATTCTACAAGAATCTGGTGCTTGGTGATCCAAGAATGCAGCCTAGCCAGAACTTGTTAAGCTTATAGGTCTGTAGTTCCCTGGTATATCTATGTTGCCCTTTATATATATTTATATATTGGGACTATGATTGCACACCACCACGAGGGGGGGGGGGATGCCATCTCCCCTCATAATGGCGTTTCTCAAAGTGTTTAAGGATGGTACCCAAACCTCAGGGTGAGACAAGTACAGGTCTCCTCAGATACCATCAATGTCTGGGGCCTTCCCCTTGTGCAATGAGTTTAAATCCTGGATGGTTTCCTCCATGGTGAAGCTGGTCAATTTTATCCCATAGGGTCTAACTTCTTTGTCCTTGAGATATGGGATAACACTTCTACCCTTGGGTGCTAGTGCTGGGTCTCATTGCTGAGCCATTCCCCATTCCCTATAGAGCTTCCCCCCCCCAGGCTTGATTGCTGGGTCAGAATCATTGATGTTAGCATATTCCCTGTCTGCTACCAATTTCCAAAATAATTTAGAGTCCCCTTCTTGCAAGGCAGCAGTTAGGCTATTCAATTGGTCGCTCTCTCACTTCTTTTTAGCATCACTTAGCGCTTTAAAAAAAAATATATATTATATAAACCATTGCTGTTCTTATCTCTTTCGTATTCCCCTTTTCCAACAAGCCTAACAACAGGGATTTTTCATGGCGGAAAGTCTAGGTCTCATATGTTCCATCAAGTTGCAATGAAGCAGGGTGAAGTTTACCAATGAAGGATTCATGGATGTCAAGGTGGGCCAAGGGCTCTATAACCATGTTATAAATTGAGGTTTGGATCTTCACATCGGTTGCCAATACAGCCCACCTTAGGTTCTTCCTGTTTGTTACCATGCTCCCAATGCAGTCGGCCTGAACTTGTGATTTTCACCTGGTGTAGTAAAACTGTGGAGTCCTTGGAGTAAAATGTAAAACTTGTGGAGCAGAAAGGAGCAGCTGCAATCTGCAGTGTCTCTCAGAGGACAGGGGCACAGCTAGTATTGTATGTCAGATGGAGGAGTCATGCAGGTTAGTAAAAGAAAGCAGAAGGCCTTACTTCCTCCAGTGTGATACTCCAGGCCATGATTGTAGGTCTCACAGCTCTTAATGCCACAGTGGCATTTGCAGTATTTGATCGTCGATTAAGTTGATCCAAACTTTGTACAGGTTATTTGCTCCCTGACAAAGCAGATCCCAATCCCTTTCACCTCTCAGAGTCAAGCACAAAGGGATAAATAGGGGTAGGAGTGAAGGTGGGAGGGCAGAGTCAATACGAAGGACAGGGAGGTGGTAAGCAACAGGATGGCAGGCAAAGCAACAGACAGCAGGACGAAAGCTACATGGGGGCATGGGTGAGGAGGGGAGCAACAAATGAACAGGGAGAGACAAACATGGAGGAAAAGTATGTGGGGGAGGAGAGAAACACATGGGCAAGACTGAGCACGCAACGAGGGAATGTTGCAGAGAAGCACACTAGAGAAACAGCTGGAAAACACATCCATTCTTGTGGAGTGCTTAAACAAAAAAATATAGCACCTGAAAAATTACGCAGTGGAAGGACACGTAATGCATTGATGCTCCAGGAAAGGTAATGAATAAGAAGCAAGCAAATTAGAGTAACAATGAAGCAAACTAACGGTAAGCAGTGGGTGGACTCTGCCCACAGTAAGCTTGCAATACGTCTTGCAACAGACTGTATGCACTGTCTAGGTGAGACTTAAAAAGAACCTTTGTCAGATGAGAAGCAAATAAAGGGATGAATGTGCTGAAGTTTTGTAGTCCGTACTTTTGTGTACTGGCTCCCATTTCTATTCTCTGTGTTTTGCTGCTGGCAAAAATAATGATGCTGTTGGCAAAATGTTCTGAAAAACGTTAGATTTGTGGTATTTTGCCAGGCAAGGGATGGTTACTGATGTTTTGGATCTCAGAATATTCTGTGCTTTATTTTGTGGGTTAACAAATCCTCACCCTAGTGTTTACTTTAATTCCTTTAGTGTTGAGGGTTCTAACGTGGAGTCTCCTTTGACCATTGTTTTGCATGTTTGCAATGAAGCTTAAATGGCACAATCCTGAAACAAAAATTTCCTAAGAAACTTTCCTCGTCAAGGTCGCGGATGCACTCTGGCTCCCGAGGCCCCTCTTCTGACCAGTTGTTGTTGAGGTCACGAGTTTGGGGAAGTGGAAGAAGAAAAGCACAAAAGGTCCAAACATTGGTCTCTGTCGTCCGGCCACTCCCATCACTTGGAGTCACACAACACCTTGTGCAACTCTAGGCCGCAGAGTGGTTCCTCCCCAGTTCAGAACTGGTTCTGGTGCTGATCCTGATGCGCCTGACCTCCCCAGGCCATCCGTGAAACCACAACAGCTGAAACAGGCCTTGGACACTATCTTTGGTCCCTCACGGGGTCCCTCTGTCATGCCTTTGTGCCCCAAAGGCCTCTAGTCAGGCTACTGCTGGCAGATCCTTTTCTGATACTGACTGTGCCACTCAGCCTTGATCCGAGACCAGGCCCTTCCTCAGACTGAGTACCTCTGGTGCAATGTCCAACACCATCCTTGGTGCCATGACCAATGCTGCTCTCAGTACTACCAATGCGAGCCCCGATGCGGGCAACAATAGCAGAAAAGGAGGCAGTTGTTTTGTCAGACTCCAATATACATACTCCAACCAAAACCATGCCAGTAGACCGTTTTGGACACAATCATGTGGATGACAGTGATGACATTGATCCCTGTGATAGTGGGAATCGTTGAAGATTTGCAGGATGCCAGTGGCTTGGATACCCAGACATTGGTCTTTCCTCCCCATAGCAGACCACTGCAATGGTGTAATAGACCTCATCTTACTCAAGACGGAGGAAAAGCAAAAGTCCTCACTTTGGTCTTCAACCCAGCAAAATAAAGTCAAGAACCTTTACTGCCTTTTAAGGAAACCCTGATGATGCCCTAGTGGGAGCCTGGGCAAAGACTAGTGGCAAGATGACATAGACCTGCTGCTAGGGGACCCTGGTTTTCTACTTCAGCACCCTACTCCTGGGATCCTGGTAGTGCAGGTGTCCGCAAATTGCCTGAACCCCATTGTATTCCCCACTACTCACCACGACAGTCAAAAACAAAAAAGACATTCTCTAAGCATGTATTGTCTTCTACCAGCATTGTCTTCAGGTCCGTCAACACTTCATGCCTACTGGGGAGATATTAGCATGCACAGTGGAATACAGCGTCAGACATCTTGCCAGCTTTCTCTGATGATATGCGGCCAACCCTGCAATACCTGATTACAGATGGTCAAGATGAAGTTAAATACTTCACTCGGGCACAACCAGCTGTCTGGGTGGACCGGTCTGGACCAGTGAGGTGCTTTGGCACCACTGCTGGATTTGCTCTACATGTTTCCCTCAGACATCCAGCAGTCCCCCTAAAGGCCATGCCCTTTGGCTCTAAGGTGGTTAGTGCGAAAGTGGACTAGGCCTTGGAGAGAATCTATGAGAGCAAAGTCGCTGCTCACTCCTTAGACATACCTCCACCTGTTCAGCAGACCCCCAACAACTTTGCCGCTTCCGAAGCTTTAGCAAGAGATACTAGCACAGGTAACGTTGATACGTCCCTCAACAACAAAATAGGCTTCCCTGTCCTCTCAAGATAGACGCCGAAGTTCAGGCCATCTGCATCCAGGCCCCCAGGGGCAACATTCTGCCCAGAGCCCCACTCCTGCAGTTGTCACAAAACCACTTTAGAATATCCTCTGCAGCTCACGATCGCTCAGTTGACGTGATTACCTTCTACCTCCCCAGGTGGAGGCGCATCACTGCTGACCAATGGGTGCCCCACACCGTGAAACACTGTTATTCCTAGCATCCAAGATCTGGACTGGCTGTTATTCCTGTTAAATCGTGGTGCTGAAAAAGGACAAGGTCTCCATCCCATCCTTGGTCTACACTCTGAACTTCTTCCTTTGGAAGGGCTAATTCAAGATGCTCACCCTTGCTCAAGTTCTGACTGCCCAGTGTCCAAGAGACTGAATGGCAGTATTGATCCTGCAGGAACCCTATTTCTAACATCCCGACCTTTTATCCCAGAGATGCTACATGCGGTTTCAGGTCGGTAGCTATTTCTGTGTTCCGCTTTAGCCTGACCAGTGCGCCTCCAATATTCACAAAGGTGTTGGTGGTGATTGGGCTCTCTGCGGAGGTTGGGAATAACAGTCTTCCCATACCTGGATGACTGACGACAGGCTCACCTTAAAAAGTCACACACCACCTACAGACAATGGCCGACCTGTTGCCATCTTTGGGTTTTTCCTTCAATATGCCAAAGTTAAACCTGATTCCTTCACGTCTCCTTTTCATTGGGGCCATTCTGGATGAAGTGCTTTTCTGAGTTTTCTCTTCCTCATTGAAACCAGGACATGTGGGCCATGATCCCAATGTTTCAACCCTTTACCTGGGCTTCACTGAGGGTAGCTCTAAGGCTTCTTGCCCCCCTGCATTCTGATTGTGGATCATTCTAGGTGGCATATGCAGGCTCTGCAGTGGGACCTGAAGTCTCTGGGGGCTCGGCATCAAGGGAGCCTATCAGAGTCCATGTAGGGAGCTCACAGTAATGATTGATGCATCGTGGCTGGGTTGGGGAGGTCATCTGTAAGAGGTAGACGTTAGAGGAGTCTGGTTTATGACAGACCAGCCTCTACTTCAACTTGTTGGAGTTGCAAGCAATCCACTTTGCACTGAATGCATTTCTCCAGCCCATTGATGGGAGAACTGGGATGGGTTCCCAAGGACAACACAGCCAGCATTTGGTATTGCAACAAAAAGGGTGGAGTGGGGTAGTGGGTCATGGGTCCTGCTCCACAAGGCGTTATTTCCTCTGGAAGTGGTTGAATGCTTAGGGCACCTCCCTTATCTCACAGCACCTGGCACACTCTTTATATGACTTGGCGACTAACTCAGCCAACATTGTCTAACAGATCACAAAATGGCAGTTACATGCTGAGGTGGCATAGGCATCTTCCAGCACTGCGGAGAACCCTGGTGCAATCTATTTGCCACTGCATCGAGTGACTGTCTCAACCTTTTGTATATTGAAGGTCCCAAGGCAGTTCTACCTTTGATACATCTTCTGACTGCTTTGGGGATCGGACTCCTGTATGCATATATGCCCCTATTTCTCATGCCCAAAGTGCTCAGAAAGATCAAGAAAGACTGGGCCTGAGTCCTCCCAGTAGCTTTGGACTGGAGACCGTGGTACCCAGAACTTCTGGCGATGAGCACATGTCCTCCAATCCGGCTGCCCCTTAAGGAAGACCTGTCCCAAAACCAAGGCCCAGTTCTCCACCAGAGCCTGCACAAGATAAACTTCCTTGGTTTGAGATTCAGTGACAGTAGTTGATGGTTTTCAACCTTCCTCCCAAAGTAGTTGGTGTTCCTTTGCAGCCAGGCATTCATCAACCAAGACTGTTATCTCCAGATGCTAGCGGAAGTTTGTTGTTTGGTTTTCCTCCTGTAAAATCAAACCTTCAAATGAAAAGTTGTCTGTACTAATGTTCTGTCTTTGTTTAGCTCAGCAAGGTTTTGCTGTGACAATTAAGGGTTAACTTTCGTCCTTCTTATGTTTGCTGAATCAGACATCCCTCTTTGTCACCAGTTATTTATTTATAGACTGGGCTGAACCATGTTTTTAACACCCATTTGCCATACTGCAATGATTCCTTAACTTGGGCCTTATTTTCCTGATGTGCATTCCTTTTGATCCAATGCACAGCTGTCCTCTCCCTCTGCCCACCATCAAGACTGCATCACCACATCATTGGCAAGACGATTTCAGCAGGCTGCCCTTTGCACAAAAACAGCATGACTGACAAAGGTAGTAACGCCCGTTCACCTAAAACAATCAATCACCTTTCAGACCTTCTATGTACTCCACCATTCCTCCAAGGAGGAAGAGTGGCTCCACCATCTGGACCCCAGTCCACCGAAAGGATGACGAACTTTTTATTGTTTTTTTTGGAGCAAAAGAGGTCAAAGTGGTGCAAGAGCAAACCATCCCCTGATGGATTCTATTATGCACCAAGATCTGCTATGGTCTGTGTAAAAAGAAACCCCAGAGGACTGTCCGTGCATTCCACTGGACCAGTTGCTAGCACTACTGTGCTAGCACACTATGTGTCAGTTCTGGACATTTGCCAGGCAGTTTTATGGGTTCTCCGATGAGACAGGTACTTCACCTGATATGTTCTGCAGGGCTCCTGGTCTGAGAATTCTACAGACACTCCACTGGGGGAGGTACTGCTTTTTGATCTATTCATAAGGTGAGGAATCTGCGCTTAGAAGTCTGTCAGAAGAACAAAGTTACTTACCTTTGGTAATGCCTTTTATGGTAAAGACTGCAGATGCCTCACCAACCTACCCTCCACCCCCCTTTCTGTTGAATGGTCTCAGTTCATTAGGATCCCAAATCTGAATGTGTGCACACTCAGATATTCTGATTCAGTTGGCTCTGTGTCAAGTGGCGCAGGCAAACAGCAGAAAGAAACTTACACCAGCGCACTGAGGTGGCACATATATGGCAGCCCCAACATCACATCTGAGGTTGGATGGATCCAGTACAATGCTACCTACCAGCTTGTGAGGGCATTATAAGCAAACGTTTCTAAATCCAGTCTGGTGCCTGGGGAAATTTACATGAGGAATCTCCAGTTAGACAGTCTTTACCAGAAAACCACTATATGGCAAGAAGTGAATAAATAATACTAATGAGAGTTTGTGAGTTTTCATAATAAATGAATTTAATGTGTGTTGGGAGGGCATTCTAGATTTCTTGGGGTTTAACCTGAAAAAGAGCAGTTTTCTATTTTTTTTTCTTCTGAATAATGGCAAATCTGTGCTCTTTAAAGTATTGCTCCTCAGAACCCATTTTCCACCAGAATTGTATAGTTTTTCTAGCCAGATAGATTGGATGTTTATTCAGTATTCTTTGGGTGCGGTGGAAGTCATTTGTAGTTGTTTGGGAGCCTCATAAGTTACACCTGAGAGACAACAAAACAGATATTTTGTGATTGAATATCTTTGTGCTTATACCAAGTTGAAACCCAGAGATTTTGCAGTGCTGAACATTTTATGGGAAGTCCAAGGATATTTTTTTCTGGTCCAGGGAGGAGCTGGCCTGGCACCAACCAACTTATGTTGACCTACAAGCTTTTAGCTCCCCTTAGCACACTTGAAAAAGCAACAGTTATTTTCATTAAATTAATTGCCAGAAACACATTTCCTGGCTGCCTATGTTGCCTGGTTATCGTCAGATGACAAGTTATACAAATTTTACTTCTTCCCTGCCATATCTCCAGGGCCAATGAAATTCAAGCACAACTTGACAATCCTGACACGTAACACCTACTGCCTATGGAACCAGAGGAACAAGACACTACTACTAGCTCACTAAATTGAGGAGTACCTGCTGTTAAGGCTTTTATTTTCAAGGACTAGTGATGTTGAAAACTGAAGCCTTATTCTTGGAGTATGATGCTGGGGAGGTATGCCAGACACGAGTCTGACAGAAGTGTAACATGGGATAAATGTATTATTCTCTCACTGTTCTTTCTTTAAGGAAAATATATAATGCTTTTTTGTGTATAGGTTTTTATTGGCATTTCAAACAATATCAAGTTGCGATGGTGACAATACAAATTAGCAGTATAATACCGATCATACAGAGAAAATGGAAATCATCCTCATTTAACCCTATCACAGCCCTGGTACCACGTACATACTATGGGGTCCCGAGCCATTCTTGACTGGACAGGTGTCATAACAGTAACATGAACAAAAACAGTGGGATCATTGCTACCCTCCCCCCATATTAAGTAGGGCCTTGCTGATACAGCTCATGGGGGTCAGGCATCAGGAGGTTCCAGTGAGTCTGTAAGCATCGCAGCCGAAGCCTGCAGATCATCCATCAGCTTGTTGTCCCTACAAGTTTGATGCATGTGGCACTTCCGCATTCAGCCATATCTTTCCTACATTTAGCATACTTGGGGGCCGTCAGGGACAACCAGTGAATGGCTATTCTCCTTTTAGCCAACGTGAGCCCCAGAAGTAAGAATTTTCAACTTGACTTTTTCTTCTTTGTGACTGGAATCTGTCTCAAACAGGCGTTGCCCTATGTCTTGGGGGACGTCTCACCCTGTGGCCACCCACAGGGAGCCAAGTGCCCCGTCCCAGTACTCACTTAGACATGGCCATGCCCATGCCCAAATCATATGTAGATAAAGTCTGCTTCTAAAGCATTTCATCAAGGCCATGCAAGAGGACCTGTGTGGGTAAATAGAATGTAATGCAGCTGGTGTCAGGTACACCTGATGGACAACATTAAATTGTGTCAGCTTGAAGCTGGCATTAGTGGGCTCAGTCCTTACCCCCTAATGAATGACCACCCAGTCCTTGGCCTGTATGGCGGGGGGGGTCTCCATTATGTTCTGCCACTTTGCGTATACCAGAAGGTCATTGCGTGGCAGATCCTCTCTCAAGGCCCTGTACAAATGTGAAATCAATCTACGGCCTCCACCCTATATTTAGTAGGGCCACCAATATGCGGGACTCAGAAGGAGCCTCAGGAAGGAGGGCCAGATTTCATGGGGCTGTTGATGCTATTTTGGAGTATTGTAGAAACTGCCCTGTTCCCAAGTTAAAGAAAGTCATTGAGTCAGCAAGTGTAATGAAGCGGTCATCTGAGTATAAATCCCATAGGCTCTCACAAACCCCCTCACGCCATTTACTGATAGACATTGTGGCTGCAAACATTGAAAAGGGCTGAAGAGCCCATACTGGTATTTCATAGGCAAGGGGGTCTTTCCTTAAAACCATCTTGACTGTCCTTTGCCAAGACTTACATACCTGCCTAACTATATTTGGCTTTGTGGACGAGACCCTAGCACCCATCATCAATAACTCAGGGAGAGTTTTTTCTCCGCAAGTACCCCACATCAGTCTGGTATGCCAGTTTTCCCTTCTGCTAACCAATACACAGCATATTGGAGTCGGGACGCAAGATAATATAATTCCATGTAGGATAATTCAGGTCTCCCCACCCTGGGTACGTTTAAGCGCACTTAGGCCTACATGTTTCCGTCCTGAGGCACATAACAATTCAACAATCAGTTTATCTAGGTCTACAAAAACCTATCTAGGGATCTGATATAGGGCACCCTGAAACACGTTAAGACAGCAAGGGTCTTTGTTATCACCAGCCTTCCCATTAAGTACAGGCGTATGGTGTTCAAAAACTTTGAAGGTTTCAGTCTGTCTAGCACTCCACCCATGCTAGCAGCCCCGAACTCTGTCACACAGTGAATCAATCTAATCCCCAAGTACCTGACATTTTGTTAGTCACCCAGTCAGATCAGTCCGTAGTAGGGCCTCCGATGGCTTACCAGCAAACCCTCCAATTGGGGACCATTTAGATTTATTATGGTTAACCATTGATCTGGATATTTCACCAAATTCGGCAAGGAGCGCCAACTTAATGGGGACCAAACATTCAGGCTGGTGCACCTAAAGTAGGGCGTCATCACCATAGAGGAAGATCATGTGTATTCCCACCCTAGTGGCACACGCCAACCCTGCATGACATTGCACATCCAACATGCCACTGGTTCCTTTGCCAACACAAATAATAGCGGAGACAAAGGACAGCCATGCCTACTCCCGTGATGTAAAGGGAACTGGTGGGATACCGTTCTCCAAACCCTAACCCCTGTCACTGTTTTTTATACAGTATCTGGACCCATTTCAAGAAGGACTCCCCAATGCCCACCATATGCAGCACCTCCCATAGGTACTCCCAGGAGAGGGAGTCAAAAGCTTGTTCTAAGTCCTCTACTGCAGTCAAAACATGCCAGAATAGTGTGAGTCTACGTATGTTACCGAGAGTGCTCCTCCTCAGGGTAAAACTCCATTGGTCCCTATGAATCATTCAGAGCATATATAGCAGGAGTTGCGCGGTGGGAGCCTTCCTCTGGATTTTTGCATCCACATTCAGCATGGAGAGTGGAAGATAGGAAGTCACCTCCTCTACATTTTTATCCGGCGTAGGTAACATAACTATGAGGGCTTTCCTCATGGATGCCGGAAGTATCCCTTCCCCAAAAGCTTCAGTGGAGACTTCACTCGGACTTTGCTGTCCTCAGTGCTTTAATTGCTGCTATTATCTCCTCCATAGTGAGAGGGGGCATCTATATTGTCCTTCTCTATCCTGGTTAGGGATATCACCCAAATACCATTGAATCTTCCCAGTGGAACAATTAGGCAGGGGTGTGTTCAAGTCCTGCAAATGAGAAGCAACGACTTGCAAGATACCTTGTGGAGTGCACCCCAACTGGCCTGTCTTATTGCGGATCCCAGCATGCATGTCTCATTAAAAAGGAGAATGGTGAGGAGCCTGCTCTCCTTATCTACCTCTATACAAAGAAACTGTCTGTAGTTAGTATGGGCAAATTTATCCATGCAATCGCCTTTCTCTAATAGCTCTCGCTTACAATTCCTCCACTCCGAAAGTTTCGGGCTGCACCATCAGACTGGCCTCAAGTGTGCTAAGCTTCCATTTTAGAGTATCTAATGACCTAGTGAGTTGTTGCCTTACCCCATACATTATCTTCAAACATTCCTTAGACACCACCACCTTCATTGTGTCCCATTCAATTGTTATAGATGACGCACTGCCCCAGTTTTCAGCAAAGTAGTGGAACCATATACCTCACAGCCTTATAAAACACTGGGTCCATCAGGGCCTCCTCCCGCATCCACCAAGGGGGCCCACTAGGGCCTCCCTAGACATCCTGAAGGGGACCACCAGAGGGGAATGATCAAACTGGAAACAGCCTCCACATTTTGGAACAATACACCAGAGAACAAGCAATAATCTAAACCACAATAAATCCCTGGGATGGGCACAAAGCAAGAATGTCTTAATTTGTAGGGTTCCTTACTAAAAAATATTTAATACTTATTACTGATATTCTTAATAAGTTCAGTTGAATAATGAAAACAGTTTATTCAAATTCGAATGTTAAATTAAACAATATAAAGCAACGGCTTCAGATATTCTGGGTACTCTGTGTTTATTAGTGAGACTAGCAAGTACCCAGGTGAGTAACGCGAAATGATGGGGCCTCCCTGCAGAACGTTTATTTGGGATATGAGTGGCTATTGTATACCTTTTGTGACGGTATTTTGCAGTTAGCATGCACTTGGTTATGTCTTTTGTTCAGACTACTCTTTCCCATTCCTAGGCCACCGACTGACCTGCTGGATATGGCTAAACTAAGACACAAAGAATCTCTCCTGCTCATTTGAAGGGTGTGATTGCATACCAAACATATCACACCAAGTGACAAAAGCTGTGTCATGTTAGGATTCATAACGACAAAGAAAGAAATGGAGCAGGGCAGGGGGACATGAAGGAATAGTGAAGCAACATACTGAATATGCATTGCCAAAGAAAAGAGGTCTGCTCTTGGCATGCTGGTTCAGTGTTTTTTTTTATTTTTATTATTACTTTTTTTTGCAAGCACATTCCACCCCAAAAAAAAAAAACAGACCACTACTTGAGTGTTGCCATCATGTGCTTGTAAAAACAAAATGATGAATATAAAAACAAAAATAACTGATGTAGCTGTTCTACGAGTGATAGGTTGTTTTTTTGCCAATTTACCATTAACTTTTATGAAGGTGGCATGGAGATATTGTCACTCAACTTAGTGCTCAAATTGCAGACAACTATAATGTCACAATGTAACCTAATCACTTTCTAACAACTACGTTAATAAGAAAGTAGGAAATGAAACACCAGCTAACTGGGCACCTAAAATGCAAGCATAATAAATAACTGTTTAAAGTACAATACACAAAAATAACATTTAAAAAACATATTGAAACAGTTTTGTCACTGAAAAGAGGGGGACATTTTGAGCTGTGTGCACAAGCTTTGCACAAGCACTCAAGGAAAAAGGAGCCAATTGGTAAGGTTTTCACCCCCACTGTCCCATACACTATGCTGTGGCGGGCAGAAGCAAAATGTAAGAAACAGTTCAACATACCAATGACTGAATCCTGCTAACCAAAATGTCCCTTTATATATGTATATTTATGTATAAATTTTTTGGAGAACAGTAGTGTGTCGAAACATCCAAAAGTGTCAAAGGCCAGATGTAAAAATCATACTATAAACCATGCACTCACATACATGCTGACCAGCAAAATAGGGTCAGACACTCATGAATTTGAGCACAACTTGTGAGGAAACTGGCACCCTGTTGCGGTACACCCCCCCTGATTTGTTGCCTCATTTCTGAATGCAACTTGAACTGGAGTGCACTGGGATCCTGCTAACCAAGTCCCCAGTGCCAGTGTTCTTTCCCTAAAAATTGCAAATGTATTGATACAGTCTGCCACTGTAAATCCCTACTAAATGGTACTTAGGGCCTGGGGTACTAAGAATAGGCCCCTGAGGGCAGCAGCACAGATTGTGCCACCCTCAAGAGCCATGCATCCACCTAGCACTGTCATTGCAGGCCAAGGGTCCTGATACAATCCTGAAACACAAGCTGACATGGCACACAGCCTGTGTGACCTGTCCACTACAAACTGCATGCAGAATAGGTAAGCCATCCCTCTGGCAGGCCTCCCAGCCCTAAGGCAGGGTGCACTATACGTCATCGTCTCATACTCCGATGACACCCAGCTGATCCTCTCCCTCACCAAGGACCCCGCCACTGCCAAAACCAACCTCCACGAAGGTATGAAGGCTGTCGCCAACTGGATGGAGAACAGCCGCCTAAAGCTGAACTCAGACAAGACAAAGGTCCTCATCCTTGGCATCACCCCCTCTGCCAGGGACGCCTCCTGGTGGCCGGCCACGTTGGGAGCCGCACCAACGCCCACCAACCATGCATGCAACCTGGGTTTCATCCTTGACCCATCGCTCTCCATGACCCAACAAGTCAACGCCATCTCATTCTCCTGCTTCAACACTCTCCGCAAAATCTACACGTGGATCCCTACCGAAAGCAGAAGGACGGTCACCCAGGCCCTCGGCAGCAGCTGACTAGACTACTGCAACCCTCTCTATGCCATGGCCGTTCTCCAGAAAAGACTGCAACAGATGCAGAACGCCTCCTCACGCCTCATCCTTGACACCTCCCGCCACATCACAGCCCACCTGAGAGACCTACACTGGCTCCCCGTCAACAAAAGAATCACATTCAAACTCCTCCCCCACAAAGCACTCCACAACGCCGGACCAGCATACCTCAATAATCGACTCACATTCTACACCCCAAACCGTCAGCTCCGCTCTGCCGACCTTGCCTTCGCCACCATTCCACTCATCCACCGGACAACAACCAGCAGAAGATCATTATCCTACCTCGCTGCCAAGACCTGGAACACCCTCCCCATCCACCTATATCAGACCAAGGACCTACTGACCTTCAGGAGACTCCTCACGACCTAGCTGTTCAAGCAGTAGCACCTCCCCCCCTCCCCCCCCTCTCAAGAGCCTTGCAAGAAAATTTAGAGCATTAGGTGGTCTAGTTGTTTTACCTCTGTAAACCTATGTGTGGTTGCCTGGACCCACTACACAGTGTGCCTGGTTTTGCACACTACATAGAGGGCTAGTCTCCTACATAACTCACATATACCTCTCAGGAGGAATAAGGGGACCAGTCTTAACAGACTGTCGAGGTCATTATGACCCCTGTGGTCGGCGGTAATATGGAGGAAATTACTGCCAATAGGCTGGTGGTATTTTCCTTCATATTATGACACTGTCGCGTAGGCTCTCATTGTTCTTATGAGACTACTGGATTTTGAGCAGCAAGATCGTCCACGGTGTGGGAGACTGAGTCTGACCCACTGTGGGTGGCACCTGTCGCTCCAAATGCGGGTTTTGCTCCGGCTAACTAGAGGTGCCTCATCTCTACCAACGGATAGGGATGATTGGGCAGCTGAGCGCATGACATATTAGGCTTCTCAGGGAGGTCGTGGTCACTCAGGTCGCATCCGGTTCGCTCATCCACAATTTAGTCTCATATATAAATGACAAACAGAAGCAGTATATGTTTCAATGATTGGTTTAATAAAACTACTGCATCTTAGATAGCAAAGCGTGAGCTGCAATAACCAGGACGACACAACACAACAGTATTAAAATGGTGACGAGGAGAGTGAAGCATAAGAATAACGCTATCATATTGTCACTAAGATCGATGGACTATTTCCTATCTAAATCATAATCTGAGCACAGCATGTTAAGCTCTAATTCTGCCTTTCAGGTTCCCTCGGGAAGACATCAACCCTCATACCTGAGCAAAGGCCTGTGGTCTGTGTTAGCATCTGCAGTGAAGCATTCAGAAATCAGCATACAGTTGTGGTTCCCTGGCTGGAATCTCCCTCTTAACGTGTAATGAGACTAGGAAGTGTTTTTATAATAACACAGCTGATATTCTGAGAAAATGTCCCTATGTATTTTCTACGAATGTTGGAGACTAAACTTCTACCACGTTCACCGGCAATGTATCAAACTATAGCCTTGAATGAAGCACAGAGTGATCAAGAATGTCTTGTTTGAGAATACAGTGCTGGGCTAAGCAAACAGACAGATAGAAATAAAACAAGACCGTAAAACTGGTTATTGTAAAAATAACAATGCGAAGCCGTATAAAATATATCTAGGTTAAAGTGCACAGCGGCTTAGTGTGTTAAACTAACGTGCCTGGAGCTATAACTAAAATGGCTACACAACACCCTCCCCTTGTCGGTTGAAAGTGGTTCAAAGCCAAAACTAAAATTTCATTGCTAAAAGCTCAACCTAAGATATATACAAAAAGCCAAGTCAATTTGGACAAGTTAAAAGGACACACAAGCATACTACGTGGCAATTTGAAACATGAGCATGTGAGTTATAACCGAATTCAAAGACATTTAAATTTAGAAAAAGTTCCAAACTAGGTATGAGTCATGGAGAACAGGAGATCTTCCACTTCAGCAGATGTCCAAACCGGAAAGTCCTTGCTAAAAAGGATCAAGGAGCAAGTGTGTTCCATAGCCCCAGTGTCAACCAAGGTGGCATCCCATGGAGTGCCCATTGATGAGTTGTCGACACCTTCATCCAGGAAGGGTAACTCATAATTAGCTTCACGCAGCAAACGCAACCTCAATGTGCATGTCTGGTAATGAACCCACAGCGAGAACATCAACAGATTAGCATCTACTGCAGGCAAGTGCTGCTGTGAAAAACCGACTTCCAGTGCATATTCGAAAGAGCACCGAGACACGGGCTGCACACAATACAGAACCGGTCTGAATGACGAAGACCAGTCACACTCCAATTGCTCCAGGAGTGTTGCTCCAAAGTACTGCATCATTCGCTTGCGTCACAGCTGCGCTGATGGGAGCGCCGTAATTTCTCCTCTTTGCGGTGGTACAGCCATTGCACATAAACAACAGCAACAGCAGGATGCCAGCTAGTAAAGCCAAAGTTATTGGAAATCCCCCACAAATGCTACCGAAAATTGAGGGGATAGCTGAAGGTATCAAAACGAATATGGAGAAGAAGGTGTGAACGAAACCAGAACCAACAGCTTTGAAAAAATGTGCGATTCCAGTTGTACTGGACGCATTAAATATTCGTCCTACGAGTTCACCAAAGTGTCAAGGGAAGTTCATGTTTAACAGGGACTGTATTTCTGATGATTACCTTGCATAGTGCGTAGGTCTCGCGCACAGATATAAGTGCCATGTGCTTTTGAAACAATAAAGCCTTGAGTCTACTTAACTTGTCGAAATTCACGTTGGAAGTAGCAATGTAAGGCCAAATATCAGCTACCTCCCTAAATTTAGTGGGGGGAAACAGTACATTCCTGCAGCATGTAACGACCTTAGAGACTGAAACAACGTAAACTATTCCGGCCCGCATGCCACAACAGCCTTCACTATTGAGAAGGACGTAGCTGCCGTTTGAAAGCACCTGGTCTCTAACCGGGTCTAGTAAGGATGATTTTAGTCACTGCTGGCATAATTTTCCCACACTATATGTTGTAATTATACCTGCATGCTCTGGTGATATATAGCGAGGGTCCGGACTACTCGTCCTAAAACCCCGTAGGAGTTAATAAAACGTTGATGACAACCATTAGTATCTACTGGCCACAATACCCACCCGTCAGGACGTGTCAGTGAAGCATTAAATGTACCATTCTGGACCCACTCATCAAGCTCATTTTCAGTTACATTTGTATATTTTTGCCATTTATAAAACTTTGCGGGGGCAGGTGTACTGGGCATGTTTAATTACCTAATTTTAGCTAAGCCGAAACAACTTGTCTGTTGTACCGTTTAGTTTAAAAAGATCATTTTTACAGGAATAAGGCATGCTCTAAACAATGTTTCCTTTCCCTTAATTTGCCAATTTTTTGTTCCCCACACACTTTTCAGATCAATTGATTTAAACCAATATTCATAGCCTTCTATCGACAACCGGGAAACAAAGGATTCCGAATTTAAAAATTTCATATTGGTCAGTAACATATGTACATCCTTAGTAGGTGGTACTTTAAAGTAATATGACTCAGCATTCTTTTGGTTGTGCCCAGAAAAATATGGACATTTTCCAGAATGTTTTAGAACTCCCTTGCGGCGGAGTCGGGCAATGTTCCCATTGTGTGTAATTAAAAACAGTTTTGGGACTGCTCGCTCTATGTATGAAATGGTGCCCGTAATAATAATAACAAAACATATCACCATAATTGAATCGCTATTAATTCAATATACAAGCGACGAACCTTAGCTACTGCTGAATTTGCAACCTCAGGATGTGGTGTATAGGTGGCCAATAAAGGCCAGATAGGATGTCATTACTAAGTGGACCTAACCTTACTGGTAATATTGTGTGGGCTAGTGCGTCATCAAGCCAATTATTATGTTCTTGATAAGATAGTGGTATCTCTAAATATGCGTATGCTCTGTATTGTCCACGCACATTCGCAGGTGTATATTACTGAAATGTATTTGTGTACCCATCAACTGCTGGAAATGTGACCCAAGAGTAGAAAAGCTCTGTTCTATAAGCTGCATGGGCATCCACCACAAATGAGACTGGACCCCCCTTGGCCGTTAGGCCATTTGCTAGTAAATGTGCTGTTAGAGGTTGTCTCATGTTAACCGCTATTTGTACCTGTTTGGGATTCGCCATGATAGTAGCACCATGAGTTCAGAGAAGGCCCACCAAAAAGGTTTTTTTCCTTTTAAGGTTCAAGCTTGAACAACCGCCAGCTGTAGTAGGATTATCTACTCAGCTGTGGTGGAAATCCTCAGCACCACGGACGTCTCTGCATAAAGCAATTAGGTGTCATTATATATAATGAGACAGAGATGCTCCGGAGGACCCGAAAATTAGAGCCTGACCAAACGTTGGTGGCACCATGTCGTGTAGGCTCTCATTGTTCTAATGAGACTACTGAATTTTGAGCAGCAAGATCGTCCACGGTTTGGGAGACTGAGTCTGACCCACTGTGAGTGACACCTGTTGCTCTAAATCCTGGTTTTGCTCCGGCTAACTAGCAGTGCCTCATCTCTGCCAACGGATAGGGATGATTGGGCAGCCAAGCGCATGACATATTAGGCTTCTAAGGGAAGTCATGGTCACTCAGGTCACATCCGGTTCTCTCATTCACAATCCAGTCTCATATATAAATGACAAACAGAAGCAGTATATGTTTCAATGATTGGTTTAATAAAACAACTGCATCTTAGATAGCAAAGCGTGAGCTGCAATAACCAGGACGACACAACACAACAGTATTAAAATGGTGACGAGGAGAGTGAAGCATAAGAATAACGCTATCATATTGTCACTAAGATAGATGGGCTATTTCCTATGCAAGTCATAATCTGAGCACAGCATGTTAAGCTCTAATTCTGCCTTTCAGGTTCCCCCGGGAAGACATCAACCCTCATACCTGAGCAAAGGCCTGTGGTCTGCGTTAGCATCTGTAGTGAAGCATTCAGAAATCAGCATACAGTCGTGGTTCCCTGGCTGGAATCTCCCTCTTAACGTGTAATGGGACTAGGAAGTGTTTTTATAATAACACAGCTGATATTCTGAGAAAATGTCCCTACTTAAGGATGTATATTTTCTACCACGTTCACCGGCAATGTACCAAACTATAGCCTTGAATGAAACAAAGAGTGATCAAGAATGTCTTGTTTGAGAACACGGTGCTGGGCTAAGCAAAACAGTTAGATAGAAATAAAACAAGACCGTAAAACTGGTTATTGTAAAAATAACAATGTGAAGCCGAATAAAATATATCTAGATTAAAGTGCACAGCGGCCTAGTGTGTTAAACTAACGTTCATGGAGCTATAACTAAAATGGCTACTCAACAACACCAACCACCACCGCGGTAACGGCTGCCGGGCTGGAGATTGATGTCACTGTACCACATGCAGGATCATGACCACACCTACTGCCATGGTTTTCGTGGCTTCCTTACCGCCACGAAAACCATGGCAGTAGGCACTATCAGTTACAGGGAATCCTTTCCCTGTCACTGATAGGGGTCTTCCCCATCCCTCCTCCCCACCACAGGTTCCCCCCACCCACTCCTTCCTCTCCAGACCCCCCTTCATACACACCCCTCCCTTCATACACGCACACACGCATACACACACCCAGTCCCACATTCATCTATGCATGCATACATCCATTTACACACACATCCGCACACACTTACAAACAGACATGCATTCACACAACTCATTGTACACACACATACAACCCCAGACATGCACACACACAACACGCAAAACACACCTGCGTACATGCACGCACAGACATACACACACACACACACACAACACCCCCTCACCCCTCCCCTGTCAGAGCACCCACTTACCTGTGTCCAGGGGGTCGTCCGGCAGGAGACAGGACGGGGTGCTGCTGCCACCAGCAGCATCTGCCAGTAGAACACTGCCAGGCCGTATTATTTCTCATAATACGGCCAGTGGCGGTCTACTGGTGTGGTGCTGCTGGTGGCAGCAGCGCCACCTTACTGCCATCCGCCGGCATGGTCACAGACGGATTTCCCCCATCCTTCTGGTGGAAATCCAGCTGTGGTGATATTATGGCAGACGGCTGGTAGCCGCGGTGATGGTCTTTTGGCAGCCGTCGCCACAGCAGTAGGTGTTTTTTTTTGCCAATGTCATAATAAGTGCCTATATGCCTTTTATTATTAACAAAGGGATAGTAAGTCTCCCTACCTTGAAGCTCAAGTAAAACAAATAAAAAGCCCCTATCCCACAAATATACATCAAGTGCCACATGCTGTTAGTCGTGCTGTGGCCTGTTCATGCTGA
This sequence comes from Pleurodeles waltl, assembly GCF_031143425.1. Classification (NCBI taxonomy): domain Eukaryota; kingdom Metazoa; phylum Chordata; class Amphibia; order Caudata; family Salamandridae; genus Pleurodeles; species Pleurodeles waltl. The sequence goes on along the minus strand of NC_090444.1, from coordinate 381,470,801 downwards.
CGGTAGTCATCCATGATGAGTAACGATCTCTGCCTTGCAGGAAACCAAACTTAATATCTCCTGTCATAAGACTCAACATGAATCTCTACGAAGGAAAACACATCAGTTCGAGCAGAGTAATGAAATGATGAGCCTGGACCGCAATTGTTGATTGCGGCAGTCATAATGCACCCTGTATTTTCCATAATGCACAATGTCTGCTGTCATAAAATAGCAACACAGACTGCACCTTCACAAAAACAAAGGACTCCTTTCAGATATTGAAGTATTGAGTTAACTTCCACTGCTACATATTTTAAAGTACTTCAGATTCTTTGGAATTTAAAAGGGGAATATTGGTTCAGATGCCCTGAAATACACATATTTTTGGAAAACTGATTGACTGAAGAGTAGAAAAAATGAGGAAACCCAGCAGCCAATAAAAGTTTCCCAAATGGGGAGCAGTGGTCAGTGTATTGCTGATCAGTCACTTCCAAACAATTTTAAAGATAAAAAACATAACCTTAATGTGCCGCAGATTTAGAATGATATCATGTTAAAAGACAAATAACCCACATGTTAAATGTAATTTCCTTGTAATCAATAACCATGTGTGATGCAATCATTATTGTGAATAAAGCATTTCAACATTGATGAAAAATCCTGGTCAGCATTATGAATAAAGTATTTAAAATGAACACAGCATGTCCCAACCTTGGAATAAATTAAGTTCTGGTTGTTGGGGGCGGGCCATGATCTCACAAGTGTAGGGTTACTTCTGAAAAGTTACAGGCGAGGGAGCGGCTTCTTGCAGTCCCCACACATCATTGCTCAATTTGGAGCCACCACTGGGAAGAAAACTAGGTGAACTGAAGAAGATCCTAAGGACATTATGTCCTGCAGGTCTTCTTCAGTTTGCCCAGGAGCAATGACTTTTATATTAACAGCTTGGGTTGCTTTGTTTACTGGTGTCTGACCTCGCACTGCACACCCCTCTGGGACTACCCTTCTTCCCATGCCACCATCTCACAACGAGCTAACAGAGAATCATCTGTGCCTTCTATGTGTGAAGTTTGCAGCTCTCTTGGCCAAGGAAGCCATAGAGAGGGTTTCAGATTTTGAAGTAGGCTGTGGTTGTTATTCATGCCACTTTTTTGTTCCCAAAAATGATAAAGGTCTTTTCCCTATTTTAGATCTACGAACCCTCAATCTCTTCCTCAAGAAGTAAAAGTTCAAAATGCTCATATTGGCTTGGGTCTCGTCTCCCATGGACCCAGGAGTCTGCATAGCAGTGTTGGACCACATATGTTTCCACATTCCAGTCCTGTCTGCCCACAGACAGTACCTGAAGTTTACAGTTGGCCATTAGCACTTTCAGTTCACTGTGCCTCCCTTTGGTCTTACCAAGGTGATGGTGGTGATTGTAGTTCATCTGCAGAGATCAGGGGTTCCAATCTTCCTCTCACTCGATGACTAGTTGTTGAAGGCAGGCACGCCCCAGGCTGTTGTCTCCCATCTCCAGATTATGGCAAACCTCCTACATTTGCTGGGGTTCACTATAAATGTGCCACAATCACACTTGACTCTCTCTCAGATGCTCCCTTTCATCTGAGCTGTACTGGCCATGGTGCAGTTTTGGGCTTATCCACCCGAGCAGAGAGTCAAGGATGTGCAAGCTATGATACCGATTTTTCAGCCTCTATCCTTGAATTAAGTGAGACTGACTCTGAGGCTGTTGGGACTCATAGCCTCATGAATCTTGCTTATGACACATGCTAGATGGTATAAGCAGGCTCTGCAGTGGGACATGAAGTATCAGTGGACGCAGCATCAGGGAAAAATCTTGGAAATGCTCCAGATCTCTGAGAGAACTGTAAAAGATCTGCAGTGGTGGCTAAGTCAGAGGCAGACCCCGCTCCCTTCCTTAACCACATCTGACGGTAACAACAGATGTGTCACTCCTGGGATGGGACGGTTATCTGGGAGCGGCGGAGATCAGAGGACTCTGGTCACTGGAGTAAACCAGACTCTGCACTAACTGGCCGGAGTTCCGGAAGATCCAATTGGCATTGAAAGCCTTTCTAGCCTCTATCAAAGGGAAGTTAGTATGGGTGTTCACAGACAACATCACCGCCATGTGGTACTGAAACAAACAGGGTGGGGTGGGGTGAGGTCATAGACCCTTTGTCAGGAGGCTTTGATCTCTTAGCGTGGCTGGCACAGCAGGGCAAATCCCTGGTGGTTGAACACCTGGCAGGCTCTCTGAATACCAGAGCAGACAAACTCAGCTGAAGATGCTTAGTGGATCATGAATGATGTCTCCACCCAGAGTTGGCACAAAGTCTCTTTTAGCAGTGGGGAGAACCTTGTTCAGATCTGTTCTCCTCCATGGAGAATGCTAAATTTCAGCAGTTTTCTCACGCTGGAGTTTCCAAGGTGGCTTGCGCTCGGTGACGCTTTTCTTCTCGATTGAAGCTCAGGCTTCTTGTATGCCTTTCCGCTCCTACCCAGAGTTATCAAGGAGATCAAGAATGACTGGGCCCAAGTCATCCTTGATGTTTGGGACTGGGCATGGGGAGTCTGGTATCCTGAGCTACTCAGCATGGCCATCAATCCTCCAATCAGGCTGCCCCTTTGGGAGGATCTTCTACCACAGCAGCAGGGAAGGGTTCTTCCCCTGAGCCTGTCCACTTTCTGCCTTCTTGATTAGAGGTTGAGCAGTGGCGGTTAACTGCTTTTGACCTTCCTCTCTAAGTCTGTAACGTCATCCTGGCAGCCAGTCATCCCTCCCCAAAACGGTATATGTCTCTTGTTGGAAGAAATTTGTGGCATGGTGTGCAGAAAAGTCTATTGATTCCTTTCTGCCCCTCTTTCTGAGGTTTTACTTTTCATTCTTTCCCTTGCCCAGCAGGCTCTTCTTTGGCCACTCCTAAGAGTGCCATTTCTGCCTTCTTGCAGTTGCCTGATCAACCCTCTTTGTTCAAGTCCCCTATTGTATTTAGGTTTCTCAAACTCTTACTCATTTTTTCCCTCCTTTCCCATCCATTATGCCCCAATGGGACCTTAATTTAGTTCTAACTTTTCTTGTGTGCTCCTTTTTAGCCTCTCCATAATTGTCCGAACAGGCTTCTTACACTTACGGCCCATCGAGTGAGTGAGCTGCATGCCTTGTCATCTAAGCCACCATACCTATCTAAATATCCTGACAAACTGTTGCTACGCACAAGGGCCTCTTTTCTACCAAAAATGGTCACACCCTTTCATGTAGGCCAATCATTCACCCTACCTACTTTTTAGGTAGCCCCAAATCCTGAAGACTGCGGACGTGGAGCCGAATGACACCACCTACCGATTTGCAGGGGGGCGGCTCACGAAAATCTTCTGGATCCAGTCTGTCACCTGGGGAGAATTCAAAGCAAAGGAATCTGCAGCTAGATCTAGTCTATACTAGATAAGGCATTAAAGAAGGTAAGTAATTTGTTCTTCATCCCCATTTCATACCTCACAGGACTTTGTAGGCCTAAGTGAAGTGAAACTGCACTCCAAGGCTGATCTTCCCCTATAAGTATGATTAAGTGTCACTGCAGACAACACAGCAAACAGTACTGACATTAGCTTTGAGTGCCCACTAATATTATAAGGCCTATCCCAAGTCAACATTTAGCCCTGCAGAGTTCCCTTTGTGTAAGGCCGCCAGTGTGCCGTTACCGGGCTGCATACAATGGTAGTCCCATGGGCAGCACACACGCTTGTGCACACATGTTTACATGTAGCCAGACAAGTGGCCATTACACTTGCTGCATCATAATGGCCTTATCTTAAAAGGCGGACATTGGTGGTAAACATGCACAGTCCATTTACCATGTGATTACCGTGGGGGAGACTCAAGTAGTGAGACCCATTCACATTAAAAAGTCCAAAACTGAGGGATCAAAAGCAAAAAGATTTGGGCTAACCAAATTGGCGGAACCCAATTGCAATATTTATCATACTGACATTTGTATGGTTCCTGTTAGACCTGGTATCCTTGGAGTGGTCTCCCTTAACTTTTTGCCTTTGCTTCCCAGGATGTTGCTGTGTACTAGACTCTGTTTTTGCTGTTTTTGTTAATCTGGGCACTTTACCACTGCTGACCAGTGCTAAAGTGCAAGAGCTCACTATGTGAAATGATATGTGTAATTGGCTTTTCCATGATTAGCATATTTGATTTACTAGTAAGTCCCTAGTAAAGTGAACTAGAGGTGCCTAGGGCCTTTGAATCAAATGCTACTAGTGGGCCTGCAGCACTGAGTGTGCCACCCACATGAGTATCCCTGTAAACATGGCTCAGACCTGCCACTGCAGTGTCTGTGTGTTCAGTTTTAAACTGCCAATTCGACCTGGCATGTGTACCCACTTGCCAGGCCTAAACCTTCCATTTTAATACATGTAAGGCACCCCTAAGATAGACCTAGGTTGCCCCATGGGCAGGGTGCAGTGTATGCTAAAGGTAGGACATGTAGTGATGTGTATTTACATGTCTTAACAGTGGAATTCTGCCAAATTCGGTTTTTACTGTTGCAAGGCCTGTCTCTCTCATAGGTTACCATGGAGACTGCCTTTAAATATTCTTAAGGTGCAGTTTCCCTTTGAGAGCAGATAGAGACGTGGAGTTTTGGGTCTCTGAACTCACAATTTTAAAATGCATCTGTTAGTGAAGTTGGCTTTTAGATTACTAGTTTGAAGATGCCACTTTTAGAAAGTAGGCATTTTCTTGCTTGAACCATTCTGCGACTCTGCCTGTTTGTGGATTCCCTGTCTGGATCAGAATGACAGTTGGACTATTTGGGAATATCCTCTAGACAGTGATACAAAGGGAGCTGAGGTGTAGCCTGCATATCCGGATGAGCAATCTGGGCTAGAGTGGAGGGGGGAATGGTCACTTACACCTGAATGGCCTGTGCCTGCACTCATATAATGCAATATCAAACCCCCTGGTGTGTGTCAGGAGCCTGGCTTGGGCAAGGCAGGATCCTGTAAACAACAGAGCCTTTTCTTTGAAGTTGTCTAACTTTACTTCTGGAACCAAGAGGAACCTCTGCCAAGGAGAAGAGCTGAGGAGAAGTGCTGCCCCTGGCTGTGACTGTGCCTTGTTGGGCTATCCTGCAGTTGCTACTTCTGCCTGTGAAAGAGTACAAAGACTAGACTTTGTGGTATATTCCTGCTTGAGAAGAATCTCCAAGGGCTTGGACTGAGCTTGCCCCCTATTCTGAAGTCTCAGGGCCATCAAAGACTTCCTCTGCCAGCACCTGGACTCTCTGCTGAGACTCTTGTCCTGCCAAGTGGTGCCTAATCCAGTCCCTGGGCCCTTGAAATGAGCAGCTGGTGGAAAAACTAAGTAAACTGACTTCGGACGACTCCGGACCGACGCCGCTGCCAAATCGCATCACCCCGCCTGCAACTAAAGCCATGGTCCTCGCTGGAGTGTGACGACCCTGCAGGCCCGATGTCGGTGCAGCCTCGCTGAAGTCCATGACTCCGTGGAAGTCACTGCACCTCATCGTGACCGCTGGATACCGACCCCGCCGGAAGTGTGCAGATCCAACGCCTCGCACCACCACCGCCTCACATCTACTGGTCCGCAGCAGGCACCTGATGCCTCTTTGTGACTCCTTTGCTCCGCGGCACCGGAACTAATGCCACATCGGATCCAGCGCCACCGCGATCCCCGACTCTGTGCACCGGGTTATTTCCGCATTTTCAAAAGGTATTGTAGCTGGGGGGTCCATGCGACTCCTTGACCAGCACCATTAGCGTTGGATTGTTAGGAACTACTCCATCACAACGCTTTGATATCACCAATTTGAAGCATTTTTGTTTCTAAGTGCTACATTGAAGTTTAATATTTTAAAAATTCCTAACTGTTTGTGTATGTTGGATTTTTGTTGTTTTGGTCCTGTTTTGTTTAGATAAATATTAGATATTTTTCTAAACCTGAGTGGTGTCCATTTTGTAGTGTTTCACTACATTACTGTGTGTGTTGGTACAAATATTTTAAACATTATCTCTGGGTTAAGCCTTTCTGCTCGCGCCAAGCTACCAAAGGGGTGAGCAGGGGTTAACCGGGTGTGGTTCTCCTTTGCCCTGACTAGAGTGAGGGTCCTTGTTTGGACAGGAGGCAACCCGACTGCCAGCCAAAGACCCCATTTCTAACAGTTCCCATGAATGTCCCTGGTTTGCAAGCACACTTTAGATTTTTATATACAAAATATTCAGTTTTCTCAACATCACTTACTGATTGTGTCCACCCATTTGACACCAAGGGTGGCTTTAAAGGGGTGGGGGTTTCCACAGTGTTTCTGCCCCCTTAGGGAAGGTGATCATGGGGTTTGCCAATGGGAACAGAAAGCCCATTAGACACGAAAACGCACATTTACTATTATTTCATGTAACGTGGTGCAGCAAGGGAACTTGCTGCATTGTATGAAAGGGAGAGAGCAGAAATGGAGCATGTCTGCTCTCTCTCTGTGCGCTAGCGCACTGTGTTCCGTCTAGAGCCAACACAGGCACCCTTGCTCTATGGAAACGCCTACCCGACGCAGGATGCGCTGCCTTGAGTTACTTTGCGTGGCTTAGTAAATGGCAAAAAGGATTTTTCATTGGGGCTGCACCACAAAAGTGACACAACCCCAATGCAAAATCATAGTAAATCTGGGTTTCACTTTCATCCTTTGATAAAGAATGGGATGGTGAAATCAGGTGAGGTAACGTCGATGATCTGAATGTTTCGTTCTCTGCACTAAAGGAATACGTCTTCAATTCGTCTTCAAATACAGAAGTGTTTATAGCTAAAATTTACTAAAGGCTAGTCCGCACAGCACTATATAAAAATTTGCACTTTATTACACTAACATAAAAAAATCATGCAGAACTGGTGCAAAAAGAATCTCTCCTACATAATGTACAATTGATTTGCTGTGGCCTGATTGCCAGACAAGAAGTCTCTAATATCCTGTTTTTTATATACTTCAGTGTCATGCTATTCTAATGTGTGTGGGAAGGCCTAGGCTTGTCCCTTGACATGTGTAAGGTCCTGTACCTGTCCTATGACCTGGAGGACATGCCCTCATTTAAATGGAGGAGGACTATCGTTCCTGTCATGGGTTTTATCATGTACAGCAGTGGTGGAAGCATACCAAGTTTTGTGAATCAGTAGTTGTGACCAGACCTTTTTTATCTATGTAACTGTAGTGGAGGCTTACTGTAGGAAGTTGGCACTGTATGTACTATCTCAAAGGGAGAGATAGTGTGCACAGAGTCCAAGGGTTCCTCTTGGAGGTTGATAGTGGCAAAAGTAGATAATACTAATGCTCTATTTTGTGGTAGTGTGGTCGAGCAGTAGGTTTATCAGAGGGTAGTGTTAAGCATGTGTTGTACACACACAGGCAATAAATGAGAACACACACCCAAAGACTTAACTCCAGGCCAAAAGGTTTGTATGTAGAAAAATATTATTTTCTTAATTTATTTTAGAACCACAAGATACAGAAGAGGCAAGTATGGAACTTTGAATTAAAACAGTAGTGTACATAGTTTTGGCAAAAATGGCAACAAGCTATTTTAAAAGTGGACAGTGCAAAAATCAACAATTCCCTGGGAGGTAAGTATTGGTTAGTTTCTCACGTAAGCAAAGCACTTACAAGTTCAGTCTCCTGGGCATAGGCAGCCCTTTGTTGGGGGTTCAAGTCAACCCCAAACACTCAGCACCAGCAACAAAGGACCGATCAGGTGCAGAGGTCAAAGTAGGGCGCAAATAACATAGGCACCTATAGAGAACAGGGGTGCTCCGGTTCCAGTCTGCTAGCAGGTAAGTACCTGCGTCCTCAGGCAGCAGATCAAGGGGGTTTTGTAGAGCACTTGGGGGGTCCCAAACAGGCACACAAAATACACCCTCAGCGGCACGGGGCGGCCGGGTGCAGTGTGTGAACAAGGCGTTGGGTTTTATGTTGAAATCAATGGAGGGACCCGGGGGTCACTCTGACGATGCAGGCAGGGCACAGGGGGAGGGATTCTCGGGCCAGCCATCGACTGGGCTAGGATGAGGGCCGTCTGATGGTCACTCCTGCACCGGTGGGTGGTTCATCTCTGTCCTGGGGGCTTCAGGTGCAGTGCTTCTTCCAGGCATCAGGTTCCTTTGTTACCGGGCAGTCAAGGTCAGGGGGAGCCTCTGGATCCTCTCTGCAGGCATCGCTGTGGGGGTGCAGTGGCGGTGTTGGTTCTTCTGAACACAAGCCGGGGGCATCAGGTGCAGGTTGAAGTCTCACGCTTCCAGAGTGAGGCTGGAGTCTCTTTAAAGATGGTTTCTTTGTTGCAGTTTTTGGACAG